>NC_059110.1:26666804-27315376 GCF_020740685.1 Jaculus jaculus
TCACGGAGCCATCACCACATCCCCACGACTGCTATTCTTGAGAACTGGATAATTTTTTTCCCACTGATATTTCAGAGAATATGAGCTATATGATTACGTAAGATCCTCTATTTGTCAGCTAAATTATTCTACAACAAGCTCTTGGTAACACAGAAGGGTCTGGCACCTTCACTGAAGCAAGTTGGCTTACCTCTTGGGCAAAGCTTGCACAGATGCCAAAGCCAGCTGTTTCTCCCAAGCTTCGTGCAATCCCTCTCCGTCGCCCCCCATCCGAGAGAGCCACGGCTGGCATGTGGCTTTGAGCGAGCTGGAGCGATGGGTTCCGCTCACCCAAGGAGGTCGAAGTTGCAATAACACCTCTGCAAAACAAACGGCAGTGGGCTCCCTGTTTACTTCACGCTTCTCCCAGCCAAGCGGACATGGAAAACGACATGAGAAGCCAAGCTGCGCGGGGCTATGTTCCAAGTGACAATAATTATAGCCGCGTTCAGGCCCTCGCTTAGAACGTCTCATCCTCCTCTTAGCTCAGTGACTGTGGGGACCAGGCAATCAACCCACAGGCTTCCACCCCTTTTGGTCTTCTTCTTCTTCTTTTTTTTTTTTTAAATATTTTCTTGTTCATTTTTTATTTATTTATTTGAGAGCGACAGACACAGAGAGAAAGACAGATAGAGGGAGAGAGAGAGAATGGGCGTGCCAGGGCTTCCAGCCTCTGCAAACGAACTCCAGATGCGTGCGCCCCCTTGTGCATCTGGCTAACGTGAGACCTGGGGAATCGAGCCTCGAACCGGGGTCCTTAGGCTTCACAGGCAAGTGCTTAACCACTAAGCCATCTCTCCAGCCCCCTTTTGGCCTTCTTAGTAGTAGTTAATTTCCCATTTGTTTCAGTCTCCTAAGAGGGTGAGTCAGTGCAAAAAGATGGGAGAACTCAGGCTGATGCAAACTTTTTTTTTTTTTTTTTTTTGGTTTTTCGAGGTAAGATCTCACTCTAGCCCAGGCTGACCTGGAATTCACTATGGAGTCTCAGGGTGGCCTCGAACCCACGGTGATCCTCCCACCTCTGCCTCCCAAGTGCTGGGATTAAAGGCATGCGCCACCTCGCCTGGCTTGATGCAAACTGTTAAACACTGTGCAAAGCAGAATTAGCCGACAGCGCGTCTGCGCACATACTCTCATTTTGCTCTTTTTAAAAAGTAGTTTTGATTTTGGCAATGTATACATTATCATGTACTTTGATCATTTTGACTCCCCATTACACTGTCTTATCTTGCTCCTATTTCCACTGAACCTCTTCTTCTTCCAAACTAATTCCTTCCAACTTTTATGTCTTTCTTGTGTGACCCACTGAATTTAATTAGGGTTGCTTCAGAAGCATGGGTGGGGGCTTACTTTACATTTACTCCTCATCCTTATTTTTTTAATATATTTTATTTTTATTTACTTGACAGAAAAAGAGAGAGAGAGAGAGAGAGAGAATGGGCATACCAGGGCCTCCAGCCACTGCAAAGGAACTTCAACTTGCGCACCCCCTTGTGCATCTGGCTTACGTGGGTCCCGGGGAATTAAACCTGGGTCCTTTGGCTTTGCAGGCAAACGCCTTAACCACTAAGCCATTCCTCCAGCCCTCATCCTTATTTTTTGCTCTTGCAAATCTGAGATACTTACATGCATATGTCATCTGCAAGCTTATGATTTTTATTGCCAATTAACTTAAAATAATACACAATAAGGAAAAAAAGAGCTTGCTCTGAGCACGTGTTTAAAGGTACCCTTAAATGCAGGGTGTGGTGGAGCATGCCTTTAATCTCAGCACTGGAAAAGCCAAGGTAAGGAAGCTCACCATGAGTTCAAGGCCACCCTGAGACTACATAGTAAATTCCAGGTCAGCCTCAGCTAGAGCAAGACCCGATCTCAAAACCAAAAACAAAAACAATAAAAGAAAAAGAAAAAGAAAAAGAAAGAAAAGTACCCATACTGCTATTCCAAAAGGACAATGCTATCCTCACTTATGGGAATTTGTATGCAAGTCCATTGTTCATACAATCCTTGGGTAAGATACAAAGTTATCAAACATCACTCACTGTTCCGAAATGCAACTTTTTCCCAAATTCTTTTCCTTAGGCACTTCTCCCTTTGCCTCTCCTGGAGCTCCTCGTCCTCCGCTTTGGGTTCATTCAGTGTCCCGTAAACAGCGGCAGCTTCCCTGGGTGTTAACCAATCCAAGGTGGACACACAAGCGATGTAATGGGACTTCCACGCCCCATATTCATTCTGAGCGGGAGCATAGGGCAAAAACCATCCAAACCTCGTGCATTTTGGCATCCATAAGCAATCCTTCAGGAAAAACAACAGAGCCTTGAGATATACCGTTTTGAATAGATAATTTTCGAACAACAATATTTTCAGGTATACAGTATTATCTTTTGTTACACTGTTTTCTACTATACTTAACATGACACCTAAATGATACTGGGGGAAAAAATATAATGCATACCTCACTCCATAGGGAGAAAG
This sequence comes from Jaculus jaculus, assembly GCF_020740685.1. Classification (NCBI taxonomy): domain Eukaryota; kingdom Metazoa; phylum Chordata; class Mammalia; order Rodentia; family Dipodidae; genus Jaculus; species Jaculus jaculus. The sequence goes on from NC_059110.1 coordinate 26,669,319, forward strand.
TTCTTTGGTGGATATGTATTATGTATGGATATACACAGTAGCTATCTTTGTAATATTTAGGCAGTGTTCCCATAACATTCTGTGACTTTAACCCTAGATTCTGAGAATTAAGCTTCCAGCAGTGGTATAGTAGTTTGTTTCACATCAACCCTCCCACTGAGAAGAATTTTAATTGAACCCAATCATATTGCCAATAGGCAAAATTTCATGTGGGGCAATGTAATCATATATCTAGACAAAATATTCCAAACCATTATTTGAATTGAGCCTGTGGCAAGTACCTGTGGTCCCAGCTCCTTGGGAGGCTGAGACGAGAGGTTTGTTTGAGCCCAGAAGTCTTCGGGCAGCTCAGGAAACCTTAATACATGCACCTTAATATATAGCCTTATTTGATGGCATTCTAGAGCTACCAGTGCAGTCCAAGACTTGTGACATTAAGACCTCAGAACAAAGGGAAACCTAGAAGTAATATGGCCAAAGATAACCTTGTGAACTTCTAACCCTCTTGCTTGTACCTCCTGAGTGCTGGGATGACACATGTGCACTGTGATGCCCAGTTACGTGCTGCTGGGGATCCAACCCAGGCTCTGAGCAAGCTGGTTAAGCAAACACTCTACCAATTGAGCTCCATCCCCAACCTTCATTGTCGGTCTCAAAGTACAGCCTCCATCCTTCCTTTCTTCCTTCCTTCCTTCCTTCCTTGAGGTAGAGTCTTGCTCTAGCCCAGGCTGACCTGGAATTCGCTATGTATGTAGTCTCCATCTGGCCTTGAACTCACAGCGATTCTCCTACTTTGCCTCCCAAGCTCTGGGACTATGGATGTGTACTGCCACACCCAGCAGAGAGTCAAAGTACAGCATTCTTAAACTGAGAATAGAATCAGAGCCAAAGTTTAGAGTTGAAGGAATCAGAAGTTCTAAGGAATGTGAGGGATTGTCTTGGCAAGAAAGAACACAAATTGAAACTCAGGGCTCAGATTATCACATCAGTATGATACTCAAAATCTGCTGCTCAATCAAAAATAGTAAGTAAGACACATACAAAAGCCACCATTCATTGTTTCTTCTTTTGGTTTTTAGTAACCATAGACAGTCCCTCAGAAGAACCAAGTATTTTAACTATGAGATATAAACTTTGAAAGAAAAACCACACTATAACAATATGTCTACAAATATAGGCAGCCAAGTGAAAAATTTTGGTTAAATAAGCAAATCAACATTCTAGACCTGAGAAACATAATCAGTAGAACTTGGCATTCAATGAGTAGGTTTAAGAGAATCCAGCTAAATAAACAATTAATAAACTGAAAGAAGTAAATCCACACTTATATAATAAAAGCCAAAACCATGGAACTGCATAGAAGAGCATGGTTGTTCCATGCCTGGAGTCCCACACTGGTGAGGTAGAGGCAGGAGGATCAACAGTTCAAGGCCACCCTTGACTACAATGTGAATTTGAAGCCAGCTTTTGCTGTATAAGACTTTGTCTCAGAAGGAGATATGTGGGGGAGAGAATATATGTGGACTTATGGGGTGTGAGGAAATGTTCTTATTAACACGTAAGTGTGAGAATACCAGGAAAAGAGGAGAAATGACAAGGCAGAAGCAATAGGTGAAGAGACAACATCTGAAAGCATAAAGCTGATGAATGATATTAAGTCTTAGATTCAAAAATAACTGCCAGCAAAACGGGATGGATATGCACATGAAATACGGAGCTCCATCTAGGTATGTCATAATAAACCTAGATGGATATGCACATGTAAACACAGAGCTATGTCTAGGTACATCATAATAAAATCATGACAAAGGAAAAAAGAAAAAAGGTCTGAGAAGCAGCTAGAGACCAGAGAAATATTACCTTTTAGGGAATCCCCCCCCCATAAAACTTCTGACATCTCAAGAAAAATGTTATGAAGCTAGAAGACAATGGAATGTTTTCAAAGTTCTTAAATTAACCACAAGTGTAGAATTCAAATTCCTGTGAAAACCTCCTTTAAACAGCAGTGAAATATTTTTAGACCAAGCTGGGTATGGTAGTACAAGTCTTTAATCCCAGGCTGAGCATGCCTTTAATCCCAGGCTGAGGGGGTAGGAGGATTTCCATGAGTTCAAGGCCAATCTAGACTGCAGAGTAAGTTCCAGGTCAGCCTGGACTAGAGTGAGACCCTGCTTCTAATATATATGCCAAACAAAAACTAAGAGAATTTATAGGCATTAAAACTGTACTAAAAGAAGTAGTAAGGTCTGGAGAGATGGCTCAGCAGTTAAGGTGTTTGCCTGCAAGTCTAATGACCCAGGTTCAATTCCCCAGTATCCATGTAAATCCAGATGCACAGAGTGATGCATGCAATTAGAATTCATTTGCAGTGGCTAGAAGCCTTGGCACACCCATTCTCTTTCTCCCTTTCTCTCTCTCTCTCTCTCTCTCTCTCTCTCTCGCTCTCGCTCTCGCTCTCGCTCTCGCTCTCGCTCTCACTCTCACTCTCACTCTCTGCTTGCAAATAAAAAAATATTTTTAAAAGAAATATTAAGAGAATTAGGAAAGAAAATACTATGTGATTACATAGAAATAAATATTGACTAGACAAAATAATGATAATAAAGTTTTGTGAGGCTTGTGCACTATGGTCAGTTCTCAATATCCCAGGTATTATGAATAATCTAGGGGTGTTTTAAAGTATGTGGAAGGAGCTAAAGTTTCCAGGAGGATCATATGCAAATGCAAGCCCATTTTAAGTGAAGGTCTTGGGCAGCCATGGTTCTGACCCCACCTGTGTGCTGTGGCATGTGTTCCTTGCACTCACACATGTGAACATGGTACACACACATACACACACATACTTTTTCTGTGTGGGTGTGTATACGTCATGAAATCAAATAGTTACCACAAAGGGAAGAAGAGAGCTGAGCAGATGAGACGGGGGAAAGGAGTAATGAAATGTGTGGGGCATGGGTAAGTGCCGGACCAGCATGCACACAGGCGGGATAAACAGTTGACAAGAAAAGCACAGAGACTGTTTAAGAATAAATGGAATTAAAGGTTTCTAAGCTCTTTAGATTTTCTTGAAAGTGATAAGGTGGATCACATGCTATAATTCCTGATAATTATGAAAGGAATATTTGAAATTTTGTAAGTAACAATCAGAAGTATTTAATTAGCCCAAAGGAAGACATGAAGAGGAGAAAAACAAAACACAAGGCACAAATGAAAACCAGATAGGAAGATGTCCAGCACTGAGGAGTAGCAGTAGGAAGATCAGACATTCGAGATCATCCCGGGTGAGAGAGAGTTTGAGGCCAGCCTGGAATACAAGAGATCCTGTCCCTCCAAATAAGCAATAAATAAGTAGATAAATAGGAAGATAAAAGTCAAACGTGGTGGCTCACACTTACAATCCCAGCACTAGTGAGGCTGAGGTAGGAGGATTACTATGAATTTGAGGCTAGCCTGGGTGAAAGAGTGTGTTATAGGTTAGCCTGACCTACAGTGGGACCCTGCCTCAAAACAAAACAAAACAAAACAAAGAGAGAAAATGATGAATTTTACCCCAAATATATGAGAATTTATGTAATTTTAAGTAGGCTTCATTTAGAAATCAAAGTTTAATCCCAGCACTCGGGAAGCAGAGATAGGAAGATCACCATGAGTTCAAGGCCACTCTGAGAATACAGAGTGAATGCCAGGTCAGCCTGGGCTAGAGTGAGACCCTACCCTGAAAAACCAAAAAAAAAAAAAAAAAAAAAAAAAGTCAGGCATAGTGGCTCACACCTTTAATCCCAGCACTCAGGAGGCAGAGGTAGGAGGATCGCCATGAGTTCGAGGCCACCCTGAGACTACAGAGTTAATTCCAGGTCAGCCTGGACCAGAGTGAGACCCTACCTCGAAAAACAACAACAACAACAACAAAAAAAAACTCAAGTTGCTTTTGCACGAAGACCAGTGAACTTTAGAACCAAGAAAAATGTTTTCTAAATAATCATATTGAATATTTCAACATCTTATTGCATTTAGATAAATTTTAGGGATGGTGTATAGACCTTGAATTATAAAATGAGTTACTGGAGCTGGGATATGGCTCATGGTTCAGCACTACACTAGCATGTGTGAGGCCCTGAGTTTGATTCCTAATATCAAAAAGACAAAAGAAAATAAATTTAAGTCACTAAACTTTCCTTATCATCATTGTTCCCACTAAGAGTAACCTAACTATGTTTCAGGAACTCTAAGCTATTATTTAAGTTCTACCCAATTGCCTCATGCTGAACGACAGCTGTCTGTTTAATCCCATTACCACAATGTGACAAGTGCTAAAAACCTGCTCTGTTAAAAACTTCCAGGGCCAGCTGACTTGCGCAGCCGCACACAAGTCCTTTGGATTCAGAAAGGAAAAGATATAGAGAGAAATGGAGCGTGGTAGCACTGTCGAGAAATCCACTCTGGCCACTTGCTTCCTTTCTGCGAACCAGCTTTGGACAAACCTAAAAAGAAAGACACAGAGATTTAGTTTGGAAATACTAACACCTAGCAGTGAAGAAAAATCCAGTAGAGAGTGTAGTCTTTGTTACTGCTCCAGTCAAATTAAATCATAGTTGTGGCCTTGTGTGGTGGTGCATGGCTTTAATCCAGCACTCGGGAGGCAGAGGTAGGAGAATCGCCGTGAGTTCAAGGCCACCTGAGACCACATAGTGAACTCCAGGTCAGCCTGGGTTAGAGTGACACCTTACCTCAAAAACACAAAACTGAAAAACAAACAAACAAAAAAAAATCAGGGATTTTTGGAGTTGAGGAAGAGCTTATAAACCCCAGCTTTTGGAGCTGTGTCTATTTTTAACAGGTAATTGAATGAAACAGAAGGATAAATTATAAATTACTGAGTTCACCTAGAAAGAAATTATGAATTTTGAGGTTTATTTGGGGAAAACTGGTAACCGTTCCAGTTACACAGGCGGAAGGGCAGGACAGAGAAGTTTGTGTCAAAAGATCTAGAAGAAACCCTCACACACATGTGGGAAGAAAACCTAGATTGGCAGCCTTGTGCCTCCACACGGAAGAGAGTTCAGAGACTGGGCACTGATGGACTTGGGCTAAAGAGGGATGATGGTGACATAGTACCAAGACAGGGACGGAGGAAACGCAGATGCCCCGGACCTCGCAGGTAAGGACAGCCAGCCCTCCCCGCCCCCAGCAGGCTGGGAAAGAGGAGATACAGACTCACTGTTCAGATGAAAAAACCTCCAGTCAATCAGATTCCCAAAGTGGAAGAGAGAGAGAGTGACAGATAAACATAATCCCTCTTACCCCTTTCCCATCCTGGCCAGGAGGATCCCACCAAGAGGCTTGCCACCCCAGTGACAGTTCTAGATAGTTAGGATGGATTTCTGTCCTCAGACCCAGGTGTGGAAGGGGGGTCGGATTGGCTGGGATTCAGGAGGGTAACCTAGCCCGCCTTGGTAGTGTAGGGGAGACAACAGGAGGCATGGCAGCCACTGTGGATGAGCCGGTGACATCTTCCCGTTCCCTCTCTGCACTTTTCTCTAGCTGGCTACCTAAAACAATATAAAATAAAAAAAAGTGACTCCTATTTCTCCCTCAGTTGGACAGATAGTTCAGTGGTAGGGTGCTTGCCTGGCCCTGAGCAAGGTCTCTGGTTTGATCTCCAGCACTGCAGATATATCCTGTTTTAAAATTATGTTTAGCTGGGCATGGTGGCGCACACCTTTAATCCCAGCACTTGGGAGGCAGAGGTAGGAGGATCGCCGTGAGTTCAAGGCCACCCTGAGACTCCTTAGTGAATTCCAGGTCAGCCTGGGCTATAGTGAGACCCTACCTCAAAAAACCAATAAAATAAAATTATGTTTAAACATTTTAATTTTTTTTTTGAAAGGGATAGAAATGGGGGGGGGGAGGATGGAGGCAGACTAGAGGCACACCAGGGTCTCTTGCAAATGTAAATAACTGTGAACGCATGTTCCACTTTGTGCAGCTTGCTTTATGTGGCTACTGGCAGGCTTTGTAAGCAAGTGTCTTTGACTACTAAGCCAGTCTCCCCAGCATACAAAATAATGAGTTTCATTATGGCATTTTTATGCATCCATGTCATTGTATTTTGTTCTTACTGTCCCCTTCCTCCACAGTACTTCCTTATCTCGCACATCCCTCTTTACAAACAAAAAAGGATTTACTTGTTTTTTACAGAGAGAGATAGGGAGGGAGAGAGAGAGAATGGATGTGCCAGGGCCTGTAGCCACTGCAAATGAACTCCAGATGCATGTGCATCTGGCTTACGTGGGTTCTGGGGAGTTGAACCTAGGTTGTTAGGCTTCACAGGTAAGTGCCTTAACCGCTAAGCCATCTCTCCAGCCTCTCACACCCTTCTTGCTTCCCTCCTCCTCTTCCTAAAGCAGTCACTCCTCAGCTTTCATGTCACATACACTACATGGCTCTCTTTCCCTTCCCCATCTGTTAAGCTCTCTTCTTCCCTTTGTGCTATCTTTTGGGTTTCATGACTTTTATACCTCCCCCCCACACACAGTGTGTGTGTGTGTGTGTGTCTACCATGTTCACCTGTGTGAGTGCAAGGAACAACGTGCCACGGCACGCAGGTAAGGTTAGAGGACAACTTTCAGCTGTCAGTCCTCACCGTCCACATTGTTTGAGGCAGGGTTAACACTCCATTCCCCAGGCTAGCTGGCCCACAAGCTTCTAGGAGATTCTCCTGTTTTCCTCCCATCTCATTGTAGCTGGGCTGGTTTTACAGAAGCCCACCACAGTTCCTGGCTTTTGTGTGGGTGCTGCGAATCTCATCTCAGGGGCTTGCACTTGCACACCAACCACTAAAAAGAATACAGCGGGGCATGGTGGCACCCGCCTTTGATCCCGGCACTTGGGAGGCAAAGGTAGGAGGATTTGAGTTCAGGGCCACCCTGAGTCTACAGAGTAAGTTCCAGGTCAGCCTGGGATAGAGCGAGACCCTGTCTCGAAAAACAAAAACAAGTCTTTTTTTTTTTATTTTTATTTTTGTTCATTTTTTAATTTATTTATTTGAGAACAACAGAGAGAGAGAGAGAGGCGGAGATAGAGAGAGAGCAAGAGAGAGAATAGGCACGCCAGGGCTTCCAGCCACTGCAAACGAACTCCAGACATGTGCACCCCCTTGTGCATCTGGCTGCCGTGGGTCCTGGGGAACCGAGCCTTGAACCAGGGTCCTTAGGCTTCACAGGCAAGTGCTTAACCACTAAGCCATCTCTCCAGCCCAAAAACAAGTCTTATTTTTAATGGAGTTGAAATTCAAAGAAAGAAAAGATATATTCCCTTGGATTCTCTTCTAAAGTTGTTTTTTTGTTTGTTTGGTTTTTTGGTTAGGTCAGTGCCATTAGAAGAACTCTATTATTTTCCCCCTTTAAGCAGTAATTTTGTACACAAAATTCAATTTTCTTCCTATCTACAACTGTTAGTACACTATAGTATATTTCATTTATTACTACTTTTTTTTTTTTTGGTTTTGAGATAAGGCCTCACTCTAGACCATGATGACCTGCTGACCTGGGATTCACTATGTGGTCTCAGAGGGGCCTGGAACTCATGGCGATCTTCCTACCTCTGCCTCCGAGTGCTGTGATTAAAGACATGTGCCACCGCACATGGATCGCTTATTCCTACTTTCGATATCCTAGTCTGGATAGCAAGCTGTTCTGAGATACCAATCATTTTCCTGATTGGATAGCTGGTATGAAAGAGACTACTTACGAGTCAGTGACAGAGAGGTCCCCTAAGTCTGGCTGAGCAATTGCTTTACATGAAGGCAGATGAGGGAACTGCAGACAGTAGGTGAATCTGCACTGGATTCTGGACCACATCGGAAAGAGGGAGATTCGTCGTCCAGTGAAAGGCTCTGTTGGAGCCCTAGGGAGTATTTATTTGAAGCAGGTCTGTAGACTGTATGGTAGAACTTTATCAGTGCTGGTGCCGGGGTAAGGGGCTGAGGGAGGGCGCTTTGATTTTACAGCACGGAATCCTTGTTTGTCGGAGAATACACAGTGCTGTGCTTAGGGTTAACGAGCATCACATTGACAATGTCCTCTCAAGTGACTTGGGGTAATAAAGCAAAGTGTTAGCTAACGAACTGTAAATGATTAAATTTTAATCAAGTGTAGAATCCATTTGGAAAGGATAAAGAAGTTATTTGTGGAGCTGGAGCGATGGCTCAGAGGTTGGGAGCACTTGCTTGCAAAGCCTGCCTGTCCGGGTTTGATTCCCGAGTGCCCACATAAAAGTCAGATGCACAGGTGGTGCATGCATCCAGGGTTCCATCTGGGACAGCAAGAGGCCTTGGTGCACCCATTATCATTCTCTCTGCATGCAAATATGTAAATTAAGATTTTTTTAAAGAAATCATTTGTGCTAAGCATGGTGGCGCTCGTCTTTAATCCCAGCACTCGGGAGGCAGAGGTTGGAGGATTGTCAAGAGTTCGAGGCCACCCTGAGACTATATAGTGAATTCCAGGTCAGTCTGGTCTAGAGAGAGGCCCTACCTTGAAAAGCCAAAAAAAATTTTTTAAAAAGAAATCATTTGCAACTTTCCTTATTAGAATCATTGAAAAATAAGATTTTAAAATATTGCTGGGGACTTTCTTTATTATAATTATTGAAAAATAAGATTCTAAAATATTGCTGGGGGTCTTGTAAGTCTCTACTGTTTCTCACTTTTTAATTGTACTTGTTTATTTATTTATTTACTTGGTGTGTGTGTATGTACACTCATGTGCACACCAGGGCTTCTTGACACTGCAAAGGAACATCGGACAATTGTGCCACTTTCTGAGTTCAGCTTATGTGAGTGGCTTGGGAAGAGAAGCAGGACCAGCAGGCTTGGCCAGCAAATGCCTTCAACTGCTGAGACATCTTCTCTGCCTCCATTACTATTTCTTTTTAAATATTTTATTTATTTATTTATCTATTTGCAAGCAGAGAGAGAGAGAGAATGGGCATGCCAGGGCCTCTTGCCACTGCAAACAAACTCCAGGTGCATACACCACTTTATGCATCTGGCTTTATGTGGGTACTGGGAAATTGAACCCAGGCAAGCAGTCTTTGCAAGCATGTCCTTTTAAGTGCTGAGCAATTTCCCTGGCCCTCACTACAACTTCTTCATACCTGTCCATATAAGCCTGGTCAATTTAAGAAACAAAACAGTGAATTAAAATGAACTTGTTGGCATGCAGGTCTGAGGTGGGAGGAAGAAATAGTAGGAGAAGGAGAGAGAGGGGGCGACATGGGGCTGGCAGCATGTGGAACCGGCAAACAGATTTGTCACTTGGGGACCCTCTCAGCAGCAGCGATAGATGCATGTGGTAACTGCGTCATTGCCCTGGAGATTAACATTCAAAGGGAAAGAGACTACAACGACATCAGGCACAGTTAATCTCCAGAGGATTACCGTCCCCACCGCTTGCTGGCTCGTAGGCAGCAGTACCATTTTGGTGGCCTTGGAGGTAAAATTTACTCTCACTTACTTTGGAATCATAAGAAAATTTTCGAAACTAAAATGTACCCCACCTCCTTGACATGAGGTGCTGAGGGCTTAACCCAGGCCTTCATACATGCTAGACAAGTACTCCGCCAGACAGTAGTTTAGGCTGGCCTTGAACTGAGATTTGGCCCATGCTCGCCTCAAACTTGCCATCCTCCTGCCTCAGCATCCTGAGTTCTGAGGTTATAAGCAAGTGCTACTACATCCTGCTCCAGCTACCTGTCAAAGAAGGGTCTTGGTGTCTTTCGTTTCCATCTCCTTCCCACCCTGTACAATCTACTGTTCCGTCCCCAAGGAGCAAAAGGGAAGGGGTAATGATGGGTTCCTTGTGCAAGTGAACCTCAGTGAGCTCCGTCCCTTACATGCGTTTCTACTTTGTGCTGCTACCAGAACCCGTTCAAGTGTGATTCTTGCTCAGGCAAGAAAGGAAGATAGTTGGGCTGGAGAGATGGCTTAGCGGTTAAGCGCTTGCCTGTGAAGCCTAAGGACCCCGGTTCGAGGCTCGGTTCCCCAGGTCCCACGTTAGCCAGATGCACAAGGGGGCGCACGCGTCTGGAGTTCGTTTGCAGAGGTTGGAAGCCCTGGCACGCCCATTCTCTCTCTCTCCCTCTATCTGTCTTTCTCTCTGTGTCTGTCTCTCTCAAATAAATAAATAAAAATTAAAAAAAAAAAAAAGAAAGAAAGGAAGATAGTTCAGTCCCACTTCAAAGAAATCCATGTGGGGGCCGCAGAAGGAAGGTGGCTTGCTGTCGTGATAGTAAGTACCAAGTGACATCACTTTGTACTTAATGTTGCAAAGCAAGAAATCCCTAACACCATGTAAGGAGAGTGTGGACAAAATGTGCTTGGCTCGTTGTTTGGTGACTGGGAGACTTTCGTTTAAATAATTCATGGCAGGGCTTCGCAGTGTATGAATGCACGCTGTGTATATTCAGAAATAACAAGGCTCAGTGGTATGGGACTCGAGTCTAGACCCCAGCTCTTAAATTTCTGGTAAGAAGTAGAGAGGAGCTGCCAAGATCGTGATGAAAATGACTGTGAGGACAGCCCAGAGAGGATGAGTGGATTGGCTGATGTCCCAGTTTTCCAGTTGCCTAAGGAACCTCTCTTAATCTTGCCTAGTGACTTCTTAAGAGCAGTTTATGGCCTGATAAGGTCTACAGTGTAGTATATGCACCAGTTTCAGTCCTTGTTATTGTTTTTTTTTTTAAGTGTGTGTGTGTGTGTGTGTGATATATACATATATATGCCCATGGGACACCCATGATCTCACCAGTGGTAGAGTGCACTCACCTATGGTGAGTGGAGTGAAATGTTGGGTGTCTCACTCCATCACGCTTCCACCCTATTCTTATTTGAACAAGTCTCTTCCCAATCCCAGAGCTTGCTGCCTTTCTTTGTTTCTTTTTTTCTTCCTTCCTTCCTTCCTTCCTTTCCCTTCCTTCCTTCCTTTCTTTTTTTCCTTCTTTCTTTCTTTCTCTTTTCACAAGCTCCAGAGATTCTAGGGTCTCCACTTTCCTGAGTGTTGGAGTTATAGACCCATGTAGGCACAGCCAGCTATTTAACACGATTCTAAAGATTCAGGTTCTGTCAATCGCAGGCTCCTTTGGGCTCTCGTGCTTGCAGAGATAGCGCACTTCCCTGCCGAGCTAGCTCTCCAGCTCCCGGTGCATGTTTTAATGTGGCTTCAAGGAGATGGCACAGAGGCCAGTGGAGTCTGTGCCGCTGGGACCAGAGGGGCTTGTGCAACGCCGTGGAATAGGAAGTCAAGTAGGCCAATGGTAAGTACCAGCCATCCCCCTGTACCTTTGGATCTGTGATGGTGTGAATTAGGCATCTTGTGTGTTTTGAATGCCTGGTTCCCAGGTGATGGGTAACTTGGGAGGTAGAGCCTTGCTATGGGAGATGTGTTGTTGGGGGTGGGCTTCAGAATGTTATAACCAGCTCCCCACTTGACAGAACTTGGCTCAGCCTCCTGATGCTGTTGTCTAGTTGATTTTGGCAAGGAGGTTATGTCCAGCCTCTGGTTATATCATCCTTTCCCCTGCCATCACGGAGCTTCCCCTTAAGATTGTAAGCCAGAATAAATCCTTTCCTCCCGTAAGTTTTTTTCTGATTGGGTGTTTGCCCCAGCAACAATCTGTAACTATTACAACAACAAATGGTGCTGAGAGCAGATTGTTGCTGCTAGAAATCTGAGTGTGTGGCTTTTGGCCTTTTAGAGCTGATTTGTGGGAGGAATGTGGCAGGATTTGAAACCATGGCCTGAGAGATAACTTGTTGTGCTCCAAGCAGAGCTTGACACATCAATCTATCTAAATGCAGTAATAATAACTGTGGAGTGTGCAGGTTTGGCTTATAAAGGGAAAAAAGAACTTTGTTTAAAATGGACTGGAAGCAGTTTGTGCGAGAGGCTCACTGCATCCTTCCTGCATCCTGAGAACTTGTGCAGGGTTGTGTTGTGTAGACATGGACTGGCATGAGCAGATGGGTATGGCACAGAAAGATCTGAGCTGGAGACAGTGCCGAGTCAGCTGCGATTGTTTTTGGGATTACCACCACTGAGACTGAGTCAGCTTTTTTCTGCTTTGGGACAGCAGAAAGAATGAGGACTCTGTTGAAAGCAGGGAGCCTGAACCCTGATGGAGTGTCCTGTTCTTCAAAATAAGCTTTATATCCCCCTGGATTAACAACTTTGGTAGCCCACCTGGGAGTACGGGCATATAACAATTATGGAAAAGAGAGGTGTATCAGATTTGCAGTGTGGTTTGTTTTTGTAAATGGCACTGGGCAATGTGAAGCAAGGCTGTTGGAACACTTGTGTGGAGGCCCCAAGGAGCCAGTAGAAAGAACTGTGAGTTGCAGCGGAGTCCCCAGCCAGGACTATGGGTCAGCTGCCAAAGGTAGGTGCCAGCTCGGGATGGAATTTTCCCCGGGCTGTGAGCATCCCAGATAGAGGGGCGGAACTGGAACTCCAGAGACTTAGTCACAAGTTAGAGGTGTTGAAGCTATAGGATTTGATATTTGTGCTGTTTGTTTTAAAACTTGTGTTAGTTCAATCTTTCTTTGCTATGCCCAATGCCATTTTTTGCAGTGTGAATGTTTAGTTTGAGCCCCTAAGCTATTTTGGCTTTATAGGCTAGTAGTTAAGTGATTTTGGATTATGGGGATGTTTGAACAGTATTGGAACAATGAGGACTTTTTTTGTTTGTTTTTTGTTTCTGAAGGTATGGTCTCACTCTAGCCCAGGCTGATCTGGAATTCACTATTCACTATGTAGTCTCTGTGGCCTCGAACTTTCAGTGATCCACCTACCTCTGCCTCCCAAGTGCTGGGATTAAAGGCGTGTGCCACCACACCTGGCTTAAGAACTTTTTTTTTTTTTTGAGAGTGACAGACACAGAGAGAAAGACAGAGGGAGAGAGAGAGAATGGGCGCACCAGGGCTTCCAGCCTCTGCAAACAAACTCCAGACGCGTGCGCCCCCTTGTGCATCTGGCTAATGTGGGACCTGGGGAACCAAGCCTCGAACCGGGGTCCTTAGGCTTCACAGGCAAGGGCTTAACCACTAAGTCACCTCTCCAGCCCTGGCTTAAGAACTTTTAAAGTTGCATTTCACATCATGGATAGTCATGAGTTTATGGGGGCCACAAGTGGAATGTGGTGGCTTGAATTACATATCCCCATAAACTCACATGTGTTTAATGCCTGGTTCCCAGCTGGTGGCAATTTGGGAATTGGAGTCTTGCTGGAGGAGGTGTGGTGTTGGGGGTGAGCTTATGGGTGTTATAACCAGCTTCCCCTTTCCAGTGTATAGCTCACTCTCCTGCTGCTTTTTGCCACCTGCTGTGGCACAGGTGATGTCCAGCCTCTACTTCACCATCTTTCCCTGCCATCATGGAGCTTCCCCTTGAGACTGAAAGCCAAAATCATCCCTTTTCTTACAAAATCTGCTATTGGTTGGGTGTTTTGTACCACCAACAAGAAGGTAACTTCATCATTTAGTCTCCTCTATAAACTTGTGTGTTTGGGGGCTGGAGAGATGGCTTAGTGGTTAGGCGCTTGCCTGTAAAGCCCAAGGACCCTGGTTCGAGGCTTGATTCCCCAAGACCCACGTGAAGCCTAAGGTCCCAGGTTCAATTCCCCAGGTCCCACGTAAGCCAGATGCACAAGGGGGCGCACACGTCTGGAGTTCATTTGCAATGGCTGGAGGCCCTGCAGTGCCCTTGCTCTCTCTCTGTCTCTCCCCCTCTTTCTCTGTAAAATAAATAAATACAAATAAAAATATTTTTAAAAGACTCATATGTTTTGAAGGCTTGATCCTGAGCTGATGTTAATTTGGGAGGTGGAGCCTTGCTAGAGGAGATGTGTTGTTGTGGGTGGGCTTAACGATGTTATAACCAGCTTCCTCTTGCTAGAACTTGGTTTCTTTCTCTTTTATTAAATTTTATTTATTCACTCATATTTGAGACAGAGAGAAAGGAGAAAGAGAAAGAGAAAGGAAGGGAGAGAATGGGTGCAACAGGGCCTCTAGCCACTGCAAGCGAATTGCAGACACATGTACCACCTTGTGCATCTGGCTTACATGGGACCTGGGGAATTGAACCTGGGACCTTAGGCTTCACAGGCAAGTGCCTTTACCATTAAGCCATCTCTCCAGCCCTTGGTTTCTCTCTCTTTTGTTGCTGTTTTACACTTGCTGTGGCAGAGGTGGTATCCATTCTCTGCTTATGTTGTGCTTTTCTCTACCATCATGAAGCTTCTCCTCAAGACTATTAAGCCAAACTAAATCCTCCCCCCCCCCACAATCTATTTCTGGCTAGGTGTTTGTCCCAGCAATGATAAAGTAACTATAACAGAACCCAGTAAATCAATAAATCATCCTCTATGAGTTTATCCTGAAGTGGTGATTAAGGATATGGCTAAGGATTTAGCTAGAAGCTGTATGTATTGTTTATGCAGCAAAGGCCAAGAGAAACAAGCTGGGGGAAGTTATGGTGTATTTATACACTCTAATAACTCTTCCTAGAAATCAGCTAAGGGCATGGAGCTGAAAAAGGAACCCATGTGCCAATTTTAAATGTGTAGGCGGGCTGGGGAGTATGACAACATTTTAAAGCATAATCTCTTCAAAACAAAAAATGAAAATGTAAACCTGCAAGTTACAGAAACAAAATACACACACTTTAGGATTATAAACAAGTGGAGGCTGCCTCTGTTGTAAAGAGATTTGGAGGGAGGGAACAGAGGCGAGAACACAGAGTTCAGAGAAGCTAGATTATTTTCTGAGTATTTCTTGTTTTCTAGGTTTGACTTCTCTGATCACATATCTTGCACCTAATTATCCCACAAAACTGGGGTTGATATGTATAATTTCTAAAATTCAAAGGCAAAAAATTAAACAAGCCTAATTATGTATTACTGATTTAATTGCATAACCACAGATAAGAGTTATTTTAATTTCTAAATAGAACATATGAATGCATCCCTAAATGTGATACACCTTAAGCACAAAAGAGCTGCAAAAAAAGAAAAAATGTTTTAAACCAGGCATGGTGGCGCACGCCTTTAATCCCAGCACTTGGGAAGCAGAGGTAGAAGGATCGCTGATAGTTCGAGGCCACCCTGAGACTACGTAGTGAACTACAGGTCAGCCTGAGCTGGAGTGAGACCCTACCTTGAAAAACCGAAAGAAAAATAAATATGCAGATTTCTGTAACTGTATTAAAAGCAGTACTGACGGCTTGGATATCCAGTGAATATTATGTGTCCATTAATATAGAACAAAGAAAAGCAAATAATTAATTTAGTGTCATTGAGAACCAAAAGTTCCTATGTGAAGATTAAGTGAAAACCATGTGGGACATTCATCACTCTCTGCTTCGTCACTGTGGACTGAGTACAACCAGCTGTGTTACGCTCTCGCCCCACACCCTCGCGGCCATCATGAATAGTAATCTGGAACTGTAAACTGAAACAAACCCTTCCTCCCCCAAAGAAATGAAGCAACAAAACCCCTGTGGACTTGAATTTGAATTGAGAATATAAATCCAAACTTACCATGCATTGTAACGTTTAAGGTTGTTTCCAGTTTTTTTATTATTATTTTATTTATTTATTTATTTGAGAGCGACAGACAGAGAGAAGAAGAGGCAGAGAGAGAAAGAGAGAGAGAATGGGCGCGCCAGGGCCTCCAGCCACTGCAAACAAACTCCAGACACGCGCGCCCCCTTGTGCATCTGGCTAACGTGGGTCCTGAGGAATCGAGCCTCGAACTGGGGTCCTTAGGCTTCACAAGCAAGCGCTTAACTGCTAAGCCATTTCTCCAGCCCAGTTTCCAGTTTTATTAGAAATTCATAGAAAGTATGTGCAGACCAGCTAGCTCTGGAGTGCTCCAACAGCAATGCCTAGCTCTAGATTCCATAGCACACCAGAAGCTACCAGGGCTCCTTGGTGAAAAGTTGATACCAAGCCTGAGGTAGAACAAGGACAAGATGAGCCTGGAGCATTTTTCTACCCCAGAAAGAAAAGAGACTAGTGGGCTGGAGGGATGGCTTAGCAGTTAAGGTGCTAGCCTGAAAGCAGAAGGACCCAGGTTCAATTCCCCAGGACCCATGTAAGCCAGATGAATAAGGTGGTGCATGCTTCTGGAGTACATTTGCAGCAGCTGGCGTGCCCATTCCCTCTCTCTCTTTTTCTCTCTCTCTTTTTCTCTGTCAAATGTCAACACAAATGAAGTAAAAAAGAAAAGAGATTAGTCACCCACAAATGTCAAAAGCACTGAAGATTTCTCTTGATGAGGTTTTACTGAACAAGGATAGACCAGGGTTGTTGTTGTTGTGGTTGTTGTTCATGAAGAGTAACTAACACTGGCAGGTGTGCATGTGTGTTGCATGCCTGTAACCCCAGCACTCAGGAGCCAGCGGTAGGAGGATCACCCACGAATTTAAGACCAACCTGGTCTACATAGTGACTTCCAGGTCACCCAGAGCTACATAGGAATACCCTGTATCAGAAACAAAATAACTGGGCTGGGAAGATGGCCCAAAGGTTAAACTCACTCACCTACAAAGCCTGCCAGCTTGGGTTGGCCTGGGTTTGATTCCCAAGTACCCACCTAAAGCCAGATGCACAAAGTGACACATGTGTCTGGTGCTCATTTGCAGTGGCAAGAGGCCTTAGTGCATCCATTCCCATTCTCTCCTCATAAATAAATAAGTAAGTGAAAATATATATCAAAATATTTTTTGAGGGCTGGAGAGATTGCTTAGTGGTTAAGCACTTGCCTGTAAAGCCTAAGGACCCCAATTTGAGGTTCAATTCCCCAGTACCCACGTAAGCCAGATGCACAAGGTGGTGCATGCGTCTGGATTTCATTTGCAATGGCTGGAGACCCTGGCATGCCCATTCTCTCTCTCTTTCTCTCTCTCTACCTCTTTCTCTCTCTATCTGTCACTCTCAAATAAATAAATGAACATATGGGCTGAAGAGATGGTTTAGCCTGTGAAGCCTAAGGACCCCGGTTCGAGGCTCGGTTCCCCAGGTCCCACGTTAGCCAGATGCACAAGGGGGCGCATGCGTCTGGAGTTCGTTTGCAGAGGCTGGAAGCCCTGGCGTGCCCATTCTCTCTCTCTCCCTCTCTCTGTCTTTCTCTCTGTGTCTATCGCTCTCAAATAAATAAATAAAAATTAAAAAAAAAATAAAATAAATGAACATAAACAAAAAAGTTTAAAAAATATTTTTGAAAACCAAATAACTAAAATTGAGTCTTATCTAAATACTTATACACACAATAAAATATGTAAGTGCATAATATCAGAATCTCTCAATGTTCAACTTTGAAAGATGATGAAAACCAAATCACTATTTAGATGGGTGGTGAGTAATATCAGCATTTGTCTCTTCTCTGTGAACTGTATTTCAGGAGAAAGCAAATCAGCAATGACAAGAGGTTTCTTGTAGAGTATTCCAAATAGCAAGCAAAAAAAAAAAAAAGGAATGACATACCAGCACATCAGTGTTTTGCAACTCTTAATGAAATAATGGACCAATCCAAAGAAAAGCAGCAGTTAACAGCCCCAGGAGAAACACCTGAATACCATAGACTTCTGAAAGATACCACTTATCAGGTAGGCTTATCAAAAAAAAAAAAAAAAAAAAATCAAACCTGAATCTGATCAGGCCCAAACTGCCAATTTTCAGCAACCATGGGAGACAGAAGGGTTCAATCAGCAAAATGCAGACTGTGGCATCTGCAGAGCCCAGCCTGGGAACGGGAACAGCAGGGAAAGGAGACCGCTCCTCACAGCCATCCGCTGCACCGTATGAAGCTTACTGCACTCCTGACTGAAACAAATTGTCTTTTTTCTCCCTCCTCTTTCTTTCTCTTCTTTAGGGTTTTTGTTTATTTGTTTGTTTGTTTGGTTGTTTCTGACATATGTTGCCCTGGCCACCCAGCTCTCATCAAATTACTTTTTAAAAATATTTTATTTTTATTTATTTATTTGACAGAGAAAGAGGGAGGGATAAAGAGAGAGAGAGAACTGGTGCACCAGGGTCTCCAGCCGCAGCAAATGAACTCATGACACGTGCGCCCCCTTGTGCATCTAGCTAACATGGGTCCTGGGAAATCAAACCTGGGTCCTGTGGCTTTGCTGGCAAATGCATTAACTGCTAAGCCAGCCCCTCATCAAATTACTTTATTTTTATTTATTTATTTGGAAGAGAAAGAGGGAGAGAGGGAGGGAGAGAGAGAGAGAGAGAGAGAGAATGGGCACGCCAGGGCCTCCAGCCACTGCAAACAAACTCCAGATGTGTGTGCCCCCTTGTGCATCTGGCTAACATGGGTCCTGGGGAACCGAACCTGGGTACTTTGGCTTTGCGGGCAAACACTTGAACCCCTAAGCCATCCCTCCAGCCCTCATCAAATTATTTTTAAAGCCTGAATTATTTATGAGGTATTGAGGAAATTTGAACAATGTGTAGATATCTGGTTATGGGGAATAATTAATTTTGGCAGGTTAGTAATGGAATTGTGATTTTTTTTAAATGTCCCCTGTGAAAAACATGTTATATATTGGAATGTTAATGTATGAAAAGACATGGTAAAGTTTGTTTTAAATAATTCATGGTATCTAGGGGGTTGGGACTTTGGGGTAATTGATGAAATAATATGAATCAAGAGTTTAAAAAAACAATACATTGGCCAGGCATGGTGACACACGCCTTCAATCCTAGCATTTGGAAGGCAGAGGTATAAGGAACACTGTGAGTTTGAGGCCAGTGTGGGATTACAGAATTCCAGGTCAGCCTGGACTAAAGTGAGTTGATGTTTTGATGATTTAGAGGGACATTATATGGTTTGTATAGTTTGTTTGTTTGTTTTTGTTTTGTTTTGTTTTATTTTTCAAGATAGGGTTTCACTCTAGCTCAGGCTGACCTGGAATAATTCACTATGTACTCTCAGGGTGGCCTCGAATTCTCGGCAATCCTCCTACCTGTACCTCCAGAGTGCTGGGATTAAGTTTGTATCATTTTAATTGGGCTTGAAAATTTGCAAAATAAAATAAAGAAAAAAATTCATGCTGGATGTGGTGGCACACATCTTTAATCCCTGAGCTTGGGAGGCAGAGGTAGGAGGATCACCATGAGTTTGAGGTTACCCTGAGGCTACACAATGAATGTCAGGTCAGCCTAGGCTGGAGTGAGACCCTACTTTGAAATTCTGCCCCCCAAAAAAATCATAGCTGGGCATGATAGCACACACCTATAATCAGAGCATGTGGGAAGCTGAGGCAGGGGGATTATAATTAAGGCTAGTCCTGAGTATATAGTGAGATTCTGGCTCAAAAAAAAGGAAGAAAGAGAGAGAAAAATATTAGAGGGCTGGAGAGATGGCTTAGCGGTAAGGCACTTGCCTGCTAAGCCAAAGGACCCAGGTTCAATTCCCCAGGACCTATGTAAGCCAGCTGCACAAGGGGCACATGTGTCTGGAGTTCGCTTGCAGTGGCTACAGGCCCTGGTGCACCCATTCTCTCTGTCTGTCTCTCTCTCTCTTGCTCTCTACTTGCAAATAAATAAATAAAAATAAATATAGAAAAAAGTATAGAGAAAACAAAGAGAAAGGGGAAGGAAGTGGAGGGGAGGAAGAGTGAATTTATAATAAACAATCCACTGTTCCAATGGCATTGTCTGGTAACTAGGGGAGAAGTGAAGAAACTGAGTGGACAGAGACCGGCGTTTTGGAAGGTGCTTCAGATGAAAAGCTGAAGCAAGGGGTTTAGAGGAGTGGAATGCGAATTACGGAAACCTAAGGCGTGGCCTCTAAATGGATAGACAGTCAGCAGATCTCAAGAAAGGGCTCAATGACTGGGAGGAAATGGCAGAGCCAATGATCTGAAAAAGCTGTGGAGTGAGTCTAATGGCTGTCAGGGCGGGGAGAATTGAACAGGGAACTAGATAGACTATGAGCACCAGGAATTTTAATGCTCCATTCGCTGTTGAAGCCCACACACCCAGACCAGTGAGGACACTCAGTCAAGTGAAGAAAACTTAACTTTTACCTCCCCTCGTTACCTAACCCTTCTTCAGGTGAAAGGGACTCAACTTCTACCTGGTGGCTCATGGAGGCTGACTCAGTGCCCGGCCCTAAGAGGTAAATGATCAAGACATAGGTCAAGTCATGCAGCTCAATCTGCTATCCACGGAAGTCAGTCAGAAGTGAGCCTGCACATAAACCAGCCCAGTCCAAAATGAAGCCCGAGGAGAGCTGGCGATGCGGCTCAGTTGGTGGACTGCATGTGTGGCGTGCACAAGGCCATGGGTTTGAGCCCCACCACCAAATAACCCAGGTGCAGTGGTGCCCACCTGGCATCCTGGCACTTGGGGGTGGTGCAGGCAGCTCATCCTTGGCTACACAGTAGGTGGCTACGTGAGACCCTGTCGCAAAGAAAATGAAGCCCAAGGATGCTTTTAGTCTCATGGACATGGTTATTGAGACAGAAAAGAAGCCATGTTTCTTGGCTACAGGCTGGGAGGAGAGAGAGCTGGAGGGAAACAAGTCATTGGTTTTGTTATTGACCCTCTGGAACAGGCTTCACCCACAACCAGACCTACCTCTGAATCTTTCATTCTCACATCAAGTTCAGGGCCAAGTACACAATGAGCCACATTCTAAAAATCGGCTAAGCCGCATTGATGCAAGACTTTGAAGTCCAGGAGGGGCTCCCCAGACTTGTGTCCTTGTCCTTATTGTTACAAAGAATTGATTGAAAACAGACTTGCTAAGGATAAGTTACGGATTGCTGTTTACTTGGGGAGAAAGGATGAACTGTGAGGTTCACTCAGGGAAAACTGGTATCTAAGAGAGGCTAGAGCAGCTCCTGGAAGGCAGACCCAGAAGCCCAGGCTCAGAGAGCACACTGACACGCTCAGGAAGGAGCAAAGCAGCAGAGCATGGGCCCTGTTCCTCCGCCACTCAGGAGACAGCCAGAAGATTAAGGGGTGATGGAGCCCGAGCTTAAGGGAAGAATAAGAGAGGGAAAGCACCACAGCAGAGACTGGAAAATTCAGACTGCAAGAAGGAGGAGTCAAGGTGAGTCTGCTGGGCCACGGGGCGGCCTCCTTCCTGTGGATCACAGGTGCGGCTGGGGCGAACCTGGTCCTCAGACTCTGGTGTGTCAAGAGAGCGAGACCTGATTGGCTCAGGGGCAGAGAGGCTGAGCTGAGGAAGAAGCCCGAAGTTCCCGCAGGGTCTTGTCACTGTCAGCCGTCTTGGAAAGGACAGGTTCAGACAGAGCATCCCGGTCTGCTAGGATGGACGCCATGGCATCTTCTTCTTCCCTCTTTGTGTATCTGTCCAGAACTGCCTGTCAAAAGCTGCCTGGGGGCTGGAGAGATGGCTTAGCGGTTAAGCGCTTGCCTGTGAAGCCTAAGGACCCCGGTTCGAGGCTCGGTTCCCCAGGTCCCACGTTAGCCAGATGCACAAGGGGGCGCACGCGTCTGGAGTTCGTTTGCAGAGGCTGGAAGCCCTGGCGCGCCCATTCTCTCTCTCTCCCTCTATCTGTCTTTCTCTCTGTGTCTGTCGCTCTCAAATAAATAAATAATTTTTTTAAAAAAAGCTGCCTGGCTCCTGTTTCTCCTTCAGCGTCACCGAGTTCTAGATGCAAAAGGAACTCACAGGCTTGAAATGGGGGTGTCGGTGCAGCCGGCGTTCCTCCCTCCAGCAAGGAGGACCAAGAGGAGAAAGAGGCCGGAGGAGCTACAGGTCCCCCAAGCCCATGTCCTGGCCTTGGCTCCACCGCAGATCACCTGAGGAAACCAGTAAAAACAGTTTCCTCAACTGCATTCCAGGTGTGCTGAGCCAAAACATGCACTGCTCAGGGGCACAGTCTGTGTTTTACAAGTTCTGAGTGATTCAGATGGGACACGCCTGTCACCTGCTAGTGACCTTGACTTCCCGTTGTCGAGGGGAAGGGCAGCAGAGCCCGACTTGCTGCCGAGGCTGCAGTCTGTATGAAGCGTGGACTCTACATGTGCACAGTGGTTAGGCTAGGTGCATATACCTCTGTTTTGATTCTCTTTGTGGAAGCCCCAAATTAATTACTTACACTATGCATGGGGGTCTAGCAGGCTCTGTTACATCTGTTTGACTGCTAAATGCCTTTTCTTCTTCCCTCAGCTGTATTCTGGTAAATTGAGATAACCATCAATGTGATTACTAAACAGGACTATTTTTTTTATTTTTTGTTCATTTTTTATTTATTTATTTGAGAGCGACAGACACAGAGAGAAAGACAGATAGAGGGAGAGAGAGAGAACGGGCACGCCAGGGCTTCCAGCCACTGCAAACGAACTCCAGACACGTGTGCCCCCTTTTGCATCTGGCTAACGTGAGACCTGGGGAACCGAGCCTCGAACCGGGGTCCATAGGCTTCACAGGCGAGCACTTAACCGCTAAGCCATCTCTCCAGCCCTAAACAGGACTATTTTGAACCATCTTTATTTTATTTTATTATAGAGAGAGAGAGAGAGAGAGAGAGGGTGCACCAGGGCCTCCTAGCCACTGCAGACGAATGCCAGATGCAAGTGCCACCATGAGCATCTGGTTTATGTGGGTACTGGAAAATCAAGCCTGGCTTCTTGGGCTCTGCAGGCAAACATCCTAACCACTAAGCCATCTCCCCAGCCCTGGATCACCTTTAAACTTATTAATTATCCTTTCACTTTTCTGAAACAACAAGAAAACCCAGGGCAGCCACATGATTAGTAACTTTGAGATATCAAGGTTATCTAAGACCAGGGATTTTTCCACAATCCTACTTTACCATACTTAAGCTCTGGTCTTCCTTTGGTTCCCAGAGATGGTTTCCCCAAAATTAATTGCTGCGAACATCCATTCTCGCACCACACAAGACCCTAAAGTGGCAGCATGGGAGAGGGCATGTCCCTTCCTTGAGTCTCTTCTCAAAGCTCCTTCAAGGCTGAAGGAAGCTCTCTAGCTGTACCAGGTGTATAGACAGCACACGGAGCTCTGGCTGGTCGTGTCTCCTGCTGCTGGAAGCTGTTTCTCTCTGCTGTGGATGCTGAAGGGAGCCAGCTTCCTCTGTCATGATGGAACTTCCCTTAGATTCTGCATGCTCAAGATAAACCCTTTCATCCCATAACTTGCTTCTCATCAAATGTTTGTCCCCGCAACGAAAAGGTAACTGCAACACCGTCTCAAGGAAACGATGCAGATGAGTGATATGGAAGGTCACCTGACATGCCCCTTGGGCTTATGAACATGCGCGCAAGGGCCTGTCCATCCCATACACACACACACGCTGCGCATACACAAATGTGCCAAAATTAAAAGAAGGATCTCCCTAGGTTGTCCCTTGGGGGGGGGGGCCGGGAAGGGACTCTCCCAGCTGTAGGGGAGAAACCCCTCTTAGCTTGGGAGCATGTCTGCTTTTCTTCTCTGTTATTTCTACTCTCTCTTAAAATAAAATCTTACATAGTTTATTTTTTAAAAGGTGCCATCCATGGGATGAGTGTGAAATGACACACCTTGGACTACTGCAATATGTCACCCTTGGGTACTGTTCATGTCTTTCCTTGTGAAATCACCTACACTAGTCTTGTGTTAATTAAAGTCTTAAATGAAGTAAATGTCAGTAATCTGTGTTCTGCAACTTAAAATTTAAAAAAAATTTTTCTTCCTAGAGGACAACCAAAGGAATTTTCCATTTTTGCCATTTTTTGTAACAGAGTATTTAGATACGTGGACTCATGCAGCAAGCTTTTATTGGGTGCCTAGTGTATGTCTGGCATTGCGCTAAGTGCTGCGGACATAGATGCCGAAGGTAAATTCCTTGGCCTCACAGAACTTGCATTTTAGTGAAGTAGACATACAGTAAATTGAACTACTGCCTAAGACATCATGTGAGGTGGTTCTGGATGCTATAAAGAGTCTTTAAACACAATACAGCAGTGCAACTTGCTCACAAAATAGGAAGTAAGAACTTCAAGTGCATGGATTTGCTTATTAGAGGCCAATGGTTATCTCTGTCCACTGTCCTTCTGTCCTTTCCCCTCATAACAGCATGGGTGTTTCAAGTTTTCCTTTCCTTCGGAATGTCAGAATCTTCTCTTTATCTCATCCACCCCTAAAAACCACCTGAAGAATGAAGGAAGATGTTTTAAATGATTGCCCAGGAACATCTAAACCATGCGCAAGGTCAAAGCATGCACAGAACACGGATGGGGTGGGAAGAAGAAGAGTCAGGATGACCCGAAGCTCCAGACCTGCACTGCAGAGTAGAAAACAGTAGTCTTAGGTACAAGTGTTCACTTGACCCTTGAGTACTGCCCTCTCCTTTCTGACTAGGATATTTATGTCTTACCAAGCTATAGTCAAGCTCCTAAACCCTCCCCGTGGACCATTTCTGCTCTTCTTTTTAAAATCTAGCATTAGCAAAGAACACTTCAGTTCTAAGTCACTTCAGTGACAACCCAAGCTCCTAGATATGTGACCACCCTGGGCATCTGATCATCTCCCTCTCCTCCGTAGCCCCTCGGGGGGTGTCTGCTCCCCTGGCCTGCCCCTGCAGGATCCTGCTAGGTTGGTTTAGACTTCATTTTTCCCCCTCTTCCTTCCTTCCTTCTTTCCTTTCTCTCTTTTTCTCTTTCTTTCTTTCTTTCTTTCTTTCTTTCTTTCTTTCTTTCTTTCTATCTCTCTGTCTCTGTCTCTCTCTCTCTTTCTTTCTTTCTTTCCTTCTTTTCTGAGGTAGGGTCTCGCTCTAGCCCAGGCTGACTTGGAATTCACTTGTTAGCCTCATGCTGGGCTTGAACCTTGGCCTCCTGAGTGCTGGGATTAAAGGTGTGAGCCACCATGCCTGGCTCATTTTAAATTATTCATTTATTTGCAGTAGTGAGAAGGAAAGGGAAAGGGGGAGAGAAAATGGGCTCACCAAGGCCTCCTGCCACTGCAACATGCTCCAGATGCATGCACCACTTTGTTCATCTGGCTTTATGTGGTCCTGGTGTTACGGAATTTTGGGGGACAGGAGCTTTTTTTCCCCCTGGGGGGGGGGGGCTTGTGAATCCTAACTTTTAGATCCTTGTCCATTCCAACAAAGAATTAAGGAAACAGATTCTGAAAAGGTTAGATTACAAGGTTTTGTTGGTAAAAATTGGCATCCATGGGCTGGAGAGATGGCGTAGCGGTTAAGCGCTTGCCTGTGAAGCCTAAGGACCCTGGTTCGAGGCTCGGTTCCCCAGGTCCCACGTTAGCCAGATGCACAAGGGGGCGCACGCGTCTGGAGTTCGTTTGCAGAGGCTGGAAGCCCTGGCGCGCCCATTCTCTCTCTCTCCCTCTATCTGTCTTTCTCTCTGTGTCTGTCACTCTCAAATAAATAAATTAAAAAAAAAGAATAAAAATTGGCATCCAGGGAAAGGCTGGAATGAGTACACACACACACACACACACACACACACACACACACGTGGAAATTGAAAGGGACGAAAGCTCACATGACATGAGGGAGTAGCGAGCGCACACACTTCCACGTGCGAAGTGGACAATGAGGGTACAGAAGCTTTCTCCTTTATGTTAGAAAAAATGAAGCTACAGGATCGGTTAGTTCCGGTCCCATAGCTTAGAAGAAAGGAACAAAACAAGGAAAAAGCTCCTTCCCACCATCCCAGCCAGGCTGAGATGGGGGAAGAACACACCAGAACAGGGAGCCAGAAGTTCAGGTGTCAGGAGGAGGAAGGAACAGCTCATCGGGATGGGCTTTCCGGTCAGGCTAAGGTAAGTGAGGCAGATGGGGGTTTTCTGGGACTCAAGAACCTGGCTCAAGAAGGGCCAACATACCTAGATAGGTCAGATTGGGGAAGAGGTAGGGGTGCAGTCACTGAGGGTTGAGACTGGATCAGGTGCTGAATTCCAGTGCTGCCAAGGAAGGGGCGGTGACATCTGTTCGTTCCCTCTCTTTGGGGCCTCCCTAGCTGACCAGTTCTCCAAAAACTACCTTGTTCCTATTTCTCCCCTCACTGGGAAATTGAATCCAGGCCAGTAGGCTTTGTCAAGAAGCACCTTGAGCCGGGCGTGGTGGCGCACGCCTTTAATCCCAGCACTCGGGAGGCAGAGGTAGGAGGATCACCATGAGTTCAAGGCCACCCTCAGACTACAGAGTTAATTCCAGGTCAGCCTGGACCAGAGTGAGACCCTACCTCGAAAAACCAAAAAAAAAAAAAAAAAAAAAAAGAAGCACCTTGAACTGCTGACCCATCCTCTCAGCCCCAGATTTTAGACAGAACCCTTCTTGATCCTCATGTTCCCTTTGGATACTTTCCCATCCAAGGACTCCACTGTCTCCCCTCCCTCTCCCCCTCCGTGTAAACTTCAGCTGGCCCATGCTGAGTTCAAAGTCCAGCCCAACTTCTCTCCTTGGCTGCAAATCCCTTTATACATTTTGATCCCAAGATCCCCAAGAGTGTGCCTCACCTTGCTTTGACAAAAGCCACTGGGTGACTTCTTAAAGTTTTTCTTTAACATCTTCACCGCCTCCACACAGATCCAACCTCCTTTCAAATGGACTTTCTCAACTCAGAGCCATGTAACTGTGCTGAACTCCAAACCAAACTAGAAATATGTGGTCTCTGAAAACACTGCACATTCAATTTCCTCAACACACCACAAATGAGGTATTTTCTCACCTGAAAGAATGGAGGAGGGTGCTGGGTGGGCATGGGGTTTTCTCTTAAGTATACGTGGACACATACATATTGCTGCCCTCCATTCTCACTTCCAGTCTGCTCTGATGGGGACAGGAGATGAGAGCTAATGTCTCAGAGCGCGCACGCACACACACACACACACACACGCACACACACACGCACACGCACACGCACAAGCGAGGCACTCTTGAGAATGCAGTTGCATGAATGTTGCCCCGCCCGGCCAGGAAAGCTACAAGTTTAAACAGCGTCAGCCCTGGAATGAAAGGCTTTTGTAGGGAGGTGCTGGCAGCTGGATAGAAGCAATTTAAAACCAGTCCTACCAGTGTGACAAGGAGAGCAAGTCAACATCCTCAGAGGTGGCTCCAGGTGTGACAGACACAAACAGCCGGATTTCTTTGAAGGAGTCCCCGTAAAGGGAAGACCCCAGCGGGCACAGGACCTGTCCTGACGTGTATATCATTCTGGGGAAAATGCGGGACGGAGGTGTGGAAACAGTGCTGGGCACGGCAGATTTGCAGAGAGAACTTCCAGGAAAGGTGACATTCAAGTTAAGGAGAAGACAATTTGTCAGAAGGATAGTGTGAGAAGCTGAACTTTCTTTTTTTGTTTGTTTTATGAGGTAGAGTCTCACTGTATCTCAGGCTGACCTGGAATTCACTCTGTAGTCTCAGGGTGGCATTGAACTTTCAGTAAGTCTCTTACCTCTGCCTCCCAAGTGCTAGGATTAAAAGCGTGTGCCACCACGCCTGGTGAGAAGCTGAACTTTTTTTCTTTTTATAGAGAGAGTGTGAGAATGGGCGTGCCAGGGCTTCTAGCCACTGCAAATGAACTCCAGACACATACACCACTATGTGCATCTGGCTTACATGAGACCTGGAGAATTGAACCTGGGTCCTTAGGCTTTGCAAGCATGAGCATTAACTGCTAAGCCATCTCTCCAGCCCTGAGAAACTGAATTTTTGAAAAATGTTTTAATTATCATAAAATTCTTTTTAAGATCATCTTAAAGCTTAACAATGTTGAATATTCAGATAGAACAAAAGTCTTAAAATACTTAAATATGTCTCATAGAAATTAAGAACAAAGTTCCAAGGAAAATTGCCATGTTTTCCATCAATATTGAAATACCATGTTAAATAAGGTACTTATCTAAATTAAAACAAAGTCATCTGGAAATATAAAACATCTAGGACCAGGCGTGGAAGTGCACACCTTTAATCCTAGCCCTTGGGAGGCAGAGGTAGGAGGATTGCTGCGAGTTCAAGGCCAGCCTGGGACTACAGAGTGAGCTTCAGGTTAGCCTGGACTAGAGTGAGACCCTACCTCAAAAGAAAAAAAAATTCCAGAACAATGGCCCTAGACATGAGAAAAAAAAGTGCCATACAGTTCAGCATAGTTCACACACAAAAGTTTCTTACACACAAGTCATGCTTATTTCTCTTAGATATTGGGTCTATTCAGTGATGGGGGAAGAAATCTCTAAGCATGATTCAAAAGCAACATTTATCAACTAAAAGTTAATAGTTGTGTTGTTAGCCTAGCATTTTTCTCTCCTAAAAGTAATTTGAAAGAAATAATAACACCATTTACAATAATTTAGACATACTTATCTACAATAGCCTAAATAGGAATAACCCAGATGTTCATCACTGATGAATGGATAAATAAAATGTGACATGTCCATACAATGGAATATTATTTAGCAATAAAAACATATGCTATAAATTGGATAAGCCTTGATAACATTCTCATACATGAAAGGAGTCAGCCACAAAAAATAACAAATTTATATGAAAAGTCCAGAATAAACAAATTATTAGAGAAAGTAGATTTATTTGGCCATATCTGAAGGGAACAAGGACTGAAATAGGAAGTGACTGTCAATGGGCAGGAGGGTGATTTGGGGAGTGCTACATTTATTTTGTATGATGTTTTCACAATTCTATGAATGCTCTAAAACACTGAACTGTGTCCTTCAAAGGGTAGATGTTACTGAATGTAAATGACATCTCAATAGAGATGCTTAAAAGAAAGTTGACTGAACTTGGACCACTAGATCTAATTAAACTGGATTCATGGGGGCTGGAGAGATGGCTTAGCAGGTAAGGCGCTTGCCTATGAAGCCTAAGGACCTAGGTTGATTCTCCAGTAAGCCAGATGTACAAGATGGGCATGTGTCTGGAGTTTCTTTGTAGTGACTAGAGGCCCTGGTGCACCCATTCTTTATCTCTCTCTCTCACTCTCTTTACCTGCACCCCCCCAACAAATAAATAAAATAAAATGTTGAAAACAGAAGCTCATTCATCTAACAACCCTCTTTGAATCTCACTAAACAGCTGAGGCACAAGCACAATCACCCAGTACGGACATTTCGCCTTCCGAGATGGGAACGAACGCTGCAAGGACGACCTAGCCCACATTTTGAAGAAGGAACTGACTGAGGTCCAGTAACAAGAAACATCTTTAGAAAGTCAAATACAGGCTAGGGAGGCCAACTCTAGAAACCAGGAACTCACAAACAACACCCTTTGAAACCAACAGCCCAGAACCTGCCAACAGCTCCATGGAACTCTGACCCACGTACTGCTCTCTGTGGAAACACAGCTGCTGTCAAAGCAAAGACATTTCACTGAACAGGTTGACTCCAGATTTTTGTATCGCAGAATGAAGAATCCAGATACCAGAGGATGCAATTTCCAGTAGCGAAAGGTCAGGCCTCTGTTCAGCTGCCTTGAAACACACCACAAGAGCTCTAGCGACCTCCAGTGGTTACGATTGAAATTGCTTGGTTAATGATGCATGAAACAAAACATGATGTACAGAGATCATGGGTATGAGACTTGGTTCTTTTTTTTTTTTTTTTTTTTCTGGAAAGCTGCAATGTGTAGGGAGGGCATGTTCAAAGGAAACATAGCAAATGGGTATCACTAAATATGCCTTTCTGTGACTTTCCAGCAGTGACTGAAGAGCCTATCTTTGCAACCTGTCGGGAAGTTGTCTCCTTCCAATAAGGGAAAGGCACTTAATCTATTCTGTGCCCCACGGGTGCAGGAGTGAGAAGCCAAGGAAGAGCGGAAAAGTGGCTGATCTCAAGTCGTCGTAGCAGGAAGAGTGGAGGTAAAACAAGCCGATCTGGTCGTGCCTGACTCCCAGATGCTGGATACACCTGCCCAGGAACTCTAAAGGTGAGCCTCTCCACCAGTTCATGGAGAAAACAGCTAGATCCAAATGACAACCTTCGTGGAGTCTTACTCCGCAGACAGCACTAAGGAAGGGAAGGAGCTTCTAGAGTCCCCTGGGAAGGCTTGGAGTCTGAGCTCTCTGACCTCTAGGTCAGACAGTACCTAGATGGACAAAAGACACTGGCTCCCATTGTTGGCTGCAGGCTCCCAGAGATTCCCCTAGCCCATGGTCTTTTCTTTGGGGATGAAGCCTGGGAGACCATTTTCCAGAACTTGCTATTGGCCCAGCTGAGTTCTTCATTCAGGTCCAAGCACATTGAGTTGCTGTCTAGAATGTCAGTCAGTCACACATTTTGACTAGCTCTGATTTCACTCATGAGAACCTGTTTTTAACATTTAGCTGGCTGGTTAATAAGCCCCTGGCTGCTCTGCTACTACCTGGAGCCTGGTATTTGTTCGGCTAACTGGAAGGTATCCTGTAATAACTGAAGCATTGTGACCTTTGGGACAAGACAAGCTAATGGCCCCTAGAGCATTAATTCCTGATCAAAATGCTAGCTGCCCCAGGGTGGGATTTCAATTAACAAATGTCACACTGTCTATGCTAGAATATTTTAGGGGAAGGGAAAGGGAAGAATAAGTACAGGGATCCATGACACTGTATCCTTTAATGTCACTACTGTGGTCACGTCTCCTACATTTTTTCAGATTCGTCCATTAAATTAACAATCATTTATGAAGTGTCTACTTTTATACCAGATACCCACTTGGAATATATTGGCTATGTGATTGCTCCAAGGAGAATTTGATAAACTAAGAGGATATTGAAAATGCACTGGCTGAAGCTACTGACAAGTTTTTGCAAAATGAAACAGCCACCAGGCGTAGTGGCGCACGCCTTTAATCCCAGCACTCGGGAGGCAGAGGTAGGAGGATCGCCGTGAGTTCGAGGCCACCCTGAGACTACATAGTGAATTCCAGGTCAGCCTGAGCTAGAGTGAGACCCTACCTCAGAAAATCAAAAAAGAAAGAAAGAAACAGCGTCCCAATGGGGTAAATATGTTCAAGGTCTCCCACCCCCACCTTCACCCCAAGGCTCTGTTTAGGCCTCAAGGAGGAAGCAGGCATTAGAAGAGACTGTTTATGGGCCTTAAAAAAAAACAATTGCATCACTTTTTATAGAACAAAAGGAGTACACGTAAAGGCTATATAAACATTCTATTGTATTTTGGCCTCTTTATGAATCAATGAAACTGGCATCACTAGGGCTCCTTTTTTACCTTAACTGTGATTTAGAGCATCGTAAAAGAATTGTGAATAGGAATTCTTGACGTTGCTTGTTGGTCCAGAGGTCAAACCAGTGACTTATAAGGGCGACTCTTTCCTGAAACAGCTAGAAGAGAGGAAAGCGATGTCACTGTACGCTCCTAATATTCTTAGTTGCTAAGCAATCTTTAGGCAATCACCTACAACCTCACAGCTAATATTTGCGTAGCACATTAGAGTCTGCAAAGCACTGTCACTTATGTTGTGGGGAAGGTCTGTCCTTTCACTAAAGAGTTTTATCCAGGGACACAGGCAAGCCAGGGCTTGTTGAGTGGGCCATGGGAAAAACTGGCAGGGGTGTAATTACAGAGGAGCCCAGGAGGGCCTCTGGGAGACAAAGAGACAATGAGGCCTCCTTGATGTTGTTTTGACCTAGGCTAATGTGACCTAGGGCAACTGAGTCCATACATTTCATCCTGGAAATACAAGCAGGCCACACTCACTGAGCTGTGGAAATAGGACCACTGGACATAGATGTACATTTATTTACCCATAGTCCTGGATCCTCAGAACTTACATGAAACTGAAAAGTAGCAAGTCTGGCACAATGCCCCTCTTAGCTGTGTCTCCATGAACCATCACCCCTGAAAACTGGGCCTCAGAGGCCCAGCATTGCTCACACAGACACATACAAATCACTGTCTGGTTGGGCGTGGTGGCGCACGCCTTTAATCCCAGCACTCGGGAGGCAGAGGTAGGAGGATCGCCATGAGTTCGAGGCTGCCCTGAGACTCCATAGTGAATTCCAGGTCAGCTTGGGCTGGAGTGAGACCCTACCTCGAAAAACAAAAAAACAAAAAACATAAAAAACCACTGTCTGTCACAGATCAGGCCTTGTCACTGTCCTCCCTTGTAAACGAAGCTCTAAGGACCTGCTTCTCTTTCTCTGTCAAGGACTAGAGGACTGCCCTACAGTGTTCAGTGAATTATGAGGGAATTCAAAGAAAGCACGAAAACATAAGTGAATACCCTCTTGTCACCCCTCCAAAGTCCATTCCTTACTCCCCTCTTTCACTAAAGAAACTCCTATTTTGTCCCTGGAGGTACAGAGGCATGAGGGGAGACAGCTGTGACACCTCTCTTAGGTAGAAGCTGGGTCCCGAGTGAGAAGACTGTCTTTGAGACAAAGCCAGGTTTATTATTATTTTTTACTTGACTCACAAAAATAGATTCTTTTTTTTTTAAATACAGAACGCTTCTCGAATTTGCATGTCATCTTTGCACAGGGGCCATGCTAATCTCCGTATTGTCCCAATTTTAGTATATGTGCTGCCGAAGCGAGCAAAAAAATATATATATTCTTAAGAGAATTTTTTAACATGAAAATATGAGTGAGAATCAATATATCTCGATACAATTTTTTAAAATTTTTATTTATTTATTTGAGAGCGACAGACACAGAGAGAAAGACAGATGGAGAGAGAGAGAATGGGCGCGCCAGGGCTTCCAGCCTCTGCAAACAAACTTCAGATGCGTGCGCCCCTTGTGCATCTGGCTAACGTGGGACCTGGGGAACCGAGCCTCGAACCGGGGTCCTTAGGCTTCACAGGCAAGCGCTTAACCGCTAAGCCATCTCTCCAGCCCCCAATACAATTTTTACCAACTAAACTTGTCTATATCATAGCATGTGCAACTCACCTGCCTATTTAAAGATTTGTTGTTAAAAGGGGTCCAGGCACTGAACCTTGTGTGGAAGCTGTCCATCTCCAGAGTTTTCTGGGAAAAGTCTCCGACTGACATCCAAACAAATTCTTTTCTTCTGCTTCTAGGAACTGTAAGTTCGTTTAACAGATATGTAATCAAGATTGCTTAGAAACAGCCAACATAACTCTGTCCCCATAGGAATTGCAGAAAATCATATTTGTATATATCTGATTATATACATCTATATAATACAATATGCAGAATTATAATGTATGTATGGTTATATATGTACACATATATGATAAACCTATAAACATACACACAAGGTCCACTAACTCCAAATCATTGCTTTTATTCTGTCTTTACATATTTACATCCAAATCAGAACCTAAACAGGAGTTGCTTTTCCTTGGCTGGAAAAATGGAAGGCTAATCAAAATGTTTCAGGAAGTGCTTTTAACGACTCAGAAATTGGCACGCATTTAGTTACATATTGCTGCCTAGCAAATTACTCCAAAATGTAACAACGCTAGACAGCACACACGCATTATCTCAAGTTATCTGAGGGGTGGGAATCCAGTTTAGAGGAGTGCTCTATCCGTTTGCTGGGGCTACCAAAACAAAATATCACAAACGTGGGAGCTTGAACAATAGACATTTACTTTCTCACAGTCCTGGAGGCTGGAGGTCCAAGATCGGTTACCAGCAACCCTGTCCAGATGAGGCCTTTCTAGAAGGCTTGCCTTCATGTTGTCCTCACAGCAACTTTGCTCTGTCGTCACAGAGAGAGATTACCAGTGTCTTTGTCTGTTCTCCTTTTTCCTCCTCCTTTTTTTTTTTTTTTTTTTTGTAGCATCTCAGTCTAGCCTAGGGTGACCTGGAATCCACTAAGTAGTCTCAGGGTGGCCTCAAACTTATGTAGATCCTCCTACCTAAAAGGCGTGTGCCACCAAGCCTGGCTCAGCATGAAATCAAAACAAAACCTTACTTTCTTCAGACACCCAGCTGCTGTCATGTGAAATCCCTCCAGGAACTAGCATGAGGAGTTTTTATTTAGCAAGTTCCCAAAATCATTATTATGTTAAGGGATTACTGAGTTACGTAATGAGCCCAACATGACCGAAGGGAAAGTTGCAATCGCTGCTGGTGGGCTTGAAGTTGTGAGCAAAGTAAACTGTGTGTTTCTATGCATGCAAGTTTCCACGTGATTATTTTCCTTGTCTAAAATGTGAGTTTTGTTGGCTAATTCAACCAGGGAGAAATGGCAGATTGACAGTCCTTGAGTGTGTCTTCTCTTTCACTCCCTTTCTGTCTTTCCTGCTTTCTTTCCTTCTTCCTTCCTTTTCTTATCTTTCTTTTTTCTTTCTTTCTCTTTCTCTTTTTCTTCCCTCCTTTTTTTCTCCCTTCTTTCCTTCCTCCTTTCCTTTCCTTTCTTTCCTTTCCTTGAAGACAGGGTTTCACTCTGTACCTCAGGCTGGCTTCAAACTCCTCGTGATCCTCCTGTATCTATTTCACCAAGTCATTTATTTTCTTATTTCAGCATATATTTTTCCAAAGAGTAATTCCATAGGATATTAATAGTAGTTCCTCAGAAACAGAATCTGCGAATTATGATTGGGAAGTGATTGAATAGAAGAATTAAATATGTTCCTCTATTTGCAGAGAAAGAGGCAGATATATATTAAGAGAAAATGGGCACCCCAGGACCTTCAGCCACTGCCAATAAACTCCAGACACATGCACCACCTTGTGCATCTATCTGGCCTACGTGGGTCTTGGGGAATCGAACCTGGGTCCCTTTGCTTTGTAGGCAAGTGCCTTAACCACTAAGCAATCTCTCCAGCCCAGACTCCACCTTTTGTAAGTAGGATTAAGACCTTATGCAAGAAGCTTCTTCAGGAAGCATTGGATTCTTGTGGTGGTTTGGATATGGAAGGTCCTCCATGGATATATGTGTTCAATTGCTTGATGCCAGTTGGTGGTGCCCTTTGGGAGGTTTATGGATCCTTTGGGAGGTGGACCCTTACTAGAGGAGGTGTGTCACTGGGGATGGGCCTTGTTGTGTTATATTGCAGCCCTGTTTGGTGTACCTGGGCTTTCTGTTTCCTCCCTGCTCATGTGAAGGTGTGACTCTGGCTGCCTGCTCCTGCCATGCTTTTTCTGCCATGATAGGCTTCCCATCACAACTGTAAGCTAAAGTAAGTACTTTCCTTCCATAAGCTGCTTCTGGCCTGCTGTTTTGTGCCCGTGTCAGGAAGGTTGTGAGAACAGAAGTGCCTTCCTGTCCGGAGGATGCGGCATCAAGCACAGTTTTGGAAGCAGCATGCAGCCCTCACAACCAGACCTTCTGAGAGCATTTCTTGCACATTAATTAAACCCAAGGAGGTCATGGGAATTCATTCCATACAACTGTTCTGTCAGAAGCCCAGGTCCTATCCTGGGCATAGGCTATAGTTTGAATCTTGAATGCTCCCCTATAGCAGTTATCTTCTCATTCCTGGGACAAAACCCCACCAGAAGCAGCTTATAGAGGGACTGCCAGCCTTTAGTTCCAAGGGGAAGTTTCTTCGTGGTGGGAAAAGCATGGCAGGAGGGCATCACATCTCTCACCAACAGGGAGAAAGTACAAAGCATGAGCTAGCTTGCACTGGCAAGCAGGGAAGGGCTATAACATCCCAAGGCTTGACCCCCAGTAACACACCTCCTTCATCAAGGCTCTACCTCCCAAAGGCTCCACCAACGGGGGATTAAGTATGAGGCCTAGTCACAACCACATGGGATTTGGGGGAACATTTCACATTCAAACCACATGTGTTAAAGGCCCATATGTTAAAGGTTTGGTGCTACTGGTGGTGCTTAAAGGAGGTAGAACCTTTCTGAAGTGGAGCCTAGTAGGAAGTCTTTAAGTCATCCGGGGCATACCTTGATGATAATGGGTCCCCAGCCCCTTTCTTTTCCTCATTCTCCCCGTCCCCCACTTGCTTCCAGATAATGATATGAGTAGCTTTGTTCCACCATATATTCCACCATACCTTGCCACACACTCAACGTTTCAGGGCCAACTTCACGGCCTGTAGCCTCCCAAACTATAGGCCTCTCATAAATTGATTATCTCTGATATTTGTCATCGTGACAGAAAGCTGACTAGCAGAGCATATAATGCTACAATCTCTAGGTGGATAGGATTAAGTCAAATAGTAAGACCACAGTTGGAAGCCAGGTGTGGTGGCACACGCCTTTAATCCCAGCACTTGGGAGGCAGAGATAGGAGGATCACCATGAGTTCAAGGCCACCCTGAGACGACATAGTCAATTCAAGGTCAGCCCAGACTAGAGTGAAACCCTACCAAAAAAACCCTACCAAAAAAACCAAAAAACAAACAAACAAAAAAGAACCCGGGTGGGAACCACTAGAGAGACAATTATTGGTAGGGAGGAATCTTATGTTTTGGTAATGGGAGATGTAGGATTGTATTGAGCAAGTAAGTTTGTGAGCAGAGAGGGGGGAAAATACTATTATTATTTTTTTTAATTTTCTTTAAAATTTTTTGTTGTTTGTTTTTGGAGGTAGGATCTCACTCTAGCCCACGATGATCTGGAATTCACTATGTAGTCTCAGGGTGGCCTTGAACTCACAGCAATCCTCCTACCTCTGTCTCTCAAGTGCTGGAATTAAAGGTATGCACCACGCCTGGCCTTATTTATTGAGAGATTCACAGAGAGAGAGAGGGGGAGAGAATGGGTGCGCAAGGGTCTTTGGCCACTGCAAATGAACTCCAGATGCATGCACCATTCTGTGCATCTGGCTTTGTGTCAGTTCTTGGGAATTGAACACAGGTCATTAGGCTTTGCAGGCAAGTGCCTTAACTGCTGAGCCATCACTCCAGGCCCCCCCCTTTATTTTTTGTATTTTCATGGAACAACCAAACCCAGATTAAAGGATGAAATGATTGGGCTAAATCACTCCTGCCTCTTTCTCTCTCTCTGTCTGTCACTCTCAAACAAATAAATAATATATTTTACTTTTACTTATTTGACAGAGAAAGAGAGAGAATGTGCACATTCTCCAGTCATTGCAAATGAACTCCAGACGCATGTACCCCTAGTGCATCTGGCTAATGTGAGTTCTGGGGAATCAAACCTGGGTCCTTTGGCTTTTCAGGCAAATGCCTTCACCACCAAGCCGTCCCTCCTGCCCGAATTTATTGTTTTTGTTAATGTTGCACTAACAGTTCTACCCCCTTGACCCATAGTTCTCTCCACTGAAATCGGTGCTTTCAGAACACAATTCCCGAGGATTACACAGGTTGCATGCCTGAGAACAGACTGCGGCTTGCCTACAATCGCACGCTTTGCTGTGAATGTTAAATACAGAGGACATGAGGAAATGTTGGCACCCATGTTTACTAAAGAGCACACATGAATTTTTAAAAGATATTTAGCAACACCCTGTCTAAATTATTTACTCTAGACATTAAATCTGAGCACATTAACTTTTCTTTTTTTATAAGGAAGAACGAGAGAGAGAGAGAGAGAGAGAGAGGATTGGCACGCCAGGTCCTCCAGCCACTGCTGCACGCACCACCTTGTGCACATAAGCAGCCTTGTGCATGCGTCACCATATGCGTCCGGCTTAGGTGGGACCTGGGGAACCGAACATGGGTCCTTAGGCTTCGCAGGCAAGCACCTTAACCACTAAGCCATCTTTCCAGCCCTGAGTATATGAAATTTTTTAAAAAATTTATTTATTTGAGAGTGACAGACATAGAGAGAAAGACAGATAGAGGGAGAGAGAGAATGGGTGCACCAGGGCCTCCAGCCTCTGCAAACGAACTCCAGACGCGTGCGACCTCTTGTGCACTTGGCTAACGTGGGACCTGGGGAACCGAGCCTCGAACCGGGGTCCTTAGGCTTCACAGGCAAGCGCTTAACCACTAAGCCATCTTTCCAGCCCTGAGTATATGAAGTTTTAAAGCAATAGTTACAACCACATACTGTAGTCACTACACACTCTATTTCTCCTTCACTAGCCTCATATCCCCTTCCCACATTTTTGGACCCCAATGTGGCAAGGAGGGCAAGGGTGGCCACAGGAGGGAGGGGGCTGGTAGGAGGCCATTTGGACTGAGGTGAAAATCAGTGCTTTTGAGTGCTCTTTCACTTCTCTGGAGAAGAGAGGGTTTCAGTTGCCAGAGCCCAGCTTAAACTTGACCTAGCTTAGGGGACCAGCTGGTGCTGCTCCAGGTCTTCCCTGAGGCTGCAGGGCACAACCAAGCCAGCCAAAGAGCTCAGGCCCCAAGCAGAAGACAGAGGCAAGAAAGCAAGGGCTTACCTCCGGGAAGTGGGCAAGGTCCCTCACGAGGTGGCTCCTAAGCAGTGAAAAGTCACAGCCAGCTCCCCTGTTGCAGCCACTGCTTGGGACACATTTAGGGCAGGGACAGCCCCATCTCCATGGGGACGACAACATAGACCGGGCCAGCCCTCCCCACAGGCTCCAGGGCCTGCTCAGTTACTCTGCGTTGGTTACCCTGGCCCTTCCCTGCAGGAGGGCGCCCACCGGGAAAGTGCCCGTGCACCCACTTAGTTGGAGAGAAATCTGCTAGATTCCAGTCTGGCTCCATTTCCAGCCTCCACCAGGCCTGCAGTGGAAGGGTGGGAGACCTGTCGCTTTTGTGGGATCCCCCTGGGCTGCTGCTGGGACCAGCAGCTCTGCAAGGAGCTGGGAACCTCGGTGGAGAAAGGGCATGGCCGCTGCACCAGGGATCTTAAAGCTGCGTGGGAGATGGAAGTTTCTTGTTTTAATGTCTTCACCCT
Source organism: Jaculus jaculus (assembly GCF_020740685.1). Taxonomy (NCBI): domain Eukaryota; kingdom Metazoa; phylum Chordata; class Mammalia; order Rodentia; family Dipodidae; genus Jaculus; species Jaculus jaculus. The sequence goes on from NC_059110.1 coordinate 26,708,042, forward strand.
CAGCAGGCAATGTAAAAAACTTGTTGCTGTTCATCTTAGACAGGAGGGACAAAACACAACAGCAACGATTTTAATTATTATTGCCTATTTTCTAATGGCTTTGGTCAAAATGCTCTTATATATTACAAAACCTTCTTCCTTCTGTATGTAGCTCTGTGTTCACACTACATTAAGTGCAAAAAGCAAGTGAAAAATTGGAACTGGTTGGGCCAGGCGTGGTGGCGCACAACTTTAATCCCAGCACTTAGGAGGCAGAGGTAGGAGGATTGCCATGAGTTCAAAGCCAGACTGGGACTACATAGTGAATTTCAGGTCAGCCTGGGCTAGAGTGAGACCCTATCTCGAAAATGAAAAAATAACAAATTTTTTAAATTAAAATTTTAAATTAAAAAATAATTTTAAATGGAGCTGGATAGATGGCACAATGGCTCAAGTCACTTGCTTGTAAAATCTAACAGCCTGGGTTCAATTTCCCAGTACCCATGGAAAGCCAGACGCATAAAGTGGAAATGCATCTGAAGCTCAGTTGCAGTGTCAGGAGGCCCATTCTCACCTCTCAAACACTTTTTTTAAATTTTATTTATTTATGAGAGAGAGAGAGAGAAAAGGAGGCACATACATAGAGAATGAGCGTGCCAGGGCCTCTAGCCACCGCAAATGAACTCCAAATATATGCACACCTTGTGCATCTGATTTACCTGGGTTCTGGGAAATCAAGCCTGGGTCCTTTGGCTTTGCAGGCAAGCACCTTAACAGCTAAACCATCTCTCCAGCCCGCAAATTAATTTAAAAAAAATCCAGGTGTGGTGGCACACACCTTTAATCCCAGCACTCGGGAAGCAGAGGTAGGAGGATCACTGTGAGTTCAAGGCCACCCTGAGACTACATAGTGAATTCCAGGTCAGCCTGAGCTAGAGTGAAACCCTACCTCAAAAACACAAAACCAAAAAAAAAAAGGTAGGATCTTTCAAAAATAATCTGGAAGTATACACACCATTGTCAGGTCTCTCTTATAGTAGAAGTCATCTGCAATTCAACTTTTTTTTGGTATGGTTTTTTGAGGTAGTTTCACTCTAGTCCAGGCTGATCCGGAATTCACTATGTAGCCTCAGGGTTGCCTCAAACTCCTGGAGATCCTCCTATCTCTGCTTCCCAAGTGCCAGGATTAAAGGCGTGCACCACCAGCTAATTCAACTTTTTCTTACAATGGATATGCACACTAAGTTAAAGAGGGGAGAGATGAGGGCAGAGTGTTGCCTGGCACACGGAAAGGAAGGTAGACAGGGTCCTGGAGCTCACGTCTGCCGTGCAGTCCTGGCAGCTTCTGGGCTGAACGTCTCTCCCAGCCCTTCCACTCCCACTCAGACCCCAGCAGTTGGTTACTGTCCTCATCTTCATGATTTTTTTTTTGTTTGTTTGTTTGTTTTCGAGGTAGGGTCTCACTCTAGCTCAGGCTGGCCTGGAATTCACTATGTAGTCTCAGGGTGGCCTCGAACTCACAGTGATCCTCCTACCTCTGCCTCCCGAGTGCTGGGATTAAAGGCTGCACCACCACGGCCGGCCTCATCTTCATGATTTGAAACACAGGTTCAACTCACCTTGAGCAGACCTCACAAAGCTGAGGGCAGAAGGGGGATCAAAGTCAAGGTCTAACTTTGAAGTTCACGCCCTTTTACCCCACCTCGCTTGAATGTGTAGAAGAGACAGAACTCTGTGAAGATGTCAAAAAAAAAAAAAAAAACCCTCAATCTTTATAATCACAGTTTACTTTTTGTTGTTGGTGTTTGCTTTGAGGTAGCGTCTCACTCTAGCCCAGGCTGACCTGGAACTCTGATCCTCCTCTCTCTGCCTCCCCAGTGCTGGGATCAAAGGCACGTGCGACCATGTCCCGTTACAATTTACTTTCGCAGACTGAACGCAGATTGAAGACGATACAGACTAATTCAAAACGATCACTTTATTAAAAATAGCAAATCTCACAAATACTCACTGAACATTTCATCACTGGCCATAGGAAAACGTACCTGCATGTGTACTGATTGTTTAACGTAAACCGCCACACAGGCCTGCCCACCCCCACCGGTGACCCACCGAGTGGAGGAAGCGAGGCGAGCTGAGGAAGGACGTTCAGCCCCCCAAGAACAAACATTCAGCACGATGCATTTCAAGTATAACCCGGTAAGGCAACAGCAGCAAGCACAGCAGGAGGGCTCAGCATCCCAGATCCTGATTCAACCTGCGCGGCCGCCTGGCCCTCCAGTCACAGTGCGTTAAAGCGAGCGGAGTTACTAGAAGCAGTACGTGGAAGCAATCATGGCACTTGTACTTTAATTACTTTAATTTCTATTGCGGAAGATGACTCTGCTAGCGGCTTTGGCTGGACAAGGAAAGAATGCTGCTTTCTCTGCACATCCCGAGCAAGGGCGCAGGTCCATTTAGCTGGTGGAAGTGTTTGGCACGTCCTGTACATCTGCCAGGTGGAGCTTTTGTCTGAATTTATCCGTTAAGAAGAGTTCCATTTGACAGTGAGCACTTCTTTTCAATTTTGGGAAACTATGCTCAGGAGCTAAGTGGTAGAGGTGAGAGAGGAGAATGGAGGTAAAAGGGAAGACAGAAGGGAAGGAGAGAAAGACTATGCTTAAAGGGGAGGCTGGGGCTGGTGAGATGGCTTAGCAGTTAAGATGCATGCCTGCAAAGCCTAAGGACCCAGGTTCGGTTCTCCAGGACCCATGTAAGTCAGATGCACATGGTGGTGCCTGCGTCTGGACTTCATCTGCAGTGGCTAGAGGCCCTGGCATACCCATTCTCTCTATCTCTCTCTGTTTCTACATAAAAATAAATCTTAAAAAAATAAAAAATAAAGGGGAGGCTGCTGTGTTGCTGACCATCTTGGACAACATTTGAACATAAAACTACAGTATGTGCAGAATTTGAAGCGTTTCAAACAAAAATCATTGTCTCAATACTTATATTCCAGGTTCCAACAGAACTCAGAATTTTTAAATTTATTTATTTTTATTTATTAATTATTTATTCAGGGTCTATCTATGCAGACTTGAACTTAAAGATCCTCCTGTTGTGGCCTCCACAGGGCTGGAGTTACAAGCATACACCATCATGCCTGTCCAGCCTTATTTTTATTTTTTAATCTATTTATTTATTTATTTATTTGCATGCATGGAGAGATAGGAGAAAGACAGAGAGAATGGACATCCCTGGGCATCCAGCCACTGTACAAAAAACACTCCAGATGCATGTGCCACTTTGTGCACCTGGCTTTACATGGGTACTGGGGAATCAAACACAAGTACTTAGACTTTGCAGGCAAACGCCTTAACCGCTGAGCAATCTCTCCAGTGCCCAGACTTATTTTTAATGCATCAAGACTTGTTTTAATATTAAGGAGCTGATAGAAGTCAAATATTAAAAGATTTACTACATTAAACATAATTTGAAAAGATACCACTTTACCTTCTCAGGAGTGTTCTTGAAAAACTCCAAAAATAAAATAAAGTCATCACCCCTCTACAAGCATTTCAGAATCTTAACTGTTACTCAAGGAGACAGTAAATAAGATAGAATTCCTACATATACTTTCTTCCTTTCTCACCACTGCCTGTCATTTTCCCCTTGAACCTAAACTATTTGTTTACCAGGTACATACATATCGTTCAAGGTCCAATTCAAAAAATAACATGGGGGCTGGAAAGGTGGCTTAGTGGTTAAGCACTTGCCTGTGAAGCCTAAGGACCCCGGTTCGAGGCTTGATTCCCCAGGACCCACGTTAGCCAGATGCACAAGGGGGCGCACGCGTCTGGAGTTTGTTTGCAGTGGCTGGAAGCCCTGGCGCGCCCATTCTCTCTCTCCTTCTCTGTCTGCCTCCCCCCCCCCGTCACTTTCAAATAAATAAATAAATAAAACGAACAACAAAAAAATTTAAAAAAACAACATGGGGCTGAAGAGATGGCTTAGTGTATAAGGTGCTTGCCTGCAAAGCCTAAGAACCCAGGTTTGACTCCCCAGAACCCCTGTAAGCCAGATGCATAAAGTGGCGCATGTGTCTGGAACTCACTTGCAGTGGCTAGAGACCCTGGCACACTCATTCTCTCTCCCTCTCTCCCCCTCTTTCAAATAAAGAAGTAAATAAAATATTTTAAAAACTCACTTTCCTTATAGTGCTGCAAGATGAGAAGTATAATACCGCTGACTTCTGGGTGTCGAGCAGCTGAGCTGATGTGTGTACAAGTCACCACACAACGCTTGGACACGGTGAGCAGCCGCAGCGCCGGCCATGCGCTGTGATGAGACATGCAGACACTTCCCCTGTCACTTCACAACTGAGCAGTCAGCAACCATCTATAACGTTAGGGTTGCCAGCTTTTCTAATTTATCCACATCCTGTAGAGTATGGTCATTTTCACATACATAGATATGTAGCAATTACTCCCTATTACCAAAGATCCTGTCAGATGTTCAACAACTTGTGAAATATCCCATCATCAAAATGTGGAATGCATTTCAAAAATCAGATCCTAGGGGCTGAAGAGATGGCCCAGTGGTTAAGGAGTGTACCTGTGAAGTCTAAGGACCCAGGCTTGATTCCCCAGTACTCATGTAAAGGCCGATGCACAAGGTGGCGCATAACATCTGGAGTCTGTTTGCAGCGGCTAGAGGCCCTGGTGTGCGCTTGCGCTCTCTTGCACTCTCTCAAATAAATTAATTATTTTTTTGAATTTTTGTCTAGTTTTTTTATTAATTAGTTTTATATTCAGCAAATACAGTCAGTTTGGTACCAATTAATTAAACATTTTTAAATAGATCATTAGACTCTATAACCACAATCCTTTCTATGTCATTATCTGGTTCAAAGGAATGTTTTATTTCTTAAATTAAATTAAAAGTATTTTATAGGCAGGGCAGTTTATTTTATTTATTGGCACGTGTGTGTGTGTGACCATGGGGTCCCTTCTATGTCATTTTCTGGTTCAAAGGGATGTTTTATTTCTTAAATTAAATTAAAAGTATTTTATAGGCAGGGCAGTTTATTTATTTGCGCATGTGTGTGTGTGTGACCATGGGGGTCCCATGGTCTTTTGATGCTGCAAATAAATCCTAGAATGCTTGTGCCACTCTCGTCTTGAGTTTAGCTTTACATGGATACTAGGGACTTGAACCCATGCTGGCAGGCCTTTTAAGCAAGTTCCTCCAATCAATGGACCACCCATCCATCTCTCCAGTCCTAGGCTTGCTTCTTTATTATTTATTTGAGAAAGAGAAAGACAGAGAGTGAGCATAGGTGTACCAGGGCCTTCAGCTACTGCAAACGAACTCCAGACACATGGACCACATTGTGTATCTGTCTTTACATGGGTACAAGGGAATCAAACTCAGGCCAGTGCCTTTAACTGCTGAGCCGTCTCTCCAGCCCCAGGCTTAATTCTTTTTTTTTTTTTTAAATATTTATTTATTTATTTATTTGAGAGCGACAGACACAGAGAGAAAGACAGATAGAGGGAGAGAGAGAGAATGGGCGCACGCCAGGGCTTCCAGCCTCTGCAAACGAACTCCAGACGCGTGCGCCCCCTTGTGCATCTGGCTAACGTGGGACCTGGGGAACCGAGCCTCGAACCGGGGTCCTTAGGCTTCACCGGCAAGCGCTTAACTGCTACCAGGCTTAATTCTTATTGTTCTTTTGTACTGAACAATTATGCTTACCATTACGTTAAAAATACATTTGGAAAAGATCCTGAAATTTTTTTTTTAATTAAAATATCAAAATGCAAGAATCCCACCAAGGCCCGGTGTTCTTCTTTAAGCTAATCCCGTAAAACACTTGCACACTTAATTATGCAATGTCATTGCCCAAGCTAATAAGCATCTCTTGAAGGCTATACTTTAGTGATACTTGGTTTTCAATTTTATGCACCAAAACTTTTATGTGATGGCATTAAAGTACAGACTGTTATCTGTGGATACAGTAGTTCCAAGTGGTCTTATACACTAAGATTCAAGTTAATTTCTTTCTTCCTTTTCCTCCTTCCTTTCTTCCCTCCCTCCCTTCCTCTCTTCCTTTCTGGGGAAGGGTCTTTTTCTATCCTTCACTGACCTGGAACTCACTACATAGCGAAAGCTGGCCTCAAACTCACAGTGATCCCCCTACCTCAGCTGGGATTAAAGGTGTGTGCCACCATACCTGGTCCAAATTAAGTTCTATGCAATATAGACATAATTTTCATGACTTAACTGGTAATTAAATTTGTTTTAAAATTCAAAAGCAATGGAAAACAGAATCAGAAAAAAATTTTCAGCATACAAAACAATGAGAAAATTCTGTTTAGGAAAGAGACATGGCCCAAGTAAATAAAATAAAACAGATTATTCATGAAAAATATAGATCATGTACTTTTCACTGTTGACGGTAGGCAAAGGATACATAGAAGAATTCAATTCTTCTAACTGTAACACAAAGAAACAAATGTAGTATTAATTTTTATATGATAAATATAAGCATATCATTGTTAAGCATGCTTTTAGATAACTTTTCATGTAAGATTTCTTTAAAGGAAGGAGCAAAATATTTATTTTATTTATTTATTTATCTGCAAGTAGAGATACAGAATGAGAATGGGTACACCAGGCTCTCTAGCCCTGCAAACAAACTCTAGACACATGTGTCCCTTTGTGCATCTGGCTTTACATGTGTACTAGGGAACTGAACCCAGGTCTTTTTCTTTGCAGGGAAGTACCTTAACTGCTCAGCTATATCTCCAGCCCCAGAGAGCAAAGTATTAGGAAAAGACTTACAGAACTTGGATGTACCTTTTCACAAAATAACTGTAAATTAGCTTCTCTGAACAAACTTAGAGAGGAAAATAAATTTAAAAAAATAAAAATGTGAGTTTTTTAAGAATTCAGCCTATTACATCTTATATGACTATTAGATTGAGAAGCACTTATTAAATTTGTCTCTTTAAGATGGCTTAGTGATTTAGGTGCTTGCCTGCAAAATCAACATACGCAGGTTCAATTCCTCAGGACCCACCTAAGCCCACACATCTGTGGTTTGTTTGCAGTGGCTGGAGGCCCTGGTGTACCCATTTTCCCTCCCTCTCTCCTTCCCTCCCCCCCCTCTCTCTCTTTCTCTCTCCCTGCCTATTTCTCTCTCTCTCTCTCAAATAAAATAAAATATTAAGAAGTTGTCTCTAAATCTTTTTGGAACAATATATACATTGGGGCTGGAGAGATGGCTTAGTGGTTAAGGTGCTTGCCTGCAAAGCCAAAGGACCTCAGTTCGATTCCTAAAGGCCCACTTAAGCCAGATGCACAAGGTAGCACATGTATCTGGAGTTCATTTGTAGTGGCTGGAAGCCCTGGCATACCCATTCTTTCTCTCTCTCTCTTTTCCTCTTCTTTGTTCTTTCTCTCTCCCAAATAAATAAGTAAAAATAAAATATAAAAATATATAAAAATGTTAAGCCAGCACACCTGGCTTAAAACGTTTTTTTTGTTTGTTTGTTTGATTTTTCCTTAAATAACAGAGAAGAGAGTTATACTTACATCAGACAGAAGCCTGTCCAGGTTGGCATCACTGGCTACTTTGCGCTTATCCTCCGGTAGTTCCTCTAACTCCCCGTAGAGCTCCAGATTCAAGCGAGCTAGTTTCTCCTGCATTCCCCGAACGTGCTCCATCTGTTCTATGGAACACTCATTTCCTGGGGGAACATTCCAGAATATTAATAAATATTAATGTTAAAACCCATAACCCTGAGGACCAGTTTTTAAACTCTAGGTGACCTGAAATATTTGATTTGAGACAGAGTCTCCCTAGGTAGTCCAGCTAGCCTCAATCTTTGTGCCTTGGCCTCCCAACTGCTGGGAGCAAAACAAGTTTTTGGTTTTTTTTTTTTTCTTTGAAAGAGAGAGAGAGAGATACACAGATAAAGAGTGTGAGAGAAAGCAGGCACTCCTGGGCACTGCAAACGAACTCCAGATGCATGTGCCACCTTGTGAATCTGGCTTATGTGGGTATCGGGGAAGAAAACCTGGGTCCTTAGGCTTCACAGGCAAGTTCCTTAACCACGAGCCATCTCTCCATCCCTGAAACAAGTTTTTGATAGGAAAACCACCAACCTACAAAAATAAGAGCAAGGCTTGGGAGATGGCAATATTTAAAAAGCAAGAACAAAATGGGCTGGACAGATGGTTTGGCAGTTATAGTGCTTGTCTGCAAAGCCTAAGGACCCATGTTTGACTCTGCAGGTCCCTTGAAAGTCAGATACACACGGTGATGCAAGTGCACAAGGTAACATGTGGGCACAAGGTGCCACATGAGTCTGGAATTTGAATGCAGTGGCTGGAGACCCTGGTGCGCCAGTTCACTTTCTCATAAAAAAATTAAATTAAATTAAAAGTTTTTTTTTTTGTTTTTTTTTTGTTTTTTTTTGTTTTTTTAAGGAAGGGATGGAGAGATGGCTTAGCGGTTGAGAGTGCAAAGCATAAGAACTCACGTATAAATCTCCAGGTCCCACGTAGCCAGACGCACAGTGACACAAGCATGCAATGTCACACGTGCACACAAAGAGCTGTACACATTTGGAGTTTGTTCACAGCAGCCTGGAGGTCCTCTCCCCCTACCCCACCCCCCGCTCCACCCCTTCTCTCTCTCTCTCTCAAATAAAAATAATTTTTAAAAAATAAAAGGAAAAACAAAATACATGCACAAAATAGGATGCAAGCATCTGAAAGAAAGACTGGTAACAAGAAATATTTGTAACTCACCAAATGCTTGCAATTTCCCACAGTGGAAATCGTTCAGAAGACTGAGGAGCCCTCGCTCCATCTCCTGCACGTCGGAGACGTCCGTCAGAAAGGAGTGCTGGATCGGAGTGCCCTGAGCGCCTTTGCTCTCTCCTCCCTGAGGCCTGCTCTTTTCTCTCACCACTCTGCAAACACGACACAGTGCACTCTGGGTACAGCTTCCACAGCACTCTAGATCGAACTTTTGCTCACTAGAGAATCGTGTGGATTCTCGTCAAAACAAGAAGTCAGAATCAATCACTGCTAAATAAAGCTAGAACCCTGGAGCCAGAAAGAAATAAGAGAACAGAATGGAATTCCAAAGGGGAAAGTGTTGGGGGTGGGGAGGAGGGAATTACTGTGGGATATTTTTTTATAATCATGGAAAATGCTAATAAAAATTTTTAAAAAAAATATAAGAAAATAAAAGAAGAGAACAGTTTGTGAAAAATCTCAAATGTATAAAATGTAACCACTAAGACATACAAAAAGTTTAATATATTCACACAGTATTTGTTGGACTATAAAAACTTGAAAAAGAAGCCGGGCGTGGTGGCGCACGCCTTTAATCCCAGCACTCGGGAGGCAGAGGTAGGAGGGTGGCTGTGAGTTTGAGGCCACCCTGAGACTAGTTACTGAATTACAGGTCAGCCTGGGCTACAGTGATACCCTACACCGAAAGACCAAAAAGAAAAAGAAATTGCTGCACTGGAGAGATGGCTTAGCAGTTTGCTTGCCTGTAAAGCCTAAGGAGGCTAAGCAAACAAGCGAGGGTGGAACAGACATGGAAAGGGCACACACAATAGCATGTGACAGATACATATGTCCACTTTCAGTTAGTCTCCACATAATATTGAAGTGAGCCAACTCAGGCTCAGAAAGCCAAACAATGCATGTTCTCTCTCATCTGCAGATCCTAGCGTGGAATGGTGTGGTTGACTTTGAGCTTACAGTGAGCGCTGCAGTGCTGGTTAGGAAGCCTGAATGGGGTCTGCAGTGAGAAGCAGGGAGGGAAGACGGGAAGGATAGTGGGCAGGCAAGTGGAGGGACACAACACAAGGGTGGGAGGGTCTAGGTGGTGACAGAAGTAGGGGAGGATGAGGTACTGAACCCTACTTTAATCCCAGCACTCGGGAAGCAGAGGTAGGAGGATCACTGTGAGTTCAAGGCCACCCTGTGACTGCACAGTGAATTCCAGGTCAGCCTAGGCTAGAGTGAGACCCTACTTGGGTGTGGGGGGGGGACAGACCCTACTGCTTTGTTAGCTAATTAAAAGATACAACTTGCTTAAAGAGACAGTTTGGGCAGAAGTATCCTGCTAGAGTGGAGAAAAGTTGACCCTGAAACCATAGGTTGTTGCTGGTAAATCCCAATGCCAGAACTGGGTCACCCCCCACCCACCTGACCACAGTGAGCCATTGGTCAGAGGCCCACGAGGTCTCCAAAACAATGCAGACTATAGTCGAAGCATAGGTTATGCACTGGAGCTAAACAGTAATACACTGTTGCTGAACACACTACAAGCTGCAGTCACGGGACACTGAGCAATCAATCTGGAACTGAGATGGAAGCTAGCTGCTGGAAAGCACTGGGTGAGCTGCTGGGGGATGGAAGTCACCAACAGCATAAACAAGCAGTGGATCCTGCGAGCTACAAAAGGCAAGACATGCACACCAGGGCAATAATGGCACATAAGTTATAGGGACAGTCAACTGTTCTCTGATTGGACACGAGTCCCGTTCAGTGCGAGGGAATTCACGCTTGGTACTGAGAACCAAGTCAGAAGCCTATGGCTTAGGAGGTCATAGGCTACAGAGGGGAGCTTACAGTGCTCTTTGGTTAAATGGAGAGGTTACACCTGTCAAAAGTCTTCTCAATGTACATATGTTTTTCTCCTTGATCAATGCTGCTCTCACACTCGGTTAGAGAACCTGCTTTTACAGAGGGTGGTGAACACTGGGGAGACACAAGGAACAGCAGAATGACAAGAGGAGAAAACCACGTGCTGAGCATGAGATGGGTAATCTCCATCGCACCTGCCAGGGGCCGGGAAACGCTACAGAGGAAATGGCAGATCAAGCGTAAGTGCCGCTGCCAGTGCTAGCCAGAGAACCTTCTCAAGGGAGACGGCGGTGGACACTGAGGTGACTCAAAACTCATCAAGGCAGAAATCTAGGGGCTGCTGAGAGCTCAACGCTAAAGGAAACTTCTAACACGCCTCCCCCCAAGGCCCAGGGAACATTGTGGAAGAAGGGATGGAAAGAATGTAAGAGCCACAGGGTGGGAAGGTATGCTGGGGGGTACTGTCCTTCCCACAGGAGCTGACTAGTGCATCCATGACCCCAGAATGACTACAGATAGTCCCACTGAGGAGGGCCTCACTAGAATTGGAGCAAGGGAGAGGGGACATAAGAGCAACCTGATGGGCTGGAGAGATGGCTTAGCGGTTAAGCGCTTGCCTGTGAAGCCTAAGGACCCCGGTTCGAGGCTCGGTTCCCCAGGTCCCACGTTAGCCAGATGCACAAGGGGGCACACGCATCTGGAGTTCGTTTGCAGAGGCTGGAAGCCCTGGTGCGCCCATTCTCTCTCCCTCTATCTGTCTTTCTCTGTGTGTCTGTCTCTTTCAAATAAATAAATAAATAATTAAAAAAAAACTTAAAAAAAAAAAGAGCAACCCGATGGGAATACAACCAATTTCCAATGTGTCTATATATTAAAGTTTCCAATAATTAAAAAAAAAAGCAACAAAAATTTGAGCATGGCAGTACATGTGTATAACCCCAGCACTGGAGACAGAGACAGGCGGATCCCTAGGACTTGCTGGCCAACTAGTCTAGCCTACTTGGTGAGCTCCAGGCTGGTGAGACCCTGTCTCAAATATAGGAATGACACCTAAGATTGTCCTCTCTCACACACACATACACACACAGGAAGGAAGGCAGAAAGGACAGAAGGGAGGGAGGAGGGGTGGAGGGGGTGAGGGAGGGAGGCCAGTTAAGCCAAGAGAAGAAAAGGTCATGAGAAGATAATTACTTAACAGCACTTTTCTGAGAAGATGTCAAGGCAAAGAACTCACCTTTTGGGCTGGAGAGTTGCCTAGTGGTTAAGGCACTTGCCTATAAAGCCAAAGGACCCAGGTTTGATTCCCTAGGACCCATATAAGCCAGTTGCACAAAGAGGCACATGTGTCTGGAGTTCGTTTGCAGTCGCTGGAGGCCCTGGTGTGCCCACTGTCTCCTCCCTCCCTCCCTCCCTCCCTCCCTCCCTCCCTCTCGCTCTTCCCCTCTTTGTCCCTCAAATAAATAAAGATAAATTATCTTTTAAGAAAGAACTCACCTTTTTAGCTTTGGCCGCTGAGAGGTTGACTGCGATATGGGATGTGAAAACCCTGTACTTTTACTCACGGGAATGGCATTTTTTTTGGTATTAACAACCTGAGTCGAGTGAGCACTAAAAGACTTAGGACTCTTCCTCTTCACCTTCCGCTCTTCCATTGTTCAAGCTCCTTGCTGTACCAAGGGCAATGTCTTAAGACCTAAATACAGAATCCAGCAATGAAGCACAGACGCCAAGGGAAAGCGCCCAAGGCCCCTTCCATAGGCAAGGGAAGAAAGGCCAAAAGAGAAAAGTTAGAATAAGGATCCTTTACGTTGAATCCACTTGACTAAAGTGCATGAAAATCTTTCACAAAACTGCCTAGTAGATAATTTTTTTTTACCATTTTCTTCATTCACACATGTTACAGATTTCTACTGATTCTCTTCCACAAGCCAGGTGCTGTTGTGAGTTATGGGGAAGGAGCACCCATTGGATTATAGATTGCCTTAGGAATATTAGGCTTTAGGATTATGTTGCATTTAATCATGCCACAACTATCCAAAAGGATTCAAACATTACTGTCACTACTGGAATAATTATTTGGGAGTTTTAATGAAAACTGATTGTTTTGTTTTTGCTTTTTTTTTTTTTTTTTGCTATTGTATGGATTCAGTACCGCGGGCACTGGAACTGAAGCCACCAAGTTCATATGGCATCAGTCACAAGAGAAACTATGGGCAAAGACCTAACGCTAGTCTCCAATCTCAGTTTCCAATTGTAAATACGCTTAAATGCCAATTGTAAATCCACTTAAAAGTCAGCCATTTTTTTTTCCTTTAAGAAGCTTTTCTTGGTAACAGAAGTCATTTTGGGATTGTTTCAAAATACAATACAAATTAAATGAAACTTAAAAGATGACTGAATAGAAGGGCTGGAGAGATGGCTCAGCGGTTAAAGGCTCTTGATTGCAAAGCTTGACAGCCTCTTCAGATTCTCCAGTTCCCACGTAAAGCCAGATGCACAAAGCATTTGGAGGGCAGGAGACCCTAGCGCGCCCATTCTCCCATTCCTTCCATTCGCTCCCTCCCTCTCTCCTTCCCTCCATCCTCTCTTCTTTCCTACTTTCCCTTTCTCTCTTTGCCTGCAAACAAGTAAATAAAAAAAAAAAAGATGACCCAATACAGACAACCAGTTCTGCAGAGATCAGAGGAGGATCTGTATACATTTATGATACACATAAACATAACCAGCCTCCTAACTTAAGGATTCTAACACACATCTAGTGAGACAAGAAAAAGGAAAACCCCTAACAGGTAAAGCACCGTTAATAAACCATGGTTTCCTCGGGGCCAGACCTTAAGATTTCTTCGTTTCTGGAAGGGTGACACTTGTCACAAGGCCACCGAAATCCATGCACATCCATCAAGCACCCGGGGGAATTTTCAACGACGGGAAACTGCTCACACGCCGGTTCTGAATGTTAGGTCTTGCCTGACTTCTTCCAATTTCCCTTCCCCAACCGACCGATGACCCATCAAGCACCCAGCACCCAGCAGCGCGACCAGAGTGGGTGCTGGAAGGACTCAAAGCAGGTGGCTGCGGGGCCCCTTTAGTCCACTACGTACCCGAGGAAGAAGGACCCCAGGCCCCCTCCTTCACCTGCAAAAAACGTCCCCGAGCGTCCGGAGGCCACTGCCGCAGCTGCAGCGAGATCCTTGCTCACAATCACATCCCGGGACCCGCGCCTCCGCAGCGCCCTTTGTTTACGGAAGTGACGTCAGGGGCGGGCCTCCTGCCCGAGGCGGAAGCCCCGCCCCTTCCTGCTCCCCAGCGTCGGCGCCCCGCATTGCTGTGCCTGGGTGCCTCGCTTTAGGCTCTGTGACCCGCAGGCAGAGAGCCGTGTGGAGGGAGGGACTGTAAATTCGTCTCCCTTCCGGGAGCTGCGCCTCCGCCGCCGCCTCCTCCTCATCCTCGGTGTCAGCCCTCCCCGCGCACTACAATTCCCAGCAGGCTGTTCGAGCGCTTCCGGGGGCGGGGCAAAGCGTTGCCGTGGCAGCGGTTCTGCCCTTGGGATTCGCTGCCCAGACTCGGCAAGGCTCGTGTGGGACTACGCCCCCAAGCGAGAGTCTCTTACAGCCACTTTTAGTAACCGCTCAGCTCAGGCCCTCGCTTGTGGTAGCGCTCAACCTCACACTTCTTTATGCCTCTTTTTCTTTTCTTTTCTTTTTTCTTTTTGAGACAGGTTCTCAGGTAGCCCAGGTTGGCTTGAAACTCACTATTTAGATGAGGATGGCCTTGAACCTCCTGATCGTGCTGTCTCCGCCTCCCAAAGGCTGGAACTACAGACCTGCTCCGCCACGCCCCTGATTTACCTCACCACCGACCTATGTATGAGGTAGGTGTCACAATCCCTGGTTAAGAGATGACTCCGAGGGCTGGAGAGATGGCTCAGCGGTTAAGGCGTTTTCCTGCAAAGCCACAGGATCCAGATTCAACTCCCCAGGACCCACGTAAGCCAGATGCACAAGGGTCCGCACGCATCTGGAGTTTGTTTGCAGTGGTTGGAAACCCTGGCACGCCCATTCTGTCTCTTTCTCTCCCTCTTCCTCTCTCCCTGCCTATTTCTTTTTTTAAATTATGTATTTATTTACTTGAGAGAGAGGGGCAGATAGAAAGAATGGGCACGCCAGGACCTGCAACTACTGCAAACGCACTCCAGATGGATGCGGCCCCTTGGCTTACGTGGCTTACGTGGGTCCTGGGGAGCTGAACCAGAGTCCTTAGGCTTTGCAGGCAAACACCTTAACCATAAGCCATTTCCCCAGCCCCTCTACCTGCCTATTTCTATGTATCTCTCTCAAATAAATAAACAAACACTTAAAAAAAAAAAAAGAAAGAAAGATTCTGAGTCCCAGAAAGGCTAGCCAATCCAGCTGTCTTCGATTGGAGCCACTCTGGAGAAAAAGAAAAAGAAGGAAAAAAAAGTACAGAGGTACAAAATACCACACATGTACCCACTATCCAAAATGAACAGACACTGTTTTGTAGTTTCACATTTTTAAGTTAAAAAAACTAGGGCATTTCAGACAAGGTGGGTTCCTCCTATTCACAGCCCCTCACCACCACCTTAGGATCATGACCTGGCAATGTATCTTGTTAATCTAGCCTTCTACATTTACACTCCGTGTTAGGAATGATATACAAAGTGGCTTTTGGACTTTGAAGTTTTACATGACAGCTGTATTTTCATATTGATCTGCACCTTGATTTTTCATCTATTGTTTAAGATCTGGCCACATATATATGGCTTTATTTCATTTCTTTGAACTATAGAATAATCTATCAGATAAATTTGCCACAACTTATTTGGAGTTCCTGAGCTGGTGAATATCTGGGTGATTTCCATCTCCTATTACAACAATCCCATGGAGTGCAGTCTTGGTGACTTCTCAGTGCCTCCTTTTAACTCGGCTCTGTCTTATTTGTATGAGTAGAGCTTGCCAACTGGTGATCACATGCTATTTTGATTTTTTCCCCAAAATATTTGCTGATCACGTTCAAAGAATAAACAAAATGAGAGGGGAGATGGACTCTGCAGTGCAGACTGGTAACAGTGGCCTAAGCTAAGGACAGATACTACCTCAAATCAGGTTAAGAGACACCTCATCTTTCTTTGCCTCTAGAATGCACCTTCAAGCCCTGTGGCATTTGATTTACAGCCACAATATGATTTAGGAACACAGGAAGGCACTCTTCTAAATGTGCAGATCACAGGCATTCAGTTTTGAATACCTTTTTTTTTTTTAATGCAGCGGGGGGCAGGGGGTGTTGGAGCACCAGGGCCACCAGCCAGAGGACAACCTTAGCTGTTATTCCTCAAGAAAACAGCTCACTGTTTTTTGTGTTTTCTTTCTTTGAGGTAGGGTCTCGCTGTAGCCCAGGCTAGTTTGGAATCCACTATGTAGTCTCAGGGTGGCCTTGAACTCATGGCGATCCTTCTACTTCTGCTTCCTGAGTGCTGGGATTAGAGGCATGTGCCACCACGCCCAGCTACACTGTCCACCTTTTAAAAGACAGTTTTATTGCTATTATTATTGACCAGAAACTTGCCAGTTAGGCTAGGCTGGCTGGCCAGGGAGCCCCTGGAACTAGCCTGTCTCCATCTCCCCAGCACTTGGATTACAACCAGTGCTGCCGCACCAGGCTTTTCGAAGTGTGTTCTGGGGATCAGATTCAGGGCTTCATGCTTGCAGAGCAGGCACTGTACTGACTTGAGAAATCTTCCTTGCCTAGTTTATTTTGGCTTACAGACTCGAGGGGAAGCTCCATGATGGCAGAGGGAAACAATGGCATGAGCAGAGATTGGATGTCACCCCCTGGCCAACATAAGGTGGACAACAGCAACAATAGAGTGTGCCAAACACTGGCAATGGGACACTGGGTATAATATCCATAAACCTGCTCCCAAAAATACAGCGCCTCCAATAGGTGTTAATTTCCAATTGGCATCAACTGGGGAGACTAACATTAAGAATACCTACGCTTATGGGGGACACCTGAATCAAACCACCACATTCCGCCCTGGGCCCCCATAAACTGATAACCACACATGACTTAAAATGCAATGATTTCATCAACTTTACAAGTCCCCATAGTTTTTTTTAAATCAATCCTAATGATGTTCAATTATTCCCATAGTCCAAGGTCTTTTAACTGAGCCATAATACAAAAAAAAAATCCCCCCAAAACATAGTGGCACAGAATAAATATTTGCACTCCAAAAGATGGTATTGGGCATAGCAAATATATATATGCAAGATCTAAAACAATCAGGGCAAACATCAAACTCTGTAGCTCCAAGTCCAACAAGTCTAGTCAGTGACAAATCTCCAAATCCAATAATTCTAACTAGCAACAAGTCTCTGGAGTTCCAAGTCTACCCCTCCAGCTAGGCTACTCACAGTCTCATAAAACTTCATCTGGGCTGGCAGCTCCTTAGCCATCTCATGGTCCAGGCATCTCCACTGGGTCTCCACTGCAACCCATGGTTCATACTCATGGCCCCATCAGGTCTCCTTGCAGGCATCCAGCAAACCTGCTTCATACTGCCCATGCCATTTCCAAAACACAAGACCGTGTTGCAAACACAATAACCCTCTTGTTTCCTGAACTTCTTATATTCCACAATACCAGGTAGGGTGTCAGTTTATTAATCCAGGGGTGAATAAAGCAGACTTTGAAGAACAGGACACTTCTCAAACACTCAGGCCCCTTCAAAAGAGTCTACATTCTTCCTGTTGTCCCAATGCAAGTCAGCTGGCCCAATCTCAAAGGTTGTAACCTAATATAATTGCGGCTGAACAGGTAGAAATTTCAGCCCAAATATTTCATTTTTTTTCTGTGTCACATCCCTCTGCTCACACCAGTTCATTTCTACATGAAGCAACCCTGCACAACTTTTCAGGCATAACAGCAAGCTTCTCACACAAACTGCTAGCCCAGCCCAAGCAAAGCTCTTTCTCAACCTCATAAGCCAAACTTCACAGTCCATAGTTCTTACTGCATTCAGGTCTTTCAACTCTGACCAAAATAGTCCATCAAGCTGTACTTACAGCATTGCAAGGCATCTCTTAGGCCAAGGTTTCAAGTCCTTCCACATTCCTCTTGAAAATCAGCTCCCAAAAGCCAAAGCAACACAGTCAGGTGTCTAGGAGCAATCTCACTCACTCCACTGTTGCAGTCAGGTTTGCATTGCTGGTAGAAATCACCCAACCAAGAGCAGTTTGTGGGAAAAATAGGTTTATTTTGGCTTACAGGCTCGGGGGAAGCTCCACAATGGCTGGGGAAAACGATGGCATGAGCAGAGGGTGGACATCACCCCCTGGCCAACATAAGGTAGACAACAGGAACAAGAGAGTGTGCCAAACACTGGCAATGAGAAATTGGCTATAACATCCATAAGCCTGTCCCCAAGAATTACATTCTTTCCAGGAGAAATTAATTCCCAAATCTCCTTCAGCTGGGAATGTATCATTCAGAACACCTAAGTTTATGGGGGCACCTGAATCAAACCATCATAGGTACACTGCTGTAATACCCACAGACCTACCCCCAACAATGCACTGCCTCCAGGAGGCATCAATTTCCAATCGCCATCAGCTGGGGATACTAGCATTCAGAATACCTAAGTTAATGGGGTCACCTGAATTAAACCACCCCAGAGAGACAGAAAAAAATGGTTGCGCCAGAATTTCTAGCCTCTGCAAACAAATTCCAGATGCATGTGCCATCTTGTGCATTTGACTTACATGGGTGCTGGGGGATTGAATCTGGGTCTTTGGCTTCTCATGCAAGCACCTTAATCACTAAGCCACAAATCCAGACTTTGAGCAATTTCTTATTGTGAAAAAAAAAAAAAGTGTCCTTTCAAATTTATTAGATTTTTCTCTAAGCTGAAACTATTGAGCTGGGTATGACATTGTGCACCTGTAATCCTAGCTACCTGAGAGGCTGAGGCAGGAAAACCAACTGAGTCAGGGGTTGCCTGGGAAACATGAGAACATAGAAGTAATAAATCAATAAAACGCAAACTGCAGCTGAGCTTAACGGCACACAACTATAATCCCAACATTCAAGAGGCTGAGATGGGAAGATTGCCATGAATTTGAAGCCAGCCTGGGCTACATAGTGAATAGTAAGCTAGGCAGAGCCTACACAACAAGACTATGTAAAGAAACAAGGGGATGGGGAGGGGCTAACCATAACCATCTCTAGCTGATGAGTGCACACCTTGGGTGGCCTGCTCTAATTCAATTCTTTCTTCCTAAGGATGCTATTTGGAGGGCGGGAGCTTAGAGTAGGCAGACCCTCCTGCCTCTGAGCACCAACGTACTGTAGCACAGGTAGGAGAGAGACCAGGAATGGGTGGTGAGTCTCCTAGTGTTGAAGGAGATGTACAGCCACATGTTCTTTTTTTTTTTTTTTAACTTTTTTTTTATTAACAACTTCCATGGTTGTAAACAATGTCCCATGGTAATGTCCTCTCTCCCCGCACTTTCCCCTTTGAAACTCCACTCTCCATCATATCCCTTCCCCATCTCAATGAGTGTCTCTTTTATTTTGATGTCATGATCTTTTCCTCCTCTTATGAGGGTCTTGTGTAGGTAGTGTCAGGCACTGTGAGGTCATGGATATCTAGGCCATTTTGTGCCAGGAGGAGCACGTTGTAAGGAGTCCTACCCTTCCTTTGGCTCTTACATTCTTTCTGCTTCCTCTTCTGCAATGGACCCAAAGCCTTGGAAGGTATGATAGAGATATTGCAGTGTTGAGCACTCCTGTCACTTCTTTCCAGCACCATGATGCCTCTGAGTCATCCTAAGGTCACTGCCATCTGAAAAGAGAATATTCTCTACCCAAAGTGAAAGTAACATTAATATATAGGTATGAACATTAAAAGAAGTGCTTACTGGGCAGTTTGATGAGCACAGTATATACATTTAGCCAGACAGCAGCAGATGTTACACGCCTAGGGCTTATGACTACCCCTGTTTTAAGTTTTCAGTATCAGGGATGTATTCTCTCCTATGGTCCAATTAGAGGGCAGTTGGTTTCCCCCATGACTGACATACCACTATTGCACCTGTTGGCTCACTTGGCCTGGGTCAGCCACATGTTCTTGAATCCCTAAGTCAGAATCCCCTTGGGGACCCTGTAATTTCTTTTCAAAAATAACATGCAAACATAGACTATAGTTGGACTGGAGATGTAGCTCAGTTGGCAGAGTTCTCGCCTAACAATGCCCTGAGTTTTATCCCTAGCACCACACAGACTAGACGTAGTGACATAGGCCTGTAATACTGGTACCAGGGAGGTGAAGGCTGGGATATCAGAAGTGCAAGGTCGTCCGTGGTACTTAGCAAGTTTGAGGGCAGCTTGCACTAGAGACCCTGTCCCGAGAATACGTAGGGGAAGGGGCCCATGAGACCACCCTCTCCCTAAGGAGCTATTTGCAATTACTGGAGAAAGAGATGTCATTTTCTTCAGTGGCTTAACCACTGGGAACCTGCCTGAGCTCCAGTAAGTAACTTCCAACCCAGGCTCATGCAGCAACCCGAATAAAACCCAGGTGGGTCACAAAAAAAAAGACACAAAAGTAGGAGAGGGACCAGATGAGACAAAGAAGGGGCTCTGTGGGAATGGGAGGGGGTGAATATGACCAAAATACATTGTATACGTTATGAAATTGTATATGTTATGAAAAATCAAAGGGCTGGGGTTGTATCTCAGTTGATAAAGTGTTTTTGTAACATGCATGAAGTCCATTTTTTAAATTCTTTTTTTTGTTGTTGTTTTGTTTTGTTTTTCAAGGTAGGGTCTCACTCTGGTACAGGCTGACCTAGAATTAACTACGTAGTCTCAGGGTGGCCTCGAACTCTCAGTGATCCTCCTACCTCTACCTCCCCAGTGCTGGGATTAAAGGCGTGTGCCACCACGCCCTGCTCATTTTTTAAATTCTTTATGGACAACCTCTACCTATAGACAATATACCATGATCATAATCTCATCCCACGTTCCCTTCCCCCCCCCCAAATCCCCTCTTTACTGAATCCCTTCTTCTTTTCGACTAGCCTCTCTTCTATTTTGACGCCAGCATTTCCCCTCCTATTATGCACGTCTTGTGTAGGTAGCATCAGTCACTGTGAGGTCATGAATATCAAGGCCACTTTGTGTCTGGAAGTCAGTGTTGTAAGCTATTCCTCCCTTCCTTTTCTTTGGCTCTTAGATTCTTTCTTCCACCTCTTCCACAACAGTCCCTGAGCCTTGAAGGGTGTGATAGAGGTGTCTCACTTAGTGCTGAACACACCACTGTCGTTTGCTCTCAGCCCTTTGGTGAGTTTCGAGTCTCCATGGTGGTCACTGCCATCTGAAAAGAGAGGCTCCTATACAAAAAGGAATTCATAAATGTAGGGATATTAGACTTACGGTGGCAAGCGCCAGCGTTGCATCATTAAATCAGGTGTCACTTGGGTTTCCTGTTCCAGAATTAGGTTGCTTGTCATACCAACATCCAACCTGAAGGTGGCAGTAGTTTCCCATATTAACTTGTGTTTGAGACACTAGATCCATTAACTTTTTGAGAAAAGAGAAAATAAGTGCATTTAAATAAAAATTCACTTCTGTAGACGATTTCTGTAATTGTACAATGCCAAACAAGTGGCAAAATGTAATTACTTAAGATTATAAATTTCTTTCCCAATTTTAACACAAGTGAGAATTATTGGTAGTTCTTGAAATCAAGCAGTTTAAAAAAATGTGGAAGGTATATTACGAACTGATATATAATTTTTGTTTCAAAAAACATGTATTCCTTCAAAGTACGAAAACCTCTTGTGTGTATAGTGCTGGAGAGAGGTAAAAATGAGTTGAGAAGGCAGTAATATGTTCAGAAATAATTCATCTGCCAACAAATAGGGTGAACAGATAAAATACAGAGTGGCCAGCAAAACTTGAATGTCAGATAGGCAGGAATGTTTTCCTGTTTTTCCAAATATGGCACGGGGGGCATACCGCCAGGCAAACAGTATTCCTGATGACCTGAAGTTCATATTTTCTGGGAAACCTGGATTTTCCTTAACCAAATCTGACAGCCTGGTCAACCATATTTGGTGATTGTTAATTGCAAAGAAAATGAAACAGTCTCCAGATCTGCATGGCCAGAATAATGCGTCCCATGTTTTATTATATTTTGTGTCCAAGTCCTTTTGTTCATAACACAATGGTTTACAAAAAAAGAATGTAAGCAATTTGTGATCTGTCCCGTCACCCCTTTTAGCTCTCAGAGTGAAAGTTGGTGGTATTAAGAAAAAAGCTATCCAGGCAACGTGAGGGAGAGTCTGTTGTCAGTAATGTTCTAGTGTGTGCCATTAAGCCACCTCGAGATAAGTGAGGGAACATTCACTTTTTAATTTTTTAATTGTATTTGGAATTAATTACTGCTGTGTAACTAAGAGCTTGACCTAAATAAAAATCACAAAGTAGGGCTTGGAGGGATGGCTTAGCGATTAAGGTGTTTGCCTGCAAAGCCAAAGGATCCCATTTCGATTCCTCAGGACCCACATTAGCCAGATGCACAAGGGGACGCAGGCGTGTGGAGTGCATTTGCAGTGGCTGGAGGCCCTGGCGTGCCCATTCTCTCTCTCTGTCTCTATCTTTCTGTCCCTCCCACTTTATCTGTCCAATAAATAAGTAAATAAAAATAAAACATATTTTTTAAATCACAAAGTACATTTAAAAAAGAAAAACAAGAATGTTGCTTCCTTACTAGACTAGATAAGATAAAGGAAGCAACTGGCAGGACTCAGCTGCCTTGCCGTGCTTGTGCATCTGACTATGGCTTTTGGTACTGGCCTCATACAGGCTGGAATCCCTCAGCGAGGGACTTATCTTCAGGAAACTGAGATCTCTAGCAAGTGTAGATGGTAAAATTTAAGGCCATTCTTGTAGATAAGCATTGTGTTTTCATAATTCGTGAATCTGTTTGCAAAAGCCAAGCCCTCGGGCCGAGGAAATATCTCCGTGGGAGAAGGTATGCATGTGTGAGCCTTGGGTTCAATTCCAAGCACCACCAACAAAAAGAAAAGGGGGCGGAGAAAGCCATAGAGCTGGAGAGATGGCTTAGTGGTTAAGGCATTTGCCTGCAAAGCCTAAGGACCCAGGTTCAATTCTCTAGAACCCAAGTAAGCCAGATACACATGATGCCACATGCATCTAGAGTTCATTTGCAGTGGCTAGAGGCCCTGGTGCACTCATTCTGTCTGTGCTTCTGTCTCTGTCTCTTTCTCTCATAAATAAATATTAAAAAAAAAAAAAGTCATACATGTGAGTAAGCAAAATGATCCTTGACCATTCACCCTGGTGCTTACCAGAGGAGCCTGATGCACAGATATGGCAACAAACAGATGAAGTTAATCCTGCATCACAATACTTCATGCATTTTTTAGAAAGTCAAATGAAGTATCACTATTTTATACTTATTACTATAAGTATCCAGTATTCCCTGTCTTCAAGTAAATCGTATTTCAGTAGTATGCTGGTAAAGCTGGAGATGTCGCTCAGTGGTAGAGTGCTTACCCAGCAGACCCGAGGCTTTGGGTTCACTCCCCAGAACCACAAAGAAAGGAAAGAAGGGCTGGAGAGAGGACTCAACAGTTTAAGGCACTTGCTTGCAAAACCTGATGGCCCAGGTTCGATTCCCCAGTACCCACATGAAGCCAGATGCACAAAGTGGCACATGCCTCTGGAGTCTGTTTGCATTAGCTAGACCCCTGGCATGCCCATTCTCTCTCTCTCTCTCTCTCTCTCTCTCTCTGTTTCTCTGACTCTCTCTGCTTGCAAATAAATAAATACATAAAATAAAATAAAACAAAGGAAGGAATAAAAGAAAGAAATTACATTTGTAAATACATTTTGGAACTCAGAATAATTTCCATAGAAACTACCACTGGTGGTCAGATCATAGGTTATCTTAATCATGTGGCTGAAACACTATTTTCAATTTTAAAAAATGTGTGTGTGTGTTTTAAAAATATTTTACTGTTTGAGAGAGTGGAAAGAAAGGGCATATGGGTGCACCAGGACCTCCTGCCACTGCAGATGAACTCCAGGCACATGTGCCACTTTGTGCATCTCATTTTACATGGGTACTAGGGAATCAAACCCAGGTTGTAAGGCTTTGCAAGCAAGTGCCTTTAACTTCTGAATCACCTCTTCAGCCCTAAAAAAAAAAAAGTGGTCTTGAAAGAAAGGATTATTGTAGTAGTATCTTTCTTTCTTTTCTTATTTCTTTATTTATTTGACAGAGAAAGTGGGAGAGAGGGAAAGAGAGAGAGAGAATGAATGGGGGTACCAGGGCCTCCAGCCACTGCAAATGAACTCCAGACTTGTGTGCCCCCTTGTGCATCTGGCTAACGTGGGTCCTGGGGAATCAAACCTGGGTCCTTTGGCTTTGCAAGCAAACACCTTTACTGTTAAGCCATCCCTCCAGCTCATGTGGGTTTTTTTTTTTTGTTTGTTTGTTTTGTTTTGTTTTTTTGAGGTAGAGTCCTACTCTATCTCAGGTTAACCTGGAACTCGCAGCAATCCTCCTACCTCTGCCTCCCGAGTGCTGGCATTAAAGGCATATGCCACCACACCCGGCTTTGTAGTAGTATTTTAAAGAGAAATAAAGAGGAAAACTTTAAAAATATTGAGTACGTTTGAAGAAACATCAGCAACTCATATTTATTTTGCTTTTGGGCCAACAGCCATCTGAACTACTTTCATGAGTTAACCCTGGCAGTGCTTCTAATAACCCTGGGAGGCAGATTCCATTGTGATCCTCCTACAAGGTAGAAAACAGACACTGCATAGCCGTTCTAAGTCACAGAGGCTCACCACGGGCTCGTTAGCTGAGAGGAGAGAAGTGAACTGAAGGGACACCGCATGCCCTTCTGGAATAGCTGCCGCTGTTTTTCGGAGTCTAGAGCAGTTCCAAGTGAATGGCTGCTCCTTCTCTTCCCTTCATGGAGGTGGACTGTGACTGCTTTTGTGCTTATCCACCAGAATGGAGCTGTTTTCCGTGTAGAAATGGAACAAAGAGTGTCAGCAGATGAGAAAGATGTCCTGAAGGTGACTGGATGATGGTTAACAAAAGATGGAAGAGGATTCGCTTGGACCTGCCTGGGAGGTGTGAGGAAAACATGTCTGGCATGGAAGGAGCCTGAGTGAGGCCTGCAGGGAGAAGCAGGGGGCAGGAGAATTTCACTTTGCACATCTAGGTAAGGAAGGAGGAAGGACATGCCCTTACCTTCGTCACTTCTAAGTAGCCTAGATGTGAGTTAAGCCAGGGTTACTCAGGTTACCAGTAGTGGTAATAGTGACATTCCCACAGGCCCCGACCCAAGACGGAGTTCTCTTGTACTACGGGGAGTCAGACTCCCCAACTGTCTTTGCACACTGCTTCCCCTCCCATTCCTTCCCCAGGTAAACTAGCTGGAAGGAAGCCTGGCATGGTGGTGCACACCTTTAATCCCAGCACTCAGGAGGCTTAGGTAAGAGGATTGCCACGACTTGAGGCCAGCCTGGGCTACAGAGTAAGCTCCTAGTCAGCCTGAGCTAGAGTGAGATCCTGCCTCAAAAACAAAACAACAGGGCTGAGGAGATGGCTTAGCAGTTCAGGCACTTGCCTATGAAGCCTAAGAGCCCAGGCTCAATTCCCCAGCACCCACGTAAGTCAGCTGCACAGGGTGACGCCTGTGTCTGGAGCTTATTTGCAGTGGCTAGAGGCCCTGACCTGCCCGTTCTCTCTCCCTCTAGCTGCCTCTTTCCCTGTCTCTCAAATAAATAAATAATTTAAAATAACAACAAAAGCAAAACCTCGCAAGTAGTGAGGGTAGAAGGGGAAAGTCAGGTGTGGTGACACAAGCCTGTGGTCCCAGCACTTGGCAGGTGGAGGCAGGCGGTTCAGAGTTCAAAGTCATCCTTAGCTTGCATAGTGAACGCAAGAATAGCCTTGCTTGTACGAAATCTTGTTTCAACAAAACAACATCCAGAAGCAGGAGTAGACAAAAAGGAGGAAAAGGGTGAGGAAGAAGAGGAGGAGGAGAGGAAGAAGAGAACGAGGAAGAGAAGGAGAATCAGAAGGAGGGAAGAGGGAATAATTGTTAGAGCAACAGAGTTCTGACCTGCTGTTCTCTAAGCTGAGGCAATGGCAATGATTTTCACGCTCTGTAGTGCTGTGAGACTTAGGGGAGGGGTGATATCCAGAGCGCCCACTACAAACCAGTCTGGGGCAGACAGGGGTGACGCAGCCAATTGGTCAGGACTAATCTCTGGCCATGATGTCATCTGCGTGATTCTTGGCTAAAGGAAGGACCTAGGTCGAGTTTACATCTGCTTTATACACACACTGCAAG
Source organism: Jaculus jaculus (assembly GCF_020740685.1). Taxonomy (NCBI): domain Eukaryota; kingdom Metazoa; phylum Chordata; class Mammalia; order Rodentia; family Dipodidae; genus Jaculus; species Jaculus jaculus. The sequence goes on from NC_059110.1 coordinate 26,734,108, forward strand.
GCCGCAGTGTTTGCAGCGCGCTCAGCTGCAGAGATGAGCTGCTGCTGGCGGTCAAATCCTCGTCACTCTCCCTGACCTAACTTGCCCTCTCGGTGACTTGTTCTTCCTGCGAGTAGTCATTGTAGGACCTTCCTTAGAAGCTTCCTTGGGGACATCGTGTGAGCTCACAGTCTGATCAGAGAGATAGGTTTGTAGACAAGTGACTATGGTGCCCTGTGAGAGAAGTGAATGAAATCCTTTCATTAGCATGGAGAGGGGAAGATGGGAGACGGAGACTAACCTGGTATAGAAGGTAAATCTAAACCAGGCGTCGTGGCACACACCTTTAATCCCAGCACTCAGGAGGCAGAGGTAGGAGGACTGCCTTGAGTTCGAGGCCATCCTGAGACTACATAGTGAATTCCAGCTCAGCCTGAGCTACAGTGAGATCCTACCTCAAAAAAACAAAAGAAGGAAAAAAAACAATAAATCTAACAGCAGTTAAACACACGTGATAGAAGATGAACAAGTATGTGTGAGTCCTTACTGGCCTGCGGGCCCAAGGATGTAGTCCTTCATGCCCAGGCTGCCTGCTGCGCACACGTGCTTCATCTGCCTCTACTTGCCTCTCTGTCTTTAGAGGCTCTTCCATGACTCATTGCTCTCACACTGTCTGTTCCCTGCCACATGGGAGGGTAGTGCCAGAGCCAGCAGTGACGGTGCCAATATCGCGAGCGGGAGTCCAGCCAAGTGAGTAACAGGAATGACACGCACAGCTTAGATCTATCGAATAAATACCAGAGACTAGGACAAGGCTCAAAGAACAATTTGAAACACCCCAGACAGGTGCTATCTTAAACCTTCATTTAAAAATGACATTGATGGGCTTGAGGGATGGCTTAGCCGTTAAGACGCCTGCCTGCAAAGCCAAAGGACCCAGGTTCCATTCCCCCGGTCCCACGTAAGGCATATGCACAAGGTGGCACACGCGTCTGGAATTCATTTGCAGCAGCTGGAGGCCCTGGTGCTCATTCTCTCCCTCTCTCTCTGCTATTATCACTCAAATAAATAAATAAAAATTGAGTATTTTTTTAAAGAAAATGACATTGAGGACAGAAGACACTAAATTGGGCTCGGTTGGCAGAGTGCTTACCTAGTATTGACAGTCTAGGGTGCACACCTGTAACCCCAGGACTCAGAGATAGAGACAGAAGGATCGAGTCCACGTCATCCTTGCTTGGATAAGGACTTGAGTTCATAAGCATGCACCCCAATATATGTGAATACACACATAGACACAGTCCAAGCCTAGGCATTTTACTTGGCACTGGCCACTCCTAGAGCTCACCTTTTCTGTTGCCTTTCAAAATTAAGTCCTTAGTGAAATGATTCTGCACTTGACATATCTTAGACGTTGTCTAATGTGTTCTCTACCACAGTCCCCCCCTTACACTTTGCTTTTTACTCTATTCTAAATGGCCAAAGCAATGTTTGTTTTAGAAAATACAGTCAACAAAATAAGGTGCCAAGTCTTTGTCAGGACACACTGGACACTCCCACTCCCCCACAGAGCAGCGAAGGCGTCGTTGGCAGGACTGTGGAATCTCTAAGATTCATATATGGAAATTCTTAGATGCAGGGGCTACTCTCAATTGCATCACCTCACGAACACGTCCCACTGAAAATGGAAAACTTTAACTAATTCTGGAATCCTCTACATTGTCATCAAACCACCAGCAGTTTTGTTCTTTTGTCAGACTTCACTGAAATGAGTTAACTTTGCAAAACTAGAAAACAACGCTGAAGAATTTTGTCTAGAAACATATTTCCTTGGCACAGTGTCCTCTTCCAGTGAGAACAGACAGTGACATTTATTCCTGTGAATCTAAGTTTGTCTATAGCTGACACCAAGATTCATGGGCAGGGCATACATGGAAGGAGATAAAGCCATCGGAAGGGATGCAAATAAAATACTGGAGAAGTATGCAGAAAAATAAAATTTTGGCAGCTATGATGTATAATAAGCAAATGCATGAATATAAAGAAATATAGAAGGGAAAATATGTGAACATCACAAGTAACGTAAGTGTGTCTAAAAGCTGTTAGGAAATATGTGAATGACATTGTAGTTTAAAGGAAATACCATTAGTAAAATAAGTTCTCAGTGCTCATTCTTGTTTGAAGGAGCTGACAAGGGTCTGTCTACCCTCTTTCAGTCTAGGATAGATTTATCACCTATGTGGTCTGAGCTCACGGCAGCTGTGCCATGCTTTCACATTACCTAATATATACAGGGCATTGGCCAAGAAGGGAACTGTTACACCTGGTGACGGTGACAGCCCTTCCTCTCCATGCCATGCATGCCCCTGTCAGATGACAAGATCACTTTAGGATTCAGGTCCTTCCCTTCCCGTCTCCTCTCTTCCATCTTCTGAGTGCTCACTGGAGATGTGGCCTCTGAGTGTCTGGACCAAGAGATACCCTTCAGAAACCCACTGTCTCGTGGATGACACCAGCAGGGCAACAATACAATACAATACGGTACAGCACAGTACAAACACAATATAATATACATACAAGACAGTACAGTTCAGTACAGAACGGCACCATGCAATACAAATATGATGCAATGCAATACAAATACAATACAATACAAGAGAAATACAATACAAATATAAGATAATGCAAGTATAATACAAATATAATATTGTACAGTATAGTATAGTGCAATACAATTCAGTGTGCTACATTTTCAATACAATTGACAAAGGCTGACTAAGCAATAGTAGTCAGTATTATCTAAAATATCGGGACTACCAACACTATTGCTGAAGCCAGAGGCACAAAGCGGCGTGTGCATCTGATGTCTGTTTGCAGCGGCAGGAGGTTCTGGTGTGCCTGCTCACATTCTCTCTCCTCTCTATCTCTCTGCTTTCAAATAAATAATTTTTTAAAAATAGAGTTCATGGAATGGAGAGATGGCTCTGTTAAGGCATTTGCCTACAAAGCCTAAGGACCCAGGTTCGATTCCCCAGCACCCACATAAAGTCAGATGCATATGGTGATGCATACATCTGGAGGATTTTGCAATGGCTAGAGGTCCTGGCACACCCAGTTTCTATCTGCCTCTCTCTCTCAAATAAGTAAAAATAAAAATATTTTTAACAAGAGTTCAGATATTCTCATATATATGTACATATATACATATATGTACATCTATACACATATATATCCCCCAATATAGGACTATATGGTTTCCATCATGACTGTCTTAACTGATTAAACTGCCTGCACTTCCTTTAATCTTTTTTGTTGTTGTTGTTTGTTTGTTTGAGGTAGGGTCTCACTCTAGCTCAGGCTGAGCTGAAATTCTCTATGTAGTCTCAGGGTGGCCTCGAACTCTCGGTGATCCTCCTCCCTCTGCCTCCCGAGTGCTGGATTAAAGGTGTGCGCCACCACACCCGGCTAAATATAGACTCTTTTGGAGGGGCCTGAGTGTTCAAGAAGTATCCTGTTCTTCAAAGTCTGCTTTATTCCCCCCTGGGTGTAATTAAACATGTGGGTAAAAAAGATAGAAGCAGGGCTAGAGAGATGGCTTAGCGTTTAAGCACTTGCTTGTGAAGCCTAAGGACCCCAGTTCAAGGCTCAATTCCCCAGGACCCAGGTTAGCCAGATGCACAAGGGGGCACACGTGTCTGGAGTTCGTTTGCAGTGGCTGGAGGCCTTGGTGTGCCCATTCTCTCTATATATATATCTGCCTCTTTCTCTGTCTGTCACTCTCAAATAAATAAATAAAAACGAACAAATTAAAAAAAAATACAAGCATGTGCCAGGCATCATGCCACACACCTGTAATCTCAGTATTCAGGAGGCTGAGGCTGGAAGGTGGCAAGATTGAGGCCAGTCTGGGCTATATAATAAGAATGTCTCAAAAAATATGCAAATTAGGCTGGAAGGATGGCTTAGCAGTTAAACACTTGCCTGTGAAGACTAAGGACCCCAGTTTGAGGCTTGATTTCCCAGGACCCATGTTAGCCAGATGCACAAGGTGGTGCATGCATCGAGAGTTTGCAGTGGCTGGAGGCCCTGGTGTGCCTATTCTCTCTCTCTCTCTCTGCCTCTTTCTGTGCCTGTTGCTCTCAAATAAATAAAAATTTTTTTAAAGTGCAAATTATTCATAGAGGATAAAAATGATTAATGAACATATGGAAAAGATTTTCAAGTTCGTTAGAAATCAGGTAATGTTCTAGAGCTAAGGTGGAAGCTTCCTTTCTGCTGGCTGGCTAGCTATGCTAGTGCTAGAAGGTTCTATGCACACTCTTGGGGATAAAAGGCAACAATAGTCTTACACAGTGGTGGACCTTGTGAGCTATACAACCAGCCAGCCAGGAAAGATGAGCCCGCGGATGCAATGGTGGCATGACTGTTAAGGAAGTAAACAACTGCTCTCTGATGGGATGTGAGGCCTGCTGTACGGGAAGGAATTCATGCCTAGTCCTGGCTGGAAAGGAAGAAGGCTACCACTGCTGTTTAACTACACAGTGCTTGTGTTCATTAAATTACCCTTTAAATATTTATGTGTACGCCCATATAATAGTGCTGCTCTCACCTGTGGTTAGAGAAACGTGATTTTGCAGTTTGCAGTGTACCACTGGGGAGAGCCAACGTACAAAGTGACTGCTGAATGTTCAGCACTAACTGAGACTTCTCCATCACCCCCTCCAAGACTCAGGGACCACTGGGGAATGGGGGTGGGAAGAATGTAAGAGCCAGAGAATGAGGAAAAGCACTGTGGAGTGCCCGCTTCCAGACACAGTACGGCTGTTGCACACGTGACCTCACAGTGCCTGTCGTTACCTGCACGGATGTGCACGGGGGAGGCCGACATCAAAGCAGAAAGGAGCTAGTTGGAAAGAATAAGACGTTCAGCGGAAAAGGGGGACCAAGAGAAGGTAATGCGAGGGGACTACGAGCCAGAGAAGAATGTGAACAGGCGTCTCAAACCTTGGGGGTACAAATGCAGCAAATGCTGCTTTGGAGGGTCAGTTGGTAATAACCAGTGACCTGAAGCTCATTAGCCAGAAGACCTGCATAAACTCATGTGAACACAAGTATATACAGAAGTGTTCATTGCACCATGGTTCATAAGGGCAAATGTTGGGAGCAACATACACAGGCTGAAATGGAAGGCTGGGTATATGCCAGTGTTGTTATGGGTATCAAGGACACATCAGTAAACACAACAAATATATCTGCCCTCGCATAAATTAATTTTTTTCTTGCTTTTTTTTTTTTTTTTTTTGGTTTTTCACTCTAACCCAGGCTGACCTGGAATTCACTATGTAGTCTCAGGGTGGCCTCAAACTCATGGCGATCCTCCTACCTCTGCCTCCCAAGTGCTGGGATTAAAGGTGTACATGGCCAGTCCTGGCGAGAATACATTTTTTAAAAAATATTTTTAAATATATTAATTTAATATTATTTGAGAGAGAGAGCCAAATAGACAGAGAGAATGGGCACTCCAGGGCCTCTAGCTATTGCAAATGAACACCAGACACATGTACCACCTTGTGCATCTGGCTTATGTGGGTACTAGGGAATTGAACCTAGGTCCTTTAGCTTTTCAGGCAAAGGCCTTAACTACTAAGCCATCTCTCCAGCCCCTACATTTTATTTTTTTTGTATGAATATGCATACACACATAATTATGTGTATATGTGTATAGAGATAGACTTTTTTTTTTCTAGGTAGGGTTTCAGTCTAGCTCAGGCTGATCTGGAATTCACTGTGTAGTCTCAGGGTGGCCTCGAACTCACAGCCATCCTCCTACCTCTGCCTTCCAAGTGCTGGGATTAAAGGTGTGCGCCACTATGCCCAGCTTGAGATAGACTTTTAAAATAAGAAAGCCATAATGCATAAGAGATGGTGATATGTGATAGTTATGAAGAAAAATTAAGCAGAGAAGGATGGGGGGGAGTCCACAGGTGAGAAGAGGTTCCCCGGGAAAACTGACTTCTGAGAAAGTCCTGGAGCAGGAGGGAGCAAGTTGTGAAGGTACCTCGGGGAGAACATTGAAGGCCCAGGAAGCTTCAGGTGCAAAGGCCTTGAGGCAGGGGGGTTCCTAGCATGGTTGGCAGCCAGCAAGCAGGAAGATGCCTGAGGCTGGGAAGACCTGAGCCCACTTCGACCACTTTTTAAATTCCCAGTGCAGACATTTCCTTTCAATGTCAATATCCCTGACATCATTGTAAACTTGTTTTTTATTTCCTTTTCTGTAGACCAGGTTGGCCTCAAACTGGTAGTGATCCTCCTCCTAAGGTTTCTGTGTGCTAAGATTACAGGTGTGAGGGCTGGAGGGATGGCTTAGCCGTTAAGGCATTTGCCTGCAAAGCCAAAGGACCCAGGATCGATTCCCCAGGACCCACGTTAGCCAGATGCACAAGGGGGCTTGTGTGTCTGGAGTTCCTTTGCAGTGGCTGGAGGCCCTGGCATGCATTCTTTCTCTCTCTCTCCCTGCCCCCCGCTTTCTCTGCCAAATAAATAAATATAAAATATTAAATTACAGGTGTGGGTCTCGTGTCTGGTTTCGTTTTAAACTTTCTACACATATGTTGTCATTTAATGTTCTCAGGTGCCTCACGGGACGCTAGTAAGTAGTCCCATTTCATGAAGGGGAACTCGTTGTAGATCAGTTTGTGTCAGACGATCCAAATCCAAGCCGATTGACTTAGCCGACTGATAGTGCGCTGTCCCATGCATCACGCCTGAGTTCTTTCCAGGAGGGGTTCAGTAGTGCTGTGTCTTTCCCACCATCCCAGGGTATATCAGTAGGGTACAATTCATGTTTTCACCTAGCATCTGGGGACCCTTCTCTGGAACCTGGGAAGACTAGAGGTGAGACAGTTCCTGTTTTCCATCCCGCCTTCAGCAGCTTAGCAGGCTGTACAGGTCTATGCAAATTTCCTTGGTGAGGAGTTGCAACCATTCCACAAAGGTATTTTGCAAGGCAAATGAAGAGGTGAGGGCTGGAGAGATGGCTTAGCGGTTAAGCGCTTGCCTGTGAAGCCTAAGGACACCGGTTCGAGGCTCGGTTCCCCAGGTCCCACGTTAGCCAGATGCACAAGGGGGCGCACGCATCTGGAGTTCGTTTGCAGAGGCTGGAAGCCCTGGCGCGCCCATTCTCTCTCCCTCCCTCTATCTGTCTTTCTCTCTGTGTCTGTCGCTCTCAAATAAATAAATTTTAAAAGAATTTAAAAAAAAATGAAGAGGTGAGCCCTTAGGAGAAGAAGGCCCTGGGCTGCGAGATGGTTTAGTGGCTAATGTGGCTGCCTGGTGACCATGGTCCAGAGCCCGGGCACCCGTGTCAGAGGTGGACACCATAGTGGGTGTCTGTAATCCCAGAATGCCTATGGCAGCATGGGAAGCAGAGACAGGAGCATCAAAAGCTCAGTGAGGAGCCGGGCGTGGTGGCCCACACCTTTAATCCCAATACCCGGGAGGCAGAGGTATGATTTCGAGGCCACCCTGAGACTGCATAATGAATTCCAAGTCAGCCTGGGCTAGAGGGAGACCCTACCTCAATAAACCAAAATAATAAATAAATAAATAAGGGGAGAGAGGCAGAAGGTGAATCGGATAAGTGCCGTATGGAAAGGACTCAGTGTGACATGGCTCGTTGGGAAGAGGCCCTCCAGTCAAGGGACATAGGTGGCTTTCAAGGCTGGATCAGATACTCTGCCTCAAGCTTCCAGAAGGTATGCCGTCCAGCCAACACTTTGATTTCATCCTATTGAGATAATTTGTATTGTTTAAACCATAGACTTTCTGCTCATTGCTGCAGCAACAACAAAAACCCAATACTCTAGGATTGCTAAGTTATCTTTTTAGGTGTTTCAGCACCTTTACAATATATTAATATATTTTAAAATTTATTTATTTATTTATTTTATTTTGTCTTGTTTTTCAAGGTAGGGTTTCACTGTAGCACAGGCTGACCTGGAATTCACTATGTAGTCTCAGGGTGGCCTCAAACTCACGGCGATCCTCCTACCTCTGCCTCCCAAGTGCTGGGCTTAAAGGCATGCGCCACCTCGCCTGGCTCCTCTTATGTATTTTTAAACATTTGAGTCTCATCTATATAAAATACATCAAAGAATAAGCAGTGAATATATTGTGGGTGAAATTTGGGGTGTCTTATGTACCTTGAACTTTATTTCTCAAGTTTTTAAAATTAATATGATTTTTTATGATTAACAATTCTATTAACATGGCGTAGAGTCCATATGTTTTTCACTTTTCCCTTTCATTCTCTCCTTTTTTTTCTTGCCTTCCTTCCCTTCCCTTTCCCTTTTCCTTTCCCTTCCCCTTTTTCCCTTTCCTTCCCTCCCTCACTTCCTTCCTTCCTTTCTTCTTCCTTCCTTCCTTCTCTTTCTGAGGCAGATTTCACTCTATCCAAGCTGGCTGGCCTTGAACTTGCTCTAATCCAAGCTGGCCTTGAACTCAGCAATTCTCCTAGCTTAACCTCTGAGTGCCAGGATTAAATGTGTAAACCACCATGCCAGGTTTAAGCTGTGTGGTTTTCCACCTTGATGTGTTTAAAAGATTCTCACACAGTCTTGCTGCTACTTCATTAATATCATGCTCATCTATAACAAGTAACCACCATGTAATGGCCCTTTCTCCTCACATTTCATTCAGTAGAATTCTGGGTGCAGTAACCACCCATGAAACTAAGTACTCACACGCTCTTATCATTTCCTGAAGGCACCGGTCTAGACGTGGAAAGGTGCCAGGGATTTGCAGGATTTAGAGCACACTTTCAGGGCTCTTTTTTTTAAAAAATTATTTATTTATTTATTTGAGAGCGACAGACACAGAGAGAAAGACAGATAGAGGGAGAGAGAGAATGGGCGCGCCAGGGCTTCCAGCCACTGCAAACGAACTCCAGACGCGTGCGCCCCCTTGTGCATCTGGCTAACGTGGGACCTGGGGAACTGAGCCTCGAACCGGCGTCCTTAGGCATCACAGGCAAGCACTTAACCACTAAGCCATCTCTCCAGCCCACTTTCAGGGCTCTTTATGCCTCTGCCAAATCTCCCTGCAGAAATGTGCACCTCCGGCAGCCTGTTCTGAGAGGTTCGGTATTTCCCTCCTGGGACGACATTGAGTGTTCACTTTGCATTACCTGAAGGTTCATGTGTGGCCCTGTTGCATATTTGTAAACTTATTAATTGGCTGCTTTGGAATCTTGTCCACTTAAAAGAATTTGTTATTTTCTTTATAGATTGAAAAAGATTTTTGTGTGAAAGATTAAAATGCTAATTTACCCTGGTTTTAAATTTACTGTGACTTTCTTTTACTATAGGATTTGTTTATTCTCTTGACCATAAATCAGAGAGATGAGCTGTCCTTACTTCTTTTTCATTGGTCTTCTTGTACATTTTCTCATGTTTTGTATTCTCAGTTCCATTCTGTACTTGTCCTTAACCCTGGATTTTGATTCTGAAATGTGATATGGTAAAATACATCTTTGACTATATGTATTTCTTGAATATATACACATGAAATACATTATGGTATTTTACATATGCAACTGCTTTAAGCATTCACAATTTATTTATGTATGTATTTATTTATTTGAGAGAGGCAAAGAAGAGAGAGAGAAAGAGAAAGAGGTGCGCCAGGGCCTCTCGTCACTGCAAATAAACTCCAGACACATGTGCCACCTTGTGCAACTGGCTTACGTGGGTCCTGGAGAATCAAAACTGGGTCCTTATGCTTCGCAGGCAAACACCTTAACCCTGAAGCCATCTATCCAGTGCCAGTGTTCACAAATTATGTTGTGCCAAAGGGATTACTGTGTTCAATTCCTTCCTCACTGCCATGATTTTAATGTGAATTTATGTTTAAATACATATATCTCTAGCATTCAACTTTTCTTTTTTATTTTTCTTTTTTGAGATAGGGTCTCACTCTGTAGCCCTGACTGTCCTTGAACTCATGGCAATTTGCCTGTCTCAGCCACCATGCCTGGCTCTTCCCTTCCCTTCCTCCCTCATTCTACCACTAGTGAGTAATTAGAGACTAGTAGTAGCTTCCTTTGCTCCTTCTCCCTTCTCCTCCTCCTTCTCTTCTTCCTTCTCTCCTCCTTCTTCATTGGAGTCTTACTTTACAGCCCAGATTAGCCCTGACCCCTCCGTACCCTCCTGCTTCAGCTTACTAATTGCTAGCATTACAGGCACAAGCCACCACGCCTGTCTTTAAATTATCCCTGAGGATGAACTTAGTATCTGTCACCAGTTCCCCTCTGTGATAGACAATGTTGGTGTAAATATCCCTACATTTGCCTGCCATTTCTGGGTGAGTTTCTTTGGGACCGAATTTGCAACCATTTTTCTTTGCGTTTGTATCTGCGTGTGGTATGCGTGCATATGTATGTTTGTGTGTAAAGTTGTGCTTATTCCTAAAATTCCTCTTGGGGCTTATTTCTGATTGGCTAGCTTGGTAAAAGGGGGGAGGAGGTATTTTTGAGACCTTTTCTTTGTTCTTATTACTATAATCTTTATGGGATAGGTCAAGGATGGTGAAAGTCCTACCAATTGATGAGTAACATATAATTCAAGTTCCATTTGAGAACTGGGGAAATAGTCACAGAATAGTATTTTTTCTTAAATTTTTATTTATTAATTTGAGAGAGAGAGAATGGGTGTGGCAGGGCCTCTAGCCACTGCAAAGGAACTTCAGATGCATAGGCTACCTTGTGCATCTGGCTTTACGTGAGTACTAGCGAATCAAACACAGGTCCTTAGGCTTTGCAGGTAAGTGCTTTAACCGCTGAGCCATCTCTCTAGCCAGAATAGTATTTTTTTAATATTTTATTTATTTATTTGAGAGAGAGAGAGAGAGAGAGAGAGAATGGGCATGCCAGGGCTTTCAGCCACTGCAAATGAACTCCAGACACATGTGCCTCCTTTGCATCTGGCTTACATGGGTCCTGGAGAATTGAACTGGGGCCCTTTGGCTTTGCAGGCAAACACCTTAACCGCTAAGCCATTTTCTCCAGCCGGAATAGTATTTTTTTTTTTTTTTTTTTTTAATACAAGAGTCTATTCCTTAGGATTTTTGCACTCAGTAGCATGGGCTGAAGCCAGAACTTCATTTGTTACCTTGCCTCAATTAAGTTCTTCCTCTACTCAGGGGTTGTGATATTCTGGGTTGGCTTGTTTCAAAGTCAGTCCAGACCCTGCTAAGGAATGGTCCTCACAGGTCTAGGGACATTCATTTCTCCAGTGTAGTGCCTCCATGTAAGAGCCCTGGAGGCATGTTCTAGGAAAATAGCATGCAAACAAGGACACTGTGGGGTCCTTCCTCAAGGAGAGCCGTGCTCCTCTCTCATTATGCCATCTGACAGCGAGTCTGCTTAATAGTGCCTGAGAAACAAAAATACTTTTCTGTTTTGCCACAGATGTCAGTCTTCTCTGCATTTGTCTTGTGCTTTGTTTTACAAGGCAGATAACTGCCTGGTTGGATATCGTCTGTCTTGCTTCTAGAAACGTCTTGACCTTTATCATAGATCTGCCCAGGTCAAAGCCCTCAGTTTGCCGTGTCAGCTTGGCTGTCTATCATGGGAGTTATGTCCACCCGCCTCCTTCAAGCTGGTGACCTGCCCCGATGGCTGGTATGTCACGCTCCTGTCCTCTCCTTGGCGCCAAGAGGCAGCTCCGAAGTGATAACTCCTCACCTTGTAGAGAAGGTGTGTCCTTGAATTTCTCTAAGACACAACTTCTGGCGGGTCCTTCAGTCCTGCAATGAAGTGAGGGGCTTTTGGATTTCCTGGGGAATCTAGAGAGCCAATAAAAGATTCTCTGATCCTCCATAACAAGGGTAATGAGCCTGCTTTAACATTTTTAACTCCCTTGGCCGTTTTTTGTTTGTTCGTTTGTTTGTTTGTTTTTGAGGTAGGCTCTCACTCCAACTCTAGCCCAGGCTGACCTGGAATTCACTATGTAGTCTCAGGCTGGCCTCAAACTCAGGGAGATCCTCCTACCTCTGCCTCCTGAGTGCTGCGATGAAAGGTGTGTGCCACCACGCCCGGCTCACTGGCCTCACTGGCCTTTTTTTTTTTTTTTTTTTTTTTAATTATTTGTAAGGAGAGAGAGAGAGAGAGAGAGAGAGAGAGAGAGGAAAGGAGAGAGAGAATATGAGTGTGCAGGGCATCTAGTCACTGCAAATGAATTCCAGATGCAAGTGCCTTTGTGCATCTGGCTTTACGTGGGTTCTGAGGAACTGAACTCATGTTGTTAGGCTTTGCAGGTAAGCGCCTTAGCCACTGAGCAATCTCTCCAGCCTGGCCTTTTCAAATTTTTTTTTTGTTGATTTTTATTTATTTATTTGAGAGCGACAGACAGAGAGAGAAAGAGGTACACACACACACACACACACACACACACACAGAGAGAGAGAGAGAGAGAGAGAGAGAGAGAGAGAGGGGATATGCCAGGGCTTTCAGCCACTGCAAACGAACTCCAGACGCATGCATCCCCTTGTGCATCTGGCTAACGTGGGTCCTGGGGAATCGAGCCTCGAACCAGGGTCCTTAGGCTTCACAGGCAAGCGTTTAACCGCTAAGCCATCTCTCCAGCCTGTGAAGGTTGTCCTTTGACCTTCATTGTGCACTGTGGTCTGCATGTGCCCATACTCACACGCCTGCTCACATATACACACATAAAAAAATTACATTCTGGGGACTGGGAAGATAGGTCATTGGGTGAAGCTCTTGACACGCAAGCATGGGACCTGGGTTCAGGTCTCCAGCATCCACATTCAGCTGTGGTGGTGCGTGCCTATAATCCCAGTGCTGGGAAGGTGGAGACGGGTGGAATCCTTGGGCTTGCTGGATGGCTTGTCTAGCTCAATCAGTGAGCTCTAGGTTCAGTGAGAGACCCTGTCTCAAAAACTAGTAAAGAGGGCTGGAGAGATGGCTTAGTGATTAAGCGCTTGCCTGTGAAGCCTAAGGACCCCGGTTCGAGGCTCGGTTCCCCAGGTCCCACGTTAGCCAGATGCACAAGGGGGCGCACGCGTCTGGAGTTCGTTTGCAGAGGCTGGAAGCCCTGGCGCGCCCATTCTCTCTCTCCCCCTCTATCTGTCTTTCTCTCTGTGTCTGTCACTCTCAAATAAATAAATAATGAACAAAAAATATTTAAAAAAAAAACTAGTAAAGAAGAGAGTGGTAGAGGTAGATACCCAGTGTCAGCCTCTGGCATCCACACCCATGCATACACATATCCCCGCGTGTACATGACCACACACAACAACCCAAGCCCCAAAATTTAAAAAAAAAAAGGTTAAATTCTGAACCTCATTTTTTTTCAGCATATTTTGCTCTATAACTATAGGAAATAAAGATTGTCTTATTTTATTTTTCTTTCTTTTCTCTATCATTTTCAAATTATCATGTACATGTAACAAAATTCACATGTTAAATGTAGAGCTCAATGTACATTTAATGTGTGTCTATTATAACTGCTATCTTACGATAACCTTCCAGCATTCCAGAAGGCTCTTTCATGCCTTGAACTCACAGCAGTCTTCCTCCCTCAGCCTCCTGAGCGCTGGTATTACAGATCTGAGCCATATTGCTTCAGCTAAAATTTTCTTTCTTTTATTTTTAATTTGACAGCACTGGGGATTGAACTCGAGGCCCTGTGTGCGCTAGACAAGTGTTCTGCTGCAGAGCTGTCCCCAGCCCTGAGCTCTGTGCTCACTGGTCATCATTGGGTCTGCGAATGCGCTTAGGTTTCTGTGTTTGTTTCTTTTCTTTGTTTGTTTTTCGAGGTAGGGTCTCACTCTAGCCCAGGCTGACCTGGAATTCACTATGGAGTCTCAGGGTGGCCTTGAACTCATGGCAATCCTCCTACCTCTGCCTCCCGAGTGCTGGGATTAAAGGCGTGCGCCACCACGCCCGGCCTATGTTTGTTTCTTGTTCATTCCTGTGTAGCATTACTCATATATCAATCTCCTATTGATATATATGTATATTATTTTCAATTTGTGATATTCAGATAAAAATGCTGTAAACATTTATTTCTTCCTTCCCCTTTCCTCCCCCACTTTCTCTCTCTCTCTATTTTTTTTTTTTTAAGAGTCTCATGTTGACCAGGCTTGCTATGTTTCTGAAGGTGACCTTAAATTTCTGATCCTCCTGCCTCCACCTCCCCAATGCTGGGGTTTAGAATGTAGCATGCACTACCACCTAACACTCCCAATTGAACATTCTTTTTTTTTTTTTTGGTTTTTCAAGGTAGGGTCTTACTCCAGCCCAGGCTGACCTGGAATTCACTATGGAGTCTCAGGGTGGCCTCGAACTCACGACAATCCTCCTACCTCTGCCTCCCGAGTGCTGGGATTAAAGGTGTGCGCCACTACGCCCGGCCCAATTGAACATTCTTACATATGACTTTTGGTGGATAAATACACACTTTTGGGGGGAGTAAACTTTTTTTTGTCATAGAATTTCCTTGATCATTGGCTATATGTGCATAGATAAAAACAAGTAGTTTTCTTTCCCTGGGGTTGTACTGATTTAAGTCCCCTCACCAGTAGCATGATTATTTCCATCTCCATAACTTCCCTGAAGTGTCCTCACCTTTACCTAGTTATAGTACTTATTTGTTTGTTTTGGTTTTTTATTGTCTATCACCCACCATACATATGAGTGGGTTTCACTATGACATTTTAGCATACATGCTGCCGAAGCGAGCGCATCACTATGACATTTTCATACATGTATACATTTTAGTTATATTCACCCTCTTATCCTCCCTTGTTCCCCACTCAATCCTGATCTCCTTCTTCCAGACTAGTCCCCCTTCTACTGATTTTTAGTTTTTGGTGACTCACTAAGTTTAAGTAGGCTTTATGGTTTGTTTATTTGTGTTTTGGGTTTTTGGTTTTTCGAGGTAGGTTCTCACTCTAGCTCAGGCTGACCTGAAATTTATTATGTAGTCTCAGGGTAGCCTTGAACTCCTGGTGATCCTCCTACCTCTGCCTCCTGAGTGCTGGGATTAAATGCATGAGCCACCATGCCCAGCTTTAAGTAGGCTTTCTTGCATGAGAATGGGTAGGGGTCACTTACTGGAGCATGGGCAATTTAGCAGTGGCTTCACCACTGAAGAAAGTGTCTCTCTCTCCCCCAACAACCATGAACTGGTGTTTGGGTTTTATGAGGCACATATAGCTACATAATCCAGTGTGGCCTTAAACTCACAATCCTCTTGCCTCAACCTCCAGAGTATTTGGAATTACAAATGTGTGCCACTACGTTTGGCCTTAATTATAGTTTTTATGCTCACTTCCATGATGAATGCGATGGTTAACTTTTATCATCAGCTTAGTTGCATGGAAAGGTGTTTGTTGACACATAGTAAAGCTCACTTCTGAGGTGCACCTGTGAGGTCTTTCCAGAGATGACACACGTGGAACTGCATCTGAGAGGGCAAGATCTTTCCTGGATGTCAAAGGCACAGTTCCTAGACTGAAGGATTGATGGAACATATTGTAAGGGAACTGCTGAATCAAAAAGTTCAAGTCAAGCTGCACAGATAGCATAGCGGTTAAGGCGCTTCCCTACAAAGCCAAAGGACCCGGGTTCTATTCCCCAGTACCCATATGAGCCAGATACACAAGGGGGTGTATGCATCTAGAGTCCATTTGCAGTGGCTAGAGGCCCTGGCAAGCCCATTCTCTCTTCTATCTCCTCTCTATCTCTCTTTCTGCTTGCAAATTAATTAATTAAAGTTAATTTTTAAAAAGTTCAAGTCAATAATGTTATAGGTAATGTTCTTCTGAAATTCAGTCTCTTTTCCCAATATGAATATGGCTAATATATTGCAGGTTGTTTTGCATTCGTGTGATTTTGTGCCTACGTGGAAGGTGTGTGCTATGTAATGAAGCATTTCCTCCTTTGTGACATTTAAACCACTGCAAAACCTTTGCTCACGGAGCTCTCTGGAAACACTCCGCCTGCTCTTGTACAAATGTGTACTTTGCATGGCAAGCATGCTTCTGCACTTTTATCAAGAGCTCAAACAAAGAAGAAACATCACTGCGTTTGTCTTTTAAATTATATTGATATTAAATTAAGGTTCCATTTATTATTTGACTTAAGCCAATGTCTGCTCTGTGAAAATGTGTTCAATTATGAGTGGGACAAGAAGCTTTGTGTTTTGCATAGGAAAAGAAGCCAGACATGGTGTCGCACGCCTTTGGTCCCAGCACTCGGGAGGCAGAGGTCGGAGGCTCGCAGTGAGTTCAAGGCTACACTGAGACTACAAAGTGAATCCCAGGTCAACCTGGACTAGAGTGAGACCCTAGCTCAAAAACAACAACAACAACAAAAGTACCTTGAATAGAAAAAGAATTTGAATGCAATCAACTATCAATCTGCCATTGGTGCATGGCTACTCTTGGTAGTGTAATAGACAAGTCGATGTCATCCTAGACGTGGCCTGTCCTCTTGTAGCTCTGTTTCCACGCTGTCTACTGAC
Organism: Jaculus jaculus; assembly: GCF_020740685.1. Lineage (NCBI taxonomy): Eukaryota > Metazoa > Chordata > Mammalia > Rodentia > Dipodidae > Jaculus > Jaculus jaculus. The sequence continues at coordinate 26,750,631 of NC_059110.1, forward strand.
TCCTGCATTTGCCTCTGTATCAGTAGCTTTCTCACTGCTAGTACCAGAGACAACTTAGAGAAGGAAAGAGCTGTATTTCGACTTATAGTTCCGGAGGGTGGAACCCTTAATGACAGGGAAGGCATGGTAAGTCAGAGTGTGAAGCTTGTGTCATATCAAGGTATCAGCAGAGAGGAAGTACAGACTAGAGAGAGAAAGAGAGAGAATTAGAGAGAGAGAGAGGGAAGAGAAAGTGGGAGGGGACTGTAACTTCAAAGCCCACCCCTCAGCGACACACTTCCTTCAGCTAGGCTCCACCTCTTAAAGGTCCCACCACTTCCCCAAACAGTTAGAGACAAATGTTCAAGCACATGAGCCTGAGAAAAATCATCTCACTTTCAAACCCTCACAGTCTTAGGACCCCACATCAGCACGGCTCATTGCTTTTATCAGAAATTCTAAATGCACTCAGATACAGTGACGCAGGCCTACAATCCCAGCTAATCAAGAGAATGAGGGAGGAGGATCTCAAGTTCAAAGCAGTCTATGCTACAGAGAGAATTCAAGGCCAACCATTGCACCTTATCAAGACCACGACTCGACATAAAAAGGCCTAGGGAGGCAGCTCAGTGGTGGAGCACCTGCCTAGCAGGCACAAGGCCATAGGTTCGATACTCAACATTTTTAAATAATAAATAGGCTGGGCGTGGTGGCGCACGCCTTTAATCCCAGCACTCAGGAAGCAGAGGTAGGGGGATTGCCGTGAGTTCCAGGCCACCCTGAGACTACCTTGTTAATTATAGGTCAGCCTGGACCAGAGTGAGACCCTACCTTGAAAACCCAAAATAATAATAGTAATAATAATAATAAATAGTAATAAACTAGTAGTACAACTTGTTAGAGTCTCTGCCAATAATTGCATGAAGTTAGTCCTCATACTTTCCGAGTTGGTAAATGATAATCCAGACCTGCTAATATGAACAAACATGTGCTAATTACTTCAACCAGGAATGGTGGGTTAGTCACCCTTCACGTCCTGCCTACAGATCCCTGAAACACCACGTAGCTTACAACATGAAGCACTCTCCTTTTGCACATATGTCTGAGGTCAGCTGGGTCAGCTCTGTCCCGTGCTGGGTGTCATCTTGGCTTGGCTTTAGATGCAAGTCAGATTTGAGATTGCCTGTGTGAGCCTCACTTTGGAGCCCAGGCTAAAGAGACACCTGCTCTCTTCAAGGCAGCCACAGGGTGTTAGAAGCTGAGCCCAAACACAAAAGGGACCTTTGAATCACACTGACTTGGCCAGAGCAAGTTACATGGCTCACCATCAATGTGTGGTAGATGTGGCTGAGGGACGGGGAGGATAATTGTGGACAATAATCCAATCTACTACATATGACTTCACTTTATATGACCTCTCTCATCTTCTCTTTCTCTCTCTTTAACCCTCTGATCTCAATTTCTATTGCTAATATGCAATAGAACAACTTTCTAGAACAACTCTGAATTATAAAAGAGGAGAATAGCTTCCAGATAGCTTCATAGGCATAAACTTAGAAGCCGTGATACCTGGTTTTCCATGTTGGCACAACTTCTAGCTACTTTGTTGGTTTATTTTTAAGATAAAATAATTTTTTAGCATCTGTATTAGGTTTTGTCCCCCATGTAGTGTTAGGGATTCAATGCAGGGCCTTGCGCATATTAAGTAAGCTGTCTACTGCTGCCCTACACCCCAGCACCAAATGTTATTCATTCACTTTTGGTTCTGTGGGGCTGAGAACCAAACCCAGGGCTTTGAACCTTTGCGGCAAGTGCTCTCAATGAGCTATCCCTCCCTCCGGGCCAATTTTGTTTTGCTATACTACATGGCTGATTCTAGCATTGGGCGTGGATGCAGATGTGCAATGTGGGTAGCGAGAGTTGAGACAGTCTGTTTACTACCAAATTTTTAGGGCCTGGCACAGTGCTGGGCACATAATGGAGGCTCAAGAAGTATTTGCTAATTGAAGTACATTATTTTCTTATTTACTAATAATTCTTACTGATGAGCTCACAATACTTGGACATGAATAGACTTGAAAAAATATTATGATGTATATATAATCAATTATGTACCATTAGTATGTTATTAACCATTCCAAAAAAGATTTATGTTTTAACTAAGTTGCTTTTGTTGTTGTTGTTGTTGTTTTGAGGTAGGGTCTCACTCTTGTCCAGGCTGACTTGGAATTAACTAAATAGTCTCTGGGTGGCCTTGAACTCTGAACGGTCCTCCTACCTCTGCCTTCTGAGGATTAAAGGCATGTGCCACCACACCCAGATGGGAATTGTTTTTTGTCCTGAGTTTTTTTAAAGTTATTGTTTACTTTTCTCTTCTCTTCTTTTCCTTTCCTTTCCCCCCTCTCTCTCTATCTCTCTTTTTCTTTCTTTCTTTCTTTGTAATAGGGTCTTACTATGTTGACCAGCTCAGTCTAGAACTCCTTGGCTCAGGTGATCTTCCTCCCACATCCTTTCAAGTTACTAGGAATACTAAAACACAAAAAGCTGAGCTTTCCATATGATAAGAGCCCTTAGGACAACATCTAAATGGACAGTTAGTTATGTGCCAGTACAGACAAAATCTTTGAATTCAATATTATAAATGTTAGGGTCTGGAAAGCTTGCTCAGTGGTTAAAGGTATTATTAATGTCAGCCAGTAAAAATACCATTAAAACCACTCTTATATGACGTTTAAAGTTAAAATTATGGAAGATAGCTGGGGGCTGGAGATATGGCTTAGTGGTTAAGGCATTTGCCTATAAAGCCAAAGGACCCAGGTTCCATTCCCTAGGACTCACGTAAGCCAGGTACATAAGGGGCACGTGTGTCTGGAGTTCGTTTACAGTGGCTATAGGCCCCAGTGTGCCCATTCTCTCTCGATCTGTCTCTCTTCTCTCTATCTCTCTTGGTCTCTGCCTGCAAATAAATAAATAAATGATTTAAAATGATAGCTGGGTATGGGGACTCATGCACTTGGGAGACCAAGGCAAGAGGATTACATGTTCAAGGCCAGCCTGGGCTCCATAGTAAGACCCTGTTGCAATAAACAAGTAAATAAGTAAAATATGTATGATGTACAAAGGTTACAGTGCATGAGAAAGGCAGTAAAAGGAATAGGTGCCTGCAGTGGTTTGAATCAGATATCCCCCATAAACTCACGTTCTCAGTGTTTGCTCCACAGCGGGTGACATTTTGGGAGGTGGATCTGTGTTGGAGGTGTGTTGTTGGGGGTTGGTTTAGGGGTGTTATCACCAGCTCCCCCAGAGTTCAGCTCACTCTCCTGCTGCTGTTTTCCACCTGCCGTGGCAAGGTGATGCCCAGCCCCGGCTCAGCCGTGCTTTCCCCTGCCATCCTGAAGCTTCCTGTCGAGGAGGTGAGCCTGAATAAATCCTTTCCTGCCCTCACCTGCTTTTGCTTGGCTGCTACAACCCAGCAAAGAGAAGGTAGCTACAACAGTGCCTCTGGAAAGCCTATTTTCTTCTTACAAGGAAGTAAATGCAAGGGAAATTCAACAACCATAAAACAAAAAGAACTCACAGCAACAGTGTCTTTAATGATTCTGAAAGGACAGCATGCCACCTGCCCTCTTTGCTTTTTTTTTTTAAATTTCTTTTCTTTATTTTTATTTATTGATTTGAGAGCGACAGACAGAGAAAGAGGCAGAGGGAGAGAGAGAGAATGGGCACGCCAGGGTTTCCAGCCGCTGCAGACGAACTCCAGACGCGTGTGCCCCCTTGTGCATCTGGCTAACGTGGGACCTGGGGAACCGAGCCTCGAACCGGGGTCCTTAGGCTTCACAGGCAAGCACTTAACCGCTAAGCCATCTCTCCAGCCCAGGGAATTATATTTTTTAAAAAAAGCAAAGAAGCCTAAGGACCCCGGTTCGAGGCTCAGTTCCCCAGGACCCACATTAGCCAGATGCACAAGGGGGCACACGCGTCTGGAGTTCGTTTGCAGAGGCTGGAAGCCCTGGCGCGCCCATTCTCTCTCTCTCTCCATCTGTCTTTCTCTCTGTGTCTGTCGCTGTCAAATAAATAAATAAAAAATGAACAAAAAAAAATTTTTTAAAAAAAATATAATTCCCAATAGCCATTTATCAGATTTGGTGACATTTAAAAAAAAAACAACTTTTAATTAATTTATTTGACAGAGCAAGAGGGAGAGAGAGAAACAGAGAGAGAGAGAGAGAGAGAGAGGGTGCGCCAGGGCCTGCAGCCACTGCAAATGAACTCCAGATGTGTGCCCCCCCTTGTGCATCTGGCTAATGTGGGTCCTGGGGAATCAAACCTGGGTCCTTTGGCTTTGCAGGCAAACACCTTAACCTCTAAGCCATCCCTCCAGCCCTTTTATTTTTTCTTTTTTAGACAAGGTCTCATGTAGCCCAAGCTGACCTCCAAGTTACTGCGTAGGTAAGGGAGATTACAAGTATGTGTCACCACCATTGGCCTGTTTTTTATTGTTTTCCCCCTGGGTCCGTTGGCTCTGCCAGAAAATGCCTTCACTGCTAAACCATCTCTCCAAATAATTTTTTTTTATATAATAGTATATATATTTCAGCCTTAAAAAAGAAGAGAATTCTGACACATAATGCAATATGGATGGATTTTGAAGCCATTATGTTAAGTGAAATAAGCTAGTTATAGAAAATACAGATGCTATATAATTCCATTTAAAATTATTTGTATTGTTTAGTTATTTATTTGAGAGAGAGAGAGAGACAGAAAGAGTAGGTACCCCTGGACCCTCATGCACTGCAAGTGAACTCCAGACACATTTGCCACCTTGTACATCTGGATTATGTGGATCCTGGAGAATTGAACCTGGGTCCTTAGACTTTGCAGCAAGTGCCTTAACCACTAAGCAGTCCCTCCACCCCTATCTTTTATGAGGTGTCTAAACTATTGGAAAATAGAATGGTACCAGAACAAGGGATTTCTATAATGAGTCTTATGAAAAGCTCTGTAAGCATTATTGTACTGTGCATTTTGAGGTGTACAATGGTAAGTATTATGTTATTCATTTTCACCATGTTAAAAAGCTTAGCACTTTAGAAAGAAAAGGTAATAACTGCATAAATTAAGACAAGGATAAATATGACAGCCATTCTCTGAGTTTTCTAAATATTTTTATTGGGCTGGAGAGAGGGCTCAGTAGTTAAGACTAATGCCTGCAAAGCCTAAGGACTCATGTTTGATTCCTGAGTATCCACATAAAGCTGGATGCACAAAATAGCACATGTGTCTGGAGTTTGTGTATAGTGGCTAGAGGCATTGATCTTCACAATCTTACTCTCTCACTGTCTCTTTCTCTCTCTCAAATAAATGAAATATTATTTTTATTATTTCTTGGTAAGCAGAGAGTAAAAGAGCAAGCGAGAAAGTGAGAGATTGAGAGAGGCGGGAGAGTATGGCAGTTTCAGGGCCTCTTGCTGCTGCAAATGAACTCCAGATGCATTCCACTTTGTGCACCTTGCTTTACCTGGGTACTGGGGAATCAAACCAAGACAGGTAGGCTTTACAAGCAAGTGCCTCTGACTGTTACTATTCTCTGAGTTTCTTTTTTTAATTTTTTTTTATTAATTAGCTTTATATTCAGCAAATACAGTCAGTTTGGTACCATTATTAGGCTCATCCGTGACCTACCCCCTCCCCTTGGCCCCTCCTTGTTGAGGTATATGGGTCATGCATTGTGGAGTTAACCCACAGTTATGGGTAAGATAAATGTCTCTGCATATCATGACCCAACATGTGGTTCTGACATTCTTTCCTCCCCCTCTTCTGCAAAATTTCCCTGAGCCATGTTGGGTTCATTTTTGGTCTGCTTCAGTGATGAGGTGCTGGGGGCCTCTGAGGCTCGGGCTCTCTGATTTGGTAGGGGTTGATTTTTCTCTGTGTTGGTCTCCTTCCTGCTTGTGCTGGTATCCGGTTCATCAGGAAAACAGCACCCTTGCTTGTTTCACTAATTTTCCTAAGTTTCAGGAGGGGCTGGATGGAGGTATGATGGGGTGGCGCTCTCTCCTAAGGATCTGCATCTATCTGAAAAAGAGAAGCAGATTCTCCAACGGAGAGTAAGTTAACACCAGGACAAATGAGATAACCCTTGCTTTTTTTTTTTTTTTTTGTTAGCATTTTCTTTCTCTCTCTTTTGTTACTTTATTTATTTTGTATTTTATTTTTTTAGCTATGGTCTCAGTGTAGCTCAGGCTGACCTGGAACTCACTCTATAGTCCCAGGCTGGCCTTGAGCTCACATCAATCCTCTTACCTCTGCCTCCACAGTGCTGGGATTAAAGGTGTGCGCCACTTGCCCAGCTTTCTTTTGTTACTATTTAAAAATTTTAAAAAGTATTTTATTTATTTATTTGGGAGAGATGAGGGATGGGAGAGTATGGGTGTGCCAAGGTCTCCTGTTACTGCAAATGAACTCTAGACACATGTGGCACTTGCGTGTGCCTCTGGGTTTACAACTGGCTTTATGTGGGTCCTGGGGAATCAAACCCTGGCCCACAAGCTTTGCAAGCAAACACATTTAACCATGCAGCAATCTCCCCAGCTCTCCTTCGATTTTTGCATGTTTTGAAACAGGGTTTGATGTAGTCCAAGCTTGCCTCAAACTCACCATGTAGCCAAAAATGACCTTGAGATTCCCAGTCTTTCTGCCTTCACCTCTTGAGGGCTGGGCTGAGAGGCGTTTGCCACCACACCCATCCTTTGCTTTCTTACAGGAAATATTTAGTGTGGCTTAAATGTGCACTAATGTCTCAGGTGGTCATCATCTTGCCAGATAAACTTAGGACATTATAAAAGGAAGGAAACTGATACTCACGAAGTGTCTATTATATGCCTGGTAAGGCACTAAAAGCTCGTTAAGATAGGAAAATTTTCTCTCTCAGGAAAAGAGAAAACTAGGTGAAGAAGGTTTGAGTGATAGTTGTCTTCCCCCCTCTGGGGTCTCACTCTAGCTCAGGCTGACCTGGAATTCACTGTGTCTTCTCAGGCTGGCCTGGAACTCATGGCAATCCTCCTACCTCTGCCTCCCGAGTCCGGGGAGCAGACAGGTGCACCACCACATTCTGCAACTGACAATTTTTTTTTTGACACCTGAGTCACGTTCTTTGAGATGAGGCAAATCTGGAGAAACCTCTCCACTGGCCAGTACAGGGTGCTGTATGAACCAAGGCTGCAAGCTCAGTGATTACAGTGTAGTAAAGCCCAGTTTTATTTAGGGTTAAACAAACAACTGGGCAGAGGTTTTGCAATAGACCCATCACAGTGATATTCCCCTGTGGCATATTAAGTGGTCCCAAGGAACAAGCCCAGTTCAGATCCATCCACTAAGCACTGCCAGGCTTGGGTTAACTTGACATGTGCATCCTTGGGGCTGATGTGTCCTTGTGGTGACTCCCACAGGGTCAGCTGCACTGGCGTCACTTGACCTCTCCAGCCACTTCCTCTTCAGCTGGCGTCTTTTCTTCTGCTTCTAGATCTTCTCTCTAGTCTAGGGAAGCCTCCCCACTTTATTTATGTATTGATTTATTTTTGGCCTTTCTTGACTTATAAGAAAACCTGAAATTCCCTTCATGACCAGGCTGGTGTGACCTCTTCCATCAAATGCCTTTTTCAAAGCAAGAGGCTGTTTGTTCCCCTGCGTGAGCAAACAGAACACTTAGCAAGTGCTTGTTCCCTCTGCAGTCTGCTTCTAAGCTGTCCTGTCCTCAAGAAGAGTAGAAGCAACCAGGACTGGAGAGATGGCTTAGCGGTTAAGCGCTTGCCTGTGAAGCCTAAGGACCCTGGTTCGAGGCTCGATTCCCCAGGACCCACATTAGCCAGATGCACAAGGGGTACATGCATCTGGAGTTTGTTTGCAGTGGCTGGAAGCCCTGGTGCACCCATTCTCTCTCCCTCTCTCTCTCTCTCTCTCTCTCTCTCTCTCTCTCTCTCCCCCCCCCTCCTTCTCTCTCTGGCACTCTCAAATAAATAAATAATAAAAACAAAAAAATAATTAAAAAAAAGAAGTTTATAAGCAACCAAAGAAAGCTATTGCTGTAAAATACAGGGAGCCAAAGTTGGGAGGTGGCTCAGTGGTTTAAGGTGCTTGCTTGCAAGCCCACTGAGCCGAGTTCAATCCTCTCCAGCCCCCACATAGAGGCAGCAGCAAAGTGGAGCACACATCTGTAATGCCAGTGTGCCGGCGGAGCCAGAACCTGTCTCAAAAGAAGGCGGAAGGAGAGGAGAGACAGCCCCAGGCAGTGCTCTGAATTTCACACGTGCCATGGGGCACACGTGCCAGTATACACATATTCAAACACACACGTTTACATACACACACTCATAAACAATGAAAATAGAAAAATAAAATTTCAAAATATGGAGAGCCATAAATTAGAACATTTAAATGCAGGCAACTTCATGGAGGGGGGGAAATAAATATAGACCCCCCTGGTTCCAATGGTAGATCAGGCCTTGAAAATGTGTCAGCTGTTCTATCCATCACCCCCTAGCCAGCATTAAAGGACATATTAAACTTTTTTTTTTTTTTTTTGAGGTAAGGTCTCACTCTGGCCCAGACTGACTTGGAATTCTTTCTGTAGTCTCATCATGGCCTTGAACTCGTGGCGATCCTCCTACCTCTGCCTCCCAAGTGCTGGGATTAAAGGGGTGTGCCACTATGCCTGGCAAGGACATATTAAAAATGGAAGGAGGAGCTGGATGTGGTGGTGCACGCCTTTAATCCCAGCACTCGGGAGGCAGAGGTAGGAAGATCGCCATGAGTTTGAGGCCACCCTGAGACTACAGAGTGAATTCCAGGTCCACCTGGGCTACAGTGAGACCCTACCTTGAGAAACCAAAAACCAAACCAAAAAAAAAGGGAAGGAGGGGGTGCTGGAGAGATTTCTTACTGGTTAAGGCACTTGCCTGCAAAGCCTAAGGATCCCTCAGGTTCGACTCCTCAGAACCCACATAAGCCAGATGCAAAAAGCGAGGCATGTACACAAGGTGGCACACATATCTGGAACTCATTTGCAGTGGCTAAGGCCCTGGTGTGCCAATTCTCTCTTGCATGCTCTTGTTTTCTCACTCTTTTTTTTTTTCTTACTCTTTTTAATTTATTTTGTTATTTTTTAAATATTTTTTTTTGTTCTCTCCCTCTTATTAAAAACAACAACAACAACAAGATGCCAATAGGAAGATGGTTCAGCATGTAACAGTGCTTGTAGTGTAAGCATGAAGACCTGAGTTTGATACCCATCACCTACATAAAAAAAAAACTGAGAATGAGGGGGCTGGAGAGATGGCTCAGCAGTTAAGCAAAGCCTAAGGACCTGGGTTGGAGTCCCCAGTACCTACCTAAAGCCAGATGCACAAAGTGGCACATGCCTCTGGAGTCCATTCACAGCAGTTAGAGGCCCTGATATGCCCATTCTCTCTGTCTGTCTCTCTTCTATCTCTCTCTGCTTGTAATTAAATAAAAATATTTTTAAGGGCTGGAGAGATGGTTTAGCAGTTAAGGCGCTTGCCTGCAAAGCCATAGGACCTCTGTTTGATTCCCCAGAACCTACGTAAGTCAGATGCACAAGGTGGTGCATGCATCTGGAGTTCGTTTGCAATGGCTAAAAGTCCTGGCGTGCCCGTTCTCTCTCTCAGCCTCTTTCCCTCTCTCAACTAACTAACTAAATATATTTAAAAATATATCTTAAAAAATACATGCATGGTGTATATGCATGTAACCCCAGCACTGAAAGGGACAGAGGAAGAGGATGAATGGGGCTCTCTGGTCAGCCAGCCTTGCCAAAAACCAGGGAGCTCCAGACTGAGAGAGGCTGTGTCAGGGACTAAGGCAGAAGAGACATAGGGGAGTGTACTGACGTCTTCCTCTCCATTCCTTCTTATTCCTCTTCTACGCCATGTGCATATCTGCACATCCCACATGCACACACACAGACACACCTCAAAACTGAAAAAGATAGCAGGAACAGGAACTGGGGAGGTGGCTCAGGAGGTAAAGCGCCTACCATGTGAGCATGAGGACCTGAGTTTGGATCCCCAGAATCCACATAAAATGCCAGGTATGGTGGCTCACGCACTTAACCCCAGAGTTGGGGATGTGGAGAAAGGCAGGACCTCAGGGCTCACTGGCTGTCTGGTCTAGCCAAATCAGCGAGCGTGAGGCTCAGTGTGAGCGCCTCTTTCAAAAGAATAAGGCGTGGGCTTGAGAGACGGCTCAGGGGTTAAAGGCACTTGCTTGCCGAGTCTGATAGCCCAGGTTTGATACCCTAGAACTCATGTAAGTAAAGCCAGACGCACAAAGTGGCACATGTATCTGGAGTTCATTTGCAATGGCAAAGAGGCCTTGGCATGCCCATTCTCTCTCTCTCCTTGCAAATAAATATTTAGACACCCGACATTAACCTCTGGCTTCCTCAAGCACCTGCACACCCACATGAACTCACACCATTACAATAGCAAAAATAAAAACAAAACAAAAGGATGGAAGGAGAACTATGGGGCTGAGTCATCTCCCATCTCCCCTGTACACGGTGAGGAGAATCAGCTCTGGTCTTGGAGTACGACTTCACCCTCAGAGCCCTGACCTGATGGGAAAAGATGCCCTGGCCTTGCTTTTTTGACAGGGAGACATTCTTGTGGCTTCTATTTTGTCTACCTTCAGCTCACAGAGAAGGAAATGATTATTCAGCAAAGACTCTAGACAAGGGAGTAACAAAGGAGTTTTTTTTTTTTTTTTTTTTTTTCTAGAAAGGACTCTCAAGAGACCATTATGCTATGCCATGGAGGCCCTGGCACTTGCTTGACCTCTCTCTCTCTCTCTCCTTGAAAATAAAAAAGAAATAGTTTTTAAAAATTGGGCATGGTCCGGGATGGGATACCTTCCAGTGAGTTGTTGGCCAGAGAGGTCCCTGATGCCCCCAAAACATTACAGGTCATTGCCAAGGCTCTTGGTTTTCCACCAGGAATAGATAGTAAGACCCTATTGCTGAAGACTCCACATACTTGGTCCGCAAGGCCACTGAGAACTCCTGCTAGAACTGAGCTGATAACCTCCTCCATGTAGACCAACTGACAGAAAACTAGAAGAAGCCATTCTACATGCAGTTCAATGGGAGAAAGAAAAATCAACAGTGAAGATACTCAACAGTGGACACTACAAGCCTTATATTTGGCCAGCCTGGCCAAATGAGCCAATGGGTGCAATAGTGGCACGTCTGTCATGGTGGAAACCAACTACCCTCTAATTGGACTGGAGGCCTGCTCCATGGGAGGGAATACATCCCTGATACTGAAAACTTAAAACAGGGGTAGTCATAAGCCCTAGGGTTATAACATCTGCTATTGTCTGGCTAAATGTATATATTATGCTTATCAAACTGCCCAGTAAGCACTTCTCTTAATGTTCATACCCTTATATTAATGCTACTCTCATTTTTGGTAGAGAATATTCTCTTTTCAGATGGCAGTGACCTTGGGACGACTCAGAAGGCATAATGGTGATGGAGAGAAGTGAAAGGAGTGCTCAGTACTGTAATATCTCTATCATACCTTCCAAGGCTCAGGGTCTATTGTAGAAGAGGTGGCGGAAAGAATGTAAGAGACAAAGGAAGGGTAGGACTCTGTACAACGTGCTCTCCCAGACACAAAATAACCTGGGTATCCATGACCTCCTAGTGCCTGACACTGCCTACACAAGACCATCATAAGAGGAGGAAAAGATGATGACATTAAAGTAAAGAGAGACTGATTGAGAGGGGGAGGGGATATGATGGAGAGTGGAGTTTCAAGGGGAAAGTGGGGGGAGGGAGGGTATTACCATGGGATATTTTTTATCATCATTGAAATTGTTAATAAAAATTAAAACAAAAGAATTGGGCATGGTGTACATACTTGTAAATGGCAAACGGGCCTGATAACTCTAAGATGGTCCCTCTGAGTGTAGCAGTTCAAGTTGAAAGAGGCCCATGAGTCTTCCACAATGAACCAGAATCCAGCTGCCTGGACTCAGACGCTTTCTGTACTACTAGATGCCTCGTGTGTTCAGGGGAACAAATGCCTGGGGAGATAGGGAGTCCATTTTTACGAGGTGCACAAGTACCCACATGAATGAAACTATTAAATGACTGATTGGGATGTGCGCACAAGTTCATGGCTTGTACCCATGCTTAACGTACTTAATGCACTTGAAGAATGAACAACCAGGGAGCTATTTATGGACCCAAGTAATGTGTATGAGGATGTTTATGGATAGACATGCTAACCCCTCCCCAAGTTATATGTTTGTATTGATCTCTGTCACTATGGTGGGTCTTAATACAATTCTCACTTTTTAGTTCTTTAAAGCAGTGTAACATCGCTGCTAATAAAATCTTACCCATAGTCTCTTCACTGTATCTGAACAGCACTTCAAGCTCAAATGTGGTGCTGTGGGTTTGGGGTTGGGAGAAGTGGTAGACTTTTGAGTTTTTTCTTCCCTGATTCCTTCCTTCCTTCCTTTCTTCCTTTCTTCCTTCCTTTCTTTCTTCCTTCCTTCCTTCCTTCCTTCCTTCCTTCCTTCCTTCCTTCCTTCCTTTCTTTCTTTCTTTCTTTCTTTCTTTCTTTCTTTCTGTTTGTCTCTCTCTCTCTCTCTTTCTTTCTTTCTTAGAGGGAGAGAGAGAGACAGGGAGAGAATGGGCATGCCAGGACCTCTAGCTACTCTAAACAAATTCCAGATGCATGTGCTACCTTGTGTGTGCATCTGGATTACATGGGGACTGGAGAATCAAACCTTGGTCCTTAGGCTTCATAGGCAAAAGCCTTAACCACTAAGCCACCTCTGTAGCCCTTCTTCCCCTATTTCTGTCTTTTCTCTTGAGGCAGCCCCTGGATGACTCTTGATGGATCCTCTACCCTAAATTGTATCTGTCATGCAGCCACCAGAGGATAAGAACATCTGTTCGTCTGGCAGGTCCGCAGGGGCCTCAAAGCTCACTCCCCTCACACAGGAAGATGCTGAGCTTCCTCTCTCTCTTTCTTTCTTTCTTTCTTTCTTTCTTTCTTTCTTTCTTTCTTTCTTTCTTTCTTTCTTTCTTTCTTTTTTTTGAGTTAGTGTTTCACTCTGGTCCAGGCTGACCTGGAAATCATTATGAATTCTCAGGATGGCCTCGAACTCACCATGATCCTCCTACCTCTGCCTCCAAAGTACTGGGATTAAAGGCGTGCGCCACCATGCCTGACTTAGATGCTGAGCTTTCTAACAGCAACTAAGCTTTGGTGAGAAGTTCAAAAGTCTCTTTCTTTTTGAGGAAATCAACTTAATTTAGATAGAAAGGATTTTTCTCCAGCTTAAGATCCAATTAAATAGCTCTGATGCTCAACCTCAGAATACCCAAAAGCTTTCTTCAAAATCTACATCATCTCAGGAGCAAAGGGATGGAGAAAGGAGCAGCAGAGCGTGGAAATTTCCTATATTTGGTTCTAAGAGATGCACATGTCTTCTTACTTCATCTACCCCACCCGACCCCTGGTATGAAAAACATTACATAATTGTTATGCTGTGATATTTCAACTTAGTAGTGAAGAATATTTTTAAAGTTTTTTTTTAGGAAAGAGAACTGATAGAAAGACTATTATAAGTCTACCATATTTCACTGATAATTGTCTTGAGATTATATATTCATTCTCCATGAAAATTTTAATTTTTTTGTTTATTTTTATTTATTTATTTGAGAGTGATAGAGACAGAGAAAGAGGCAGATGGGCGCGCCAGGGCCTCCAGCCACTGCAAATGAACTCCAGATGCGTGCACCCCCTTGTGCATCTGGCTAACATGGGTCCTGGGGAATCGAGCCTTGAACCAGGGTCCTTAGGCTTCACAGGCAAGCACTTAACCATTAAACCATCTCTCCAGCTTCTCCATGAAAATTTTTTTTAAATGCATGTTAGCTTTTTTTTCCCCCATGAGAGTTTATTCTGGTGATAAGCACAGGGTAAAATAATTCACATTGCATAACATGTAAATTACGTTTCTCAGTCCTTCTTTGTGCAATTTGTTATAATACCTTAGGTGGTTTGTACTACCTAGAAACATATATTACTATTATCAGGAAGTGGTCTGATTTCCTTGGTGTATTACTTACCTCAGTTCAAAATGTGTTTGTCGACACACAATTGAAGGCCCATGAAAGAGACTCTGCATGATGGGGTTTGTATATCTTCCTCAAGCAGCAAGATATCGGGGGTAACCTTCTTAGTGGTGGTGGTGGCTGGGCCATGTCTCCACGTGGCTCTCTCCTTGTTGTCCCAATTGAAGAACAGCCTTACTTCAGCCATCATGCTAGCCATCAGGTAAGGAAGAAGGAACCAGAAAGCAATGGAAAGGAAGCTGACAGTCTAATCTTTTCGAAAGCATTTTTGGGAGCTAGGGAGATGCTCAGGGTTAAAGGCATTTGCTGGCCCAGGTTCAATTCTCCAGTAGTCACGTACAGCCAGCTGTACAAAGTGGCACATACATCTGGAGTTTGTTTAGAGTGGCAAAAGGCCCTGGTACATCCATTCTCTCTCTTTCAAGTAAATAAAATATTAAAAAAAAAATTAAAAAGCTTTTTTTGGAAGCCTCAAGCAGATATTTTTCTTTCTTAAATCTTTTTTAAGTCTTTAATTTGTTTACTCTTTGAGAGAGAGAGAGAAGATGGGTGTGCCAGGTCCTTCAGCTGCTGCAAATGACCTCCAGACATGTGCGCCCCCTTGTGGCATATGTATGACATTGCGTGCTTGTGTCACTGTGCATCTGGCTATGTGGGATCTAGAGATTCGAACATGAGTTCTTAGGCTTTGCAGGCAAGCGCTTTAGCCTCTAGCCCTAAGATTTTATTTATTTACTTATTTATGTGTGTATATGCATGCGTATGCACATGTATGGATGTGCCAGGGTCTCGTGCTGCTGCCTCTGGCTTTACATGGGTGCTGGGAAGTCAAACCAAGGCCTGCAGGTTTTGCAAGCACGTGCTTTTAACCACTCAACCATCTCCCCAGACCTCAAGCAGACATTTCTAAGTATGCTTCAATGGCCAGACCCAAGTCACATGATCTCGTTTAACCTGTGTACAAAAAAAATATTGGAAAGAAAGTTGGTTAGATATGTGCATAGGGAATTGGGTTTTAATATTGTCACCACTGCTGTGGGATTTTCTGCTGAGTCTTTGTCATGTGGAATTGCTTTAGACAAACAGCTTTCACTTCAGAGTTCCATTTTAAATTCAGTGTCCTCACCACTTATTTCCTCTTTGGAATGATAGATTTGGGCTGTCTTGTCTCTAAATAGCTACTTTTGTAGCTTGTGTTTTGAGAGCAGCATATCTCAGATCAAATGACAAAATGAAGGGAAACATCTTGTGACCTTTTGGGTTTGGTCATATGGGATGTATTTCTTGCCAGGACAGAGAATTGGGTATTTTGGAATATTTTAGTATTTATTTGTCCAATCAAAACTACAACAGAACTATCATGAATAATGAATATATGAAAATGAGAACCAAACAATGAGATTCACACTTTGGAAACTCACTTGAATCCATTGAACTAAGATAGTCTAAATTAAAGATCTTTCTTTTCTTTTTTCTTTCTCTTTCTCATACCCTATTTCTCTCTCTCCCTTTCTTCCTTCCTCCCTCCCTCCCTCCCTCCTTCCCCTCTTTCTCTCTCTCTTTCTTTCTTTCTCTTTCTCTCTCTCTCTCTCTTTCTTTTTTTTTAATTTTTTTTCATTTTTTATTTATTTATTTGAGAGTGACAGAGAGAGAGAGAGAAAGAGACACAGAGAGAGAGAGATTGAGAACCGCGCGCCAGGGCTTCCAGCCACTGCAAACGAACTCCAGATGCGTGCGCCCCTTGTGCATCTGGCTAATGTGGGTCCTGGAGAACCGAGCCTTGAACGGGGTCCTTAGGCTTCACAGGCAAGCGCTTAACCGCTAAGCCATCTCTCCAGCCCTCCCTCTCTCTCTTTCTTTCTTTTTGTTGAGGTCTTATTGTAGCCCAGGCTGACCTGGAACTCACTCTTTAGAGACCCAACTTGTTCTCAAACTCATGGCAATCTTCCTACCTCTCTGCTTCTTGAGTGCTGAGACTAAAAGCATATGCCACCAGGCTTGGCTAAATCTTTATTTCTTTGGAGGAAAGCAACTAAATAATTTAACACAGCTGACATTTTCTTGAGTCGTTCATAATCTCTAGTAACGACATCTGAACATTGTGACTCATAAAAATACCTAACTCATAACAACTCCTACTTTGATTGTAGTTATAAGATTTTTGCAACCCAGGGCTTTAAAAACATTTATCTTTACAATTAGGACAAAATAGTCTCATTAGAGAAACTGTTAATGAGAACAGCATTTCATATGTCCACTGGTATGAAGACACTGTTTTGATGTATTTAATTTACTTCAGTTAAACAAGTTCTATGCAGCTTTTTGTACAAAAAAAAGGTATTCAAACAAAACAAATTGAGTGAAAGGATTCCAATCCTCATTGTCTCTCAGAGCTAAACCCGGTGACCAGGTAGAAGGGCTGGGACGTAGCTCAGTGGTAGAACATTTGCCTAGCATGTATGAGAATCTGGGATCCACCTTCCACAATTTAAAAAACAGAAAAGATAGCTGGGAGTGGTGGCCCACGCCTTTAATCCCAGCACTCTCTCTCCCCCTCTCTCTCTAATATAGAAATAAAAATAAATATTAAAAATATATTTTTCCTCTTTTAAAGTATTTTTAATTTTTTTGTTTATTATTTATTTATTTGAAAGCAACAGAGAGAGAGAGAGAGAGAGAGGGAGAATGGACACTCCAGGGCCTTCGGCCACTGTAAACGAACTCCAGACGCGTGCGCCCCCTTGCGCATCTGGCTAAAGTGGGTCCTGGGGAATCAAGCATCGAACCAGGGTCCTTAAGCTTCACAGGCAAGCGCTTAACCTCTACGCCATCTCTCCAGCCCTTAAAGTTTTTATTTTATGCCTGTATCATACAGCATGTCTCAAACACTGTACATATAACTCCCTAATAAGACAACTCAGAGACAAGTTTATCTTAAGAGAAACAAGATACACCATCACTTACAGTCTTCAAACATTAATGCACTTTTGACAATGTCACAAAGCACTCCGGAAAGGAACTGCAGACTGCTTTTAACAAATAACACCTTTAAACGACGTAACTGTCCTGAATTGTTTATTAGGTATGGATTTTGCAAACATCCCTTCTATTAGCGGTAGCGGTGGAGCTGGACAGTAGGTAGTGTGCCTTCTCGGGGCTGCACGGCGAGAACCAGCTGGACTGGCTTGGTGAGCCCCTGGGTGTCAGGATCTCGTCTGATAGCTTCATGGGATGGATCAATGAGGATAACCTCAAAGAATTCGTATGTGGAATCGTCACCAACCCAGTAAGAATTCAGGACTCTCAGAGACCCCACCGCGACGTCCAGCAATGTCCTCAGCGACAGACCGAAGACGTCGGGCAAACTTGAGCTGGTTAGCACCGTGGTGTGCAGCCTTGCCCTAAGTTGCACCCTTGGGGACTGGGCGTTTGTGACCACCGCGGCACACACGGAGCCTGCATAGGACGTAACCTTGCTTGGCTTTGTGGCCCAGCCTGGGCGCCTTGTCGGGTACTGGCGGTACTGGCGCGGTACTGGCGGTACTGGCGGTACTGGTGCGGTACTGGCGGTACTGGCGCGGTACTGGCGCGGTACTGGTGAGGTACTGCCCGCAGCGGACCGCAGCAGGAAGCACATCGCGTCCCACCGCTTCCTCCTTCACGGCTCCCGGATGGACTTTTACGCGCCCAGGCCCAGGCTGGCTCACGTCTGATGGCTGCTGCCAAAAGGAAAAAAAAAAAAAAAAAAAACCCAACAAGCTTAAAAAAGTATTTTTACAATTTAATTACGATCATTAAAAATATTATTTTAATGCAAATGTACAAATCTAGTAACACTTGTTGAAAAGATGGCACTTTTTCTACAAAATCGCCTTTCATCTTTGTTGAAAATTGGTTGTCCATGTATGTAGGGATCCATTTCTACATTTTTTTTTTTTTTTCGAGGTAGGGTCTCACTCTACTCCAGGCTGACCTGGGATTAAAAAATGTGTTGTGTTGTATTTGTTTATTTATGTATTTGAGAGAGAGAGAATGGGCACACAGGGACGCAGAGCCTCTAGCCACTGCAAATGAACTCCAGATGCATGAGCCACCTCCTGCATCTGGCTTTTTGTTACTGGGGAATTGAACCTGGGCCATCAGGCATTGCAAGCAAGTGCCTTTAATTGCTGAGTCATCTCTCCAGCCCCTGTGTATTAAAACTTGTTTCCAGTATTGGAGATTGACCCTGGGCTTTGGTCATGATAGACAAACACATTACCACTGAGCTACACTCCACCCATAGGCTGCTTTCAGCCATCTTTCACTTAGCCTAAAGTTTTCATGCTTCACCCGTGTTTGAGCAGGTATCAGTGGAGGATCTTGGTTGAGAATGCATTGAGTTCATACGCCAGGTTGAGGAGAATTGGCATGCTGTTGTTTGTTTTAAGGCAGGATCTAGGTGTACAGATGCACAATCCTCCGGCCTTCGCATCCTCCGTGCTGAGATCAGGGTGTACTTGGTTGAGGAATAACATTTGAACAACATTGAATGTTCTGGTATCTGTTCTCTTATTAGGCCTTCTTTAGTTTCTCTCAGCAATGTTGTAATAGTGGTTTTTGTTTTTTTTTTTTTGCGGGGGTGTTCGAGGTAGAGTCGCACTCTAGTCGAGGCTGACCTGGAACTCACTATGTGGTCTCAGGGTGGCCTCGAACTCCCGGCAAAGATGTGCGCCTCCATGTCTGGCTATTGTATAGTTTTTAATGTTAGAGGTCTTACACAGGTTTTGAAAGATTCATTTCAGAATATTAAAAATGTTTTAGCCAGGAATGGTGGCACACACCTTTAATCCCAGCCTTGGGAGGCAGAGGTGGGAGGTTCTCTATGAGTTCCAGGACAGCCTGAGACTACATAGTGAATTCCAAGTTAGTGTGAGACCCTACCTTGCAAAAAAAAAAAAAATGTTCTGAGACTACCATAAACTCCATGTTTTGAGTGTGTGCGTGTGTGTTGTGTGCATGAATATATGCATGTTTTTATGTGTGTGGGTGTTCCTACGTGAACATGCGTGTGGAAGTGAGAGGTCGATGGCATCCTCAGGCATTCTCCACTTTATTCTTTTTAAAATATATTTTATTTATTTGAGAGAGAGACAGAAGAAGAGGCAGAGAGAGAGAGAGAGAGAGAGAGAGAGAAAATGGGCGCTTCAGGGTCTCCAGCCACTGCAAAGCAACTCCAGATGCATGCGCCCCATGGCTGACATGAGTTCTAGGCTGTGTGTATGAAACTCCATTGCTGACCACATTCCCCGGCTTTTGTCTGTGTCACTCTGACCTTTGACCTCTCCGTTTTAGTTGTTGCAGCATTTTTTTCTGACTCTGACCCTCTTACTTCCCTCTTTCCAATTTTAAGTACCCTTATAATTACATTGGGCCCTGTGGTAGTTTGAATGGATGTCCCCCAATAGACTCAGGTGTTTATCCCCCTGGTTGGAGGAAGTGTAACTGGGGGCCCGAACCTGAAATCTAGCCCTAAGATGTCACTGGGGGCAGATCTGATTTCTCGCCCAAAGGTATGCAGAGCAGCCTGAGCTCTGCCCCGGCCCCTGCTGTTTTACTGGCTGGTGGTGGTTTCTCTCTGCTTGGATCTGTGGAAGGGGGCCAGTCTCATCCACCGTGATGAAACTTTCCCTGGATCTGTAAGCCTGAAATAAATCCCGTTCCATCCCTAAACTGCGTCTGTTTGGAAGCTCATCCCAGCAATAGGCCCCAAACAAGTTATCCGGTATATTCCCAGGCTTGAGCTCAAGCGAGCCCGGCACAGTGGTGAACCATCCTTGTCTCAGACATCTGGGAGACTGGGGCAGGTGGTTTCTGGAGCTTAGGAGTCTGAGGCCAACTGGGCCCAAAATAAGGAGATTTTACCTCCAGACGAAACATGCTGGGCACGAAGATACACACCTTTCAATCCTAGCACCTGAGAGAGAGAGGCTAGCGGATCACCACAACTTCAAGGCCAGCCTGGTTTATATAATACATGGTATTCCAGCTAGGGCAACATAGTGTGAGTCTTAAAGAACTCAAAGAGCCAAGAAGAGATGGCTCAGGGGTTAATGCAATGCTGCTGACGAGTTCAGTCTCCAGAAGCAAAGTAGTGCGGGAGTCTGAAACCCCAGGGCACCTACAGCAACGGAAGGCAGAGACAAAAAGAATCTGGAAGCTCACTGACCCATCCAGTGGCAAAATACTAAGACAGAAACTCTGCTTCAAAAAAGAGGGTGGAAGGAGAAGACTGACCTCTGACCCCCTTACATCAATTCATACCTATACACAGACATGCAAAAACAATTTAAACAAAAACAAAATATCAGGTTACTAGAGATCTTAACCACATCTACAAACCAGGTTTACAGCAACATGAAGGTTACTGTTTGATCGGGTAACTGAGCATGATTGAGTAGCCATAAAGCTGACCATGTTTAATATTTTTCTTTAAATATGTCCATTATTTTAATATCTGCATTGGAAAAGAAAATGTTTTATTACATAATGAAAAAAAACCCATGTCATTTTCAATAAACATAAAGTGTATGAAAAGAAATACCATGAAGTATTTGTTAAATTCCAGTGTCATGCCACTAACTGGCAAGAGCTGAGCCTGGGCTTGGTCTCATAGAGAGGTGCTGAGTTAGCACCAAACCGAGCCTTTTTCCTTAATAGGAAAAGAAACATTGAGAAACCTTCGAAAGAAATGGTTTTGCTGGGGCCGGGTATGTAAGCTCAGCGGCCGAGAATTTTCCTAACATGCGCGGGACACGAGTGAATGGATGACCTTCTCACACGCGAGGCAACGCCAGAGTCCTCACAAAGATCTTGTCACATGTTCTCTTCCAAACTTCGGGAACCACTTGCCTAATGCTCCCAAGTCCTGAGCCAGCTTGTCGCCGGGACATTGTCGCTATTGATGCTCACCTGACTCCTCCTCCGAGGCCTACCTGTACTAATAAGCCTCGTTCACAGGTTTGATTGCAGTTCCCAAATGACTCAGCTCTGGGTGTCATGCCAGAAGTGGCGTGTGCCCCGACAATGCCAACCATTTTAAAAGAAGAAAGTCACGGCCGCACTCAAAGACGCTTTTCAGCGTTGTCAGCTTTCTGCTTTTCTTTCCTGTCCTCAAGTTTGAAGGCACTTGACCTTGACTTAGTCTCTTCACCTTCGAGATGCAGAAGTGGCTCACTGAGCCCTTCTGTTGTTGTTTAGTTTTTTGTTGTTGTTCATTCTTATTTATTTATTTGAGAGTGACAGAGAGAGAGAAAGAGAGAGAGAGAGAGAGAAAGAGAATGGGCACGCCAGGGCCTCCAGCTACTGCAAACGAACTCCAGACGCGTGCGCCCCCTTGTGCATCTGGTTAACGTGGGTCCTGGGGAATAGAGCCTCGAACCAGGGTCCTTAGGCTTCATAGGCAAGCGCTTAACTGTTAAACCATCTCTCCAGCCTTGTTGTTTAGTTGTTGTTGTTGTTGTTTTGTTTGTTTGTTTGGTTTTTTTTTTTCTGAACTAGGGTCTCACTCTAACCCAGGCTGACCTGGAATTCATTATGTCATCTCAGGCTGGCCTCGAACTCACTATGATCCTCTGACCTCTGCCTCCAGAGGGCTGGGATTAAAGGCGTGTGCCACCACATCTGGCCTTCACGGAGGCTTTTATTTACTTAATTGATTTTATTATTATTATCACTGGTTTTTTGAGGTAGGGTCTCACTCTAGCTCAGGCTGACCTGGAATTCACTATGTAGTCTCAGGGTGGCCTCGAATTTATGGCGATCCTCCTACCTCTCCCTCCAGAGTGCTGGGATTAAAGGCGTGCGCCACCACACCCAGCTCCACTGAGCCTTTTAATCCGTTTGTGGAGTCAGGAGCACAAATCAAGTAGAAGCGACTTTATGGACGGGACATAAAAGTTGGTCCAGGGCTAAGAGATGGCTTATTCTTTAAGGTATTCGCCTGCAAAGCCAAAGACCCAGGTTAAATTCCCCAGGGCCCCCATAATCCAGATACACAAGGTGGCACATGCGTCTAGAGTTTGTACGCAGAAGCTAGAGGCCCTGGTGTGCCCATTCTCTCCACCTTCTTTCTCTCTCTCTCCAAAAGTAAATAAAAATAAAATATTTTTTAAAAGTTGGTCATGTGGGGGCTGGAGAGATGGCTTAGCAGTTAAGCACTTGACTGTGAAGCCTAAGGACCCCTGTTCAAGGCTCGATTCCCCAGGATCCACGTAAACCAGATGCATAAGGTGGTGCATGCATCTGGAGTTTGTTTGCAGTGGCTGGAGGCTCTGGCATGCCCATTCTCTCTCTTTCTCTCTCTCTCTCTCAAATAAATAAACAAAAATAAACAAAAAAACTTTAAATAAAAGTTGGTCATTTGGAACTGTGGAAAAAGTTACCCCGGGGAATGTGCAGTCTGTGGTGGTTTGCCGGGCGCAGGATCACTACCCCTGGCTGTTTAGGAGGGAGGAGGACCTGCTGGGAGGCAGAACTCCATCCATGCGAGCTCCTGGGAGCCCTGTACTAGCTATGCGGTCACAGAGGACTTGGAGCTGACGTCTGCAATATACTCTAGAGGCCAGTTAGAAGCTGCAGATCGTGTAAACTAAAGCCACTTGACAGCAGAGGCCGAAATGACAATAAATGAAATTATAGCTTACTCAGAACTGCACTCTACATTTCTCTTTGGCTGCCTGAAGGTTTCTCAGCATAATTTGAGGTGTTGACTATGGACCACAAAAATGTAGGTGGTTTTGGGTACCAGCTGTCTGGTGAATTACCTTTCTCTCTTTCTGACTTCCTGGTAGCTAAAATCAGCAAGCATGACTGAGGTTAGAATTCTTGGACTTAGGCTCCAGAAAGAGCAGAAAGAATGCTCCTTTATCACACGTTCGAATTTAATAAAACTTTTGTCTCTGTACCAAAAGATTATACTGGATATGTATTTTTTATGATCATAATATATTGGCTATTTCTTTTAGTATGCATTGTTCTGGAAGGAGAGATACTGAGATATTATATCAACTAATGAGACTTAGAGCCACACATTTAAAAAACTCTGGTCAGGGATATGACATTTTAATTACATATTGAATTACTACCAAGTTTCTTTTGTTTATTAGGTAATGCTAATTATGGGTAAATTATTAATGAAAGTTACAGCCTCATTACTAAAATTATATTTGGTTTTATTTGATATTAAAAATCTTTCCTTCAGACTGTATTTCCAATATTACTTTAATAATAATCTTACATAAAAGACCCAAATAGACATATTTTTTTCAATAATGTGAGACTAAAGCAGGATGTAACAGAAGGGAGCTGGTCTGGTACAGTTATTACAGTATTACTTTGCTGAATTATTATTCATTGACATGAGGTGTAGATCCAGGTTTTATGTGACCTAAAACTTAATGGTTTTGGAATCTCTCTTCCAGAAAAAAAATAAAAAGAAGACTCAAACAAATAAACCTTTGCATATTAAAAAAAATATATATGGCCCTCTGAATACATTATTAGGGCCTCCTTACAAGGTCCAAGACAAAGCAAGGAAGGGCCCTGAGTGTTCACCTTGATCTTTATAATAAATTCACCCCTAAGATATATCCTGTGGGGAGTTCTGAGAATTCTCTAGCTTCCAAAATTAGTGGGAGAACTCTTTGGATGGGATCATTGAGGATGCAGATTATCAAGTGCTTGCCCAAGATGATGAACGACTGCTCCTGACATGGCTTGCTTACTTAATTATGTCATATAGCACAAAAATGAAAACGATATCTTGCTTGTATTTACAAACTTGAAGAATGTCACATACAACTATTAGGTTTAACTGGTGAAATAGAAAAAAAAAAAAAAAAAGCTAGATCCTACGCTTAAAATAACTTCTGGGCAACTAACAAAGGCCACTTCCTCACGCTGTGCTGCGCTCTCCGTGATTCAAGAGCAGTGGTCAGTTTCGGTCACCAGTGCAGACAGGAACACAAGCAACCTGTGCGGAGAATACTACATGCAGCTTCTGCTCACAGCTTCATGAAATGGGAAAAGAAATTCTTCAAGTTTTTTTTTTTTAATGGAAAATTCGCTTTTAGCTGGGCGTAGTGGTACATGCCTTTAATCCCAGCACTCCAGAGGCTGAAGTAGGAGGATTGTTGCGAGTTTGAAGACACCCTGAGACTACATAGTGAATTTGGGTCAGCCTGGGCTATAGCCAGAAGCTACCTCGAAAAACAACAACAAAACAAACAAAAAAGAAAAGAAAACTGGCTTTCGATTTGTTTTTTCTGATCACACATTTTTTTTTTCTTTTTGATCACACAGTTTTAACAATCTAATATTCAGCCATGTTTTCCCCCATTTCTCATGATGATGAGTGACATTGTTAAAATGGCCCAGAGGAGGAGATGGGAGGGACTGGGGACTGGGCACTGGTGATGGAAGATATTATAAATTTAGGAACAATAAATTTGCTGGGCCCATCTTATCCTTATCTTTTTCTTTACTTTAATTTTTTGTTTTTGAGACAGGGTATCTCTCTAGCCCAGGCTGATGCATTCTATATTCCAGACTTCTATACAGGGTATGAGCCACCTCACTCAGCTTTTCTTTATTTCTTGTTTTAATTTTTTAAAATTTATTTATTGGGGAGAGAGAGGCAGAAAGAGAGAGAGAGAGAGGGAATGAATGAGGTAGAGAGATAGAGATAGAAATAGAGAGAGAGAAAAAATAGGCATGTCAGGGCCTATATCCACTGCAAACAAATTCCAGACACATGTGCTACCCTGTGCATCTGGCTTGTGTGGGTATTGGAGAATCGAACCTGGGTCCTTCGGCTTTGCAGGCAAATGCCCCAAGTGCTAAGCAATTTTCTCCCTCCCTATCCCCATTTTTCTCTTGATGGTTGTCCATCATTTGGGATTTGCATACTGGAAAGAGAGAAGATGATTTGCTACACCAAATGGAGCAGGTGGGATGCAGGGCTCCATGTGGTCTGTCCAGTCTGGGCAGTAGGACAGTCACGGCATTTGCCAGGTGGGCTTAATTGCTTCAGTACCTCCTTTGATAATGTGTTAATCTTAGAACAAAAAAGCAAAATGAAAAGAAAGAGCAACTGGGCATGATGACACACACCTGTAACCCTAGCACTCATGAGGCTGAGGTGGGAGAATCATGAATTGAAGATCAGCCTGGGCTGCATTTGGAGAGCCCCTCAAAACACAAAACACAAAACACAGCAGACTGGGGAGATGGAGTGGTTAAAGGCCCTTGCTTGCAAAGCCTGACAGCCTGGGTTTAATCCCCAGTACTCATGTAAAGCCAGATGCACAAAGTGGCACGTGCATCTAAAGTTTATTTGCAGTGGCAGGAGGCCCTGGCACACCCACTTCTCTCTCAAATAAATAAAACACAAGCTTGGGAAATAGATCAGTGGTAGAGCACTTGCCTAGAAATTAAATTTAATGCATTTTTTCCATCTTGTTTCACCAAGATGGAAGCAGTTCACCAGATATGCATGCAAAAACACACATGGAATACTTAAAGCATGTGGTTTGTTATCATAGTGATGGTTCAAACGGAGCACACCCAAACCATCCTGGCACGGTTCGACAAGGGATACCGCTCAAATTTGCCAGGGCTGGGAATGTAGCTCAGCTGCTACTGTGCTTCTCTAGCAATACACAAGGCCTTGACTTCGAGTATCAACCTGGGTTCAATTTCCAGCCCCTCGTAAATTGAGTGTGGCTGCATATGCCTGTAATTTTAGCACATGGGACGTGAAGGCAGGAAAATCACAAGTTCAAGATCATCCCTTTTACATCGTGAGTTTCAGGCTATCCTGGGTTACATGAGAACTTGTGTCAACAAAAAAAAAAAAAGGGGGCCTTGGGAGATGGTTTAGTGGTTAAAGGCACTTGCTTGCAAAGTCTGCCAGCCCGGGTTCAATTCCCCATTACCCACATAAAGCCAGATGCACAAGGTGGCATGTGTATCTGAAATTTGTTTGTAAAGGTAAGAGGCTATGGCATGTCTATATTTTCATCCATCCTCTCTCTTTCTTTCATAAATAAAAACAAATTTAAGGGCTGGAGAGATGGCTTTTTTGAATTTCTCTGGAATCTGTTGTGATGTTACCTGTTTCATCTCTAATTTTATTAATTTGTGTCTCTTCTCTCTTTCTTTTGGTCAGATTTGCTAAGGGTTTATCAATCTTGTTTATCCTTTCAAAGAACCAACTCTTTGTTTCATTAATTCTTTGGATTTTTTTTGTTTCTATTTCATTAATTTCTGCCCTAATCTTTATTATTTCTTCCCATCTACTGATTTTTGGTTTGCCTTGTTCTTCTTTTTCCAAGGCTTTAAGGTGAAGCATCAGGTCATTTACTTGCGACCTTTCTAATTTCTTTTTTTTTTTTTTTTTGAGGTAGGGTCTCATAGCCCAGGCTGACCTGGAATTCACTCTGTAGTCTCAGGATAGCTTCGAACTCACGGCGATCCTCCTACCTCTGCCTCCCAAGTGCTGGGATTAAAGGCATGTGCCACCACCCCTGGCTCTCTAATTTCTTAATATAGGCACTTAAAGCTATAAATTTACCTCTTAGGACTGCCTTCATTGTGTCCCAGAGATTTTGGTATGTTGTGTTCTCATTATCG
Organism: Jaculus jaculus; assembly: GCF_020740685.1. Lineage (NCBI taxonomy): Eukaryota > Metazoa > Chordata > Mammalia > Rodentia > Dipodidae > Jaculus > Jaculus jaculus. Next base: position 26,777,452 of record NC_059110.1, read on the forward strand.
TTTGACTCTATAAATTTTTTGATTTCCTTACTGATTTCTTCATTGACCAATTCATCAGTTAGTAGTATATTGTTTAGTTTCCATGATTTTGTGATTCTATTTTTTATTGTTTAGTTTTCCATGATTTTTATTACTATTGATTTGTAGTTTAATTCCATTGTAGTCAGATAGAATGCAAGGAATTATTTCAATTTTCCTGAATTTGTTAAGGATTAAGTGAGGTAACAGGTTGTCCAGCAGCTTATAACTCCCTCACTGGGTTCTGTCCCTGGGAGACCTCGACAGACTTAGGCTGTCTGCTGCTGCTGTGGGGACTGAGAACGTCGTGGAACCTTCCTGTGTTTATTTCCTCATCTCAAAAATGGGGATAACCTTCAAGGCTCAATTCCCCAGGACTCACATTAGCTAGATGCACAAGGGGGCGCACGCGTCTGGAGTTCCTTTACAGTGGCTGGAGGCCCTGGCGCGCCCATTCTCTCTCCCTCTCTCTCTCTGCCTCTTTCTCTGTCTGTCACTTTCAAATAAATAAATAAAAATAAACAACAAAAAATTATTTAAAAAAATGGGGATAACCTGGGCTGGGAATGTAACCCAGTTGGTAGAGTGCTTGCCTAGCATGGGGTTGAGGTAGGGTCTCACTCTAGCCCAGGCTGGCCTGGAATTCACTATGTAGTCTCAGGGTGGCCTCGAAGTCACAGTGAACCTCCTACCTCTGCCTCCTAAGTGCTGGGATTAAAGGCATGCGCCAGGGTGCCTGGCGAGTTGGATGTTTCTATCACCATCAGACACAGCCTGTCATTGTACTGGGGAGGAAGCATGATGCCCTAGGCTAGGCGATTCCTTTCTGCGGAGGACAAGAACAAAGAGGGATGAATCTGAGACCGCCTGGCCCTAACACTGCCAGCTTCCAACATTTGAGCACTGCCACCTGCTGTAGTTACCACTGCATCGCTGGCACAGAATACTCAAAAGCAGCTGATGGGAGGAAAGTTCTTTTTTTTTGGAGGGGGGCAAGGGTTTCAAGGTAGGGTCTTGCTCTAGCCCAGGCTCCATGGAATTCACTATGTAGTTCCAGGCTTGGCCTCAAGCTCATGGTCTCATGGTGATCCTCCTACCTTTGCCTCCCAAGTGCTAGGATTAAGTGCCAGGCTTTTGGTTTACCATCTCCAGGGGAAGCTTCATGAAGATAGGGGAAAGGATGACATGAGCAGAGACTGGACATTACCTCTGCCACAGCTGGAAAACAGCAGGAAGAGAGTGAGCGGAGCTAGCCCTGGCAAGCTGGGGCTAAGAAATCTAAAGGTCCGCTCCCCTTGACACACCTCCCCCAGCAAGCCTCCACCTCCCAACCAACAGCAGCTGGGGACCGAGCATTCAAAACCCAGGAGTTTGTGGGGATCACCTGATTCCAACCACCACACCATCCTCCAGGGGAAGCTAGGTGGTGCTCCCTTATACCTTTCTCACCCAGGGGTCCTAACTGCTTGCTGTAGTTACTAATCCCTGGGTGCCTGGCATCTGTTAGGTCTTCATCTAATTCTTTTTTTTTTTTTTAAGGTAGGGTCTCACTCTGGTCCAGGCTGACCTGGAATTCACTATGCAGTCTCAGGGTGGCCTTGAACTCATAGCAATCCTCCTACCTCTGCCTCCAGAGTGCTGGGATTAAAGGTGTGTGCCACCATGCCTGGCTTCATCTAATTCTTATAAATGAACCAAGTTAATTCATTTCTTTTCATGACTCCCAATACAGATAGGAACAAAGTCACGTAATTATGTAGATACTAATTCTCGCATGTTTATACACCTGATCTGGTCTGGGAGGTTGAGGGCCTGTTTTGTCGTGAAAGTGACAGTCGAGTCCAAATTTGAAGAGGGAAGAGAGGATGTTGGAAGTGGAGAAAACAGGGAGCTGTGTGGCTTGGACCCCAGGGCAGGGAAGGCTGAAGGAGAGAAGGAGGGGAGGCTAGAAACAGGGCCCAAGAGCAAGGCAGGAACTGCATGCACCCCCTCAGCTCCTTGTGGCCCTCATTAGGGTTAAGTCTAATGGTAATTAAAAAAAAAAGATTTATACAGTAAGGCTCTCTAGGTTTTGAGCTGGAGACAGACATGATCAGATTTGGCTTTTTGTTTTGTTTTGTTTTTGAGGTAGGGTCTCGCTCTAGCCCAGGCTGACTTGGAATTCACTACGTAGTCTCAGGGTGGCCTTGAACTCACGGTGATCCTCCTAACCTTGGCCTTTCGAGTGCTGGCATGGATTAAAGGCATGTGTCACCACGCCCGGCAGATTTGGCTCTTAACAAGATCTCTGGCTCATCAAAGGCCAGTGCTATTTTCAATCTGCAGGGAAATTACCTCTGGTCTCTGTGTGTTAACAGCGGAAAAGTATCTGGTTTATCGAAAGTCTCCAGATAAGTAGAGGCCTCTGTCACTTGGCTAATTGCATACACAGGCCACAGTGCTTCATGGACATAAGGATGCTGCGTGCAACATCCCACAAGGCTGGCTGCAGCCTTCTCACATCATGATAATTTGTTGCATTTCTCCCCCCAACAGGTAATACTAAAGTGCATCAACCATTAGACCTTTAAGACCTTTCTTTCTCTTCTCCTGTCTTCCATTCCTTTCTCCTCTCCTTCTCTCTCTCTCTGTCTGTCTCTCTCTCTTTAAGTCTTATTTTGTAGTGCAGAATGGTCTCAGAATTCATGATCTTCCTGCCTCACTTTCATGTGCTAGGGTGTGCATGAATACACTAGGATTTTGGATAGATTTTTTTTTCAAAATATTTTATTTATTTGTAAGTAGAGAGAGAAAGAGAGGTACTGAGATCAAGAGAAAGAATGGGCATGCCATGGCCTCCAGCTGCTGCAAAATTCCGATGAATGTGGCACTTGGTATATCTGAATACATGCATACATACACACACATATGAACACACACACACGTATATTTAAATTGTATGTATTTATGTGGGTTCTGGGGAATTGAACCCCAGTCATTAGACTTGCAGGCAAGTGCCTTAACCACTGAGAAATCTCTTTAGCCTGCAGGGCTTTTTTTTTTTTTTTTTTTTGGTTTCTCAAGGTAGGGTCTCACTGTAGCCCAGGCTGACCTGGAATTAACTCTGTATTCTCAGGTAGCCTCAAAACCACAGCGGTCCTCCTACCTCTGCCTCCTGAGTGCTGGGATTAAAGGCGTGTGCTATAACACCTGGCTGCAGATTTATTTTTTTGATAAAATGACTTTCCTGGTTCAGAAGCTGAATTTTAAACTTCTACAATCAGAAAATGGAATAACCAGCATTCATGAAGTGTATACATAAAAGCACTTCAATGTTTGTCTCCTATTGTCCCTTTAAGACTCTCTCTGGACTGGGTGTGCTGACTCGCACCTGGAATCCTAGCACTTGGGAGCCTGAGGTAGGTGGATTGCCATGAGTTCCAGACCAGCCTGGACTATAGAGCGAGGGCCTCTCTCAAAAAATTCTGTTTAGGGCTGGAGAGATTGCTTAGTGGTTAGGGCACATCTCTGTGAAGCCTAAGGACCCAGGTTCAATTCTCCAGGTTCCATGTAAGCCAGATGCACAGGGTGGCGCATGTGTCTGGAGTTCCTTTGTAGTGGCTAGAGAACCTGGTGTGCCCATTCTCACTCTCTCCCTCTCTAATAAGTAAATAAAAATAAATCTAAAAAATATTTTAAACAACTCTGTTTAGGGGCTTGGGTGTAGCTTAGTGACAGAGCATTTACCTAGCATGTAAGAGGCCTCGGGTCGACACCCAGAAGCACACACACACAATATGCTCAGATTGCTCCAAGATCGCAAATTTGTTAAAAAATATCCTTGCTCTTTTATATCATGTAGCTAAATTCTATTTAATTTCAAGTCAAGAGATGATAGTAAAGATGAGTAGACTAATGAATGGTGTTTAATTTAGCCACAAAATTTAATAAATAGTATATATACATTTCTACATCAAATCCCATATAGGATTGTACATATGTATATGGATGATATCTAAAGATTGGTTGCATCTAGAGGCTGGAGGTCCTGGAGCACCCATTCTCTCTCTCTCCCTCTATCTGTCTTTCTCTCTGTGTCTGTCGCTCTCAAATAAATAAATTAAAAAAAAATTTAAAAAAAGATTGGTTGCATCTTTTTTTCTGATTTATTTTTATTTATTTATTTATTTATTAGAGACAGAGCGTGTGTGAGAATGGGTGCACCAGGGCCTCCAGCCACTGCAAATGAACTCCAGATGTATGCGCCGCCATGTGCATTTGGCCTACGTGGGGCCTGGAAAATCAAAGCTGGGTCCTTAGACTTTGCAGGCAAGCACCTTAACCGCTAAGTCATCTCTCCAGGCCCTTTAGATTTTGTTTTCTGATTTAGTATTTATTTATTAGAGACAGAGAGAGGAAGAGAGAAGATTGTTTGCATCTTCATGATAAAAGACAACCATCCAGTGAAATATGGTTGGGACTGGGGATGTAGGTCAGTAAGCCGGTGGTAGAGCACTCGACTGGTATCTGAGAGGTCCTTGGTTCAATTCTCTGCCCTATAAGAATAACAATAGTAACACCACCACCAACAAAAATCAGTCTAAAACATCTGGACAGAATCCCTCCAGTATTTTCTTTTGCCAAAGATAAGTGGTCAATAAGGACACGAAAAGATGTTAGGAAATCATCAGCTATCAGGTGAATGCAAATTAAAACTAGGAGATACCACATCTAGTGGAATGCCTACTAACAAGAGATAATAACAAGTGTTGGTGGAGATGTGGAGAAAGATCAGCCCCCAGTCATCTCTAGTGGGAATATAAGCTTGTGCCACTGCTATGGAAAACAGCCTGGGGAAATGGCTTAGTGGTTATGGCATTAGCCTGCGCAGCCTAAGGACCCGGGTTTGATTCCCCAGGACCCACGTAAGCCAGATGCAAAAGGGGGTACATGTGTCTGGAATTTGTATGTAGTGGTTAGAGGCCCTGGGCGTGCCCTTTCGCTCTATTTGTCTCTTCCCCTCTCATAAATAAATAAATAAAATATTTAAAAAAAACCCAGCTTGGTAATGGAATATCATTCAAGTCATGAAAAAGAACTGAAGAATTGTAAAATGAATAAGCCTTGAAAACATTCCACAGTGTGAAAGATGCCAGCTACACAAGATCACAAATGGTTTGATTTCTTTGCAATAAAATGTTCAGATTAGGGGCTGGAGAGATGGCTTAATAGTTAAGGTGCTTGCCTGTGAAGCCTAAGGACCCAGGTTCTATTCTCCAGGTCTCACATAAGCCAGATGCACATGGTTGCGCATGTGTCTGGAGTTCGTTAGCAGTAGCTAGCGGCCCTGGTGCTCCCATTCTCATCTCCCTCTCTCTGTGTCTCTAACAAATGAATAAATAAAAAGCAGAATTTCTTTTAAGTCCAGATTAGGCTGATCCATTAAAACCCCAGTGGTGCATATGGCTAGTTGGGTGGAGGAGGGGATGACTAAGATATTTTCCAAAATTTTGATGTTCACACAATCTAAGTATACTAAAAAACACTTCAGATAGGAAAAATATGCTGTATGGTCCGTGATTCTTAGCTTTGAGACAGGGTTTCACTAGCACAGCTCAGCCTGGCCTTGAACCCTAGCTATTTTCATCTGAACCTCCAGAATTCAGGGATTACAAGTGTGTGCCACCACCAGACCTGTTTGTACAGAAGTTTATTTTATTTTATTTTATTTTATTGGATTTCTGAGGTACGGTCTCACGCTAGCTAAGGCTGACCTGGAATTCATCACGTAGTCTCAGGGTGGCCTTGAACTCATTCATGGTGAACCACCTACCTCTGCCTCTCAAGTGCTGGGATCAAAGGCGTGTGCCTCCACACCTGGCCCCAGAAGGTTTTTTTTTTTTTTTTTTTTAATGTTAGGGTCTCCTGGACTGGGAGTATCCTGGTGGCAGGGAGGAGTGGGAAGTGGGGAAGCCACTCCTCATCACCTTTCTTCTGGCCGGTGCCCAACAGACAGGCACTGCACAAACATTTCTTAAGGAAACAGCATGCTCTTACACTGCTTAAACAGTGCTTCATAAATTATAAGGCTTAAAAAAAAAAAACACCTAACTATCAGCAGCCCTTCCTTTTGCTCATAACGCTGGATAGAGGTCTGAGTAGGTGACCTAAGATCATAACTGGAATATATTGCAAAACAATCATTCCCCCTAAGTGACCCCCGACCCCCATACAAACACAGGCTGCTGGACAGCACATCCCTGCCGCGTAGCATTAGAGCAATGAAGGTCAAGAAATAAAAAAAACAAAAAACAAAAAGATGTTACTTCTCTGAGCAAACATAGATGACACCAGTGGGATTTTTTTTTCTTTTCTTTTTTCTTTCTTGATCCTTCTCCTTCCTTCCTTCTTTCTTTTTCTTTCCTTCTCCCTCTCTCTTTCTTTCTCTCTCTTTTTTCTTTTGCTTCAAGATATTGGCCTCCACAAATTCTTCTTACCAAAAGGTTTGAGTTAGCCGGATGTTTCATGGTCATCCCGAGATCGAGAGCCGTAGTCCGGGTTCTAGGTTCTGGTTCCCTGCCACCCAACTCTCTTTTTGTTTTGGTGCTGCTTTTTTTTTGGGGGGGGGGCGGGGAATGAAACAGTTTAGGCGCCTTTCCCACTGGAAGGCTAGGACAAAGTCTTGGAACACTGGTCACCGGATGACTTACTGAGGTCTTCTTCAAGCTCCATCCAAGTGGCCCGGAAGTCTGGGCGGCTTTCCAGGGAGGAGAGCCCCGGGAGGGGGGGGAGGGATGGGGACACCCAGACCGGCCCCCGGGGCGTTCCCAGGGGGCGGAGCGCGGCGGACGGGCAGGTGAGTCGGGGCCGCCGGGGGCCTGGCCGGGCGCTCCCCACGCCTCCGCCTCCGCCTCCGCGGCGTCCGCGCTGCGCCCCGCCCGGGCCCGGGGCGGCGGGGTGTGTGTGTGCGTGTGTGTGTATGTGTGTGTGTGTGTGTGTGTGTGTGTGTGTGTGTGTGTGTGTGTGTGTAGGGGGGTGAGTGGGAGGAGGATGAGGATGGAGCGGGCGGGGAACTGTGACCCACTGCCTGGAGGCTCGGGTCGGAGGGCGCGTGGGCGGCGAGCTACGTGGGCGCTCCGGGACCGTGCGCCCCGGTAGGGTGCGCCTGAGACGCCGGGCGGCCCCGGGAGCCGCAGGTGGTTTCCACCGCTGCCCCCACCCCCCCCCACACACCCTGGGGCCGGCCCTTTTCTCCTCCCCCTTTCCTTTCTTTTCGCTGCCCTCCCTCTCCCCGGTGTCGGCGGCACTTCCCCCCGCTTCCTCCTCGCTCTCCAATCCGGACGGAGGGAAGGAGCGGCGGCTCTTTTCCTGCCCTGCCTGCAAACTTCAGCGGGACCCGCCGGCGGCCAGCGCCCGGGAGGGAGGGAGGGAAGCGAGCTGCTCCGGGAACTTCCTCCGGAGACCCCCCTTCCTCCTCTCTCCCCCATCCCGGGAACCCACCCTTCCCCCCAAGCCCGGGCGGGAAAGGGAAGGACGCTGCCCGGGCGCAGGGAGGTTCGGATCCCCCTCCGCGGAGCCAGCCTTCCCCCCCGGCGGCTCCCGGCGTCCTTCCTGCCCGCCTCCGCCTCTCTCTCCGTGCCGCTGCCCCGGGACTTAAAAAAACTTTTTTTTTTTTCCCTTTCCCTTTGTGTTGGATGCGGACTCGAGCTCCGATCTGAAAGGGCTGCTGCGCTCGCCCGGGCCGCCCCGCGTCTGTCTGTCCGTCCGTCCGCCCGCCCGCGCGCGCCATGCCCTTCCACCAGCGGAGCGTACAGCCCGCGCGGCTGCGGCGGCCCGAGGCTGCGGGCGCCGGGGCTGCGGGCGCGCCGGGCTTCCGCTCGCTGGAGCAGGTCAGCTCGCACGTCCTCGTGTGCCTGCTCGCTCAGCTGGCCGACCTGTCGCGCTGCGCCGGGGACATCTTCGACGAGCTCGAGGGCCAGGCGGCCGCGCTGGGACAGCGCGCCGAGGAGCTGCGCCGTCGCCTGGACGCCCTGCACGCCGCCGCCGCCGAGCGCCTGGACCACCGCAGAGTGAAAATCCGTGAGTGGCCTCGCTCCGGGGACCGAGGCACGGCGGGGAGGCGCTCCGGGGAGGCACGGCGGGGAGGAGGGTCGTGGCATCTTCCCGCGCCACCCCCCCCCCATTTCCCCGGGGCTCGGCTCTCGGGCGCTTCGCGTGAGCCGTGGAGTTGTTCCACGAGGGGTCGGGTGGGGGGCGTCTCGGGTGGAGGTGGCGGCCTGATGCGGGGAAAGGGAGGCCCGAGAAGGCCGGGCAGGTGGGCCTTCCTCCGGCCGTGGCTTTGCAGGGCAGGTGGGCCTCCCTCCGGTCGAGGGTCTTGGCTGCTTTGGGTGCGCTGAGGGTGACAGTTGGGATGGAGCGTCCGTGCCCACCCTCTGATCCTTCTGTCTGTCCGTGTGGGTGACCGTGGGAGGACCTGTGCTGTAGACAAAGCCGCAGACACAGGCTTGGCGAAAGGGGTCAGAGGAAGGTTAGCCGGTTCCGGAGGCCCGGGTGTAGAGCACACGCATGGCTAGGGAATGGTGACAGCCCCTCGACCACAGCGCACTGTTCCCGCGTCCCTTTACCTGCCGGGGAAAAGTATGCATGCAGACTTTCCGTTGGCGCTCAATTTTGTTTCCTCTCCAGACTGACCATCAGCACTTTGTTATTCAGAAGACCTTGACTCTGGGGCTCTGAATCCATTCATCTTTGTTCTGCCTCCGCCAAACCCTGAAAATTTAAGCCTGTGTCCCGAGACGCAGCCTTGTCTCCAAGTAACCCATTTCATTCCAGCAGCTTAACTGGCTCAGGTGAATGAAGCAACTGGAATTTCCTGCTGGCCCAAACACAGACTTTCAGCGCCTGATGTCTGTGTGTGGTTTTTCCCTTTCAGTACGTGGACTTGGTCATAATCTTAAGTGTGAAGAGTAAATCGGGGATGGCTGATGGATGTCAGGGCGGGAGTCGAGATACTGGTGTAGCAAGCCACGCCTAGGTTTCAGCAGCTCTGTCTGGTTGAAAAACTGCCTCGCCAACCGAGACTCACTTCATATGGAACCTCCAGTGGCTTTTTTCCCACCTTGCTAAAAACAAAACAAAGAAGTACTGAGCTATAATGCATCTTCCTCCAAGTTGTCATGTGATGGTTCATTTCTTTTTTTTTGAAATAAAGTCCACCTCTAATTGTGTTGACAACAACTCTTTATAAGCTGTGAACAGACAGCTCTTAACCCAAGAGAGTGGGAGGGGATCAGAGGGGCACGGAATCCAAATGATCTCATGAAATTGTTGGGACATCATCAGACTTAATGTGAACGCAGAAGGGTACATTGTCCAGGGGGAGGGTCACAGTCAACATGGTGATTCCTGTTTGTTTCTGTGTATGGTGTGGGAACATGGGTGGAGAAAAAAAATTGCATCCTTGATGTCATACCGTGTGATGGGGCAGATGTGATTGCTGGGTGAACTGACCTATGGTGGAATTTAAACACAAAAGGGAACACCTATGCTAGTGAATAAAGTGTAGACCAAACAAAGCCTGTTACAATCTTTAAAATGCAAAACTCTCCAAAACTTCTCAAAGATTAAGAGCTCTTTCTTTGTTCCCCATCCCCTCTCTGTTAACAGGATCTCATGTGAACCAGGCTAGCTTGGGTCCTATAACAAGGATGGCTTTGAACTCTTGATCCTCCGCGTCCCAAGAGCTGGGATGACGGGAATTGCAGATACACACCATCACAGCTTGCTCACTTTTTTCTCTTCTTGGACTTTATATGTCCCAATAGGTGACATTCTCTATAGCCACCAGTCTCCCAAGTTCACTTAACGAAAGTTGCTCTTGTAATAACTGAGGTAATTCTTTTTAGACTTTTCGGTGGTTTGTTTGGCTAATAGGTGGCTTTAATTTTATGCCCCAAATCCTGGTTGGTCATTTTATGTATGGCCATGAAAGAATGACCTTGAACCTTTCATCCTCTTGCCTCTGTTTTCCAAGTGCTGGGATTACAGGCCTGCCTCACCGCCACTGGTTTTAGCTGATGCTGAGGATCGAACCTAAGAGGACTTCCTTTCTTCTAGGCAAGCGCTCTACCACTGAGCTGTGTCCCCAGCCCGGAGCAGCATTTTAGTCCTATAGGCCAGGCCCACTGGCTTCAGTGATGTGGGATCTGTCACAAGCTTGTCATTCTTCAAATGTCATAGGCTAGGAAGTTTTTCAAATATTTATTTATTGATTTATTTTTCCTGAGGTAGGGTCTCATGCTAGCCCAGGCTGACCTTGAATTCACTATACTGTCTCAGGCTGGCCTCAAACTCATGGTGATCCTCCTACTTCTGCCTTCCAATTGCTGAGATTAAAGGCGTGTGCCAGTATGCCATATATATATTGTTGTTGATGTTGTGAGGTAAGAGAGCACACATTACTCTTCACCTATTCATTGAAGACTCCCCTGACATTTCCTGTGAAACCTCCCCACATACCATGTCTTGGAAAATGTTCCCATGACATCCAGTATGGGCATCAGCACATATCTTCATCGCCGCACTTCCCAGGGGGACTAAAGTGGCCTGTCCACCTTTGCTGCTTTTGGCCAGAAGTAAGCCCCTTGAGGCTGAGGGTGGCGACACCTTTGCTTTCTGGAGTTTAATGTGGTGCCTGGGATGTGATACCTCAGCTGACAGTTGAGTTGAACCCATATTTACTTTCTGGTGTTTGATGCCAGGAGGAGTCACGAGTACAGAAACCCTTGGAAAGTAGTACTACACTGTCCATAACCTAAGTGAGCAAGACAGCTAGTTTTAAAAAACGTCAACGTGCTGCCTTTGAGAAGTTTTGTGCTTAGTTAATTGCCAGTATCTGTTCCTTTATGTAAATAAAGTCAAACTTCATTAATTAATTTTTTTTCTTTTGCTTATGAGAGAGAGACAGACAGCTTGGATGTGCCAGGGCCTCTTGCCAATGAAAACAAACCCTGTGCATCTGGCTTTACATGGGTAGTGGGGAATCGAACTCTAGCCAGCCAGCTTTGCAAGCAAGTGCCTTTAGCCACTAAAACATCTCCCTAGCCCGGACTTCATTACTTTTGCTGCTGACAAAATAAGTCTTTATGGTAATAGCAGCAATGTGAAGCTATACCTGGGCTGTGTTAATAACGTAGAGACTGCTAAGCAGCAATCAATAGGTACTCAACCTAATCGTTCTGTCTTATTTTTAAGACCTATGACTATTTTCTTTATTTTATTTTACTCTTCCCACTCAGTATTGAGGATTGAATCCAGGGCATGTTAGGGAAGTGTTTTACCACTTGAGCTATATTCTTAGCCCTGTTTTTGTTTTTAATATTTTATTTATTTATGAGAGAAAGAGAGGGAGAGAAAGAATGAATATGGGAGCTCCAGGGCCTCTAGCCACTGCAAACACACTCCAGGTGCATGCGCCACTTTGTGCATCTGGCTTTACCTGGATTCTGGGGAATTGAACCTGGCTTTGCAGGAAAGTGCCTTCGCTGCTGAGTCAGTTCTCCCACCCTCTTTATTTTTCGTTTTGGGACCAGGTTTCAAAAAGTTGCCCAGGCTGCCCTTGAACTCACTCTGTTGCCTAGATAGGCCTTGACCTTGTGATCCTCCTGCCTCAGCCTTTCCAGTAGCTAGCATTATAGGCTTAAGTCAAATCCAGCCTTTTATGATGTTCCTTAAAAATAGCTTTACTGAGATAAAATTCTCATACTACACAATTCACCCATTTTAAGAGCATGGTTCAATGCTTTTTAGTATATTCAGAGTTGGGCAACATGACCACAGTCCACTGTAGAACACTTCCATGATGCCCAGAGGAATTGCCACATTAGCTTGCAGTCATTCTCCCCCTTAACCTTCCCACCTCTAGGCAGCCACTACTAATCTGTAGATTTGTGTATCCTGAGCATTGCATACAAGTGCACTCATAGTTTGTGGTTGCTGAACCAACTTTAGTGAGCACAGTGGTTTTATTTATTTATTTATTTATTTATTTGAGACAGGGTCTCATGTAACCAAGGCTGGCTTCAAACTTGCTACGTAGCTGGGTGTGGTGGCACACACCTTTAATCCCAGCACTCGGGAGGCAGAGATAGGAGGATCGCCGTGAGTTCGAGGCCACCCTGAGACTACATAGTGAATTCCAGGTCAGCCTTGGCTAGAGTGAGACCCCACCTTGAAAAATCCACCAAACAGACAAAAACTTTCTTTGTAGCTGAAAATAACCGTGAACTTCTTCTGGTCTTTCGGTCTCCACCTCTCCTGGGAATTACAGGGATATTCCATCATGACTTTTTTTTTTTAAATTTTTTAAAAATTATTTATTTATTTATTTGAGAGTGACAGACACAGAGAGAAAGACAGATAGAGGGAGAGAGAGAATGGGCGCGCCAGGGCCTCCAGCCTCTGCAAACGAACTCCAGACGCGTGCGTCCCCTTGTGCATCTGGCTAACGTGGGTCCTGGGGAACCGAACCTCGAACCGGGGTCCTTAGACTTCACAGGCAAGCGCTTAACCGCTAAGCCATTTCTCCAGCCCTCATGACTGGTTTTTATGGTGCTCGGGGTGGAAATTAGGGCTCTGTGCAAGCATGCTAGACAGGCACTCTCACCAGCCCCTTAGCGAACCCAAAGTTCATGACCAGCGTCTTTTTATAACTAATAACCCCCTGGTCAGGTTGTACTTCTAGAACTAAAAATATATCTTTCCCATGAATTTGATCCAAAGACCACGTGAAGAAGGAAGGCCGGATGTATTATGAAGCCCATTTCATAGATGAAGAAATGGAAGCTTTGGGGCTAGTAAAGATATAAATAGGACATGAATCTTTTGGTTACTTTTATCTTAAAAGTACTTTCTGGGGCTGGAGATGTAGCTTAGTGGTAGAGTGTATGCTTGTGACCCTGCCTGGGTTCTGGTTCCACTACCACATGCAGACACAAGGTATTTCCTGGGCTGAGGATGGAACTCAATTGGTACAGTGCTTGCCTAGCATGTATGCCGTCCTGGATTGAATCTCCAGCATGGAATAAGTAGGATGTGGTGTCCTGTACTCCCAGATTTTGGGAAGAAGAGGAAGGAAGATCAAAAGTTCAAGGTCATCCTCTGCTATATAGTGAGTTTGAAGCCAGCCATGGTTACATGAGACCCTGTTCCAAAAACAAGAACGGTAACATACTTCCTGGGTGAATATGAAATAATGATTTTTTTTTTGAAAGCAAACAGGAAAAGATGTCTTATTGACATAAAAAAAATAATCCTAGGGCTGGAGAGATGGCTTAGCAGTTAAGCGCTTGCCTGTGAAGCCTAAGGACCCGGGTTTGAGGCTCGGTTCCCCAGGTCCCACGTTAGCCAGATGCACAAGGGGACGCACGCGTCTGGAGTTCGTTTGCAGAGGCTGGAAGCCCTGGCGCGCCCATTCTCTCTCTCTCCCTCTATCTGTCTTTCTCTCTGTGTCTGTCCTTCTCAAATTAAAAAAAAAAAAAATTAAAAAAAACAATCCTAGAAAAGCCTATTTTTCTCTTACATTCCAGATTGTTCCAGGTTGGGAGAGATTTGATTTTGCTGTCCAGCCATGGGGACGCTGTTCATATCATAGTCTATAGCTAGCTCAATGAAGGGGTAGCTCAGTGGTAGATCATGCATTTAAGTATGCACAAGGCTCTGGATTGAATCTCCAGGAAGACTGGATGTATTGGCAGTGTCTCTGCATAGACAGGTCTGAGTATTTGGCAGAGTAGGCTCATATTCCTGAGCAGTGTTCTAGGCCTGGAGAGGCACTGTCCTTTCAGTAGACCCGGTCCCTCTGACTAAGCAGAAGGTTGGCTCGTCCTGATGTCAGAGTATCTGTACTTCTTCCTTAGAATGAACCTCTGTCATGTCTCTATGTCTAAAGGCAGAGTGGAGACGTCACTGCACATCTAAGAACAGGTTGGCTGTTGTGTGCTAGCCTCCTCATAAATACTTGTTTATCTGGCACAATTTGTCATAAGAATTGCTTTCATTGAAACCTAACGTGTACTAGGGAGAAGCCTTGGTGGGGGTGTGGTCTCCACCCACTTTTAACCCAGGAGAGCGCTTATGTTTATTAACAGAAAGGACAATCGCTGATTGGGCTGACTGTTCCTGAGGTTAAGGAGGTCATGTGAGATCCAGCAGTTTCTTCCCCATTTAACTGACCTTAAAGACTTGCCTGCCTGGCTTTGGTGGCACACACCTGCACTCTCAACACTTGGGAGGTTGAAACAGGAAGACCAAGAATTCAAGGCCAGCCTGGCTACATGAGACCTTGTCTCAAAAACAACAAAACAAACAACAACAGAACCTTTCATATTTCTTTTCTTTCTTTCTTTCTTTCTTTTTTCTTTTTTTACTTTTTTTTGCTTTTTCGAGGCAGGGTCTTGCTGTAGCCCAAGTTGGCCTGGAATTCACTGTATATAGTCTTAGGCTTACCTTGAACTCACAGCCGATCCTCTTACCTCTCTGCCTTCCAAGTGACGGCAATAAAGGCATGCGACACCACGCCCGGCTCTTTCATAGTCTTACGATTTAAATGAAATCGTTGTATCTGAATTAAACTGTTCCTGACTAGAAGGGCTCTTTCAATTAATATTTTATTTACTTGTTTCTGTTGGCAGAATGGGGATCCAAGCTAGGGCCTTGTGTGTGCTTGCTGCTAAGTCACATGCTAGTCCCAAATAATGTTTGATTCACAAGTCAGCATGGGATGCTTGCATGTTGAGGAATTAGTCATTTTCCAAGCAGTTCAGGCAGGTCCTTGTTTTAAATTTTGTGTCTATTCTGCCCACAAGACACTCACACTTTCTTCCACATTGTTAAAAAGGGCTGGTATTATTGTGGAAAGAGACCTGCATTTAAATGTGCATTTGCCCTGTATTCATTTTAAATTATGAAAGTATCTCTTAAACCAAAATATTAGTCCACTTGTTAATGCTTAGATATTGAGAATGTAATACCTGGTATGAAAAACTATATATAGGCTGAAATTGCTTATACTTCTCAACATTTTGTTTATTTATGAGAGAGGGAGAGAGGAGGGGAAAGAATGGGTGCACCAGGGCCTCTAGCCACTGCAAACAAACTCCAGACGCATGTGCCACCATGTGCATCTGGCTTACATGGGTTCTGGGGAATCAAACTTAGGTCTTTAGGCTTTGCAGGCAAGTGCCTTAACTGCTAAGCCATGCCTCCAACCCTGATTTCAACCCTTTTATTGCAACAGTTTATAGTTTGGTTCTACATTAGAGAGGAACCCCATGCCTATAATCCTAGCATTTAGGAAGCCATTGTAGGGGGATTGCCAAGAGTTTGAGGCAAAATGGGCTACATAATGAATTCTGGGTCATTCTGGGCTAGAGTGTGACACTGCTTTAAAAAAACAATAAAATTTCTTTTTTTTCAGCTTTATGTATTGTCTTAGGATGGAGAGTAGCAAAGGGAAAAATTAAATAACAGAAGACAAATAACTGCATTCCTTAATATTTTGCAGGAAAGCCGGGCGTGGTGGCGCACGCCTTTAATCCCAGCACTCAGGAGGCAGAGGTAGGAGGATCCTGTGAGTTCGAGGCCACCCTGAGACTACATAGTTAATTCCAGGTCACTGGAGCCAGAGCAAGTGAGACCCTATCTTGAAAAACAAAGCAAAACAAACAATAACAACAAACTATTTTGGAGGAAAATTTGGAAGCAGAAAAATAGTGCAGTATTTTTCCCTGGGTGTCATTTAAAAATCCTTTTAAAAATTCAGGTTTTCATCCAGCCGTGGTGGTATACACCTTAAATCCCAGCACTGGGGAGGCAGAGGTAGGAAGATCACCAAGAGTTCGAGGCCACCCTGAGACTGCATATGAATTCCAGTTCAGCCTAGAGTGAGACCCTACCTCAGAAAACCAAAAAAAGGGCTGTAGGGATGGGTTAGTGGTTAAGGAGTTTACCTACAAAGCCAAAGGACCCAGGTTCGATCCCCCAGGACCTACACTTAGTCAGATGCACAAGGGGACACGTGTCTTTTCGCTCATTTGCAGTGGCTGAAGGCCCTGGTGCCCCCATTCTCTATCTCTCTCTTCCCCTCTCCCTCATTCTCTGTCAAATAAATAAATAAATACATAAAATACTTTTTAAAAATCAGGTTTTGCCAAGTGTGGTGGTGCATGTCTGAAATCCCGGAGTCGGGAAGACTGGTACAAATTTGAGGTAAGACTGGGGCTACATGGTGAGATTCTATCTCAAAAAAGCAGTAAAAAAAAAAAAAAAGCCTAAGTCTTTATTTTTTTTTCCTACTGATCTCTTGATTTCATATCACATTTTTGCTTTTTTTTCATGTGTAGTAATCTTTTGGACATTCTAAGGACAACATGGAGGCTTCAAATGCGTTCTGGGGATTCAAACTCAGGTCCTCATGCTTCAGTAGCAAGCGCTTTCACCCACGGAGCCATCTGCCCTGTCCCTATTTTGTTTTTTTAATTAAAGTGTGTGTGTTTGTGTGTGTGGCTACGCGTGTACATATATATGTAGTTGAGAGGACAGCCTTGAGTGTTATGTTCAGGAATGCTGCCTGCCCTTTTTGTCTGTCTGAGACAGACTCTCTCATTGGCCTGGAGCTCACCAGTTAGGCTGGCCAGCAGTTCCAGGAATCCTCCTGCCTCTGCCTCTGCCTCCCAGCACGGGAGGCACAACAGGTGCTTGGTGTTTTAGTGTAGGTTATTAGAGATCTAACTCGGGTCCTCACGCTTGAGAGGCAAGTGCTTTCGAGGCTGAGCAAACCCCTCCCCACCCCACCAGCCCTTCCAGAAAGGCATGAGACGGTCTCATGTCTCTCCTCACACATGTCCTGAGAACTTATGATCTCCCTGCCTCCTCTTCCAAATGCTGGGATTACAAGTCCCACACGCTACTCCTAGTTTTTAATTTTTTATTTATTTGAGAGAGACAGAGTCGGGTGGGGGGGAGGGAGAGAGAGAGAGAGAGAGAGAGAGGGAGAGAATGGGTGTGCCAGGGCCTCCAGGCCCTGCAAATGAACTCCAGACACACGTGCCCACCTGTGCATCTGGCTTATGTGGATCCTGGAGAATTGAACCTAGGTCCTTTGGCTTTGCAGGCAAGTGCCTTAACTGCTAAGCCATCTCTCAAGCCCTTGCTCCTAGTTTTATTTGATGCTGGGAACTGAATGCAGGGCTTTGCTCTGGTTAAGCAAGGTCACTATCAACTGTACTACATATTCAGCCAACAAAACCTAATCAATATTTAAGTATGAAATAGAATGTCTTACCTCTAACTTAGATACCTAGTAGTAATATGTATCTATTAATACTTCATTATGTAATTTTGTTTCTCCTCAAATTGGCTTCTTCCCTCGCCCGAATGAATTCTGTGTAAATTAAGTTCAGAATCCACAGGGATGTGCTTGTTGAAGGCCATTTGTTTCTCACACTACTTGCATTGATGTCCCTTTTCCTCCCGCCAGGATCTCACGTAGCCCCTGGCTGGCCTCAAACTTGCCATGTAGCTGAGGTTGTTGGCCTAGAGTACCTGATCCTCCTGCCTCCACACCCCAAGGGCTGGTATGACAGGTGTGTACCACCGTGCCCAGCTCCTGGTGGTCTGCGTTTTTCAAAACGTGCACCTCGGCATGTTTTGGAAAATTGTAGATAAGGCTTTGGAGCTTGTCTTTGAGCAAAGATGTGAAGGTCTCAACCTTTGCTCTTTCTTGAACTGGTGTAATAGTGAACTAGTGTTCCCACAATGGGAGGAAATGGAGGTGAAAGGGCCTGAGAAAGAAAGAAACAGGACATGGACATGAGGGCTCTAGGAGAAGGCGGCACCCCCAGCCTCCAGGTCAAGCTCATGCATGGCAGAGAAAACTCTATCCTCAAGGCTGGGTGCCTCTGGAGCCAGCTGACCCTGACATTGTGTACCACCTTGTTTGTGCTACCTGAGCCAACTGAAAATTACAGCATTTCAACTGGACTCGTTAGGGAAGCCAGCATCCAAAGATGGCTTAGCGGTTAAGCACTTGCCTGTGAAGCCTAAGGACCCCGGTTCGAAGCTCGATTCCCCAGGACCCATATTAGCCAGATGCAAAAGGGGGCGCACGCATCTGGAGTTCGTTTGCAGTGGCTGGAAGCCCTGGCATGCCCATTTTTTCTTTCTCTCTCTCTCTCTCTCTCTGTAACTGTCAAATAAATAAATAAAAATAAACAAAAAAATTAAAAAAAAGAGATATCACTAAATCATTTGGTGGTGTGCTTGCCTGGGACGTGTGGAGCCCTGAGTTCGAGCTCAAGCACCTCATAGTGATGTCTGTAGTCCCAGCTCTTGGGAGTTGGAGGCAGGAGGAACAGGAGTTTGATACCTTTGGCTACTTATTGAATTCGAGGCTAGCCTGAGCTAAATGAGAAAGACTAAAGCCTGTCTTAATATTTTGAAGTAAAACTCATGAAGTTTGAAAAAGTATGGCTGCATAGCATGAGCCACATAGGGAGGCCCTGTCTTAAAAGAAAAATAATATTTGGTCTTTTGTACTTTCATTTTTCCTCCATTTCAAAACCTTTCAAACTACTAGTAGATGGGCCAGTGTGAGACTGGTATGTCAGTACTGTGCCTTGGCACACATTTGCTGCTTTGTCTTGATCCAGGGACAGCCGAGGTAGCGCCTGTGTGCACGTTGCTGTCCCTGTATCACCAGGGATGGCTTAGTCCAGGAGGCTGGGCCACGTCCACAGCAGAGCTGGTGTCAGAAGTAAACATGAAAATACTACCAACTGGAAAATCAGAGCGTCATGCAGAGATTCTGGAAGCATCCGTAGTAGTCCTGTGTGGACCGCGTGGAGGGCTGGGAAATTCTCTGCCTCATCAAGGCTCCGGAGGCCTAGGGGCTGGGGCTGCTGGCTTTTCTCTTGGGGCCTCCTGTGCATGTCCTCTTTCTTTCTCAGGCCCTTTCCCCTCCACTTCCTCCTATTGTGGAAACTGGAAAGCCGGCTCTGCGCCCGCCCTGAGCTTCCCAGCCAGGGCAGAAGTGTCACTTGCGGGAGTGGTGATGGGCTCTGAGCCTTCCACCCAAACCCCATTCCATGATTCCGAGATCCGTCTCAGACCTCAGCCTTCCTGGGGCCTTTTGGAACTATTAGCCCCATTTCCTTCATCTCCTCCCCCCAACCCCCACTTTGCCACATGTCCTGAGTCATCACATTCACCCCGGGGGCGCTGTTAAAAACGGATTCCCAGACCCCACCCCTGGAGATTTGGAGTCAGCTGCTGGGGTGAGGCCAGGAACATGCCAGGCCCGCAGGTACCCCAGGTGATTGGGATCGAGCAAGTTTTGGAAACATTAGCCCCGCTGTTGTGCGTCAGGCGGCGAGGCATTCGTTCATGAAGTGTGTTTTGGGTTATCTTGTGGATTCCAAAAGGAATTAGGCAATACCATCATCCCCCTCTTCTTGTTTTTTTTTTTTTTAAATATTTTATTTATTTATTTGAGAGAGAGAGGCAGATAGAAAGAGAGAACTGGCACAATGAACTCCAGACACATGGGCCCCCTTGTGCATCAGGCTTATGTGGGTCATGAGGAATTGAACCGGGATCCTTAGGTTTCACAGGCAAATGCCTTAACCACTAAGCCATTTCCTCAGCCCTCTTCTTCTGTTTTTGAGATGAGGGTCTCGTTGTGTAGCTCTACCATTCCTGGAACTCAAGGTCCTTCTGCTTCAGCCTCAAGTGCTGGCATTTGTACATGAGCCACCACACTTCTGTTTTCTTTCTTTATTTTAACACAGAGTCTCACTATGTCCTCTGGCAGGCCTCTGAAGCGTAGCTCTCCTGCTTCAGCCCCTACCTTCTTGTTCCACATGTGGTTGGGATGAGCATCCAACCAAACACAATGTTTCTGGGAGGAAGAGATTTATTCCAAGTTTGACAGATCCAGCAGAATTTCCATCAGTGGTGGAAGAAGCTGGCTACCATTCATAAATCCCAGCAGAGAGAGACACTCCCAGCAGCCAGTGACATTGAAAAGCAGCGAGCACACACATGCAGCAAGCAGGAAGAGGTCAGACCCCTCTGCACACCTTTGGGCTGGAATTCCAGGGTTCCTCCCCAGTAACACCTTCACTGGCCTGGTGGCTGGACACCCAAGTTACAAGCTTAATAAAACATGTTATTCTATGGGGGGGGGGGCATACAGTCTCATTCAAACTACCACATTAGCATATCTAGGAGAAAATAATCTTCTGACTTCAAATTTGCCAGTTAGGGCTTCACAGATGGCTCAGCACTTGTTTACAAAGCCTGATAGCCTGGGTTTGATTCCCCAGTAATCACCTAAAGCCAGATGCACAAATTGGCACATGCATCTGGATTTCGTTTGCAGTGGCAAGAACCATGGCACTCCCATACTCACTCTTTCTCATTCTCTATCCCCCCTCTCTTTGTTGGCAAATAAGTACATAAAAATATATAAAAGACCCAGATTGCCAGATAGATGACATCTGACTTAAAAGAGCCATCTGTGTTTGTGGGCTGGTGGCTCTCTCCACATACAAAATGACAATTTGAAATGCTTATAGCATTATTTTGTTCGAAAAAGACATATGTTTTTATAAAAGGAAATAGTGGGGCTGGGTGTTAGCTCTGTGGGCAAATAAATGCTTGCGTTATAAGTATGAGGACCTGAGCTGATTGCTAATACCCGTGTAGCAATGCCAGGTGTGGTGGTGTGCATATGTAATCCCAGTGGAGCCAGGAGGATCTCTGGGAGCTTTCTGCGTAGCTAGAAGAGCCTAACTGGTGAGTTCCAGGTCAGTGAGAGATCCTGGCTCAAAACAAAACAACAGATGGACAGAATTCCTGAGGATGACCTCCAAGGTTGTCCTGCGGGGCCCCCACATGCTCAGGTGCACCTACGCACATACAAACATGCATGCGCACACAAAACCCAAATCGAGGCAGATGTGGTGGCACATGCCTGTGGTCCAGCCTGTGGGAGGTGGAGGTGGGGGCAGTGGGCTTGGGCTAAGATCATCCTAACGACACAGAGAATTCCAGGCCAGGGTGTGCTATGAGACCTTGTCGTAAAACAAACGAGAACCCCCCCCCCCTCCAAAAAAAAATAATAAGTAAACCCTTCTGAAATGAAACCTTTTTTCCTTCTGTGGAATGTGACAGTTTTCTGTTAGTACTGCTTTTATCACCATTTACCCCTGGCTTCTTTCACAAGAGATCTCTACCCACGTACAAAGCAGGGTTCTACTTTGAAGGGATGGATAACAGTTTCAGTTTATTCCTACCGGGAGATCCTTTATTATCCTTTCTTGTTTTTCCCTCCTTTTGGTTACAATTTGTCGAGGGTGCTGTTCTCTCCTGTTTAACTTTGGGGAGTGTGCTGTCAGTAATATTCAGCAGATAGCGTTGTAACTAGCCAATTTACAAAATGGAAATCATACATAGTAAAAATTTCTATCTGACCACATTAGGCATCTGGTAAGATGTTCTGAGGGGTCAGACCCAGGGAAATTGAATCAAGCAGGGCTCTGTGGGGCATAATCGGATGATGCCTGATTACATTGGCATCTGAGAGCCATGAGGTGTTCTGCAGTTTCCCAGCGGATGTTGGCGCTGATGGTTTGACTACTCTCTGCCCACCACAGAGATGAGGAAACCAACCTCTTTATCTGTCCTTGCTGGGACGGTTCCAGTTAGCTTGGCTGTTCATGAGGGCTGAGGTTGGTGGAAAATCTCGCTGTAGCCCTTTGCTGTAGTCTTTGCTTACAGTTTCATTTATGTTACTTTACGTCATCCTAAAAATACACCTGAAAGGGTTAGCAGTGAGCTGTCTCTCTGCCTCAAGCCATCTTTCCGCTCGTCTCTTCCTTCCCCCAGTCAGGTTGCCACTCTCATTAATTTCTCTGTATTCTTCCAAGATTTCTTTATGTAATCATAAAAGACTAGTGCGATTTTCCCCAGTCATCATAATTTCAGGAGTATCTTTTTGCTTTTCTTTTTCTGTCTATCCATACAAATATACATAAAGTGTTATATTTATTATTCTTCTGTATGTCTTTTAGATGGGTTCTAAAAAGAAACTACTTGTGAACCATATTTGTGAGCCATATTCATATGTGTGATTTCCTAGTTTGTTGTTAAAGAAAGTGATTGAGGGCTGGAGAGATGGCTTAGCTGTTCAGGCACTTGGCTGTGAATCCAGAGGACCCAGATTTGATTCCCCAGGACCCACATAAGCCAGATGCACAAGGTGGTCATGTGTTTGGAGTTTGTTTGCAGTAGCTGAAGGTCCTGGCACACCCATGTTCTCTCTGTCAAATAAATAAAATAAAATAAATGAAAAAAAAGTGGTGCTTTCCTGCAAAGCCTAAGGACCCAGGTTCAATTCCCCAGTACCAATGTAAGCCAGCTGCATAAGGTGGTGCATGCATCTGGAGTTCATTTGCAGTGGCTGGTGGCCCATGTGTGCCTATTCTCTCTCCCTCTCCCGCTCTCTCTCTCTCTCTCTCTCTCTCTCTCTGCCATTACCCCTCTCTCCCTCACTCACTCCTAAAACCAACATTTTTTTAAAGTTGTGAATGCTTTGTTATCATATATATGTGTGTGTATGTGCATGTACATGTATATAATTTTATTTATTGAGAGGAAGAAGGAGAGACAAAGGGAGAGAGAGAGGAGAGACGTGAATATGGGCTTGCCAAGGTTTCTTGCCACTGCAGATGAACTTCAGGCACACGCACTACTTTGTGCATTTGGCTTTACATGGGTACTGGCTGGCAAGCTTTGCAAGCAGGCACCTTTAACTATGGACCCATCGCCTCAGTCTTTCAAGGTATATTTTAGGTATCAGTTTTTCCTGTATTAAGAAGGGAAACAAGCAGGGACCTGGGGAGGTGGCTCAGTTGGTAGGATTTTCTTTTTAGTTTTTTGAGGCAGGGTCTCACTCTAGCTCAGGCTGACCTGGAATTCACTATGTAGTCTCAGGGTGGCCTCGAACTCACGGTGATCCTCCTACCTCTGCCTCCCGAGTGCTGGGATTAAAGGCGTGCGCCACTACGCCCGGCTTATGCACAAAGTCCTTTGGTTGGATCCACATATATTGGGTGTGGTGACACAGGCCTTTAGTCCTTAGCTTTGGAGGCAGTAGGCTACTTGGAAAGTTCAAGGCCAGCCTGGTCTACATAGTAAGTTTGTGTTTTGCACATACACACACACACACACACACACACACAGAGAGAGAGAGAGAGAGAGAGAGAGAGAGAGAGAGAGAGAGAGAGAGAGAGAAAATGGAAGAAGAGGGACTTCTGGGAAGTGTCTGTAACACAAGTAATTGAGATTATTTAAGAGCCGACAATTTCTGCCTTTTGTCTGAGTGTCCCGTTGCTGAACAGGAGCTCCTGACGGGGGTGGAGTGGTGGCGATCCAGGACTGCCTTTGAATTTGCTGTGGACTACTTCACTCTAAGATTATGACACAGAGTTTGCTAAATAGATGCTCGATCATAAGGTAGGTTCAGTCTGTCTAGTTTTGAGGGTATATTATGGTGTCTTAGGTAGTACGATGACAGTTCAGAATGACAGACGTGTGGATTAAGTAACTGGCCACTGGAATTGTTCTTCTCTCAAATCTAAAACCTAAGCACAAAGGTTTGTACTGATTACTGTAGAAGTGAGTTAGCAAAGCTGTATCAATGAGTATAGGTAGACCCAGAAACAACCTGGAATTACCCAGCCTACTGTAAGGTTTTTTTTTTGTTTTTTTTTTTTTAAATTTTTACTTATTTATTTGAAAGTGACAGAGAGTGAAAGAGGCAGATAGAGAGCAAATGAGCATGCCAGGGCCTCCAACCACTGCAAACGAACTCCAGATGTGTGTGCCCCCTTGTGCATCTGGCTAATGTGGGTCCTGGGGAATCGAGCCTCAAACTGGGGTCCTTAGGCTTCACAGGCAAGCGTTTGATCGCTAAGCCATCTCTCCAGCCCTGTAAGTTTTTTTTTTTTTTTTTTTTTTTTTTTTAATAAAGGAAGGTAAGTTAAGGCTGAGCGTGTAGGGCATGTCTGTGATGCCAGCCTTTGGGAGGCTGATTCAGGAGATTATGAGTTTGAGGCCATCTTGTGCTACATAATGTGAAAGTCCCCATTTCAAAAATCAGCTAATTATAAAGTTTTCAGCTCAGCATGGCGCCGTACACCTTTAATCCCAGCATTCAGGAGGCAGAGGTAGGAGGATCTCTGTCAGTTCAAAACTATCCTGGGGCTACATAGTGAATTCCAGGTCAGCCTGTGCTAATGCAAGACCGTTGAAAAACAAAAACAAACAAAAAACTTTTCAATTTTAGCAAGTACACTTCTTATTCTTTTTCAAAATACTTTTTTTGTTGTTTGTTTTTGTTTTTTGAGGTAGAGTCTCACTCTAGCTCAGGCTGACCTGGAATTCACTATGTAGTTTCAGGGTGGCCTTGAACTGATGATGGTGATCCTCCTACCTCTGCCTCCCGAGGGCTGGGATTAAAGGCCTGTGCCACCATGCCTGACTCAAAAATATGTTTTTTTTTTTTTAAATTATTGATTGTGTGTAGAAAGAGCAACAGAAAGAGAGAGAGAGGGAGGGAGGAGGGGGAAGGATGCATACCAGGGCCTCTTGCTGCTGGAAACAAACTCTAGACACATGTACCACTTTGTGCATTTGGCTTTACGTGGGTATTGAGAAATCAAACCCGGGTCGTCAGGTGTGTCTGTAGCCGCTGAGCCATCTCCCCAGCTCCACTAAATTCCAAACCTGTAAAGTGTAGAAACCACAAAGAAGAAGGGAAAAAAAGAATCCTAGAGAATATCACTCAATTTCTTCTCCTTTTCCTATATCTGTATATGTAAGTACAGCAATTAATAGTTTTTAAAAATTTTTTCATTTATTTTTATTTATTTATTTGAGAGCGACAGAGAAAGAAACAGAGAGAGAGCAAGAGAGAGAGAGAGAGAGAGAGAGAGAGAGAGAGAGAATGGGCACACCAGGGCCTCCAGCCACTGCATATGAACTGCAGATACATATGTCACTTTGTGCATCTGGCTTACGTGGGTCCTGGGAATCGAGCCTTAAACCAGGGCCCCTAGGCTTCATAAGCAAGTGCTTAACCACTAAGCCATCTCTCCAGCCCACTTGTTTTTTTACTTTATTTTCTGAGACATGTTGAGGATGGAATCCAGGGCCTTGCACATAGTTAGGCGCACACTCTGTTACTGAACCACATCTGCAGCCCAATTTGTTACCATTTCAGCAGAACTGGGTCCACCATCCCCTGCGCGTGAGCTGTATGCCCTGATCTTTCAGACCTTAGCTTATATTGGGAGAATTTCCCAAATGTCACCAATGTCCAGAAGCTGTTTTAAATAGGAGAGGTGTTGGGGTGCTTCTGTCTCTGACAGGCTCCTTATTTTGCTCTGGCCCTTTGGTCTGAGGGACCTGTGTGTCCCTCCCAGAGTTTCAAGCAGGCAGAAGTCAGTGGTTATTTTGACGTGCTGAGCCATCTCCTTAGCCCAGTGGTGAATTCTTTGTGAACTCCGGAATTGTATTCACGATACTGTGTCCCTGAGATGTGTTGGAGTCCTGTCAGTTAGTGAGGTATGACTTGGAAGTTATTGTCATCTTCTGGAAAGAGTCACCGTATTTTATGCCTGGGATCATTCACCCCACAGGACAGTGCATTAGGACGGGTCACTGAGTGGAGGCGGCTGGCCCCTGCTTCTGTTGTCATTGGTTCTTTGCTAGAGGTACATGCCTGTTGTACTAACAGATTATGATGTTGCTTTTTCTCTGGAGTTACTTTCTTCCTTAGAAAGCTAGTAATCTGCGGGGCTAGAGAGATGTCTTAGTGGTTAAGGCGCTTGCCTGTGAAACCTAAGGACGCAGGTTCAATCCCCCAATACCCAGTAAAGTCAGATGTACAAGGTGGCACATGCGTCTAGTTTGCAGTGAGTGGCTAGAGGCCCTGGTGCGCCCATTCTCTATCTGCCCCTTTCATTCATTCATTCATTTATATATATTTATATAATTTTTTTAAAGAAAGCTAACAATCTGGGTTGGGATCTAGGTCAGTGCCAGAGTGCTCCCCTAAAATACGTAAGGGTCTGGATTCAGTGCCCACACCCAGCTCAGCAAAGCAAAACCAAACATAATGAGCCAGAACAACAAAAGGAAAAAGCACATCAACTTTCCCTCCCCCTTTCACCAAAATGGCAATTAGACATCTGTCTGCAGTTTTCTCACCTTGATCTGCACCTCTCTTGGCAACATATGGGGCTGTTTAGATTAGTTCAAGATTTTAAAACAAAGGCTGTCAGTTAGCCTCTCCTTTGCAGCTTTAGTTCTTGTTTTGTAGAAAGATGAGGATTAACCTTAGCTCTCCTAAATGCTGGAGACTTGCACTGAAAAATACTAGGCTATAGAAGAATAGGATTGTGGGTTAAATCACCCATGATAAAAGTCGCAGGGAGTAAAGATATGTAATAGATTAAGAGAAAAATCTTCACATTCCATTAGTACTTTTTAATTTTTTTTTTTTTTTTTTTTTGTGAGGTAGGGTCTCGCTCTAGCCCAGGCTGACCTGGAATTCACTATGTAGTCTCAGGGTGGCCTTGAACTCATGGTGATCCTCTGCTTCCTAAGACCTGAGATTAGTACATTTATATAACCTAAAGACGCTATTTGCAAACTCCAAGGCCTAGTTAATAATGCATATTAACATGGGACAACATTTATAGGTAACATTTATAGGGTATATGCTATGTGGCCATTTCCTTTAATCTTCATACAAGTGCACAAGAAAGGCATAACATCACCCCTCCGTTTTAGTGATGAGAACATGAGGCCACAGACAGGTAAAATCATTTGTCCAATGTCACCTGACTGGTATATGGTGAAGGTAAGCTCTTAATATCTTTGTAGCATGTCTCAGTCCCTCTGTAATTTATTTATTTTGATACAGTTGTCCCCTGGTGTCTATGAGAGATGGGTTCCAGGATCCCCGTGGATTTCAAAATTCTAAAATGTTCAAATCTCATGTATAACATGGCACATTCCCCCCGCCAAGGTATTTTCTGTGCTGAATTCCTGAGCTTCCTCATGCTTCTATGTCCAACTACTAGGATCACAGGCATGTACCACTGTACCTGCACGTGTGCATGCATATGTTTTATGTGTGCTGCTGGTTGACATTGGTTGCTCTCCACCTTACTTATTGAGACAAGGTCTCCCGCAGGACTCAGAGCTACTAGCTAGCCGGCTTGCCCAGGGGCTCCGCCTGTCCCGGGCCCCCTGTCACTAACGACATACAGAGGGGTGCTGCGGATCTGAACAGCCCCTCACTTACATGGTGAGTGCTTTACCAGCTGAGCCTTCTCCCCAGCTCTGTTTCTCTTTTCTCTTTTTAAATATTTTGTTCATTTGAGAGAGAGAGAGAGATAAGAAGAAAAGAAAGAAAGAAAGAAAACGGGCGTGCCAGGACTTCTAGCCACTCCAGACACATGTACCACCTTGTACATCTGGCTTACGTTGGGTTCTGGGAAATCGAACTTGGATCCTTATGCTTCCCAGGCAAACACCTTAGCCACTCAGTCATCTTTCCAGCCCCTCTTTTGACTTTTTATAAAACAGGATCTCGGGCAGGAGAGATGGCTTAGCCGTTAAGCCCTTGCCTGTGAAGCCTAAGGATCCCGGTTCGAGGCTCGATTCTCCAGATGCACAAGGGGGCACACGCGTCTGGAGTTCGTTTGCAGTGGCTGGAAGCCCTGGCATGCCCATTCTCTCTCTCTCTCTCTCTCTCTCTCTGCCTCTTTCTCTCTCAAATAAATAAATAAAAATGAACAAAAAAAAAAAGTTAAAACAGGATCTCACTCTGTATATAGCTCTGGCTAGTCTTTAACTCACTGTGTACTCCATGCTGCCTTGAGCTTCGGGCAGTACTAAGTCTGTCTCAGACTCCTGCTAGGATTAAAGGTGCGTGCCACCAAGCTCACTTTATGTTATTTTTCTCCTCTCTCCCCACCAACTTTTTTTTAAAAAATTATTTATTTATTTGAGAGTGACAGACACAGAGAGAAAGACAGATAGAGGGGGAGAGAGAGAATGGGCGCACCAGGGCTTCCAGCCTCTGCAAACGAACTCCAGACGCATGCGCCCCCTTGTGCATCTGGCTAACGTGGGACCTGGGGAACCGAGCCTCGAACCGGGGTCCTTAGGCTTCACAGGCAAGCGCTCAACCGCTAAGCCATCTCTCCAGCCCACCCCACCAACTTTTGAGTTCATTGTAATATTGAAAAGCATTTTCATTTGACTAGAGCTTCATAGGGATTTTCCATTTTATTCTGGTTATTTAAAATGATGAGGCCACTAACCCACCAGCATATGACCCTGGAGGCAAATCAGTGACCATATGGCTGTGCAGTTGTAAGTGTACACAGAATAGAGTCTGTCAGGTTCTTTGGGTGGCCTGGCTGAGAGACCGTCTCATCTCAATACAAAGTCTTTTTGTTAGCTCTTCCATCCTCCTGGCCCCCTTTCCTGGCCCCACATTCATGATAAGGGTGAAGACTGGAGGTATAGGAATACATTTCACTTCTGGCTTATTTTTATTAAGAGATACGTAAGGACTAAAATTTTTTCTTCCCGTTCCTCTCCCTACACTTGGCTATACTTAAACGCTGTGCCACTGCAACAGGCCACACCCCAAGCTTATGATTGATAACTTGGGTAGGGAGCAAAGGACCCAGGAGCAGCGATGGGACTAGCAAGTTGTGACACACTTTTTCTTACTGGTGGAAAACACCTTTAACCTACATGGCGCTTGGTGGTGGGACAACAGAACCATTACCTTAAATCAGCAGTTCTCTACTGGGGCCCTGGAACCAGCAGCATCAGGACATGCGAGTAACTTGCTAGATCCCACCGCACCCCACTCCAGCCCAGATGCTACTAAATCAGGATTCCTGCTCTGGGCCTTACAGGTTTCCTGCTGACAGGCCTCAAGGTGATTTTAGTGCACCCTGGAGTTTGAGAAGCCCTGGCTGACCGCAGGTGCAAACTCCTACTGGCCCAGGGCCAGAGGAACAAATCTGCTGGGAGATCTGGACTGGGAGTGGGGCAGCAAGCCACTGGAGCTGCCTGAACTAAATCAGGTAGTTCTTTCAGGAGCCGCCTCTGCTAAGGACAGCACTGCTTAAGAAAAACGCATTATCACAGGACAGTGAGTCTTGCGTCTTGCTTTAGCATTTGGACATGCCCTTGGTAAAGCCATTGCTGTTTGGAGATTAGCAACCTGGCTTCTGAGCTTGTTCTTTGGTTTAGGCTCCAGGTTTTGGATTTCCATTTTCCCAGCAACTTTAAACAGCTTCCAGAGTAGAGAGGTGATTCAACACAATCTCAGGGTAGGAACATACTTGTTTTTTTTTTTTTTTTTTTTTAATAGAAAAAATCCTTTATTGGAAAGGGAAGGGGTAGCCCCTTGCTAGTGCCTCCTGGGCCCTGGACAAAGGGGTTATCACTGCTCAGCTCTACCTTCGAGCATATAAAAGCAGAAAATCTGTCCATACCTTACCTTCAATAGCTTTAAAGGGGAAATGTTATAGTGGAATGGTAAATCAGACTCCAATCTTAAGAACAGCACTTTTAGGCCCTTGCCTTTAAGAACTTGTTAAGGGCAAAGTGGACCAGGGCCACAGATAAGTCAGCACATTTTTGGAAGTCTCTGGCCAGTTGTTTCTGTTTATTTATTATTATTATTTGTTTTTTTGAGGTAGGGTCTCACTCTATCCCAGGCTGACCTGGAATTCACTATGTAGTCTCAGGCTGGCCTTGCACTCACAGTGATCCTCCTACCTCTGCCTCCCGAGTGCTGGGATTAAAGGTGTACGCCACCACGCCCAGCTAAGATTTATTTTAAAAAACTTTTTTTGTTCATTTTATTTATTTATTTATTTGAGAGTGACAGAGACAGAAAGAGGCAGAGAGAGAGAATGGGCATGCCAGTGCCTCCAGGCCCTGCAAACGAACTCCAGACACATGTGCCTCCTTGTGCATCTGGCTAACGTGGGTCCTGGAGAATCAAGCCTTGAACTGGGGTCCGTAGGCTTTGCAGGCAAGTGCTTAACCGCTAAGCCATCTCTTCAGCCCAAGATTTATTTTTATTTATTTGTTTACTAGAGACAGAGAGTGGGAGAGAGAGAGAGAGAGAGAGCGAGAGAGAGAGAGAGGGAGAGAATGAGCTCACCAGGGCCTCTACCCACTGCAAACGAACTTCAAACGCATGCGCCAGCATGTGCATCTGGCTTACTTGGGACCTGGAGAAGCGAAGCTGTGTCCTTAGGCTTCGCAGGCATGCACCTAACTGCTAAGCCATCTCTCCAGTACCGTTGTTACCTTTTAAGGCATTCTTAAAGGTGAGGCATGTTTGGAGTAGTAAGGAGGCCAATTCTGTTCAGGAGTCTACAAAGCAGTTTTCTAGCTTTAAAGAGCTTTTTTTTTAACAGGAGAGGTGGCCAAGGGCCAGCTAATTGAAAAAGAAAATTATTTTGTAGAACTGATGTTTTTTCCTGATTTGTCCCATCCTTCAGCATCTGGTGTGCCCGAGGCCCCATCCGCGTGATGTGGATGGCTGGGTCGCCAGAGTGGTGACCAGGACCTACTTTTTAAACAAAATCTAAGAATATGTGCTTGTTGAATAAAGCCCTATTTTGAGGTCTTAGCTAGAAATGTGCATTCTAAAAAAAAAAAAAAAAAAACTTATACTAGGAAAAACTTGAGGCAGACATGGGGAATTTTACATATGGACGAGGCAAATATTTGAATGAACACGAGACAACTTCATAAGCATGGTTTTACTGAGTCGTTGGTGCTCTGTTGCTTGCAGTGTTCTGTTTTAGCCAAATGTAATCCAACTTTTCAATTCTGACTTCTATAGTCTGTAAATTAACTATTAGCATAGAGTAAGATAGTGTAATTTGGGAGGTCAGAGATAATTGGAGGAGTCTGGCAAAAGGCTGTGGGAAATAGTGCTTATGAAAGAAGAATCAAAAAAAAAATTTTTTTAGTTTTTCGAAGTAGGGTCTCACTCTAGCCCAGGCTGACCTAGAATTTACTATGGAGTCTCAGGGTGGCCTCCAACTCATGGCAATCCTCCTACCTCTGCCTCCCGAGTGCTGGGATTAAAGGCGTGCGCCACCACGCCTGGTTTATGAAAGGAGAATTCTTAAGTAGTGATCCTGAACACATGACTAAGTTTTTTTTTTTTTCTGTAAAATCATCAGTGTACTAATGCAAACAGTTGTATCAATAGAATCAGTTACATAGAGTCTGGGGAAGGGTCTCAATAGTTACAAGGTGCTTGCTTGCAAAGCCTGACAGCCCAGGTTCAACTACCTAGTACCCATGTATAAAGCCAGATATACAAAGTGACACACGCACCTGGAGTTCATTTGCAGTGTCAAGAGCTCTAGGCATGCCCATGCTCTCTCTTTCTCCCATTCTTTCTACCTCCCTCTCCAGTAAATTTTTTTTTAAATGATTTATTTGCAAGCAGAGAGAGAGAGACAGAGAGAAGAGATACCAAGAGAGAGAATGGGTGCACCAGGGTGTCTTCCCACTGCAAATGAACTCCAGATGCATGTGCCACTTTGTGTATTTGGCTTCATGTGGATACTAGGGAATGCAGCTTGGGTCATTAGACTTTGCAGGCAAGTGCCTTAACTGCTGAGCCATCTCTCCAGCCCTCTTAAATTTAAAAAAATATTTGATTTATTTATTTGAGAGAGAGAAAGAGGGGGGGGGGGAGAGAATGGGCACGCCAGGGCCTCCAGTCATTGCAAAGGAACTCCAGATTCATGTGCACCCTTGTGCATCTGGCTTGCGTGGGTCCTGGAGAACCCAACCCGGATGCTTTGGCTTTGAAAGCAGATGCCTTAACTGCTAAGCCATCTCTCCAGCCCCTTAAATATATTTTTTTAAAGTCTTGTAAAATCAGATACATAGAATTGTCCCAGGCCTTAGCAGGAAGTAATAACAATAAATAATGAATATCAGTTGTTGCTTTGGACTGGACTTTACTTTTTTTTTTTTTGCTGAATGCATTTAAAAATGTAAGTATAAAGTTAATATGTTAGAATAAAGGACTAGGCTTGATTATTTGTTTGTACTTTAATAATGTAAGGGTTGTGTTCTGGTAATTGAATTTTCTGGAGATCTGATGGTTAGGTTTGTTAATTGGTCTCTTTCTGGGGTTTTAGATTTTTCTCTTTTAGATAATGTGATAAATCATTTCTGAAGGTATAGGATATTAGATTAAAATATTCAGCATGTTCTTGAAAAATAGTCCTTTGATTAGATCTGATATTAGATCCTTTTTTCCAATTGACATCAGTGAAAACTAAATTAGGGGTTTTGGCTTGTTGAGTTTCAGTGAGTTGGTTTTATTATATGCATGTAATGTCTAATTTAGAGGCCTGCGAAGTTACAAAATTTAATTTGTAAGCTGTTTTGGGCTTATATTTCTTCTTATAAACCATGTGTGTTGGTCAGCTTTCTGTCCCTGTGACAAAACCAGCAGAGAAAATTGAGTTGCAAAGAACATGGGTTTATTTTGGTCTGTGGTTGCATCCTATGGTTGGGTGGCCCCATCTTTTGATCTTGTCATGGGACCAAACGGTATGACCGAGAGCTCATGCTGGAGCAAGGCAGCTTATGCCTCAGAAGCTGACATGTTTCCACTCCCCCCCCCCCAGCTCTCTCCCTAAGTGGTGTGATCCTGGCCTCATCTGAACCATGACTGATTCGGATCAGGCCCCCAGGTTCCTTTTGGAGGGAGACAGGAGTGGTTGTAGCTCTTTGTGATCGGACAGTAAGAAGTAGGGGACAAGACCTTGGATGCAGTGGGTGAGATAGTTTCCAAGGTGCTTGGGTCTATGGAACTGTTAATTGGTCTCTGGTGGGAATTCGGTGTGGGTGAGAGTTTCAGGTCAGGAGCCGGAAGGTGGGCCACCAGCAATTTCAGGGTCGGGTGCAGCTGTGGGCGGCACATTAGGATCTGAATGCTTAATAAGCCCAGGGCTGCTTGCAATACCTCTTCCTCCCCCCCCCCCCAGGAACTCTTAAGTAGATGAAGTCCAACCATTTTAATAGTCCACTTAAGCCGGACAGGATGCCTGTCTGTAATCCCAGCACATGGCTGTCTCTGAAGAAAGCTCAACTAAGTTTTGTTTCATGCATTTCTTTATTTTTTTTTTTGTGGTTGGAAATGATTGTTTTTACGTATATGTTGTTTGTCCTTATCTTGAAGCCCATGCATTATAGATTATAGCCCAACATCTACCAGCCCACTTTATCCGCTCAAAATACAAGATAGCATGAATTCGTTTGGCGTGAGCATGCGCTTGCATTTCATTTCTGTTCAGTGATTGCGGGGTGTGTTTGTGAGGGTTTCTGCAAACAGCACGTGAATCATTAAAGACTCTTTTTGCTTCCACTGTGCTTTCTTTGTAAAAGGAGCTGAAATGTTTATAGACTCCAGCAAGCTTTTGGTAAAGTACATGTTTTTAAATCATGTTGAGCTTGTTGAAAAAATACTCCTGTCAAGTCCCTTGTAGCTTCCCATGTCAAACCTGACTGAAAAATGTTTTCCCCAAGTGGCCATGTCTTAACGATTTATGTTGTTGAGGGACTTCCTTGGAACAAATTAAATTCTGGGAGGTCACATTTTTCTTTCAAGTTTGATTTCCAATGTGAAAATGAACTTCTGTTTTTTAACTTGAACTGGAAAAAAAAATTCAACGAAGACCGTTCAGAACTGTGCCGTGATTGTTTTATGCAGAGCTGGGCTTCCCCACCGTGGTTGCCAGAAATGAAAGTTGACAGTTCTTGTTTTTCTTTTTCTTTTTCCTTGTAGCTATAAAAATGAAGAGAGAAGGAGAAGAAGTGAAAAATGCTGAATCTGGGAAGTTTCTCTAGTCACTTAAATCTTAGCTACATAAATGTCTGTTTATGTTATTTAGGCAGGACAAAATAAGAAGAGGGTTTTTTGGTAGTTAAATATTTTCCTACTCAGAATATCACTTTGCAATTTCCTCAGACTTTCTCATTGAAAACATGTGAATAGCCAAAAATTGATATTTACAATCACAAAATTTTTTACAGTGACATTCCAGTGTAGTTATTGGATTCCAGGTGTGGAATTCTAACTGGTTATTCAATTTCAATTTCTTTTTCTTTCTTTTTTTTTTTTTTTTTTTTTTGCTAGAGCATAGGAGTTATCTAGGAACATTTTTACTATGTTAATTTTTTTTTCTTTTTTTTTTTTCGAGGTAGGGTCTCACTCTAGCCCAGGCTGACCTGGAATTCACTATGGAGTCTCAGGGTGGCCTTGAACTCATGGCAATCCTCCTACCTCTGCCTCCCGAGCGCTGGGATTAAAGGCGTGCGCCACCACGCCCGGCTTCTATGTTAATTTTTGAAAAGGAGCTTATGCTTCCAATATTATGAGAGTCAAAATGTAGCCCTTTCTTTTTAAATGTATTTTATTTATTTATTTGAAAGGGAGAAAGAGGCAGAGAGAGAGAGAGAGAGAGAGAGAGAGAGAGAGAGAGAGAGAAAGAGAGGGAGAGAATGGATGTGCTAGGGCCTCCAGACACTGCAAATGAACTCCAGATGCCTGCTCCCCCTTGTGCATCTGGGCTATGTGGGTCCTGGGGAATTGAACTGGGATCCTTTGGCTTTGCAGGCAGCCACCTTAACTACTAAGCCACCTCTCCAGCCCTAGCCCCTTCTCTTTTTTTGAGATAGGGTCTCGCTGTGTAGCCTGGGCCATCCTATACCTCAGTGCATAGTCCAGGCTGACCTTGAATCCACATAAATCCTCCTGCTTCAGCCTCTTGAGGGCTGAGATTACAGGCATGAGCTACCATCCTTGACCTTTTTTCTCTTTCCTTTTCTTTCTTTCTTTCTTTTTTTTTTTTTGTGGTACTAAGTACCACTTGGGCTACACCACCAACCCCAGTACTTTTGTTCTTTTTTTCCTTTGGAGGTAGGGTCTCTCTGTAGCCCAGGCTGACCTAGAATTCACTATGTAGTCTCAGGGTGGTCTTGAACTCACAGCAATTCTCTTACCTCTGCCTCCCAAGTGCAGGGATTAAAGGCATGTGCCACCATGCCTGGCTATAGTACTTCTAAAAAAACTTTATTTATTTATTTGAGAGACATGGGCAGAGGGGAAGAGGCAGATAGAGAATGGGTCTCCATCCACTGCCAATGAACTCCAGACACATGTGCCATCTTGTTCATCTGGCTTATGTGGTTACTGGGGAATCAAACCTGAGTCCTTAGGCTTCATAGCAAGTGCCTTGACCACGAAGCCATCTCTCCATTCCCACTGTACTATTTTTTTTTAACGATTTTTATTTATTTATTTGTTAGAGAGAGGGAGAGGGAGGGAGAGAGGGAGAGGGAGGGAATGGGCGCGTCAGAGCCTCTAGTTACTGCAGATGCATTCCAAATGCACGCGCCACCATGTACATCTGGCCTATATGGGACCTGAAGAATCAAACCTGGGTCCTTAGGCAGGCAGGTGCCTTAACCACTAAACCATCTCTCCAGCCCCCCTGTAGGTTTTTTTTTTTTTTTTTTTTTTTGAGAGCGACAGACACAGAGAGAAAGACAGATAGAGGGAGAGAGAGAGAATGGGCGCGCCAGGGCTTCCAGCCTCTGCAAACAAACTCTAGACGCGTGCGCCCCCTTGTGCATCTGGCTAACGTGGGACCTGGGGAACCGAGCCTGGAACCAGGGTCCTTAGGCTTCACAGGCAAGTGCTTAACCGCTAAGCCATCTCTCCAGCCCCCCTGTAGTATTTTTAATTGAGCCATAGTCTATATCTGCTTCTGAAAGAGGTATTCTAAATTGTCTCTTCAGTCCCTTTTGCTTAGATATTACGGTATGTCATTACACATTGCAGCTGTGCCTCCATGCCTGAGTGGTGGGTGGTCAGAGGAGTAAATATGAGGGGAAAGAAATTGACGAGGAGGAGGTTGTGATAAAATTCTTTTTTGACTGATGTTGAGACACTCGGAAGGTATTATAGTGGACACAGATGAGATCGCTAAGCTTGCTTCCTTTGGTCTTTCCCTGTGGCTATAGGAGAGCTCTGGTGATTCATTTCAGGCTGTGTATAGCTTCTTTGACGAGGAAGCCAGCCTCATGGCCAGAGAAAAGAGCTGTTGGGATAGGCCCTGTAGGCAGCAGTCATTTCAAACTTTCAGCCAATTTTCTTTTCTTTTGTTTTGTTTTCCGAGGTAGGGTCTCACTCTAGCTCAGGCTGACCTGGAATTCAGTATGGAGTCTCAGGGTGGCCTCGAACTCACGGTGATCCTCCTACCTCTGCCCTCTGAGTGCTGAGATTAAAGGCGTGCACTCCCACGCCTGGCCTTCAGCCAGTTTTTAAGAAATTTTCTTCTTGGGGCTGGATAGATGCTCAGTGGTTAGGCACTTGCTTGC
This sequence comes from Jaculus jaculus, assembly GCF_020740685.1. Classification (NCBI taxonomy): domain Eukaryota; kingdom Metazoa; phylum Chordata; class Mammalia; order Rodentia; family Dipodidae; genus Jaculus; species Jaculus jaculus. Next base: position 26,814,040 of record NC_059110.1, read on the forward strand.
AAAGCCTAGATACCTTGGTTTGATTCCCCAGAATCCACGTAAAGCCAGATGTACAAAGTAGTACCCATATCTGGAGTTGGTTTGCATCGGCTGGAGGTCTTGGCATGCCTATTCTCTTTCTGCCTGTCTCTCTCTGCTTGCAAATATAATAAATAAAAAAAAAAAGAAAGATACTTCTTTCTCTCTCTACACATCATGCTTATTTGCTAGTTCTCTTTTCTTTTCCCTCCCTCCCTTCTTTCTTTCTTATGTTTTTCAGCACCCTCTATCTATTGTCTTCCCATGATAATGCTGGTATTTTTTTCTTTCTTCCCACCCTGCACATCGTCCCTGTGCCTTTGTAATGCTTTGGTTAATTGAACTTTAGGGCTCACAGCATTATGACATCTGTGCTGTTCAAAACAGATAAGCATGGCTTAGTTAGCTCCCTTTCTTCCTTTTATCAAGCCGTCTTTCTGGATAATCCAGGAAAGCTCTAAATTTGTGGCAATCCTCCTGCCTCAGCCTTCCATGTTTTGGGATTACAGGTGGAAGTCACGATGTCCATCTCCCCGCCCCCATTCCTTCTACAACTTTTGTTTCTCCTAGTATTAATACTTTCCCCTTTTTGGTATATATGCTTGTGTTATTGGTTGTTATTTCATCTGTAAACTCTGTCCTAGGTGTCCCTTCACCTTAAGAATTCCATCCATGGGCTGGAGAGATGGATTAGCAATTAAAACTCTTGCCTGTGAAGCCTAAGAACCCAGGTTTGGCTCCCCAGAACCCACGTAAGCCAGATGCACAAGGTGACGCATGCGTACAAGGTCAGGAATGTGCACAAGGCAGCACGTGGCTGGAGTTCGGTTCCACTGGTTCGAGGCCCTGGTGTGCCAACTCTTTCCCGCAAAAAAAAAAAAAAAAAAAAAAAGAAAAAAAAATTGGTCCATCTTCCCTGGTGTCACCTAACCTTGACTAATTTCTCTCTGGGCTTGCTGTTACCCCATGTCTCTCGTCCCTTGTCATTTCTCCTTTCTGTAATACCTTTTAGACTGCTCCTTCATTTTTGTAGGGATGTTAGTTTTTTGCCACTGTGACAAAATGCCTGAGAAAAACAACTTAAAGGAGGAAAGATGCTCTTTGCCTAATGGTTTTGGAGGTGTGAGGCTGTGGTTGGCTGGCTTCTTTGCTATGGGCCTGAGACAAGCCTAAAAATTTCTGGTAGAAGGGCATACTACAAACAAGTTGTTCCATCTCCTCGTATCTAGGAAGGAGGGAGGGAGCTACAGACACACACATACAAAGGCTTAGGGGCAAGACCTGCCCTCTCAAAGTGCTCCCCTAGCAGCCCAATTCCTCCAGTCAAGCCCAGATTTTCTTAGTCTGTCCCATGTCTCCCCAGTCCATTCAGGGATGAATCCAGCTATTGTGAACCCGTCAATTGATGATGGCACAAATGGCTCATCTGTAAACATTGCATTAGGGGCCCAGCCCTCCATGCAGGAACTTTTGGGGGCACTTTTTATATGCATACCACAACAACCCCTCCAAGAGCCCCCATAATGGCACAGAGTAAACATTCACACTGCAAAAGATGGTATTGAGCCTAGTCAGGAAATGTTCAACTAATACAAGATTTAAACAGGGCAAACATCAAACTCTGTAGCTTCAAGTCTATCAACTCTAACCAGTGACAAATCTCCAAATCATATAATTCTAACTAGTGATAAGTCCCTGGAATTTTAATTCTGCCCCTCCAGCTAGGCTACTCACAGTCCCAGAAAAGTTCATCTGGTGCTGGCAGCCGTCTCTGGCAGCCATCCCATAGTCCTGGCATCTTCATTGGGTCTCCACAGAAACCCATGGTTCATCCTCATGACTCCATTGGGCCTCCATGCAGGTAATCCAACATGCCTACATCACACTGCCCATGGCCATTTCCAAAATACTAAACCGTATTGCAAATTCAGTAACCCTCTCTTTCTTGTATTTGTTATACTTCCTATTACCAGGTGGGCTGCCAATTTGTTAATCCAGGGGGAATAAAGCAGTTTTGAAAAACAGGACACTCCTTCAGCATCCAGACCCCTTCAGAAGAGTCTGCATTCTTCCTGCTGTCCCAATGCAAATCATCTCCCCAATCTCAGTGGTAATGATCTCTCAAAGAATTGTGGAGGCCAGGTGTGGTGGTGCATGCCGTTAATCCCAGCAGGAGCAGAGTTAGGAGGATCACTGTGAGTTCGAGGCCACCCTGAGACTCCATAGTGAATTCCAGGACATTCTGGACTAGAGTGAGACCATACCTAGAAAAACAAAACAAACAAAAAAAAGAATTGCAGCTGAACGAGCAGAAATTCCGGCCCGAAGATTTCATTTCTTGCCATATCCATCTGCTCACACCAGTCCATTTCCTGCACAAGTTCTCAGGACGTGGCCGTAACAGCAAGCCTCTCACACAAATGGTTTCTAGCCCAGTCCATGCAAAACTCTTTCTCACCCTCATGAGCCACACCTCACAGTCCATAGTTCTTACTGCATTCAGGTCTCTCAACTCTGACCTGAATGTTCCATCAAGCTGTACTTACAGCACTGCAAGGCATCTCTTAGGACAAGGTTTCATATCCTGCCACATTCCTCTCAAAAATCACCTCCAGAAGGCCAAAAGCCACACAATCAGGTTTTTAGCAATAATAACCCTACTTCTGGTATAAATTTTACTGTTGCAGTCAGGTTCTCATTGCTAGCAGAAAACACCTAGCCAAGAGCAGCTTGTGGAAGAAAAGGGTTTGTTTTGGATTACAAACTCAAGGGGAAGCTCTCTGATGACAGAGGAAAAGGATGGCATGAGCAGAGGCTGGACGTCACCACCTGCCCGACATCAGATGGACAAGAACAACAGGAGTGTGCCAAACACTGACAAGAGGAAGCTGGCGGTGACACCCATAAGCCTGCCCCCAGCATTGCACCACCTTGAGGAGGCTTCAGTTGTCAGAGTGCCACCAGCTTTCAGAACATGTAAGTTATTATGGGGGACACCTGACTCAAACCACCACACATGTCTAAGAGATTTCCAAATTAAAAAAATATTCTTTACAAATTTTCAATTGTTTTAAAATTAGCAGATAAGAATGACATTATATGGAGTACAGTGTGGTACTTGGATACATAAATACAGTGTAGCATGATCAAGTTAATTAACAAAGTAATTGTCTTTTTCTTAATTTGTCCATTTATTTCCTTGCTTTTTTTCAGTGGCCACCCCACCATTTTTACTCAGGAGAAGGAACAGTCAGTACTTAATAGACAAATTTTTTCTATGCTGGGCCTCTAGCCACTGAAAATGAACTCCAGATGTGTGTGCCCTTTCTGCATCTGGCTTATGTGGGTCCTGGGGAATTGAACCTGGGTCCTTTGGCTTCATAAGCAAGAGCCTTAACTGCTAAGCCATCTCTCCAGCCCTGGAATGAGAATTCTTTACTTCATTATTGCACAGTCATCACAACCTCATGAGGTACTTCTCATTCATTTTTGACTGGAGCATGGCCTGGGGCTGGATTCCTCCCTACCTTTGTTGATAGAATGAATATCAGGGGCAAAATGAACTAAAATAAATTTTTTATTATTACTATTTTTCATAGCACCTGGATACCTCTTAAATGCTAAGCAAGTGCTCTACCATTTTTGTAGTTTGTAGGCTGTCCTGGAACTTGTGGCCACCCTGTCTCATCTTCATTAGTAGTTGAGATTATAGGTATGTGCCAGCAAACCCAGCTTTGAAAATAGATTTATTTTACTTATTTATCTTCATGTGTCTATAATACAAGCATATGCATGTATATGTGTGGGGGTAGGAGGAATGCACGTGTGCCATGACACATGTGCAGAGGCCAGGGGACAGCCCTGAGGCGTCTGTGCTCAACTTTCCGTGAAGCAGGATGTTTTGTGGCTGCAAAGGAGCACAGACACATGCACCACTTTGTACCTCGCCTTATGAAGGTGCTGGGGAGGATCGAACCCAGTCCACAGGCTTTGCAAGCCAAGCACCTGTAACCATGGAGCTATCTACTGAGCCTTTATTTATTTATTTGAGTAGGGTTTACATATATGCCTCAGGCTAGCCCAGGGCTCACTATGTAGTCCTACAACTCAAAGCTATCCTTGTGCCTCAGCCTCCCAAGTGCTGGGATGGCAAGCTTGAGCTGTCAGGTCAGGCAAAACAAGGTCCCTGTGGGTTTATCTCATGTGTTTCAGAACGCCCATGCTCCTGAGTGCTCATGCGTGACACTGTGTTGAGAAGGGCTGGATTTAATAGTCATGCCCTTGTGAGACTAAATCATTCTCAATTATAGAACTCAGTCAATCCCAGAAGGAGCAAAGGGAAGCTGATCTTCAGGTGCTCTAGTTTATTCTCTCCAGACTGTGAAATATCTTCTGGGTGGGATGGGTACTATATACATAGGCCTGATGGAGGAAGAAATATCCCTAAAGTATCATGGGTAAGTGTGGAAGTTGTCACCAAGACTGGAATACTAGCTATTGTGCCCATGATCGTGTTTTCTGAGGCCTTTTACTTGAGGGTCACAGTGTGTCAAGAGTCTTTGAGGAATTCTTCCATCTTTCCACATGTCATCCAGTTAACATAAACTTGGCTTTCAGATGAGTATTCCTGGAACAGTTTTCTTCATATGACTTTCTTAGCTAAAAACTCATTGCCTTTAAAGTCTGAAGATTCAACATATAAGGCAATTTCTAATCTAATGCAAGGCTGTGGTCAATGTCTTAGTTCAGTTCCCTTTCTTTTTTATTTCTTTTTATTTATTTATTTGAGAGAGAGAGAGAAATAGGCAGGGAAAGCCATCTCTCCAGCCCTCAGTTCCCTTTCTTAAAAGTCTCTTTTAAAAATAAATTCTGTGTCTGTCTGTCTGTCTGTCTGTCTGTCTATATGTATGTGAGAAAGAGGCACTCTAGGGCCTCTAGCTGCAGCAAATGAACTCCAGAAACACGTGCCATCTTGTGCATCTGGCTTATGTGGGCACTGGGGAATTAAACCTGGGTACTCAGGCTTTGCAAGCCAATGCTATAACCGCTAAGCCATCTCTCCAGTCTTCAGTTTCCTTTCCAACCATGCCCTGGCCCAGGCCCCTTGCCCAGTGTGGAGTGGTTCTCGTTTCTGGACTGAGGTGTCTGTGCTCAACTTTCTGTGAGACAGGATCTTTGGTACCTGCAAAAGAGCACAGACACATGCACCACTCTGTATCTGGCTTTATGGGTGCTGGGGAGGATCGAACCCAGTCCACAGGCTTTGCAAGCCAAGCACCTGTAACCATTGAGCCGTCTCCCTAGCCTTAAATTTTTTTTAAAAACTTTTTAAAAAAATTTTTTTGTTCATTTTTTATTTATTTATTTGAGAGTGACAGAGAGAGAGAAAAAGACAGAGAGAGAGAGAGAGAGAGAGAGAGAGAGAGATTGAGAATGGGCGCGCCAGGGCCTCCAGCCACTGCAAACGAACTCCAGACGCGTGCGCCCCCTTGTGCATCTGGCTAACGTGGGTCCTGGGGAACCGAGCCTCGAACCAGGGTCCTTAGGCTTCACAGGCAAGTGCTTAACCGCTAAGCCATCTCTCCAGCCCCTTAAATTTTTTTTTTTAAATTATTTATTTATTTATTTGAGAGCGACAGACACAGAGAGACAGACAGATAGAGGGAGAGAGAAAGAATGGGCGTGCCAGGGCTTCCAGCCTCTGCAAACGAACTCCAGACGCGTGCGCCCCCTTGTGCATCTGGCTAACGTGGGACCTGGGGAACCGAGCCTCGAACCGGGGTCCTTAGGCTTCACAGGCAAGCGCTTAACCACTAAGCCATCTCTCCAGCCCCAATTTTTTTTTTTTTTTGAGTAGGGTCTGCACATATACCTCAGGTTAGCCAGGGACTCACTATGCAGTCCTACAACTCACAGCTATCCTTCTGCCTCAGGCTCCTGAGTGCTGGGATGGCTCAGTTCAGGAGCAGTTTTTTTGAGCGAGCATATAGCGTGTGCATTCACAAATGTTCACTCACACACACAGAAATCCACACATTGAGTCAATGGACAAAGTTGAAATTCGGAATTTTAAAGATTTTAGGGTTAGGATCTGGTACTGTGACATGTGAGCAAGTTATGCCACCTTACCAGGCCTCCACTTCCTCTGTGGAAACACAGTGAGTGAGACGATCACTAGAATCTGTAATTTAAAAATGTTTCCAAGCGGCTACAGAAATTGTGGTGGTTATGAGCAGCAGATATAACGGATGAGTATGGTGAGAATTTTCTGGCAATTTCATTGCATAGGTGGCTTGGGCCATGAGTGTGACTAACATTTATCTACATTGAGTAGTGGAGGGGTAGTGATTTTATTCCTGAACTTGTGCCTAAAGTCCGTGCAGGTGTGACACATGCTATCTGCGTCCACTCCTGTGAGTGCTGAGTGGATCTGACTTTGTAATGCCATCTGCAACTACGGCATTTTTCTTATTTCAAATTAAGAGTTAAAGTATTAACTGTTGTTACAGAATGTTATGCAAATAGTGGACTTCTTCCTTTGCTGTCTAAATTCCTAGATGTCTTTGCTACTGCTAGCAGACATATAATACAGGTGTTTGAACATTAAAGGCAGTTTCTAACTTTCGATAGCTCATGTGATTCTTCACCTTCTAAATAATGTTAGTGAGAATAATGGGAAGGATAAGGAGAGGACAATGGACAAAATAAAGGTGCAGGCAATTCAAGGGTCTGAAATTCTTTCTTTTAGCAGTTCTGCATTTTGACATACTTGGAATTTGGTGAGTGAATGAAATTCTAGAAGAGAACTGAAAACATTGTGGTTGAACAAACACTGACATTTCATCTCCTTTTCTTTCCCTCTGTAGAATAATGTCTCAAGTGTATTCCACTCAGTCCTTCCTAAGAGGAATTGTGCCCTGTTGAGTGATGGTCACGCTGCCCTCATGTGGTTTTATATTCAGCTGAATAGAAGTTTCACTCTTGTCATTTTTGCATTGCCTTAGATTAATGACAGAACTTGAAAATCCTGAGTCTTGATACAGGCTGGGAAGCAGTTCTCAATGTTCGACTTTGTTATTTCAAGCTCTTAATAGTGTCGACACTGCTGCATTTAAAAGTTCTCGGGAAAGAAATACTCTTCAGTTTTATGATGATATTATTATATTGCAGAATATACCTTTCTATGTCCTAGAAAATGTTCCGAGTTAAAGAATTCATGCTAATTAAAAAATAAATATAGGGCTGGAGAGATGGCTTAGCGGTTAAGCACTTGCCTGTGAAGCCTAAGGACCCCGGTTCGAGGCTCGATTCCCCAGGATTCATGTTAGCCAGATGCACAAGGGGGCACATGCATCTGGAGTTCGTTCGGGTGGCTGGAGGCCCTGGCGTGCCCATTCTTTCTCTCTCTCTCTCTCTCTGTGTTGCTCTCATAAATAAACAAAAAATGCAAAAAAAAAAATAAATGAAAAGACAACATAAAATAAGAAATTAGGATACTAGAAACGAAAACACTCAACTGATATTAAATTTCCCACCAGTCCAGTGGGAAGAAAAGCCAGATTTATTTCCAGATATTGAAAAGAACGTGTGGCATTTCTTACATTTCCAAGTTTGTGAAGTAAGTTAAATACCAAAATATGATAATGGCTATCCATGGGTAATGGAGCAGGGGCGGGAACGTATGGATGTAAATTGTGAGTAGACTTGGATGAGGCATTCGAAAATTCTTCTTTGGCTTTTCTTGTTGTGCTTGTGTTATTAATTAAAGTCAGAAATCAGACTCTGCCTGCCTGTCCTCCCTCTAGCTGGCTTTGCAGCTCTGTTTTTTTTTTTTTTTAATTTTGTTTTTCATTCTTTGGTGTGTGTGGGATTGCCACATTAGGGGATATTGACGGCTGCAGTATTGAAGACCCCAGACTGTCCCATGGTACATAGCTTTGGCACGCTAATGGATGCTAACGGAAAGATGCAATTTGACCTGAGAAACATGACAAGAATATAATTCTGTATATTTCAGGGAAAGCATTCCTTTCATAATAGTCATATTGAGAGAGGGTGTATTTAATTCCATGTTGTGGATGTTCCTAAAAACGTGGTTGAGTTTTTTTTTTTTTAACAAAAAATTAAATCTGGAACCTGTTAGTCTGTATACAAACCATAGTTTTGGTTTGTACTTGTATCAGCTGTTTGGTACCATGGCCATTGGGAATATTTTTTTCTCCCAAGGCAGGGCCTAACTCAAGCTCAGGCTGACCTGAAATTCACTATGGAGTCTCAGGCTGGCCTCAAACTCACAGCGATTCTCTTACCTCTGCCTCCCAAGTGCTGGGATTAAAGGTGTGCACCACCACGCCCGGCCACATCTAGAATATTCTGGTGTGACCGCCCACTTCTGCCTGCAGGGTTTCTCACCACCGGTGCTTCGCTGTCTGTCCTCATGCTCTGTGGCTGTTTTCCCCCTGCTGACTGTCAATGCACGTCCACACATTTCTCTCTTTGCAGAAATGATGGGGAGCATATGACATACAAATTGCAACTTGAGCTCTTTTCCCCTCCGTAACAGTGTGCTTTGCAGTTTCCACAGCCCTGCACATGTGCCGCTTTTTCTTTCAGGATTGCTGGCTTCCCTTTGTATGAGCATCACAGTATGTTTAGTCAGCCTCCTTCCCACTGGTAAACATTTGGGTTACTTCTCCATTTTGACCAGTTCAAATCATATCGCAGCGAACATCCTTGTATTGCACCTTACTGTTTTGGTTTCCAGCATCTAATCTTACTGGAAAGAGGGTAGGTTTAACTTGGGAGCAGCCAAAGGTTACATGGCCACACATCTAGGGGTCAGACTCTTTAGGAATTCTAATTTTGGTTTCTAGATTTATTGCTATAATAAAGGTCTCAAGGTTGCTAGCTTGAAGGATGTTCTTAATCTTAATATATCTGACCCTGGTGTGTGTGTATTATTATCTCCTTATCATTTAAAATAATTTGTTTTACTTCTTTGAGTGAGAGTGTGGGTATTGGGGCATCAAACCTGAGCTGACAGGTTTTTCAAATAAGTGTCTTAAAGCTGGGTGTGGTGGAGCATGCCTTTCATCCCAGCACTCAGGAGGCAGAGTTTAGGAGGATCACCGTGAGTTCCAGGCCACCCTGAGACTACATAGTGAGTTCCAGGTCAGCCTGGGCTAGAGTGAGACCCTACCTTGAAAAACAAAAACAAAACAAACCAAATAAGTGTCTTTAATCCCTGAGCCACCTTCCCAGTCCATATACTTATTTTATAATTATAAAGCTATATTAGATGTGACTCTTTCCCTCCTATGGTCCTGGAAATTGAACCCAGGGCTTCTACCATCAAGCTGTATTCCAAGGTCCTCTTGGATTTACTTTTTCTTTTTGGATTGAGCCCAAGGCCTTATAAGACATGTTAGGCACGAGCTTTGCCACTGAGCTACAGTCCAATGCCAGATGAGATTTTTGGATTATGTTGTTGTAATTCAATATTTTCTTGAACCTTTAACTACATAACATTTTTCCCCCCAAGATAGGGTCTTGCTCTAGCCCAGGCTGACCAGGAATTCACTATGTAGTCTCAGGGTGGCCTCGAACTCACGAACTCATGACGATCCTCCTACTGCCTTCTGTGCGCTGGGATTAAAGGCATGCACCACCTTGCCTGGCTGTATGACACATTTTGATTTTCGCTCCCAAACCTGACTTCCAGTTGGTCAATCTGATACTGGTGAACCCTGCCTCCTCTTTCAAGAAAGTAGCATTTGCTCCAAGTGCTGAACTGCTCTCTGATTCCTTGGACTCTCTTGGGCCTTCTCAAGGCACCTTGAATCTACGGGCTGGAGAGCATTTGGCGGTGCACTGTGGTTCTTTCTTTGCCGTGTCTTGGTAGCGGGCATTGTGTCGTGGATCATTTCTTCCTCGGTGTGTGTTCTAAGCATGGCTTGCTCTAGCAATGCGAAGAACTGGGGAGAAGCCTGGGCTTCACCTGGGAAGAAACTTGGCCACTAGGGAGGAAGGCCTACGTTGAGTTCACTCATGTGGCAATTAGAAGTGTCGTTTAGTGGCAGAGCTCTCGTATGATCCTGGGTTCTGCCCCAGCACTGAAAAAAGAAAAATGCAGTGGAGAGAAAAAGTTCTCTGTTAGAGGAGTATGTTAGTTTCATGTTGCATTACAAGTCACCTGAGGAAAGCAATGGAAAGGAAGATGTTCTGACTCAAAGGGTGACTGGGAAGGAGTTGGGATGAAAGGATCAAGAGGAAGAGAGAGAGAGAGAGAGAGAAAGAATATTTTGTGGTGCTTGGTATGGAACCCACAGCTTTGTGCACGGTAACCAGGGGCCTATTATTTTGGAATGGAAGTGACCATATTTGAAAATTACTGGGCTCAGCCATCATTCAGTGACTTACTGAGCCGGCCCTCACACTGACTTTGTACTAGAGCTTCAATCTACTTACTGTCTTGGGGTCTCTGGCCTCGTGACCTGCCATACAGATTTCAGCCTTGCTGCCCCTATAATTGCATGAAGCAATTTCTTAACATACATCTAAGTTAATGTGGTTGTTAAAATCCTATATCTAGGGCTGGGGAGATGACTCAGCAGTTAAAGGCATTTGCTTGCGAAGCCTGCCTGCCTGGGATCAATTCTCCAGTACCCACATAAAGCAAGATGGACAAAGTAACACATATATCTGGAATTTTCTTATAGTGGCAAGATGCCCTGGTGTGTCCATTTTCTTTCTCCACCTTCAATTATATAAAAATAGTTTAGTTTCTAAAAAACCTGTCTTCCTGTTTCATCTATCTATCTGTCTGTCTGTCTGTCTATCTATCTATCTATCTATCTATCTATCTATCTATCTATCTATCTATCTATCTATCTCCTGTGCATTTCGGCATTATGTGTCTGATTCTGGCTATGTGTTGATATGTGCTTCCTGGTGTTTCCATTTCTCAGGAGGACCCCAACCTAACACAGATCCCCATCAATAGTAAGCAGAGATTGTTCATTCTGTCTGCTGCACTTTCTTCCTAGCAGGTAGCCCATCCCTGACTCTTGAGTTCTTTCAAAGGCCACATTTCCCTGTCCAGGAAGGGCCAGTTCTACTCTTATTCAATAATTCACCCATGTTTACCTCTCCTTTCGCTGTTGTATTATTATAATTATTGCCATGTGGACTGTTTTCCCCAAACCAAGCAGCACTTGCTCCTACTGGCCTGTATCTCGAATGTCCTAGTTTCCTTGGCCTGGGAAAATTTTTCTACAAGTACTTACTGAGAGACAGAATTGGGCTCTGCAGATGAAGTCAGGCTTTAAAGCAATTCATAGGGACATTTTTAAGAAAACACATAAACATTGAGAAGAAAATGACATCTGTGGCTTATAGCAAGGTAGGCTAGTACTCTACCACTGAGCTGTGTCCTGGCCCAGTTTGCTTTTTCTTAGCTCTTGATTGTTCTGCATAAGATGTTGTTTAACCTGTTCAACTGTTAGTGACTCTCGCCGGGTAAGGTAGCAGTTGCCGTATACCCATGCTTGTTGGAACAGAATGCGTGAGCATGCACCGTGTGGGTAGCCAGTTTTGCAGCAATTGTGAGTGACTCATTTATTTGTTTTCAGTGAGAAAACATGGGAAGAGGCAAGTCAAATTTTCTTTAAAGGAGCCATACTAGGGTATTTAAGACGAAGGTTAGCCCCAGTCCTGACCTTTGGTGGATGTAGATAGTATAGTGCAAATCAGATTAGGTTATTGTTATAAAATTCTGAGTCATTGTGAGTGATCCAACAGTCAGTTAAAAACAATGGTTTCCCCATGACCAGGATCACAGCCTTTCAGGGCGTATCTTCATATGTCTTCCAGAACATGTTTAAATATTTAGAGTTAGGTTTTTCCTCATAGATTACAATGAAACTGTACTTACAGTGTTACTGAATGGTGATCCAAAACCTTTTAGGAAAGGAAAGCTGTGAAAGCTAAGTGCTTATTCCTACTTTGGGGGTATGTTTTCTTTTTTTTTTTGCTGCTCATAAAGGTAAATTTATTCAACCAAATAGCTACCATTTTTATGTATTTTTCCTGTTTTTGCAAACAGGCTTATTCTAGGAGTGAATTTGTTTCTTGGTTTAATTATCCAAAATACTTTAAAAATATTTTTATTTATTTATAAGGGGGGGGGAGACAGAGAGAGAGGAGAGAAAATGGGCATGCCAGGGCCTCTAGCCACTGCAAATGAATTCCAGATGTACACACCACCTTGGGCATCTGGCTTATGTGGGTTTTAGGGAGTTGAACCTGGGTCCTTAGGCTTGGCAGGAAAGCTCCTTAACTGTTAAGCCAGTTCTTCAGCCCCCAAATGTATTCCCCCCCCTTAGATTTACTTCATACATCACTGGACTCAGGGGCATTTGTGAAATTTTACATTTCTAGCCAAAACTTAAAGACACACCATGTCAAAATTAGTCCTGGTTTATTTCTTTCTTTTTTAAAAAATTTATTTATTTATTTGAGGAGAGAGAGAGAGAGAGAGAGGCAGATAGAGAGTGAATGGGCACACCAGGGCGTTTAGCCGCTGCAGACAAACTACAGACATATGCACCACCTTACGTGGGCCCTGGGGAATCAAACCATGGTCCTTTGGCTTTGCAGGCAAGTGACTTAACTGCTAAGCCATTTCTCCAGTCCAACCCCCTCCTGGTATTCTTTTGTCTATTTCCTACTGTTAATACACGGAGAAGGGCAAGTCCATCGTGTGAGAAGTGAAATTTCCTCATAGCCACAACTTTTACTTTGATCAAGAATTGTTAAAAAATGGGCTGGAGAGATGGCTTAGCGGTTAAGCGCTTGCCTGTGAAGCCTAAGGACCCCGGTTTGAGGCTCGGTTCCCCAGGACCCACGTTAGCCAGATACACAAGGGGGCGCACGCGTCTGGAGTTCGTTTGCAGTGGCTGGAAGCCCTGGTGCGCCCATTCTCTCTCTCTCCCTCTCTGTCTCTTTCTCTCTCTCTCTATCACTCTCAAATAAATTAATAAAAAAATGAACAACAACAAAAAAGAATTGTTAAAAAATTATTAAAATTATATGAGTAATTGTGTTTATAAATTAAGGGGTCTTGGAGAGCTGTATATATTTTGCTTTCTGTGTCTTTATTGGACGTCCCCATTTTCCTCTCCAAGAGCACACACACACCATATACACACACACACACACACACACACACACACACATATACATACATACATATATATATATATATATATGTATGTTTGTTTTGCTCAGTGCAGTTTAAGTGCTCACTACCTTAAGTATTCCAAAGAAGGTCAAAGCACGCTGACCTGAAATTTTCTGTTCAGACTCAAGGCAGGGATCACAGAATCCTTAGGCATTACAGCCTAGCTTCACTCAGAGGTAGAGGATATAGAACTGAAATGAATCAGTGATTTAAAAACACACACGTTATAGAAAAGGTATGTGTGGGTGGAGTTCCTACTGTTAACTGGAGCAAAAGCTCCGGCTCCCGTGTCTTCAGTTGTAAGGAACCTTTTCTAGAGACGTGGTGTTTTGAGTCTCCAAGGAAGGAAGAGGGCGTTGAGGTGCGAGGTGAGGAAAGGGCTTCCTTCATGGTGTATGTTTTAGAAAGGGTGTGGTGGAGAAAGTCACTCTCCCTCTCTTAATTACCTTATTTATGTTAGGTGTTTTACTTAACATTATGTTTAATTAACGTAATAAGTAAAATGTCATAAAAGTATTTTGCCACTGAGCATTTGTAATTCCCATGTCTTTTTCAAGCCCTAATGAGCTGGTTGTTGCATGCTAGTGTTCGATGTAGCTTTTCTTTGGATGTGGAGAAGTGTTAATTCTCACTTATCGCCACCATTCAGAAATGTCTTGTTTTATTTCCAAGTTTACTGGTGGCCAGGAGAAGCATACTGTTCACTTGCCACTGCCTTGTCCTCTTACCCTGTCCTGGCGTGTGATGTGGCGTGGGTGTCCCCGGGCTCATCTCCGGGGGAGTCCCGCTTCCGGGGCTGTGGACTTATATAACGGGCCTTGGCAAACCAGGGTCCACTTTCCAATTTCAGACAAACCAGAACATTTTCAAAGTTACTCCTCCTGTCCGCTGGCTCTTAGAGTTGGTAGTTTTTTCTTCTTTAGCATAGGTTTTGTCAAAATGGATTTAAAATTGGGACTTGGCAGTCACATGGGTGGATGCAGCAATTCTCCTAGTGAGTACATATCCAGGGGAAATGAGCCGCTGTCTTACCAAGATAGCAGATAGCAGCTCTGTGGTCACTGCACCAACATTCATGGTAGCCAGGCCGGAGAAACAACACAAGTGTCAGTGGATGGATGGAAAGGAAATGTAGTGTGTATACACACACACACACACACACACACACACACACACACACACAGAAACACACGCATGCGCACACCAGAGTTTACAATATGACAAACCTGGAGGACATGATGCTAAGCACAGAAAGACAGCTACTGCATGGTGTCACTGATACATGGAATTAAAAAAAGAAAACAAATCAAACCTACTGAAACAGAGTAGAAGGGTGGTTACCAGAGACTGGAAGACGGAGAAAATAAGGAGACTTTGGCTGAAGTATTTCCCTTACGCAAAGAGAGGATGTTAGGGAGAGCTAGTGTTTGTGTGGAAAGAAGTGGAATGAGGTTGGGAGGTTTGTTTCCATCTAACTTCTGTCTGAAACACTTCTGAATGATCGGAAGTGTTCTCATCGCGCAATCCTCCCCCAAAAGGCAAGCATGTGAGGTGATAGGTGTGTTGACTGGACTCAGTCGTGGTAATTTTTTCACTGCGCATGTGTGTTACATACAAGTCCTCATGTTATAGACCCGAGATAGTTTGTATTGGGAATGACTTTCCAGAGCTTGGGTCCACACTTGGCACTCTTGGGAGGTGCTTCGTGAGGGACGTTCAGGTCACTGGAGTTGTGCCTCTGGAGGTGATGGTGGGGTCCTTGCCCCTGCTTCTGTCCTTTTTTTTTTCCTTCCTTCCTCCCTCATTTCCTACTCTTTAGCCTTCCCCCATATGTACATACAAATTGTGTTTTTTTAATGTTCCTTAGAAGTGAAAACTTTACTTGAGCACAATGATATTTTAATTTCTGTCCTTAGGACTTGCTCTTATTCTTTTTTCTTTATTATGAACAATGTATTTTGTATGGAGACATCATGTGTTGGCTTTTTTTTTTTTTTTAAGAGGTAAGGTGTCATGCTAGCACAGGCTGACCTGGAATTCACTCTGTAGTCTCAGGGTGGCCTCGATCTCATAGCGATCCTCCTACCTCTGCTTCCCGTGTGCTGGTATTAAAGGTGGGTGCCACCACACCTGGCTAATTTTTTAAAAAAATATTTTTATTTATTTGAGAGTGAGCTAGAGAGAAAAGTTACACTGGTGGCACACACAATGTGACACACACGCCACATTGTGCTACTGGGCATTAGGAATGGAACCCCAGCTCAGCAGGCTTTGCAAATAAGCACCTTTAACCACTGAACTGTCTCCCCGGCCCACCACGCCCAGCCTTCATGTGGGTGCCGGGGAACCTAACTCAGGTTCTCATGCCTGTGTGGCAAGCACTTTATCCACATCTTCTTAGCCCCCTTCCCTCTCCTTTTTCTTCTTTCCTCTCTTCCTTAACATCTTTCTTCCTTTCCTTATTTTTTTTTTTGCATGTCTATGTGTACAGTCTGTGTGGCGGGTGTGTGTGTGTGGTGTCTGTATGTGTGTGTGCAAATGCACGCACCCCATGCCCATGTGTGTAGTCTGTGTGGCGGGTATGTGTGTGGTGTCTGTACGTGTGTGTGCAAATGCACGCACCCCATGCCCATGTGTGCAGAGGCCAGGGGAGGATGTGGAGTGTCCTCCTCTGTCATTCACCCTTGTGACTCCTTGCGAGGGGGCCTTTCACTGAATCAGAGTTGCTGTTTTCTGTCGTTCTGGCCGACTAGCAAGCTCCAGTCTCTGATTGCCACAGTACTGGGGTTCCAGGCATGTGTGGCCATGCCCAGCTGTGGAGGTGTGTGTTGGGGTGGATCACATCCTCTCAGGCAGGCCCACGTGCTTGTACGGCATGTGCTGTTATCTGCTGAGCCATCTCCCCAGCCCTCTTCATTTTTTAAAAAAAATATTTTTATTTATTTATTTGTGAGCAGATAGAGAGAGAGGGGTGGGGGATAGAGAATGGACATGCCGGGACCTCATGCCACTTTATGCATCTGGCTTTTCGTGGATGCTGGGGAGTCAAATCCAGGCCATAAAGCTTTGAAAGCAAGTGCCTTAACTGCTGAACCATCTCTCTCCAGCCACCTCTTTACTTTCTTTCAAGACAGGGTCTTGCTGTATTTTCCAGGCCAGTATCCAATTCATGGTCCTATTGCTGTATACTTCTGAGTGCTGGGATCATAGGCCTGAGCTACCATGCTTAGTGTCACATGATTTCTTTTGGCCTCTTTAGAGAGAAGTGTATTGGCCCTGAGTTTCTTTCTTTCTCTTTTCTCTCCTTCCTTCCTTCCTTCTTTCTTTTTAAAATGGGCACATGAGGGCCTCTAGCCTCTGCAAACGAGCTTCAGACGCATATATGCCCTTGTGCATCTGGATTATATAGGTCCTGGGGATTCAAACCTGGGACCTTAGGCTTTGCAGGCAAGTGTTTAACTGCTAAGCCATCTCTTCAGCCCATGGCCCTGAGTTTCTAATGTCACTAGAGATCACTGGTACATTGCTTATAAGGCTTTTCAGAAAATGTGTGAATGGGTTGGAGAGGTGCTCAGTGGATAAAGTCCTTACTGTGTGTACCTGAGCTTGGATTCCCCAGGCTTCATTCTGCAGTACGTGGCAGTCTTCTGTAATCTCACCATGCCTGTAGAGAGATGGTTGTTGGAGACAGAATTCCCTGGAGCTCACAGACAAGCTAAGTTTAACTTGGCCTCCAGCCACTATAAAGGAACTCCAGACGCATGTGCCACCATGTGTATCTGGCTTATGTGGGATCTGGAGAATCGAACCTGGGTCATTAGGCTTTGCAGGCAAACACCTTAACTGCTAAGCCATCTCTCCAGCCCTGGAATTGTTGCTTTAGTTGCAAATCCTGCAGCCTTCATAGAGCTTTCTGTGTGGCTGCCCTGGCTTGTATGATGCTGTCCGCAGGGAAATGTCGTTTGGACAGCAGAATGTCATCCCCCGTGAGTGTGCGGCACGTGTGAGTAAGTGTGCATGTGCACGCTTTTCTGTGTATGTGTGTTTGTTTTAGAAGACACAGGACTGTGAAGACACATTAAAATAATAGTCTATCAGTTTTTAATCTAGTATAAACAACAGTTGATTGTTGCATCCAAAATTCATGTAGAAATAGAGTAACTAAAATATGGTCTGCGAGGAAATGTCAGGGTTGCTGTCTTGGGAAGATTGGTGGTGTTGAGAGCCTGCCTGAGGTTTCTTCGTGTTTTCTTAGCTGGCTAATTATGATGTGCTGCTGATAGGATCCAAAAAGTGTTCATCTCCAGGAGAAGCTGCCAAAAGCAGGGAGCCAAGGTGTATTCAAGCCAGGGGAGGAGCCACTGATGTAATTTAGGGGTAACTGGCAAGAGCCGATCGTCAGTGCCTGTATGTATGCGCACATGGAGTTCTAGCAGCCGTGTCCCTAATCATGACACTAACTCTAAGCTATCCTAACCCTAACCCTGATTTCATATCACCCTAACCATGCGTAACATTCACACTAATGCTAACCCTTACCTAGTCCTAGCTTTGGACCGAATCCTAGCCCTAACGCTAACTACAGTCCCTACGTAGCTGTGTTTCTGAAAACAATCCTTCCATTGGCTGCATCATTCTAGATCCTTTTACACTCTCAGCCACAGGATCATGCTGCATGTGAGTCTAGTTTTCCCTTGTTGCTAATGTGCACTGAGAATTCAGTCAGCTGCCCAGAACACCCCTGTGTTGGAGCAGACAGAGACCTTTTTCCTCGTGTCCTAGCAGAATCCAGTGAACATCCGTGGTTGGTGAGTGGCTCACTGTCGTTAGGTACCAGGCTTCTCCTCTTGCAGGGTTGGGAGCATCATCTTTGTTTTTCTCCTTCAAGTCGCAACCTGACAGCTGCCTCTCCAGGATTTATTTGGGCAGGAAAAAAAAAAAAAAAAAAAAAAAGAGCCCAAAGGGGAAGACTTTCTTCTAATGAGGCTTTTAAGGGGAGGGCTCTTTCTGGTGACTTCTGTCCAAATCACTTTGGCTAGAACTGTGCATGCTCGCCATCGTCTGTGAGGGGAGCCCATGTTTTAATCTGAGCACGTGGCTGCCCTTGAAAGGAGCCAGTGATGTGTTAAAAGAGTGCAGTGGGTAACACAGTCTGTACCACAGAATGCTATTATTATTTGGTTAAAATCCTTTTGAAAT
This sequence comes from Jaculus jaculus, assembly GCF_020740685.1. Lineage (NCBI taxonomy): Eukaryota > Metazoa > Chordata > Mammalia > Rodentia > Dipodidae > Jaculus > Jaculus jaculus. The sequence goes on from NC_059110.1 coordinate 26,832,497, forward strand.
AGTTGGTCACACATAAAACTCTAGTACGTGGACTAGGGAGATGGCTAAGTGGGTGAACCGCTTGCTGCGTGACCCAAGTTTGGATCTCCAGAAGCCAAAGCCATCTGTGCTTGTGTTCATCTGGGAGGCCAAGACCGGAGAATTCCTGTGACCGTGTGGGCCAGCCATCCACAGTGAAGAACAGGACCTGTCTGGAACAAAGTGGAAGGCAACTTCCCTCTGTCCTCTCCATGTGTGCTCTGCTACACCCCCCCCCCACATACACAGAGATAGAATTAAAAAGCAAAGAAAAGGCATCTGTAGTACCTCATCTGGCTTTCGTTAATATGTCTTCTAGTTTCAGTTATTAAAATGATATAGAACAGTATTTATTATATTGGAAAGACCAGTTGTAGTTTTGTTTGGAAGATCCGGTATCCTCCGATTCATCTCAGTGTTATACTAAGCGAGGTATTTGCGTCACAGATGTTAAGTGAACCCCCAGCTTCTGGCTGAGCAGAGGTGTTTTCTCAGTTGACAGCAGGCGGTCAGTGGAGGAGCCCAATAGGAAGAATTAACTGTCTGTGCTTCTGTCTGCTGGGCCAGATCAATTGGAGCAAGGGAACATGAGAGACAAGCTAGGTGTGAGACTCGAGGTTTTACCAGCACTATTGCCGGGGGAGGAGACGGTCGTGTAGACAGAGATAGGTAGTGTGTCAATTTCAGTTTTTGGAAGAATATTTTAAAAATTTATTTATTTACTTATTTGCAAGCCGAGAGAGAGAGAAATTGAGAGAAGGGAGACAGACAGAGAGAGAATGGGTGCGCTAGGACCTCCAGCCACTGCAAATGAACTCCAGACATATGGGCCTCCTTGTGCATCTGGCTTACGTGGGTCCTGGGGAATTTAACCACGGTTCTTCTGCTTCATAGGCAAGCACCCTAACTGCTAAGACATCTCTCCAGCCCCGGAAGATTTTTTTTTAAACATTTTAATTTATTTGCAAGCAGAGAGAGATAGAGAGAACAGAGATAGAGAGAATAGGCATGCCAAGGCCTCCAGATGCTACATATGAATTCCAGATGCATGTGCCACTTTGTGCATCTGGCTTCACGTGGGTACTGGGGAATTGAACTCAGGTTGTTAGGCTTTGCAGGCAAGTGCCTTAACTGCTGAGCTATCTCTCCGGCCCAAAGAATATTTTTTCTTAAATTTGTTTTGTTTATTTTTATTTATTTATTTGAGAGTGACAGAGGAAGAGAGGAAGAGAGAGGGAGGGAGAGAGGGAGAAAATGGGCGTGCCAGGGCCTCCAGCCACTGCAAATGAACTCCAGATGCATGTGCCTCTTTTTTTTGTTTATTATTAATTCAGAAGAATATTTTTTTTAAATATTTTTTTAAATTTTTATTTATTTATTTATTTGAGAGTGACAGACACAGAGAGAAAGACAGATAGAGGGAGAGAGAGAATGGGCGCGCCAGGGCTTCCAGCCTCTGCAAACGAACTCCAGATGCGTGCGCCCCCTTGTGCATCTGGCCAACGTGGGACCTGGGGAACCGAGCCTTGAACCGGGGTCCTTAGGCTTCACAGGCAAGCGCTTAACTGCTAAGCCATCTCTCCAGCCCCAGAAGAATATTTTTATTGAATACTTTGCAAGAGGCCAGCAGGGTGTCAGTTACTAGAGGGTCACCTGCAGTTAATTTCCACGTGTTTAAATGTTTTTTGAGTTTGTGTTTTGAGACAGGGTCTTAATGTAATTCAAGCTGGCCTGGACCTCACTATATAGCCATGGTGACCTTGAACTCTTGATCCTCCTACCTTCACCTCCCAAGTGCTGGAAGTACAGGCATGTGCTACCATGCCTGGGTTTTAATTGAACTTTTATGATGTTTAATTAATATTCAGGAAAGATCTTGTCACTTTAATGAGGAAGGAAAAAGGACTTTATGACTGAAGTAAGTCATCAGAAATATGTTAATTCCTTAACCTCTCCCTCCATGTTTTTTTGCTTTCATGCTGAGGATTGAACCCAGAGCTTTAAGCATGGTTAGCAGTGTACCCCAACCCTGAGCTACATCTGCAGACACCTCCTTTTTTATTGGTGTGTCAGAGACGCCACAAAATCTCAGTCCTCGAAATAGCTGCTTAGAGTCTGTGAAGATAAATCATGGACTTTGGTTTCTCTAAAATAAAATACTTTAATAAAATCAAACCATTAATACAGACAGAAATTTTAAAAAAAAAGTCTGACAGGCCAGGTAGGTAGAGAATGGTATGTGTAAGGTACTGGGTTCAATGCCTAGTGCCAAAAACCAACTAAAGAAACAAATCAAACAATATCGAGTGACTGTAAAGTTCTTTTCGTCAAGCCTGAGCTCGCTCGCTCGCTCTCTCTGTCTCTCTCCATGCGCACACACACACACACACACACACACACTCTCTCTCTCAGTGTGTGGTTGCTTTCTTTGTGCATAATTAGAATCATATTATCTGTATTGTTCTGCAGTTGTCTTTTTCCCCCTGGTAACATCTTTTTCTGATTCTCAGTAAGTCAGTACACAAAGCTTAATTTTTTTCAACCTAGATAGTACCACCCTTTCTTCTCCAGGGATTTTTAAAATTTATGTGTGGGCATTTTCTAAAGACATAGCTGGCTAAGAATGCCATTGATATCCTACTAAGCAACAATGATATAGAAATACCTGATTTTAAAAAATATTTATTAGAAAAAGAGAAAGAGAGAGAGAAGGAGGGAGGGAGAAAATGGGTTTCTCAGGGCCTCTAGCCACTGCAAAAACCAAAAAGAAAAAAATAACAAAACAAAAACCTCCAGATGCATGCACCACCTTGTGCATCTGGTTTTATGTGGGTACTGGGGACTCAAACCCAGGTCCTTAGGCTTTGCATGCAAGCAACTTAACCGCTGAGCCATCTCTCCATTTTTGGTTTTTAAACAGTTCTTTTTGTAGTTATAAAATGTGATTATATCATAACTGTTTCCTCACCCCTAGTCAGTGTCTTGACACCTATCTCTGAGTGCGGGCAAGGGCTTAGCACAAATTAGTTCGAAAATTGCTGAGTCAAGGGGAGTGTACATGCCCAAATCCATCTCCAAAAAGTATGCACGAAATTAGTCTTAGTTATGGGCTCACACATTTTCCTGCATCTCTTTTAGCACATTAACAGTTAAAGTTTACTTTTGGCCAAATAAGAATGAAAAAAACAAGCCATGTTTAAATATTCATTTTTTTCCTATGCAAAAAAAAAAAAAAAAAATAAGCCTCTTGTAGAGTACTGTTAATTCCGTGGTAAATGTCTTTATTTGTTCTTGGAATTAGTGTGTCTGCTGCCTGTTTCATTCAAGTTTCAAAAGCAGACTCACTTACAAATGAGTCCTTCCTTTGGGGTCTTTTCTGCCCCATGATAGGAGTGCCATACTGATCCTGATTGGCAAGTGTAAGTTTTTATGACAAACTGTAAATTGTTATTTTTTAAAGCACATTTATTTATTTATTATTTGAGAGAGGAAAAGAGAGAGAGAAAGAGAGAGAATGGGCATGCCAGGCCCTCTTGTGACTGCAAACAATCTCCAGACACTTGTGACATTCTGTGCATCATCTCGATACTGGAGAAGCAAACCCAAGCAATCAGGCTTTGCAAGCAAGTGCCTTCAACCACTGAGCCATACCTCCAGCCTTTAGTTGTTTTTTTTTAAACTTTATTATTTATTTATTAGAGGGGGGGGCAGAGAGAGGGAGAGAATGGGCACCCCAGGGCCTCCAGCCACTGCAAATGAACTCCAGACATACGCGCCCCCTTGTGCATCTGGCTTACATGGGTTCTGGGGAGAACCGAGGTCCTTTGGCTTTGCAGACAAAAGCCTCGACTGCTAAGCCATCTCTCCAGCCCCCTTAATTGGTATTTTTATAGAGGAGATCATGTTTTCTAAACCAGTTGCTTGCTGATTAGTGGGGTGGTGGAAAAATAAGCCATATAGAAAGGGAATAGAAAATATTGGAGAGCGTCACATATAATGAAGGTAAGGCATGTTTTATAAGACTTACTTTTGCATTATTTTGTGTTTTGAATATGCATATATGTAGGTCTGTGTATGCACTACCATTGTGCAATAGACTATTTCTGTGGCATGAAGAATGTTGACTTAGAGATTCAATCTTAGTTTTAAAAATGTATCCAAGGGCTGAAGAGATGACTTAGCGGTAAAGGTGTTAGCCTGCCAAGCCAAAGGACCCAGGTTCAATTCCCCAGGACCCACATAAGCCCGATACACAAGGGGGCACATGCATCTGGAGTTCCTTTGCAGTGGTTGGAGACCCTGGTGTGCCCATTCTCTCTCTCTCTCTCTCTCTCTCTCTCTCCCTCTTTCTCTGTCAAATAAATAAATAAATATTAAAAAGCGTATCCAGGGCTGGAGAGATGGCTTAGTGGTTAAGCGCTTGCCTGTGAAGCCTAAGGACCCCAGTTCGAGGCTCGGTTCCCCAGGTCCCACGTTAGCCAGATGCACAAAAGGGGGCACACGCGTCTGGAGTTCGTTTGCAGAGGCTGGAAGCCCTGGCGCGCCCATTCTCTCTCTCCCCCTCTATCTGTCTTTCTCCCTGTGTCTGTCACTCTCAAATAAATAAATAAAATTTTAAAAAAATTTTTAAAAAACGTATCCAAAAGCACAGTATATTTCTGCCTTAACTGAGGCAGTAGTTTGATAATTGATTATGGTATTTAAAAATGCAGCAGGCAGTAGGATCGATCAATACTTGTAAAAGGTTAGATAGATGCTTGCAGGCTTGAGGGTAGATGCCACCTGCCGTGAGATGTACTAGGTCAGGATAAGCCAGACGGCTGTGAAGGCCGAGTGAGGATGTGAAGGTTCCACCCTACTCAGGGTAGCTCAGCGATCCAGATGACGTTTCCATTCCTCAGTGCGGTCTCTGAGCCTCACTCGGTGGTAGCCTCGGTGCCGAAGCCCTTTCATTCCCACTGTGGCTCCCTAGGCATAGGCACCAACCATCCAAGAGTGAATGCTTGAATTAGTTTAGACTTTTGAGCGCACCACAATCCTAATGCTGAGCTTATGTTGCCTAGAAAATTACCTGTCGGTGATTATAATAAATCATGGTAATTAAACCTATTTAAGAAGTGGAGGAAATTTCTGCATGTAGGTGTGCCTAATGATCTGGCAGATGTTCACGTTTCTAGGGTGAAACTCAGGGGTAAACAAAGGCCTTTCTGTTAGAAATTCTGCCCACACTTTTGTGTCTTTTCTTTTTCAGGCGAATATTTTCCATCACTTACTGAGCAGTAGTGATGGTATGAGAAACTCATGTTGTCCCCTGGGCTGCCCAAGTGGGTATGTTTTGTTTGCCTTACCTTGACCAATTCTGACATTCTTACTGGAATTACTCTTGTTCAACAATTGTATCTTCATAACAAGTGTGAATGGAAACAATTTTATTTCTAGTAAATGGTGCATTCTTTTGCTTTTTAAAGTTATGTTATGACTGTTTAGTTTCAATTTACATTTTTTTAAATACATTTTTTGTTTATTTTTATTTATTTGAGAGTGACAGAGAGAGAAAGAGGGAGAGAGAGAGAGAGAGAGAGAGAGAGAGAATGGGCATGCTAGGGCCTCCAGCTGCTGCAAATGAACTCCAGGCACATGTGCCCCCTTGTGCATCTGGCTAACGTGGGTCCTGGGGAATGGAGCCTTGAACCGGGGTCCTTAGGCTTCATAGGCAATCGCTTAACTGCTAAGCCATATCTCCAGCCCTCAATTTACATTTTATGAGGTATTGTTGGAACTTATTTTGGCAAAGGTAAATAAGAAAATAAACATTCTAATGAAGATTGAAGTGAAAGTTGACCCCCCCCCCCCCCAGGTAGGGTCTCACTTAGCCCAGGCTGACCTGGAATTCACTATGGAGTCTCAGGGTGGCCTCAAACACATGGTGATCCTCCTACTTCTGCCTCCCTAGTGCTGGGATTAAAGGCAGGCGCCACCACGCCTGGCTGAATGTTGACTTTTTAAAACACTATTCACCACCACTGACACTACTGAGCAGTAAAGCTCTAATGTACTATGTCTTACATTGTCAATAAAAAACACAGAAGTAAACCTATTGTGTGACCTTAGATTTCGGTGAAATCTTATCATTCAAAAATGTTTAGTGCTAGAGAAATGGCTCCGTGGTTAAAGGCGCTTGTTTGAAAAGCCTGACGGCCTGGGTTTGATTCCCCAGTACTCATGTCAAGCCGGATGCACAAAGTGGAGCATGTGCATAGAATTCCTTCTTTATTTTTTTTTTAAATATTTTATTTGTTTGCAAGGAGAGAGAGAGAGAGAGAGAGAAAGAAAGCATATGAGTGCACTAGGGCCTCTAGCCTCTGCAAACGAACTCCAGATACATACATCACTTGGTGCATCTGGTTCTGGGTACTGGGGAATTGAACCAGGGTCATTAGGTATTTCAGGACAATGCCTTAACCATGGAGCCATCTCTTCAGCCCCATAGAGTTCCTTTTCAGTGATAGAAAGCCTGGTGTGTTATGGTCACTGTCTCTCTGTCTCAAATAAATAAAAACAAGTTTTTTTTTTTTTTTTTTTTTTTTTACAAGAAATATTTGGGCTGGAGAGATGACTCAGCCATTGAGGCCCTTGCCTATGACAAGCCTAACAACCTGAGTTTGATTCCCCAGTACTCATGTAAAGCCAGATGCACAAAGTGGTACATGCATCTGGAGTTCGTTTGCAGTGGCTAGAGGCCCTGGTGCATCCATTCTCTTTCTCCCAGTTATGGTGGCTCACACCTTTAATCCCAGCACTCAGGGGGCAGAGGTAAGAGGATTGCTGTGAGTTCAAGGCCAGTCTGAGACTACATAGTGAATTCCAGGTCCTGGACTAGAGTGAGATCATACCTTGGAAAAATGAGAGAGAGAGAGAGAGAGAGAGAGAGAGAGAGAGAGAGAGAGAGAGAGAGAGAAAGATCTTTAAAATTTTATACATACTCAGCCTAATCATATGTAGAAATGGTGTCTTCTGCTACTTGGTGTCTGGTTAGTAGCATTGGGTTAACTGGTACTTAATGTGATTCCAGTCAACATCTCATATTGATTTAAGAAAAGTTTGTGCCGGGTGGGGTGGTTCACACCTCAAGTCCCGGCACTGGAGAGGCGCAGGCTAGAAGATCATTTGAGGTTGGTCTGGGCTACATAGCAAGACGCTGTCTCAAAAAAGAAAGAAAGGGGGGAGGGAGGGAATTACCATGGGATATTTTTTATAATCATGGAAAATGCTAATAAAACAAAAACAAACAAACAAACAAACAAACAAAAAGAAATAAAAAGAAAGGGAGAGAGAAAGAGAAGAAGGAGAAGGAGGAGAAGGGAGTGAGAGGGACAAGTTTGTTCATCTGCAAGCTTTGAGCTCTCTGCTTGTGCTGAGACTGATGACTGACATTTCAGTGCATTGGCTCCTGTACTGTTTTCCTTGTCCAAAGGATAATGTAGATGGTGCTTGTCTTCTGGAGCTGTGTTCTTATTCTTCCCTTCTACCTCCCCCCTCTGGGTCCGGATGGGGAGGCAAGGATAGGTTATGTCTGCCTGAGTGTTGAAGTTTCATTGTTCTTACTGAAGCTGCTGTATTTTGTTAACTTGTATCATCACTTAAAACTATGCAAATGCTAATTAAAAACAACTGGCTTGATGAAAGAAGCTTGCATCTGGCCAAAGAAATAGTCTTGTTAGATGTTTAGAAATGAGAGAGGAAGTTAATGTCGCAACATGCTCATGGGTTTCTTTGAACAGGATTCTTTCTTTCCTCATTTTTCTTTCTTTTTCTAAGATTTGCCCTACCCTACCACTTAAGTAAAAATGAAACAGAAAAGGGCTAGTTAACATTTAGATAAATCTAAGAATGCCAATAAGATAAGTTCTTTGACAAATATTAAATATTGCATGAAGGTAATTGGTAGGTATAATGACATAAGTTTTTATACCATGTTATTAAAACAAGAGATAGGGCTGGAGAGATGGTTTAGCAGTTAAGGCGCATGCCTGCAAAGCCTAAGGACCCAGGTTAGATTCTCCGGGTCCCACATAAGCCAGATGCACATGGTGGTGCATGCATCTGGAGTTCGTTTGCAGTGGCTAGAGGCCCTGGTGCACCCATTCTCTCACACACTCCCTCTCTCTTCCTCTCTCTCTCTGTCTCTAATGACAAATGAATACAAATAATTTTTTTTGTTGTTTTTTTGAGATAGGGTCTCACTCTAGCCCAGGCTCACCTGGAATTCCTTATGTAGTCCCAGGCTGGCCTAGAACTCAGGGTGATCCTCCTACCTCTGCCTCCGAGTGCTGGGATTAAAGGTGTATGCTACCATGCTCAACTAAAAATAAATCTTTAAAAAAAAAAAAGAGATAAAACAATTTTGTTACAAATAGATATAACCTAATTGAAGGGGACCTACAGAAAGCCTATAAGAAATAGAATGTCTATGGTTCCTTCCAGTGGCCTGTGGAAGGAATAAAAATCCATATTGCATGTGGTATAATGCATGGGAGAACTAGAGTACCAACTTTCAGAATAGTTTGTTGATTTAAGGCACTGAGTCTGATTGTCAAGGGCATACCCAAAGAGAGTCCTCTATGCTCGTAGTGAAAGACCAAAGGGAGCTTCTAGAGTCCTCCTTTTCCTGTGCTAGTGCTCAGTAACTAGATCCAGTTGTAAGGGTTAAATCATTGCCTGCTGTTGTTCTGTGGATTTTTCCACTAGCTGGGCTGATGGGTGTTATAAACACATCTTCCTTCAGTGAGATGGTGTGCCATTCTCCCTGTTTGAATCCTTAAGGATTATGTGTTCAGTTTATTTTATTATTAATTATTATTATTTTACCAAAAAGCAAGTTACTTTATTTTTAAAAACGCAGCATACTAAGATCTATGGTTTTATAGTGACTTTGTGATCAGCTGTACTCACATTACCAGTAAGGACCTTTCCTTTAGGTACTAACTTCTACTGGTTATCTCTCCGTCAAGTATTTTGCCTGGCCTTTTTGTAAAATCCTTGTCTCTTTCATTATGCTAACCCACAGCACTTCCATGTGAGTTCTTTTGAAACACATTTATACTATTTTGAAAGAAAGAGAGAAAGAGGCAGATAAAGAGAATGGACATGTAAATGAACTCCAGATGCATGCACCACCATGTGCACCTGGCTTATGTGGGACATGGAGAATCTAACCTGGGTCCTTAGGCTTTGCAGGCATGTGCCTTATCTGTAGCCACTGCAAATGAACTCCAGATGCATGTGCCACCTTGTGCATCTGGCTTACATGGGTCCTGGGGAATCGAACCTGGTTCTTTAGGCTTCCCAGGCAAATGCCTTACCTGCTAAGCCATCTCTCCAGCCATCCATGTGAGTTCTAAAGATGGAGTATAACATTTGCTCCTAGCACTTCACCATTATGCAGGCTGCTCCCCAACATGGGCTGGGTTTGACACTTCAGCCGATGAAGTCAGCATTGGTAGTATGTATGTTGCAGGCCTGTGCTTCAAGAAGTCCCATCAGTTACATCTATGAAGTGCAGTTACCTACATGGAGAGTTCACATGGATGTAGAGAGGCTTGAGGACCACTTAGGATGAGAGAGAAGCCTGGCAGCCCAGGTCTCCCAGCTGGTTCCAGTCAGGGGAAGGCCACCTTATGCAATGACCAGGGAGCTGAGCAAAAGGGAGCTGCTGAACTGAGCCTAGCTAGACTGCAGAATTGGATGCAAACAATGGTTTATTAAGTCATTAATGTTAGAGTGGCTTATTCTGTAGCAATAGATAAGTGGCACTCCTATGTTGGTATTCATTTCTTTTAAATATTTTATTTTATTCATTTGACAAGGGAGAGAGAGAGAATGGGCACACCAGGGCCTCTAGCCACTGCAAATGAACTCCAGATGCGTGCGCTCCCTTGTGCATCTGGCTAATGTGAGTCCCGGGAAACCAAACCTCAGTCCTTTGGCTTTGCAGGCAAATGCCTTAATCACTAAGCCATCCCTCCAGCCCCGTTGATATTCATTTTAAAAGCTACTTGGCAATAATTTGCATGTGCTAGAAAAGCAAAATACAAATTATTGGGAATCCGAGAGCAAAATAAATTTAGCAATATATTATGTAGTTACATGAAGAGGTAAGGAAACAAGTGACATTGCCATTAGAGAGACTTGACTGTCACTCAGTATTATCATGAAATACAGCTTTTCCATCACAACCCTGGGGTATGACTTTTAAGCAGTTGTTGATATTTAAACCCAAAAGCGCTGAATTTTGGGAACAATATAAATCATAAAGTTGGAAAAGAAAGGTGTATAAGAATCTGGGTGTTGTGATGTACACTTTTAACTCCAGCACTTGGAAGGGACTACTGTGAGTTCAAGGCCAGCCTGAGGCTACCTACTGAATTCCAGGTCTACCTCAACAACAACAACAACAACAACAACAACAACAACAACAACAAACAAACAAAAAAAAAAAAACAAAAAAGGAAAGAAAGGAGAAAGGTCTACAGGAGCCACTTATAGTGACACAGTCCTGTAATCCTAGCACTTGGGAGGTGGAGGCAGGGGGAACAGGAGTTCAAGGCCAGCATCAGCTACATAGTGAGTTTGAGCTACATGAGCTCTTGTCTCAAAAAAAAAAAAAAAAAAAAAAAAAAAAAGAAAGAAAGAAAGAAAGAAAAGCAAAAGAAAAAGACTGGGATGATGGCTCAGAGATCAAGAGCATTTGTCCCTTAAGCATGAGGGTCTCTCAGTCAGAAGACCACCCAAGTTCGATTTTCCAGAACCCGCATGGAAAGCTGTAGTGGCCACACATTTCTGTTACCCCAGCACAGAGGCGGTAAGGGGTGGAGAGCAGAGGCTGGGGCTCACTGATGGACAGCGGCTCCAGGTTGAGGGAGGGAGAGACCCTGGGTCAAGAGAAGGGCACCCAGTGTCCTCTTCTGACCTCCCCATGCATGTGCCACACATCACCCACGGCATGCCCACCGTACCACACACCTATTCCACACACGTACCATATACCTACTACATCACACACATGCACACACACATGTACACACACATGCAGGTGCATGTACCACACGTCATACAGACTATACCACATACATACTCCATACACTTACACACACACACACACGCATGCACGCACGCACAAAGTTTTCAGGAAAGTTAAAATACTGGTTTTCATTGGGTGAGCTTTTAAGCTTTTTCTCCTCAAAATCTTCAGTTGATATTTCAAACAAAGTGCCTCTGTAGGTTGACTGATTACAAATACTTTTACTCAAGCACACCGATTTCCAAATCTGTCTGTAAGCTGCTTTCTTTAAGAAAAAAAAAAAAGTGAATAAGCTTAGGAAATAATTATTCCTCAAAGTACCCCAAACTCCCAAGCAAGCCTTTGTTCTGCAGACAGATCTGATTCATCAAGATGCATCAAGATAATTGTCACGATTTAAAATTCTAAAAGAAACCCGGGAGCCTTTGGCTCAAGGATAAAACTCCATTGCGTTCTTGGCGTAATGCCTCCAGTTGGATATTTTGTGCTGTACGTTGCTCCATTTTTTGGTGTGTGTGTGTATGTGGTGGGGGTGTTATTTTGTATTTTTTTTTAAAATTTTTATTTATTTATTTGAGAGCAATAGACACAGAGAGAAAGACAGAGAGAGGGAGAGAGAGAATGGGCACGCCAGGGCTTCCAGCCTCTGCAAACGAACTCCAGACGCATGTGCCCCCTTGTGCATCTGGCTAACGTGGGACCTGGGGAACCGAGCCTTGAACCAGGGTCCTTAGGCTTCACAGGCAAGCGCTTAACCGCTAGGCCATCTCTCCAGCCCTTATTTTGTATTTTTGTCCCTGGAACAGGAAGCTACAGGACAAAATATATTCACTTGGGTATCCAGTGCAGGTCTGTGGCGACTCACCTCTTTTCGGTGACTTCTACAGAAAGGAGAGGCCAACATTTGGAGGCTGAGCCCCAGTAGATGTCCACGAGGAGTCAGAGTTTTATTCTGTCATCACAGAGTGATGGTGAAGTTAGAAGTCACCATTTTGACACCAGAAGACCAACATTAACAGTTGCATGATTTATTTCTTGCAGGCAGTATTTTCTTTTTTATTAAAATTCTTGAAGTGTGCTGGGCGTGGTGGCGCACGTCTTTAATCCCACCACTTGGGAGGCAGAGGTAGGAGGATCGCCATGAGTTCGAGGCCACCCTGAGACTCCATAGTAAATTCCAGGTCAGCCTGAGGTAGAGTGAGATCCTACCTTGGAAAAAAAAAAATTCTGGAAGCATACCCTTTTCATCTGAAGAGACCAGTTTCCTTCCTTTGGAATTAATCTGTGATGGTGCAGAGGTGATTTGGAGAGAAGCATTTCCTTAGTAGAGAGTAACTCCGGGAGGGCAGGTGCCTGTGTGACTTGCTCGTGACTGCCACCAGGATCTGGGACAGATCTTAGCATGTGGCAGTCCCCTCTCAGGTATTTGGTTGGTACCCCTTGGTGTCCCCCCCCCACCGCACCCCAGTTGCCGATCTGGGCAGAACTTCAGCAATTTTGGATTGGCAGCAACAGGCTATTTGGAATTAGTAAAAGGATGTGTTTACTTATTTTAAAAATCTTTTTATTTACTTGTGTATGTGTGGGGGTCTTCAGGGTCTCTTCCGGTTGCAAGCAAATGCCAAATGCTTGTGCTACTTTTTTTCTGAAGCCTTTTTATTGTCGGCTTCCATAAATGTAAACAATATGCCAAGATCATAATTCCCTCCCACCACCTTATCTTTTCCCTCTCCACATCCCTCCTCCACTGAATTCCCCTTTCCCAGCTACTCTCTCTTCTATTTTGGTGTCATCATTTTTTCCCCTCTTATTACATAGTAACTGAGGTCGTGACTATCTAGGCTATTTTGTGTCTGGAAGACAGTATTCCTGCCCTGTAAATATTTATGTTTATGCCCATATATTAATGCCACTCTCACTTTTGGTTAGAGAAGCTTCCCTTTTCAGATGGAAGTGACCACTAAGGTGACACAGAACTCACCCAAGTTTTGAGAAGAAGTGACATTGGCATGTATTCAGCTCCGAGACATCTCTGTCACACCCTGCAAAGCTTAGGAGCCATTGCAGAAGAGGTGGCAGAAAGAATGTAAGAGCCAAAGGAAGGAGAGGAGTGCTTATAACAACCTGATTTTTTTTTTTTTAACAAAGATAGAGAAGATGAGAATGAGACTGAATGAGGGGATGAGCATGCCAGGGCCTCCTGCCACTGCCAATGGACTTCAGATGCTTGTGTCACCCTGTGCATTTGGCTTCACATGGGCATTAAATGAGGAATTAAATCTGGGCTATCAGGCTTTGCAAGTAAGCACCTTTAACCACTGAGCCTTCTCTCCAGCCTCTGTAACTAGTTATTTATTAATTGTTTTTTTTTTTTGAGGTAGGGTCTCACTCTAGTCCAGGCTGACCTGGAATTCACTCTGTAGTCTCAGGGTGGCCTCGAACTCACGGCGATCCTCTGACCTCTGCCTCCCGAGAGCTGGGATTAAAGGTGTGCGCCACCGCGCTCGGCTTCTATAACTGTTTTTTGCATCTGGCTTTATGCATGTGGCTAGAGAACAGAACCTCGCTCTTCAGGCTTTATAAGCAAGTGCCTTTAACCATTCCACCCCCCCAGCCCCATGTTTACTTTTTTTTGTTGTTGAAAATCTATAACAAGGGGTTTATGTGGTATGTTAAGAATGCTAAGATGGTTCTAGAATTTCTGAGTAGGAAGATAATTGAGTAAGAGAGAAGCATTGAAAAGCTTTTGATTCCTGTAATTATATGAGAAGAAAAAGCGTTTAGGTTCTTGGGAACTTGTACCAAAATGCTTTGGTAATTGCTTCAATTTCGATATTTTTTTCCTTCACCTGAAAAAATGTCAAGGCATCTGGCTCTAAGCTTATCTTTTTCTTCAAATTATACATTTCATATATTAAAAAAAAACAACCAGTAGATATTGAACACTTATTTTATGCTAAATTTCATTTTCTTTGGGAGCCAGTTTTACTCTGTAGCCTTGGCTGGCCTGGAACCGGGTGCAATCCTCCTGCTTCAGCTCCCGAAGTGCTGTGGTGTGTCTATAGATTTGGGCTAAACACCTCTTAATTCTTGTGGTTCCTTAGTGAACAAAATTATTAAAATCCTTATTCAAAGGAGGGTTATACTTTAAAAGAGGGGTCAAGAAGACAGTAAAAACGTTACCAGCAAAAGGTGAATAATATAGTTGGCTATAAGGTGTTAGGGACTGTGGAATAAACAAGGCAGGGCAATGAAAATGAAGGAGAGGGGATTCTAATCTGAAGAAGGCCGGGTCGGCCTCCTAAAGAAGGTGACTTCTGAGCAGAGGAGGAAGGGCGAGGGAGGGGGCTTGGCAGGAGAGCCTCGCTGGCCCCCAGCAAGGGTCGGAGCCTGAGTGCCTTTCCCCACCCACTGCTGTCCTGTCCTGATGCCACCTCTGAACCTTACAGGAATCAATATTGTGTCAAATCATAAACTCTCCGAAAAGGGAGAAACTTTTCCAACAGATCCACATTATAAGACATGCCCTTTAAATATTACTTTAAAGCTGGGCGTGGTGGCGCACGCCTTTAATCCCAGCACTCGGAGGCAGAGGTAGGAGGATCGCCATGAGTTCAAGGCCACCCTGAGATGACAGAGTTAATTCCAGGTCAGCATGGACCAGATTGAGACCCTACCTCAAAAAACCAAACCAAACCAAACAAAAAAAAATCATAAATATTACTTTAAATTTTTATTTATTTATGAGAGATAAGGAGAGAGAATAGGCACACGAGGGCCTCCAGCCATTGCAAACAAATCCAAATGCATGTGCACCTCATGCAACTGGCTTATATGGGTCCTGGGAAGTCAAACTTGAGTCCTTTGGCTTTGTATGTAGGCAAGTGCCTTAACTGCTAAGCCATCTCTCCAGCCCTACTTTGAAATTAAAAAAAAAATTTAATTAAAAAAATGTTTTATTTGTGTGTGTGTATGTGTGTGTGTGTGAGAGAGAGAGAGAATGAGTGGGTGTGCCAGGGCCTCCAGCCACTGCAGACAAACTCTGGACACATGTGCCACCTTGTGCATTGGGTTTAAGTGGGTTCTGGGGAACTGAACATGGGTCCTTAGGCTTTGTAGGCAAGTGCCTTAACTGCTAATTTTTTTCTTGGGTGTATGTGTGTGATCTGGTAGTGTGTGCGTGCGTGCGTGCGTGGTATATGCGTGAGCATGTGTCCCTGTCCCCCCGACCTTGTGCTTGGTAAGTACAAACTTGGGTGTTCCACTCCATTGCTGTGTGGTCTGTCCTTGATCAGCCAGAGGCCCTTACTGATCCTGGAGCTTGTTTGGTGAGCTCAGGAGATTCCCAGGGCTGGGTTCTCCTATGGGACTGGATTACAGGCCATGTGGCCACATCCAGCTATTTTACATGGATTCTAGAGATTCAAACTGGGGTCTCAGGGCCCCCTGCTCATGCAGGCAGTACATTTAACTGTTGAGCCCGCTCTCTAGCCCTGTTCCTTCTGTTTTGTTTTCTTTCTTCAGACAACATCTTGTAATGTAGCCTGGGCTAGTCTTGAACTTGTGATCCTCCTGCCTTGATTTCTGTAGTATTGAGCTTATAGATATGTTCTTCTACCTGGTTTCTTTTATGGATTTGAACATTGACACAAATTCTGTATTGCCTCACTGACAGAGAATTAAAAATCCTGGAGGGCTCAAAGGTCTGCTACATATTTAGAGTTCACAAGTCCTGTGTTTGAATTGAAGAGCACAGCACACACAAAACAGTTAGTTAGTATCAAAGATTTCGAACACAGGAAGTGTTCCAGGTCTGTGCCTGCATATAGAAAATACTCTGTAAATATTAACCAAATCGAGAATAAGAATTTTTAATTATAATCTACATTTTATATTTATATATATTGTGGTGGTTCGATTCAGGTGTCCCCCATAAACTTAGGTGTTCTGAATGCTAGGTTCCCAGCTGATGGAGATTTGGGAATTAATGCCTCCTGGAGAGAGTGTATTGTTGGGGGTGGGCTTATGGGTGTTACAGCCAATTTTCCCATGCCAGTGTTTGGCACACTGTTGTTGCTATGGTACACCTTATGTTGGCCAGGGGTATGTCCACCCTCTCTGCTCATGCCATCATTTCCCCCTGCCATTGTGGAGCTTCCCCTCGAGCCTGTGAGCCAAAATAAACCTCTTTTTCCCACAAGCTGCTCTTGGTTGGGTGATTTCTACCAGCAATGTGAACCTGACTGCAACAGTAAAGTGGTACCGAGAGTGGGGTTGCTGCTAGATACCTGGGTGTGTGGCTTTGGACTTTTGGAGCTGATTTTCAAGAGGAATGTGGAAGGATTTGAAAACGTGGCCTCAGAGATGCCTCAGAGTGCTGTAAGTACAGCTTGATGGACTATTCTGGTCAGAGTTGAAAGACCTGAGTGCAGTAAGAACTATGAACTGAGATTTGGCTTATGAGGGTGAGCAAGAGCTTTGCCTGTGCTGGGCTAGCAGTTTGTGTGGGAAGCTTGCTGTTATGGCTGGGTCCTGAGAAGTTGTGCAGGGTTGCTTTGTGTAGAAATGAACTGGTGCGAGCAGAGGGATATGGCACAGAAAGAAAAATCTTTGGGTGAACTGCTGCCTGTTAGCTGCAATTGAGAGATTACAACCACTGATATTGGGCCAGCTGACCTGAATGGGGGCAATAGGAAGAATGCAGACAATTTTGAAGGGGCCTGAATGCTCAAGGAGTGTCCTGTCCTTCAAAGTCTGCTTTATTCCCCCTGGATTAACAAATTGCCACCCTACCTGGTATTGTGGAGTATAAGAAATGCAGGCAAGAGAAGGTCATTGAGTTTGCAACACGGTCTTGTGTTTTGGAAATGGCCATGGGCAGTGTGAAGCAGGTTTGCTGGATGCCTGCATAGAGACCCCAAGGGGCCATAAGGATGAACCCTAGATTGCAGTGGAGACCCAGTGGAGATGCCAGGACCACGAGATGGCTGCCAAGGAGAACTGCTGGCCTTAATGAAGTTTTCCAGAACTGTGAGTAGCCTAACTGGAGGGGCGGAATTGAAAGTCCAGAGACTTGTTGCTGGTGAGAGTTATCGGACTGGGAGATTTGTTACTAACTAGAGTTGTTGGATTTGAAGCTACTTGAAGCTACAGAGTTTGGTGTTTGCCCTGTTTAAGTCATGTATTGCTTGAGTATTTCTTTGCTATTCCCAATGCCATCTTTTGCAGTGTGAATGCTTATTCTGCACCATTATGGGTTCTTTGGGGATTTTTTTTTTTTTTTTTTTTGTATTATGGCTCAGTTAAAAGACTTTGGACTCTGGGGAGGCATGAACATCTTTGGAATTGATAGAACTATGGGGACTTTTAAAGTTGGACTGAATGCATTATATTTTATATCATCTATAGATATCAGTTTATGGGGGTCAGGGGTAGAATGTGGTGGTCTGACTCAAGTGTCCCCCATAAGCTTAGGTGTTCTGAATGCTAGGTTCCTAGCTGATGGAGATTTGGGAATTAATGCCTCCTGGGGGAGTGTATTGTTGGGGGCGGGCTTATGGGTGTTATAGCCAGTTGCCCCATGCCAGTGTTTGGCACACTCTCCTGTTGCTATTGTTCACCTTATGTCCACCCTCTGCTCATGCCATCGTTTTCCCCTGCCATTGTGGAGCTTCCCTTCGAGCCTGTAAGCCAAAATAAAGCCATTTTTCCCACAAGCTTCTCTTATGGGTGATTTCTGCCAGCAATGTGAACCTGACTGCAACATATATTCATGTCATTTGTTTCATGTAATGTAGCCCAGGCTGTCCTCATACTGGCTTTGTAGCCAAGCATGACCTTAACCTTCTGAGATTACAGGTGTGTACCTCCAGTCCAGGTTTATGCTGAGCTGGGGATTGAACCCAAGGCCTACTGAATGCTAGACAAGCATTCTACTTACTAAAGATATCACCAGACCTTAAGAAAATTACTATTTTCAACTTTTAATAGAGAATTTTCATATATATACATAATATATTGTTGATGTAATGTCAACTGTTAGATTAATTTTTATTTATTTATTTATTTATTTATTTATTGGTTTTCCAAGGTAGGGTCTTATTCTAGCTCAGGCTGACCTTGAATTCACTATATAATCTCAGGCTGGTCTCAAACTCTCTGCAATCCTCCTTCCTCTGCCTCCTGAGCGCTGGGATTAAAGGTGTGTGTCACCACACCCGGCCAAACTTTTTTAAAAAATTTTTATTTATTTATTTGAGAGCAACAGAGAGAGAGAGAGAGAGAGAGACAGACAGAGAGAGAGAGGGGGAGAGAGAGAATGGGCGCGCCAGGGCTTCCAGCCACTGCAAATGAACTCCAGATGCGTGTGCCGCCTTGTGCATCTGGCTAACGTGGGTCCTGCGGAATCGAGCCTTGAACCGAGGTCCTTAGGCTTCACAGGCAAGCACTTAACCACTAAGCCATTTCTCCAGCCCTTTAAAAAAATTTTTTTTTCAAACTTTTTAAATTAAAAAAACCATCTTTTGTGTCTTCTCAATTTTGTTTCTTATCACTTTATTTTCTTATCTCATAGTCCTCACTCCTTTCTATTAAAACTAACTTTTAAGACAATGAGTCTTTTTTGAGTGTGTGGGTATGGGCACGTTCATGCAGGGGCCCTTGTCCGAGGACAGAGGACATGTTTGGGTGCTGGTCCTCACCTTCCGTCTTGTTGGAGGCTGGGTCTCCTGTTGTTCACCACGTTGTTCTCAAGGCTGACCCGGGCTTCGAGCGGGTTCCCCATCTCCACCTCCCTTCTCACCAAGGCACGCTGAGCACACGTACGCTCGCACTCAGCACTCAGCGTCTGGCTTTGTGGGTTCTGGGGATCTGAACTCAGGTCCTCAAGCTTGCACGGCAAGTGCTTTATCCACTGTGCCATCTCCCCAGATGTTAGATAATGCTTTTTTTTTTTTTTTCTGGTAATGTCTCGCATTAGCCCAGGCTGACCTGGAATTCACTCTGTAGTCTCAGGGTGGCCTCGAACTCAGCGATCCTACTTCTGCCTCCCTAAGTACTTGGATTAAAGGTGTGCACCACCACACCCAGCTTAATACTTTCTTTCTTAAAGTTTGTTTTATGTGTATAGATTTTTTTTTTATCCCATCCCTCCCTCCCTCATGTTAGGCAAGTGCTCTACCACCACATGCCTACTTATTATTATTATTATTATTATTATTATTATTATTATTATTTGTTTTTGAAGTGACTGCTTGATAGTTTGGAAGGACTTGGCTCTCACTGAATATCATAACCTGAAAATAAATGTTTTGGAGACTTTTTCTTTTTTAAAAAAATTTTTATTTCTTTGAGAGCAACAGACAGAGAGAGAAAGAGGGAGAGAGAGAGAGAGAGAGAGAGAGAATGGGCACGCCAGGGCCTCCAGCCACTGCAAACGAACTCCAGACACATGCGCCCCCTTGTACATCTGGCTAACGTGGGTCCTGGGGAATCGAGCCTCGAACTGGGGTCCTTAGGCTTCATAGGCAAGCACTTAACCACTAAGCCATTTCTCTAGCTCGACTCTTTCTTTCTCTCTCTCTCTTTCTTTCTTTCTTTCTTTCTTTCTTTCTTTCTTTCTTTCTTTCTTTCTTTCTTTGCAGTTTCTTTTTCTGTGATTTTCACATTAAAGTGACTAGTATAAACTTGAGAAATAGGCTTTATATCGTAAAACAATGATCTTAAATACCTTTTGAGATCTCTGTATGTAGTCTCTTGACCTGCGGAGCTGTGAGCAGAGGGTCTCGCCCTGTGCGTCTCCGTGCCCAGCCTCAACGTGCGCTGGCCGCTGTGTCCGCTGCCCTCCCGCCTGCCGGCTACGGCCTTGGCTCGGTTTGCTTCCATTGCTGATGGCTCCTCCCGATGTGTTCACCTTCCCAGCCGTACCCTGTTCTTCAGCCTGGTGAAAATACCTGCCTGGGTGCTTGATGAGTACATTAAGGGAGCAGATCCAATAGTTAAAGGAATCTTAGAGTAAAATACCTCGGAGTGGCTGCCCTTTAATTACAGTGTCTTCCTTTGAACTTTCATGGTTCCTTTAGCTCCCCTTGGGCAGCCCAGAGCCCTTATCTCCTTGTGTCTGCATTGCTGTCTTGGGCTTCCTTTGGGTCTCCCCACTAATTACCCCCTCTTTCCTCCACATTTATGCTCTACTCTTGACAATGTCGCCAGCCTAAGATTTCTAAAACCACCACCGAACCTCTTTTATCGTCTTAAAATTTACTTACCTTGGCTCATTGATACCAAGTATGAACTCCTTTGCCTAAAGCTCATTCATGGTTCATTGTTCTCTGGGTCCCTATTATTTCTTTTCAATTCATTTTATATTTTATATATGGAGAACTTTAGTATATAAACATGTTGCAAACTGGTTCTTCGGGTTATGCTCTTAAGTCCCCCTCCCCCACCCCATTCCGTTGAGGGCCCTCCTCAGTGCGGTAGTCACTGGGGTTATGAATGCAGCAGTCAGTCTCTGGGGGGTGACAATGCCTCAGGATGCTCTTTCCCACCCCATGGCTCTTACATGCATTCTGCAACCTTCTATTATTTCCTCATTGTTCAGTTGCCATGATTACTGAACCAACCATCAGTGGCTCACTGACTAGCTAGCTAATGGCCCTTCCTTGAAGTGGGTTTGTTTTGTGTCAGATACTCCGGTCATTCTTCTTCGTCTCCCCCGTCTCGGTTCAGTTGGTAAAGTGTGTTCAGGCTCTGCCTTCTCCAAGTCTCACTCGCCCAGGTTTCAGTGATGGCTTTACTATTTTCCATCTAGACGACAGTAAATTTGAGAATGTCTTTAAAAGTACCACTTTCCTTAGGCTTGCTTTTGAAGAGAAACATATATACATTCTTGAAATATACATTCTTATAGAGTTAGGTCGTCTAGGAGTCTAGCCAAGGGCTGAGTGCTCAGTAAGCGTCTGAGCGGTCTCTAAACTCCCAGCTTTTTAAGGTGAGTTTTGGATGAATTTCGTAGTACAGTATGGTTCATAAGGAAAATTTTAATCACATGTCAGCTGGACAGACTATTTAAAACGCATGCATGCGCGCACGCACATGCACACGCACACGTACAGACTCTCGCCTGGAGAAGTGGAATACCACTTCCCTGACCCCCTGTTATGTGTGGGGCACAGGGTTTGATTCCCAGCCTGGCAATAAACACATAACACAAAACAAACAAAAAAACTGACATAAATGTAAAACATGATACCTTCATTTTTCTTCTTAAGTATTCTAAAGTATGTTATATAGAACACATGAACTTTGTTACCAGTTCTGATGTTGGAGGCTGATGGGGACAAGGTTTGTACTCAAGTAAGAGGTTACGTATTATTCCATTCAAACAAGCTTTATGTGGAAGAAGTTCAAAGATACAAGAGACAGGAAGGAAGTGGGACAGAGGGAGGGAATTTCTCTTTGGCTAGGAAGAAGAAAGGGTCTGTGGCCTAGAGTAGAGGACACTTAGCCTCACGGTGGAGGAAGGATGGCAAGACGGTGATGGAGGGCTTGGTAAGGGACATTGGAAGTAGAAAGGCTGCCTCGTTCTAGTCAGGCCAAGAGCTGATGTCAGTGGAGATAAGCTTTGTGTTGGGAAAAATGTTATTTTTATCTAACTTTTTACTTCTACTTTTGACCAGGTCTGTAGTATTTCTGAAACATAATTTACCAGTTAGAAAGACACTGTTGAAAGTCTGGGAAGATGGCTTAGCTGGTACGAATGTTAGCCATGCAAGCAGGCATGCCTGAGAGAGTGCTTTTCCGCCTCAGTTTGACCCCCCCCATGCCTACATAAACAGCGGGGGGAGGGGACTGTACAGCCAGCAGGTCGGTCGGAAGGAGAACTGCATCTCCAGGGGAAGTGAGAGACTCCGTCTAAAGGAAACATGCAGATGAGAAATAAAGGAGACCTGAGCATCTCTGGCCTCCATGCATGCGCTGTACACACCTGCATCTATGCATACACTATATACACATGCACACACACATACACTATACACACCTGCATCTATGCATACACTATACACACATGCACCCACGCATGCACTATACACACCTGTATCTCTGCATATACTATATACACATGCACACACACATACACTATACACACCTGCATCTATGCATACACTATACACACATGCACCCACACATGCACTATACACACCTGTATCTATGCATATACTATATACACATGCACACGCACATACACTATACACACCTGCATCTATGCATACACTATACCTACATGCACCCAGGTATACACTCTACATGCATGGCACTCACACATACACTGTTCACACGTGCCCACACATGCACTACACATATATGCACTCACATAAACACTGTACACACATGCACTTCCACATATACTATACACACATGTGCCCATGAATATACTATACACACATGCATGCATGTAAAAAACAAAACCAAATAAAAACCATTGTTTGTATTGACAAAGCAAAACGTGAGTCTGTCTGTCTCCCTGCCTACCTCTTCTTCCTTTCCTTTCTCCTTTCTCCTTTCTCCTTTCTCCTTTCCCCTTTCCCCTTTCCCCTTTCCCCTTTCCCCTTTCCCCTTTCCCCTTTCCCCTTTCCCCTTTCCCCTTTCCCCTTTCCCCTTCCCTTCCCTTTTCTTTCTTTTCCTTTTCTTTCCTTTCCTTTCTTTTCCTTTCCTTTCCTTTCTTCTGCTCAGGCTGGCCTCTATTTCCTAGTCCTCCTGCCTCAGTCTCCCTAGCAGGTGAGATTTCAGGTGAGTGCTACCACATCTTGAAGAAGCTGATAGTTTGTGTTTAGAGAATTTAGTCTGATAATGTCTTAGTTTATGTGTTTGAGTGGGGCCAACATTAAAGATGTCTTCAGTTTTATGAACCAGAAAATATTTTTTAAATGCCTAATGTGTGGCAGGCATGTTGGCATTACAGAATAAGTCTGTTTGCCCTCAACTAAAAGTGAGAAGGGTAGATATGTATGAGCCCAGCTCATTGACCAACAAAGGGATTTCCCGGCCCCAATATCTCTGTGACTGAAGTGGAACTGAGGAGCAGCAAGGTGTCAGGAGACAGTGGACCCTAGTAGATGTTTCTAATGGACAGTAGGACCCAACGGTATTCATAACGAGGAACGGTTATAAAATGTGTGATGTGTGATGCCGTACCTGTTGGCATGGTAACATGGAAAGCTCAAAGGTAGGGGTGTTGGGTGCTCTGCGAGATTCTGTCTTGTGCAACACCATGAGGCTAGAAGGCTAAGAGATCTCTCCCAAGTATTTAAGACGAAATAACAGCACTTTAGATACACAACTGACTTTCTTTTAAAATGTAGCTGGGGCTAGACAGATGCCTGCAAAGTCTAATGACCTGGGCTCATTTCTGCAGTAGGTAAAGGTAGATGCCCAAAGTGGTGCATGTGTCTGGTTTGCAGCGGCTGGAGGCCTTGGTGCGTCCAGTCTCTCTTGCTCTCTCTCTCCCTCTGCTTGTTTTTTTAAAGTAGTTAAAATTTTTAAAAAGTTTTATAGAAGGATGTCTTTAAATACGTAAATTTGCATATAAGGTTGTCCTCATCCATGTCTCAATCAGCTAATGAGTAAAAGTTGTTATATGGCAACTTATTTTGTGGCGAATGGAATACACTTCCCAAGGCTCCATGTGTCATGGTTAGCACCCGGGACGCTGCAACATACTTTCTGCCAAATTCTCAACTTTTTAGATAATGCATTTTATCTTTAAGATATTTTCGAGGAATATCTATAATTGATCCCAGGTGGAGAAAAGCAATTTGACAGTTTCCAGATGGCCACTAAAAATAATAAATAAATAAATATTTCCTTCACATTCTTGATTGCCTACACTGAATCCTCTTGTATCTCTAGACAGAGCAAGTAATTCCGGTGTGAGAATGTACTTTAACCCAGATTTAAATTTTTTTTGAAGTGGGGGGGGGCAGATGGTACAAAAGAAGGAGAAAGTCTTTCATGTCTCTGTGGGCAAAGCTCAAACTTATTTATCCTCATCCAAGGGCAGCTTCTCTCTGTTTTGGCCTGACTTCTGGGAGCCCAGAGCTCTTAAAAGATGTTTTCTGGAAAGTAGCGAGTTCTTTTCTTGTCTGCCCTAGTATTCTTGGCTGAGGTTCTTGGGTTCCGGCTGCCTTGACTCATTAATATTCAGCTTAATCCATAGTGGCTGGGATGGCTGTAATGGTTGGGAGTCAGTGAAGGGTCCCTCTGGGACTGAGGAAAGATGCAGATCTCCCCGGGAATAGTATAAGCAAGTCATTTTCTCTAGTCACTTGACTACTTTAGGCTTTCAACTGACTTGAGTAGGTTTTTCTGCCCCCTCTTCTTTGCTTTTAATGTAGATTCAGTCCGAGCTTAACTTTTCTGCCTTCTTGAAAGTATGCTTTTCTTATTGGGGTTACAGTGATTAATCAGGTTAATCCCCAGTTGCACAGTTTTTTAGCTCAAGCATATTTACACAGATGGACAGATATTAAGTTGTTTCAAGAACTGCAGCTGAGGTGAAATGGATTATGAGAATGGAAACAGTTACTACAACTGAACAATGAGTTGTTTTCCTGCTGGCATAGTGAGAGCAAACATTCAGAAACTCATCTAAGGATATAATTACTTGCTTGAAAGATGTCTCTGAAAAAAGTGATCCACAAATGTGTTTACAAGGCTTTGCAGTTTAAAAATCTTTTAAGGGAAACTTGTTTATTTGGGAAGAAAGAAATTGTGTTCCGCTGACAAAAATCTGTAAAACATGCAAAGTGTGTTCATTATGGTTTCTGCTGGACTGTTTTATGAACCCCAGCTTCATAAAAATCAATCTCTCATTATGGTCTGTGTGCTTCTGAAGGCTTGAAGCTTCGTAGATGGTTACGAGGAAATCCTGTTACCCCAGTGGCTCCTGTGACAGTTGCCACTGTTACTTTACTAAACCTGCGCGTAAAAATGGGAAGGCAGGGCTGGAGAGATGGCTTAGCGGTTAAGCGCTTGCCTATGAAGCCTAAGGACCCCGGTTCGAGGCTCGGTTCCCCAGGTCCCACGTTAGCCAGATGCACAAGGGGGCGCACGCATCTGGAGTTCGTTTGCAGAGGCTGGAAGCCCTGGTGCGCCCATTCTCTCTCTCTCCCTCTGTCTTTCTCTCTGTGTCTGTCGCTCTCAAATAAATAAATAAAAAATTTAAAAAAAAAATGGGAAGGCAGTGCATTTTAAGTTTCCATTGTAAGTCCTTCCCTGAAGTAGCCAGGGAGCAGGAGAGCAGATGTTCCTCATAGTCCTGGCTTTGAGTGGGACCGATGGGAGGTAAGTAGGAACCTCTGTCAGCCTCACGACCACTAGCTTTTTTCAGTCGTATTGCAAAGAGAACAGTTCTCATGCGCCAGGAACGGGTGTTCTTACTTAGTTGAGTTTGAGCACTTCCTTTTCAAGTTGCTGCTAGGGAACATAACTGTGATGTATTGTGAGATTTCTTTCCTAAAATATTTGTTTATGAGAGGAAAGGGGTGTGGGGGGAGAGACACTACTTGTCACTGCAAACAAATTCCAGACTCATGCACCGCTTTGTGCATCTGGCTTAGCTTAGCATGAGTACTGGGGAATCGAACCAAGGCCTGTAGGCTTTGTATGCAAGTGCCTTTAACCACTGAGCCATCTCCCCAGCCCCTCATGGTTAGATTTCTACCTGCTCCTCTCAGACACTGACATAGAGTGCCTGGAAATACTAAACTCTGTGTCCTGTATGATGATTTCTTCACAATCATGACAGTATTTTGACAAAAATGTTGAGTGTTTTTTTCTTCCCCAGCATTCATTTACCCACTAAGTACTGAGTGCCCATTTCTGTACCAGGGTAAAAGGTTTTTGGAGTGAACCAGTTTCTGTAATACCAGTTTCTGTTGGCCAGAATGGGCTCAAATGGCATATCACCTTGTCCTTGTCTATAAAGGGCATTTCTTACATTATCCAAAATCACTGTTGCTAGCACTGGGGTTACAGGTGTGTGTGGCCCTGCCCAGATTTTTTATTTTTTTTAAAAAAACTTTTTTACTTTATTTGTATTTATTTATGAGAGAGAGAGAGAGACATACACACACAAAGGGTCAGAGAGAGAATGGGCACACCAGAGCCTCCAGCCACTGCAAATGAACTCCAGATGCATGCACTCCCTTGTGCATCTGGCTTACGTGGGTCCTGGGGAATCGAACCAAGGTCCTTTGGCTTTGCAGGCAAATGCCTTAACCACTAAGTGATCTCTCCAGCCCCTGCCCAGCTTTTCATGTGAGAGCTGGGGTTCAAACTCAGGTTCCCATGCTTGTACAGCAAGAGTTCTTACCCACTGAGCCATCTCCCTACCTGAGACAAGGACTTTTTCCTTCTGGGGGGAGGAGGCGTGTTATAAAACCTGAGGTGAGAGCTGTCCGTCCCAGTTCCATGTACTAGCTCAGCCCTGCCTTGTGGTGTGAGATTCCAACCGCTGAATGCGTCCCTGGTAAGGATGGAGTGTAGGAGATTAATAAGCAGTGGCCGTAATGTGTGATTTTTGTGGATGAATGTGAGTATGTGTCTGTATGCTTGAACATTTATTCACTGAGGCTTTCTGGATAAATTATGTAGACAAGGATATTTTCAGTAAGCTACAGTGCTCACAGAAGTGAATTTCCTTTTCTTCCTCATTTATGGGGAAGTGCTGAGGATTGACCCAAGACCTCATGCATCTCCAGCCTAATTTTTTTTTTATGTTATCACCACATAGTTATACATATAGCTTTTGTAGTGTACCTTTTTAAAAAAAATTTAAATTTTTATTAACATTTTCCATGACTATAAAAAAATATCCCATGGTAATTCCCTCCCTCCCCACCCCCACACTTTCCCCTTTGAAATTACATTCTCCATCATATTACCTCCCCATTACAATCATTGTATTTACATATATAAAATATCAACCTATTAAGTATCGTCCTCCCTTCCTTTCTCTTCCCTTTATGTCTCCTTTTTAACTTACTGGCCTCAGCGACCACGTATTTTCCTTCTCACGCAGAAACCCAGTCATCTGTAGCTAGGATCCACATATGAGAGAGAACATGTGGCGCTTGGCTTTCTGGGCCTGGGTTACCTCACTTAGTATAATCCTTTCCAGGTCCATCAATTTTTCTGCAAATTTCATAACTTCATTTTTCTTTACCACTGAGTAGAACTCCATTGTATAAATGTGCCACATCTTCATTATCCACTCATCAGTTGAGGGACATCTAGGCTGGTTCCATTCCAGCCTAATTTTTTATATCTAGTACACCGCTGGCATATTCTGAAAACTATGAACAGTCAGAGCTTTTTTTCTTCCCGGACAACTGAAGAATTCTTTTAGTTTATGTTGTATATGTGGGTGAGAGATGCTTTGTCCTAACACGACATCACTATAATGATAGTCAAACCATAGCCATGTTAGCATAAGATGTTATACAGGGTGCTGCATCGGCAATACTGTTATTTTCACCACTTTTTACATTTGTGTCTTTTGTATGACAGACACAGCAGGAACAAATGGGTAGGGGGAAGGTTTGTTTGCTATTCCAAATCTAGTCTTCCTCTTCAAAGAATAGATTTGGGAACATTTCATTTAATAATACCATTGGAACACACACACAAAAAAAAAACTCCTGTGTATATTAACTATTCTCTCCTAAAATGCAGGCCAAATATGAATTTTTCTTGATTACAGTAACCTATGGAACTCAACAAACTGCATAGGAGGTGGTTTGAGAATTGAATATTCTAGTGTAGGATTTTGTTCCTCTTCCTTTTGGGAACAGGTCTGCTATTAGCTTGGTATGTTTGCAGAGCGCATTGTTGCATAGAGAAGATAATTTCTTGTCAACATCCCATTAATTCTAATATTGCCTGTAGAGGGGAAAGAAAGGGCAAGTGCTCCAACTTTCTCTGTGGGGAGTGTAAAAAATCAACCTCGCATTCTTTTAGATATCTTACATACAGCCGAATTTTGAACTTCAGTAAGAATGCATGTATGAAACCTGGTGTGGTTGTGCACATCTGTAGATTAAGTCTTAGTGCTTGGGAGGTAGAGGAAGGAGGACCAGGGGTTCAAGGACATCCTTAGCTACATAGTTCAGAGCCAGCCCTGGCTACATGAGACCTTGTCTCACAACACTAACCAAGGGCTGGAGAGATGGCTCAGGAGTTAAGGTGCTTGCCAGCAAAGCCTAATGACCTGACTTCAATTCCTTGGTACCCACGTAAAGTCAGATGCACAAGGCGGCACATGTGTGTGGAGTTCATTTGCAGTGGGTAGAGGCCCTGGCGTGCCCATTCTCTCTCTCTCTCTCCTTTCTGCCTCTTTCTCTCACTCTCAAACAAACAAACAAGTAAAACATTTGCAGGGCATGGTGGTGCCTTTAATCCCAGCACTCGGGAGGTAGAGGCAGGAGGATCGTGGTGAGTTTCAGACCACCCTGAGACTACAGAGTGAATTCCAGGTCAGCCTGAGCTAGAGTGAGACCCTTACTTGAAAAACCAAAAAAAAAAAAAAAAATACATAACCAACCATATATATGACATACACTATACTTTTTGCCTATATGTGTGTATGTCACACGATGTGTGTGTGTGGTGGAGGCACACATGTGTACGCGTCTCTGTGGTGCCCCGTGCGGGGTGTGCTCGCCTGTGTGCTGGAATGGAAAGTCGGGTGTCGAGCTCCATTGCGCTTCCTGTGAGGCCGGAGTCTTACCGATCCTGGAGCTGCCATGCTCCTCTGCTAGTGCCAGCGTCTGTCGGGGTCTCTGCTCCCCCGTGGGACTAGGATTACCGACCTACGTGGCCATGCCCAGCTCCCTATGTGGGCCTGGGGGGTGAATTCCGAAATCCCCTCAGGCTTGTTCAGGCGCTCATGCTTGCATAAGAGTGCCTTTAACCGCAGAGCCATTTATCTGCTCCTACAATAATACTTTTAAATTGATTATTAACAGATATAGCCATAATTTTATAAGCTTTAATTATATAAGCAATATTACTAATGCTGAAAGTTTGGAAAATAGTTTCTCTCTCTCTCTCTCTTTTCTTTTCTTTTCTTTCTTTCTTTTTTTTTTTTTTTTGGTTTTTTGAGGTAGGATTTCACTCTGGTCCAGGCTAACCTGGAATTAACTCTGTAGTCTCAGGGTGGCCTTGAACTCACAGCGATCCTCCTACCTCTGCCTCCTGAGTGCTGGGATTAAAGGCGTGTGCCACCACGTCTGGCCTTTTTTCTTTTTCTTTTTCTTTTTCTTTTTTTTTTTTTTGAGGCAGGGTCTCACTCTAGCCCAGGCTGACCTGGAATTCACTATGTAGTCTCAGGATGGCCTCAAGATCACAGCAATCCTCCTACCTCTGTCTCTCATGCTGGGATTAAAGGCATGTGCTACCATGCCCGGCTAGTAGTTTTCTTTTTTTTTTTTAAAAAAAATATTTATTTAGAGCCGGAGATAGGTGGCTTAGCCATTAAAGTGCTTGCCTTGCAAGCCTAAGGATCCAGGTTCTGTCCCCAGAACCCACATAATCAAAGTG
This sequence comes from Jaculus jaculus, assembly GCF_020740685.1. Taxonomy (NCBI): domain Eukaryota; kingdom Metazoa; phylum Chordata; class Mammalia; order Rodentia; family Dipodidae; genus Jaculus; species Jaculus jaculus. Next base: position 26,862,195 of record NC_059110.1, read on the forward strand.
ACTGAAAGCTCTGGTACACCCATTTTCTCTCTCTATCTGCTTTTGCCTCCTTCTCTCTCTCTCTGAAATAAATATTTATTTGCAAGCAGAGAGAGAGATAGAAGAGAGACACACAGAGAAAATAGGTGCGGTAGGGCCTCCAGCTGCATCAAATGAACTCCAGATGCATGCCCCGCTATGCATCTGGCTTTACATGGGTACTGGGGAATTAAATCCAGGTTATTAGGCTTTGCAGGCAAGAGCCTTAGCTGCTGAGTCATTTCTCCATCTCGGAAAATATTTTCTTATTGAATTGGATCTTCAATCTCAAAGGGTTTGGAAGTATGTATTTATTTATTTTAATTTAATTAAATATATGTAAATTGTATTTAAAATAATCATTTAATCCCACCTAATTTTTTGTTAATTTTGCTTTTATTTTTATTTATTTATTTATTTATTTGAGAGTGACAGAGAGAGAAAGTGGCAGATAGAGAGAGAAAGGGCATGTCAGGGCTTCCAGCCACTGCAAAAAAACTCCAGATGCCTGTGCCCCCTTGTGCATCTGGCTAACGTGGGTCCTGGGGAAGAGAGCCTCGAACCAGGGTCCTTAGGCTTCACAGGCAAAAATTCTAGATCACCTAATCTCCTGCACCCGCTCCCCTTTCTCTGAGGGCCCTCTTCTATGGGGGCATGAAGGCCTCCTTCTATGTGGGGTACTGTGCCTCAGGATATTCTTAAATCTTTCTGCCCCATCTTCCACAATGTTCCCTGAGCCACGGTGGGCCTGTTAGCAGTCTGATTTCGTGCTAAGTTCTCTGTAACCTCTGGGTTTCTGCCTTGATGGGTTTTGATCCAGACACATTATCTTTTGTAATCTCCCTGGTGCTGGTTGTCGGGAGCTAGCAGAGAGAGCCATCTTTGTTTCCGCTTTGCTTCCTCTTCCGTCTTTCCCAGCCCGAGTGATGTATGAGAGTGGGATTTCCTGTGATGGGTAGTCGGTTTCTTACTGTGTTGATGGATCTTGGATCTCCTCATCTGTAAAACAGAACGGGTTCTCCAAGCAGCTTGGATTAAACAGACTATGCATAGTTATTCAAGAGACTTTTTTTTGTTGTTCATTTTTATTTATTTATTTGAGAGCAACAGACAAAGAGAGAAAGAATGAGAGAGAAAGAGAGAATGGGTGCGCCAGGGCTTCCAGGCACTGTAAACAAACTCCAGACACGTGCGCCCCCTTTTGCATCTGGCTAACGTGGGTCCTGGGGAATTGAGCCTTGAACTGGGGTCCTTAGGCTTCATAGGCAAGTGCTTAACTGCTAAGCCATCTCTTCAGCCCTATTCGAGAGACTTTTTTGGAGTGTATGCTTCTCTTGTTGTCCAGAGAGCTGTGGGACCTTTACTCTGGAGTCTAAGTTTCCTAGCCACAACCTGTGGTGTCTTCAGCAATAGAGTCTTACATTTTTAGCTCAGGCAGGTAACCAAGTGCTTTGGCATTGGCCCACATTATCCTGGGGACCTCATGGGTCTCGCTGACCAACAGCTCACTGTGGGAGTAATCCTGATCTGGGCCTGGGATTTGCCAGCCAGAGCCCGTGGTTTTGAGATTGTTCCATCTTCTACAGGGCGGTTCTGTGCCCTCTCCATTTATTGGTAATTATATCATGTAGATTGCTATCTAAGAGGAGGGTTTCTATTTCTATGCCTTTGGCTCGTGTTGTTTTAAGTTTTGTATGATTCTCCTCCAAACCTTTCCTACCCCTTATATTCTCTCCCTCACCTAGCCTGTCATGTATTTCCTCTCATCAATTCCAAAGGGCTTGGAAGGGTATATTTACTTAATTTAATATTATTAAATATGTCAATATTAAAAAAAAGTCATATAATCCATCTGGCTAGCATAGAACTCTGTGCAGTTGCAGCTGGTCTTGAACTCCTGCTCCTCCTGCCTGCAGGAGGCTTAGATAATTTTAGCCCTGCCCTCCACAGAGGAAAGTCAGGTGTGTGTCCAGTGTTCTAGAAAAAGTTCTGGACTATGTTATCAGTTAATCTACCTGCTTCAAGTGTGAGAAAATGGCTGTGGCTATTTTAACATATTGCCTTAAGAGGGACAAGATTCCTGCATTAACATTCTTCCTAAGGGTTTGGTGCCCAAAGTTGATTTTAGGATGAATTTAGGTGAACCCACCAGGCAGAGCTAGATGGCTGCCTGCAGTGGTTTGTTTCCCATGGAAGCATTGATTTCTTGGCTAGGAAGTTAAGTGGAGTCACGAATACACCACAGTGCCAGAGGTCACGCGATCAGTGAAAATTGAAGACAGCCCCTGATGTCACACCGCAGGAGCAGAAAGCTGGGCTGATGCTGGAAGCAGGAGAGAGTGCGTCTCAGCAGCGCGTCTCCACAAGAGACCACGATCATTCAGTCAGTGCTACTGAGCCCAAACCGCAGTCGTGCGCCGTGCTCTTCTCCAAGAACGTAGAGCGAGAACTCTCTCAGGAAGCTCTCTTTCTAGAAAGGAGACTCGGCCATGACAGAGTAAAGGCTCAGGTAAGTTCTACACTGGGCCAGGGAGAAAGCCCAGACCTCCAGAGAGGTGCTGCCCAGCCACAACCAGGACGCGAAGAAAGATGACAGTTCCAGCTGCTTCCAGCTGCTCACCCCATGTTCTCACAGAGCTCCCGGGGAGTCTGAAATCAAAGCGGCAGAGAGACATGGCAGTGTTAGACCTCGGGCTCCCCCACGTCCCCGCCTGCCGGTGTTTGCGCACCTCCTCTGCTGCAGTTAGGACCCCCGGGAACATTGCATGAGCCAGATCTCTTCCACAGGGGGGACGTGTTGGGCAGAGGCTATTTTGTTTTGTCCAGGGGGGAAGAAATGGGAGGAGGGGGACACTCCTGAGCAGGGCAGAGGCCCGGTGACGACCCCCTCTCATCACCCAGTTCTGAGAGGCATTAAGAGGAGAGTGGGGCTGGAGAGATGGCTTAGCGGTTAAGCGCTTGCCTGTGAAGCCTAAGGACCCCGGTTCGAGGCTCGGTTCCCCAGGTCCCACGTTAGCCAGATGCACAAGGGGGCGCACGCGTCTGGAGTTCATTTGCAGAGGCTGGAAGCCCTGGCGCGCCCATTCCCTCTCTCTCTCTGTGTCTGTCGCTCTCAAATAAATGAATAAATAATTTAAAAAAAAAATTAAAAAAGAGGAGAGTGACCGCCCAGCGTGGTGGCTCTCACCTAAAATCTCAGCACCGCGGAGGCCGAGGCAGGAGGATGCTCGTGCGTCTGTCAGCCTGGGCTGCAGAATGATGGGGTGCGCTGAAGGTCAGCTGGGGTTGGAGTGATAGCCTCTAGGAAGCAGGGAGGGGGCAGGGATGGGGAGGGCAAAGCGACAACCCTCATTCTTCCTGATATTACAGACTTCCCTGGGAATCTAATTTCATTCAGTCAAGTTTTTGTACTGTGTATGCACGAATTACTCTCAGCTACCTGTAGGGTAGCAGCCCAACCATAGCCCTGGGATTTTCATTTAATAACCTATGGCTTTTGGGAGCTACATGAAACTGCTTAAAGCAAAAAATAAAAACAAGGAAAGAAGGAAGGAAGGCTCTTTTTCGTTTTAATTTTGGAAACAGGGTTCTCACTGTGGGGGTCCAGGCTAACCTCCAAATAAGGATGTTCCTACATCTGCCTTTAGAAGTGCTGGGGTGACCAGATCACATTACAGGCCTGTGCTACCATGCCTGGTTTACCTGCCCTGTTCATACCACAGTACTGACGGGGGGGGGGGGGGGGGGGGGGCTGGCAGGAGGGCAGGGGCCAATTATGGTGGCTTGACCCAGCTTGTCCACCTGCACACTGTACTCTTCTCTCTCAGACTAACATATTGGTTTTGTTAAGCCTATGTCCCCTGCTCAAGCCATCCGTGGTGGTTTGATTCAGGTGTGTCCCCCATAAACTTAGGTGTTCTGAATGCTGGGTTCCCAACTGATGGTGATTTGGGAATTAACACCTCCTGGAGGGGGTGCATTGTTGGGGGCGGGCTTATGGGTGTTATAGCCAGCTTCCCCATGCCCGTGTTCGTCACCCTGTCCTGTTGCTGTAGTCCACCTTATGTTGGCCAGCGGGTGATGCCCACCTTCTGCTCATGCCATCGTTTTCCCCTGCCATTGTGGAGCTTCCCCTTGAACCTGTAAGCCAAAATAAACCTCTTTTTCCCACAAGCTGTTCTTGGTTGGGTGATTTCTACCAGCAATGCGAACCCGACTCCAGCATTATCTTGCCTCCTTCCCAGTGGCTTGCGTGTCCAGGTAGAATTGTAGGGTCCACTTCCTCTTTCAGCTGCATGGACCCTGCGTGTTCAATGATGTTTGACGATGGAGGCTGCCTTGGAGGGTAGAGGGGAGAAGGGCAGAGGGAGGCTCGTCTCTCACCTCAGACCTCCAGCTCTTTTCTGCTTGACACAGTGGTCAACACTGCTGTGTGCTTCTGGGGCCATAGTCGGCTGTATTTGCCAGAACAGTCAGGAATATTCTTTTATGTATTTTTACACTTCTAGCACCCTCATCTTGTAGCATCCAAAAGCATGTTTGTTCTAATGTTAGATATTCGTCAACCTGATAGGACAGCATCATTGACAAAGGGAAATACTTGTGTCTTTACTTTTGCCGTTAAAATTTGTAGTAAACTTGTTTAAATCAGTTCTCTGCATCTATATTGTCAAATGCCATCTTGACCATTTTTCTAGAACTGATGTAGAATGTAGCTTTTTGAGCAGTCTTACATCCTTTGTGATGGTAGTGAAATCCTTCATGGCAACTAACAAGTGTTACAATTATTACATTTTACAAACATTAATTTCTTTGGGAGGAGGGCATGAGTCTCTTAATAAACTTCTCCTTTGTTACTTTTATGTTTTACGTACGTTGGTCATGTTGACTTAATGTGGTTCAGCTCATTTAGGACACGAATTGCTTTTCTTTTATTGTCCACATGTGTGCGCAGGCGCACACAGAGTTTTACTTCAGTCTTAGGCCTATGGCTATCATTTCCTCTGCACAGATTTCTTTTACCGAAATATGACAGATTCTTTTATTTACATTTGAAATGCTATTTTCTTTCTTGGCAGATGTTAAAATCTCTCTCTGTGTGTCTTTTAGTACATTAAAAAAAAAAACTCACTCACTAGATAATGGTTGCTTTGGTATTATTTGTTTGAGTGGGTTTAATTTAGAGATTACTTAGCAATGTTTACGTTTTTCAGTTCTTGGAAATTTAAAAAAAAAAAGATTTCCGAGATGTTGGTTCATATTACTTAGTTTCTCAGACCTTGTTGATGTGCTTGGTGTTCCTGGGCATCTTAAGTTGGTTTTAAATCTTTGTCATTCATTTGGACACTGTACTTGTAGATCTTCAAGTCAGGATTTTAGAGTTGGGTCTGGTTTTAGCACTTCATTTATACTTCTCGTTTTTCTTTTTCTTCTTTTCCCCTAGGGAAGTAATTCTCAAACAGTTTTGAACATGGACCTTTTATGGGTTTAAACTCAACCACTGATGAGTGTTTCATAGGAAAACAATGGGCTGTTTCCTCTGCAAAAGGAAATATATACTATTAGAGCTTAATATACCTCACATTTCTCTAACAACCCTTCCTTTAGAAAGCAGTCTCCATGGGGACATAGCTCACATATCCTGTCTTTACTTGCTTTTCATGTCACCGTATGTTGAGGATGTTTTTGATAGATTCTTAAGTGGGGTAGAAATGGTGGGTATGAATAGTAAATCTCAATCTCTCCAATGTTGTGGGTGTTATTAATTTTTTTTAATTTATTATTATTTTTAATTTATTTATTTGAGAGCGACAGACACAGAGAGAAAGACAGATAGAGGGAGAGAGAGAGAATGGGCGCACCAGGGCTTCCAGCCTCTGCAAACGAACTCCAGACGCGTGCGCCCCCTTGTGCATCTGGCTAACGTGGGACCTGGGGAACCGAGCCTCGAACCGGGGTCCTTAGGCTTCACAGACAAGCGCTTAACCGCTAAGCCATCTCTCCAGCCCACGTTATTAATTTTTAAAAGCCTGCCACTGCTCTTTTAATATTTTTATTTAATTTTTATTTGTAAACAGAGAGAGAGAGGGAGAGGGAGGGAGAGAATGAGTGATGCACCAGGGCCTCCAGCTGCTGGAAATGAGCTCCAGATGCATGTACCACTGTGCATCTGGCTTTACGTGGATACTGGGGAACTGAACCCATATTGTTAGGCTTTGCAGGCAGGTACCTTAATGGCTGAGCTATCTCTCCAGCCCTTCATTTATTTTTTGCATATACATCGCATGCGCGGTGTGTACAGATGTATGTGCTGATGTGGCGTGCTATGGGTTCACCTGTAGCAGCTGGAGGCAAACATCAGGTACCCCCCTCATCACTCATCGACCTGGTTTTCCTTGCGTGGAGTCTCTTGCGGATTCCAGAGCTTGCTGCCCCTGAGCCCCGTGGAATCTCCAGTCTTGGCTCCACCATAGGACTGAGGCTGCACACGTGCATGGCCATGCCCACTTGTTGACATAAGTTTTGAAGATTCAGACTTGGGTGGTCTTAGGCCCCATGCTTGTGTAGGAAGTGCACTTACCCACGGAACCATCTCTCCAAGCCCGTATTACTCATATTTTAAATGATCTGTCTGTCTTGCTGTCATCTATCTATATCAATCTAATCTATTTATTTATTTGCAAGCAGAAAGAGAGGTGGGCACCCCAGGGCCTCTTGCCACTGCAGACGACCTCCAGGTGCATGTGCCGCTTCGTGCATCTACCTTTATGTGGGTACTTGGAAATCAAACCTGGGCCTTTAGGCTTTGCATGCCAGTACCTTTAAACACTGAGTTACCATCTCTCCAGCCCTGTATTTTTTATTTTTGCTGTGTTTCTATGTTATCTAGCTTTAAAAATTGTTTTATTTGCATACTATTTACTTGAGAGAGGTGCTCCTAGCCACTGCAAACAAAGGCTGGACACTAGTACCAACTTGTGCCTGTGCCTTTACATGGGTCCTAGGAAATCAAGCAGGGAAGCGTCTTAACCTTGAAGCCATCGCTCCACGTCATTACCTGGCTTTTAATAATCCTGTTAACTAGTATGTGCTTTCCTTGATCCTTGGGGCATTTTGGTGGGCTGATTCATTGGCACTGAGAGATTTTCTCATTTTATTATTTTCAGTCACCTCTGTCCTATTTCTCGCTGTCATAGAAGTGGATGGTGCAGAGGAGGAGGAGGTAAGGACTCTTGGGATAGATGGCGTCACACCCACACCCAAGGATTAAGGTTAATGACTTTGAGTGAGAGGGTCGACGACATGTGCACCCTGGCTTCTTGGGCATGATTTGTGTGTCATGCCAAGAATGGCAAATGGATTTAAGCAGCAGTTATTGCTCTACTTTGTGCCAGGTGTCCAGCCTCTGTGGCATCTGGATGTGACTGGGATGTGTCTCCTCCTGCCAAGCACTGTGTCAGGCCATTATTTCGTATAAAGTGTTTTAGAAGCACAAACACTTACATGTAGGAAGAAAGAAAAATATTCTTCCCTATATAGTGGCATTTCTTCATTTCACATTATAACTTCCTTTTTTTTTTTTTTTTTTTTTTGAGGCAGGGTCTCACTCTGCTCCAGGCTGACCTGGAATTCACTATGGAGTCTCAGGGTGGCCTTGAAATGTCAGCCATCCTCCTACCTCTGCCTTCCAAGTGCTGGGATTAAAGGCGTGCGCCACCATGCCCAGCCATACCTTCCTTTCTTATTCAAGCAAAATGTGTTATATTTTTTAAAACCAACTTGTATCTCGTTGCTAAGGTAGCCCATATAATTGGTCACATTAAGGAAGTAAGGTGTTTTTTTTCTGCACTGACCTATATAGCTAGTCAAGACATGATTGATTCCTGCTGGGCGTGGTGGTGCACGCCTTTAATCCCAGCACTCTGGTGACAGAGAATCCCAGCACTCTGGAGGCAGAGGTAGGAGGATAGCTATGAGTTCGAGTCCACCCTGAGACTACTTAGTGAATTCCAGGTCAGCCTGAGCCAGAGTGAAAACCCTACCTCAAAAAAAAAACAAAAAAAAACAATCAACAAAAAAACAAACCAAGATTCCTTCCCCTTCTCTCCCCTTGATATGCACTAGGCTGGCCTTGAACTCACAATCTTCCTACCTCAGCCTCCCAGGTACTGGGATTGTAGATAACATACTACCACCACCACCAAAAAATTATATATATTTTTTATTTTTTAAAAATATTTTTATTTATTTATTTGAGAGCGACAGAGAGAGAAAGAAGCAGTTAGAGAGAGAGAGAGAAAGAGAGAGGGAGAGAGAGAATGGGTGCACCAGGGCCTCCAGCCACTGCAAACCAACTCCAGATGCGTGCACCCCCTTGTGCATCTGGCTAACATGGGTCCTGGGAAATCGAGCCTCGAACCGGGGTCCTTAGGCTTCACAGGCAAGCACTTAACCGCTGAGCCATCTCTCCAGCCCCTATTTTTATTTTTTAAATATATTTTATGTATTTATTTGAGAGAGAGAGAGAGAGAAAGAATGAATGGGCATGCCAGGGCCTCCAGCCACTGCAAATGAACTCCAGATGCATGCGCCCCCTCTTGTGCATCTGGCTTACATGGGTCCTGGAGAGTTGAACCGAGGTCCTTTAGCTTTGCAGGCAAACAAAAACGCCTTAAATGCTAAACCAACCCTCCAGCCCCCAAAATTATATTTGAAATCCGTACTTTACTCTCAGCATGGTGTTCTTGTTATTTGAAAACACTTTCGTCTTATTTTATTTTATTTACTTACGACCACCACACATTTTTAAAAATTGTGTGGTGCTTGCACATGTGTGTATATGTATGTGCTGATGTGACATCCTGTGTGCTCACCTGCAGCGGTTGGAGGAGACTGTGGAGTATTCATCTGTCTGGTTTTTTTTTTTTAACTTGCAACAGATACATTTTATGTGGCCCAGCGATTCTCTAGTCTCTGCTCCCAAAGCACTGGTGTTGCAGCAACGTGTGGCCCTGCCCGGTGTTTTATGTGGGTCTTAGAGGTTCAGAGTGTGGTGGTCTTCAGCGCCCCTCAGGCCCTCATGCTTTCATAAGGAAGCACACTTAACTATTATCTTTTCCTGCCCAAATTTCCTCTTTTAAATTGAATGGGACTTGTGAGGCTACTGGCAAGTCTCCCGGACTTCCCACAGTGTTTGAAGTCACTCACAACTGTCATTTTTTTTTTTAAACCAGGTTTTAATTGTGTTAGAAGCCTGTTGGAGGAGCCTTTTCCAAATCTGCCTGTTGGAACATCCCTGTTGCTCCCCTGAGTCACAATCCCCAGAGCCTGGGGCCCGGGCGTGTAGCTGTGAGGGAATCTTCCTGGGTGGCTGATGTATGGTTCTGATGAGGACATAGGGGACCCATCAGCTGGTCTTCCTTCCGTGTACAGATGTATGCAAGATTCATGCTGCCGCAGGAAGCCTCCCTGCTTTTATAGGCGCATGATTATTTAGTAATGACATCCCAAACCGTGTAGTCCATATGAGAATATCAAATGAACGTAGACCTGATCATTGAGTTTGCTAATGGGGTTCCCTTTCCCTCCTCCTCTTTGCCTTAGGTCCTCTTTTGTGTGTGTGTGTGTGTGTGTGTGTGTATGTGAGAGTGAGATAGGATTTGTTATGTAGTCAAAGTTGGCCTCAGGCATGCTATCCTCCTGCCTCAGCCTTCTGGTGCTGGGATTCACAGGATGTGTCACTTCAGCCAGTTGTGGGCTTTGTTGGTTTGTTTGTTTTGTGTTGTTTTTTGAGGCAAGCCCAACAGACTGGCCTTTTTTTTTTTTTTTGCCCCTTTCTTTTTTATGAGAGAGGGAGAGAACTGGCATGCCAGGGCCTCCAGCCACTGCAGTCGAATTCCAGACGAATATGTCATCTCGTGCACGTATGTGACCTGTACACTTGCGTCACTTTGTACGTCCAGCTTACGTGGGACCTGGAGAGTTGAATGTGGGTCCTTAAGCTTTGCAGGCAGATACCTTAACTGCTGAGCCATCTCTGCAGCCCCAGCCGTTTTGTGCTGGGGCTTCAAGCCACTGCGGATGAATTCCAGATGCAGGTGCCTCTTGGTGCATCTCGCTTTATGTGGGTCCTGGGGAATCGAACCTGGGTTCTTAGACTTCGCAGGCAAGTGCCATAACTGCCGAGCCATCTCTTCCAGCCCGCTGACTGTTCTTAAGAGGCAGTGTTTTGTTATGTTTGTTATGCTGACCCTGAACCCTTGGCCTCCAGACATGCCCCTCCCTCAGCTTACCTGGGAGGTAAGAACACCGGCCAGCACCACTGCTTTTATCATGTTTTCTCCTTTCAGTGTTTCTCTCTCTGCCTCTCTGTCACCATGGTCGCCAGGCTGCATGCAGCAGTGGAATCACAAGCAAGACAGTAGCATTGTTGTTACCTTGTAGCATATGGTGCCCCACTGGTCAGTGATTAGAGGTGCTCCTGACATACTCAGAGCCAAAATTACTCCTACTTTTATCTAATTTCTGTGTGTTTTCTTCCTTTAAATGTTTTTTTTTAAAAATTTTTATTTATTTATTTGAGAGCAACAGACACAGAGAGAAAGACAGATAGAGGGAGAGAGAGAGAATGGGCGTGCCAGGGCTTCCAGCCTCTGCAGACGAACTCCAGACGCGTGCGCCCCCTTGTGCATCTGGCTAACGTGGGACCTGGGGAACCGAGCCTCGAACCAGGGTCCTTAGGCTTCACAGGCAAGCGCTTAACCGCTAAGCCATCTCTCCAGCCCCCTTTAAATGTTTTTAAAAACATTTATTTATTTGTCTCTGTGTGTGTGTGTGTGTGTGTGAGAGAGAGAGAGAGAGAGAGAGAGAGAGAGAGAAAATGGGCGCACCAGGGCCTCCGGCCACTGCAGACAAACTCCAGATGCATGTACCACCTGGGTACTGGGGCATCGAGCCTCGAACTGGGGTCCTTAGGCTTCACAGGCAAGCACTTAACCGCTAAGCCATCTCTCCAACCCCATGTGTGTTTTCCATTGTCTGTTTGTTTTAAAAACATGCCTTCCTCCCCTCTCCTAGACTCAGCACGAGGACTTGTGTTCTAGAAAACAGTGTTTGCTCTATAAACAAGTACTGCAGGGGAGGGTACTGTAAAGACAATAATAAATGTGGATGAGCCAGTGAGGGGTGTACTGGATGCCTTTGGCTGGAGAGGGTGGCTTGCTGTGGGGGGGTGGGTGAGCAGGTGGGGGAACAAGAAAGAGCCCGTGTCCTTGAGTGTTGGAAGGACTTGTCTTTCCCTAGGCTGTTGCAGCTCCCCGTGTCCCTGGGAGGTCCCTCGGGCGGGCGAACAGGAACACCTGCTTGACTTTGTTTCCTGTGCCCTTTCCCCTGCTGGAAACATCCCCTTTTCTCTGATTTGTCAACATTCCTCAGGACATGCAAGTGGCCACATGGTCACTCTCCCCCTCAGCCTCCAATCCTCCCCCTTCTTGCTGGTACCATAGCAGTAGGAGTGTCTTCTGTGATTTGCTTGCTGCTTTACATGAATGAGAGGTGCCTTGGTTTCCCAAACAGCCAGCTGCCCGCCATGATTTCATCTCTCTCTTGTGCCTAGGAGAGCCGAGCTCTTGCCTTTGGTCACGCAGGAGCCCCAGAAGGGAGGGCGCGCTGCCTTTCAGTGTGACCTCGCACTGGCTGACAGATTAACCTCTGTCCGCACTGACTGCGGGCGCATTACCTCTTTGACCTGCTTCTACCTGCCCAGGCTGCTCTCCCGGAGTTTGCTCATAGTCTTGGTGGGAGGAGGGGTACAGACTGGTGTCAGACATTCCAAAGATCTAGCGAGACCTGTTTGTGGCCTCTCCCCTCAGGTTCATGTGTTGTCCATGGACCTTCTGGTCTGGTTTGTCCAGACTGGCAGGGGCACCCCTAAACACTCATCCCAATGTTGGGAAGGGAGGGTGAGCTGAATGACCCCTCTCCCCCAGTCGGGATCTGTCACATCACGCAGTAGCCTGTAGGGGCCCTGCTGGGAATTTCACATCTTGTCAAAGTGGGAGTTCGCGAATTTACTGTCCTTCATTGGCTAGTGTCCTAGCTTTCTAGAAGTATGACCTACACCAAGCGTTTGATTTCTTAAGTCACACACTTGCTTTTGGGGGATTTTTTTTTTTTTTTTTTTTTTTTGAGATAGGGTCTCTTGTAGCCCTGGCTGGCCTTGAATTTGCTGTGTGGCTGAGATTGGCCGTGAACTTCTAATCCTCCTGCCTCTGCCTCACAAGTGCTGGGATTACAGGTGTGTGTCACTACGCCCAGCTACTCTTGGAAGGTTTCATTGACGTAGTTGTCCAGCATCAGTAGAGCCGTGCCACAGCGTACGCCACCCACAGAGTCTCTTCAGCGTCTGCTGTGGGGCCAACGTTGACAAGAAATGGAATTGGCGTAAAAACTTGGCACCATTTCTTTTTATAAATTCCAAACCATACTCCAGCTGTATTATTTCTAGGCCTTTGGTAAATTTGATTCATGCAGATCGGTTGAAATAAAGCACTGGATTTCTTAGTAGCGGTTGGATGGACAGTGGGTATTGGCATGACCTTGGGCAGCGCACCTCAATGCCATCTTACTAGCATGCGTTCACCCCTCCTCTCTCTCTTTTTTTTTTTTTTTTTTATAGTGCTGTAGCTCAAACCCAAGGCCTTGCCCGTGCTAGGCAAATACTCTACCACTAAGCTACATCCTCAGCTCCTCTTTTCATCTTCTTTTTAAGAATTTCACCTCTTTGTTTACTTGGTTATACTGAAAGTGATTTCTTGCCAGGCGTGGTGGCGCATGCCTCTAATCCCAGCACTCGGGAGGCAGAGGTAGGAGGGTGGCTGTGAGTTTGAGGCCAGCCTGAGACAACATAGTGAATTCCAGGTCAGTCTGGGCTAGAGTGAGGCCCTATCTTGAGAAGCCAAAATAAATAAACAAAAGGTGATTTTTTATATCATGTACCTCTATCATGCATGGCACGAGAGCTTGTTTGGAGGTTCTAGTGGGGAGCACAGCTACTCGAGTGCCCTTGACTAAAGACCAGTCTTCCTGTATTCGGGCAATCATCCTCTTCCACAGGGCATGCAGCCTGGGGAGGGATGCGCCTGGATCTGTGAGGGACGAGGGGGACACTCACCTAGCCCGCCAGGTCAGCTGAGTCAACCTTGGTGATCAGTAGGCTGACAGATGCTGCAGCCAGGTCACCCTTACATCCTTCGTCACATGTGTGTTACGTGTCTTTGTAGCTCAAAATGATAAGGAAGGTATTCATGGGCAGAATTTTCAAGAGGGGGTTGCACATGTCAGCGGACCTTGGAACATGCACCTTATTCATGTATTTTTTTGGCTGGGGGATGTGGGCTGCCAAGAGAGCTTGAATATACAACACGGGCCTCGAGGCTGGAAAGAGAACTTGTATATATAACATTTTCATCGTTATGCAGGCCGGGACCCAATGATGACGGCCTTGCCTGTCCTCCCAGAGTTAGATTTGCCGAACTCTGATCTAGTTTTGTGGTCAAGTGTGTAGTGTTTGAATTCACCATGTCTTGATTTCTTTAGCCAAAAGGACGACACAAACAGTACCTTCCCCCAGAGACACAGAGATGATTTCAGAGCCTGAGATGCTTAGATCCAAGCCTGCTGCTTAATTGATACTTGTTTCTTCATTGAGTCATTGCCCAGCTCCAAGCAGTAAGGGAGGCAGAGGCGAGCACATGAATATTTTTCTCAGGTAAAAAAAATTCAAAAGTGGGCAGTTTGGGCTTTCAGGAGGACATCACCAGGTTCTGGCATTTTCTTTTCTTCTTTTCTTTCTTTCCTTCTTTCTTTCTTTCTTTCTTTCTTTCTTTCTTTCTTTCTTTCTTTCTTCTTCTTCTTTTTTTTTTTGTTTGTGTTTTTCTTTTGTGGGAGGGTCTCACTCTAGTCCAGGCTGACCTGGAATTCACTGTGTAATCTCAGGGTGGGCTTGAACCCATGGTGATCCTCCTGCCTCTGCCTCCCGAGTGCTGGTATTAAAGGCGTGCGCCCCACGCCTGACTATAAGTTCTGGCCATTTCTCCCTACTATCCTCCCAAGTGGGTCTTGCCAATGACGTTACAGGTCACCTCCAGCATCACCCTTAGGTTCCAGGCAGGATGAAGAGGAAGTCAGAAAGGAAAGGGTGAACACGTGGCATGGCCTGTCTCTCAAAGAAATGTATGAGGAGGGCTGGAGAGATGGCTTAGTGGCTAAGACTCTTGCCTGCAAAGCCTAAGGTATTAGGTGTGATTCCCCAGTACCTATGTAAGGCAGAGGCACAAGGCAGCTCATGCATCTCGAGTTTGTTTCCAGTAGCTAGAGGCCCTGGCCTGCCCATTCTCTATCTGCCTCTCTCTCTCAAATAACTAAATAAGATACTTTTAAAAAGAGATGTATAAGGAGATTCCTCCGTCCATTTCCACTTATCTCATGTTGGGCAAAATTATCTTATATGACCTTATTGTACGGGAGAAAGGAAAGGTAGTTTATTTTACATGTGCAGTTGGTGTGTGTGTGTGCATATTGGCATGTGTGTGGACACCAGAGGTTGATGTCAGGTGTCCTCCTCAATCTTATGTATTGAAACAGGGTCTTTCACTTGAACTCAGCGCTGACCAAATCTTACTCCACGATCACCTGCCTCTGCCTCCTGAAACCGGCGCTGGGATTCTAGGCAGGCCGCCACCCTTGCCCGGTGTGGGGATTGGAGCTCAGGTCCTCACACTTGGTAGACGGGCACTTGACCTAATGAGCCATTCGCCTGGTCTCTGGAAATGTAGTTTTTAACGTGAGCATATTATCCTTCCCCCAAACATCAAAGGAAAGAATTAGGACGGGATGTTAACCAGGCAAGCCAGTGGAGTCTACCATACAGTGCATTCCATATTGTAACTAGGGTGTTGTCCTTGCATTGAGATAGAAACCTTGGAAAAAGGTGTTTTTTTTTAATTTTTAAAATATTTTTATTTATTTGTGTGTGTGAGATAGAGGAGGAATGGAAGGAGGGGCATATCAGAACGTTTTGCCACTGCAAACAAATTCCAGATGCATGTGCCACTTTGTGCATCTGGATTTACGTGGGTATTGGGAAATCAAACCTGGGCTGTCAAGCTTTGCAAGCAAGTGCCTCAACCATTCAGCCATCTCTTGCCAGCCAGGAGGAAGGCTTTGGAATCTTGATTAGCAATCACTGGAGTGGGCAGTCCTTCTGGGGCATTCTTAGGAGCAGCCATACCCTGCTCTCCTGGCCATCCCACAGTAGACACCAGCCTTTGGCCCACCCGTTTTCCTGCATGCTCAGCTGGGTCCACTCTCTGCCCTCGCACTGCAGGGGTGTTTGGGGGAGCACCAGGTACGGTGACACAGCCCTGAAGGTTGGATGCCAGACAGGCCTGTCATCCCCACAGGGTGTGGAGCAAGCGAGTCCCAGGCCTGTGTGGGGAATCTGCAGTGTTCCGGCCTCCCGTGGATGACCTCTTTCCTCCTTGAATCAAATTCATCGGCCTCGCAGCCTCCTCAGTTTTATTGGCATTCCATTCCCACACCGAGTGTCGATGAAATGGCAAAAAGGCCTTTGCCTGGATGTGTCAGCAGGAGAAAAGTGGCTCACTGTCCCGGGGCCCAGGCAGTGTTTCCCATCGGCTGCTGAAGATCGCCGTGAGCGCGGCTCATGGTAGTCCGTGCTCTGACTATGGGCAGGGGCCGGAGGCCAGATGGTGCCACGAACTCCACCTCATCCAGAAACAGGGAGAGGTTTCCCAGCTTGCGCACAGGTACTTGAAGGGGTGGGGTGGCCTGTGACTATTATCCCAGGTGACTCAGGACTGCAGAGTGAGATCCTGTTTCAAAGCTAACAGATTAATTTAAAAATAAGTGAGGTTCAGCTAAAAAATATTTAATGCTATTTAAATCCCACCAACAAGCTTATTTACACCTGTATCTATACCTGTGTCTGAGTACATCTGGGCTCCCAATGTAGCTAAGACTGGATTTGAATTTATGATCATCTTGCCTCTACTTCTTTTATTTATTTTTACTTTTATTTTTTTTTTAATATATCTTATTTATTTGAGAGAGAAAGAGGTAGAGAGGGAGAGAGAGAATGGGCACGCCAGGGCCTGCAGCCACTGCAAACGAATTCCAGAGGCATGTGCCACCTTGTGCATCTGGCTTACATGGGACCTGGAGAATTGAACCGGGGTCCTTAGGTTTCACAGGCAAACACCTTAGCCACTAAGCCATCTCTCCAGCACCATTTATTTTTATTTTTTTAAAAGTATTTTGAGCCAGGCGTGGTGGCCCATGCCTTTAATCCCAGCACTCGGGAGGCAGAGGTAGGAGGGTCGCTGTGAGTTTGAGGCCACCCTGAGACTCCATAGTGAATTCCAGGTCAGCCTGAGCTAGAGTGAGACCCTACCTCGAAAAACAAAAAAAAAAAAAAAAAGTGTTTTGTTTATTTGCAAGGAGAGAGAGAATATGGATGGGTGCTCCATGGTCTCTAGCCACTGCAAATGAACTCCAGATGCATGCACCACTTTGTGCATCTGGCTTACGTGGGTCCTGGGGAATTGAACTGAGGTCCTTTGGCTTTGTAGGCAAATGTCTTAATCACTAAGCCATCTCTCCAGACCCTCTTATTTTTATTTATCTAACCTTCTTGATTACTGGGATTGTAGGCAAACACCATCTTGCTTGAAAAAAATATGTATATAATTTTCTTTTGTTGGTGCGTGGTATAATGTGGTGAGTGTGCAGGAATGTGGGCAACGGCCAGAGGAGACTATCAGGTGTCCTCCTGTATGACTCATTCATGTGTCTTCTTGAGATGGAGTCTCTCGCTGAAACTAGAAGCTGCTGTTGTCAGATTGACTGACCAGTGAGACCGGCGGTTCTCCAGTCTCTGCTCCCCATAAGCCTGGGATACTGGTGTGTATTACCACACCCATCTATTTATGTGGTGACTAGGGAATTGAACTCGGGGTGCGTCACGTCCTCTCAGTCCCTCATGCTTGCACGGCAAGCCCTGTTACCTGTTGAACCATCTCCCTAGCTCTAATACACTTTCTTTTTTCTTTTTGGTTTTTGACGTAGGGTCTCACTCTAGCCCAGGCTGACCTGGAATTTATTATGTAGTTTCAGGGTGGCCTTGAGCTCACAGTGATCCTTCTACCTCTGTCTCCCCAGTGCTGGGACTAAAGGCATGCGCCAGCATGCCTGGCTTGCGACCTTGATTTTTTTTTTTTTTTTTTTTTTTTTTTTTTTTGAGACAGGTTTACTCACTGAACTCAGGAACAATGATTTGGCCAGACTAGCTCGCCACCAAGTCCCAGGGATCCTTCCGTCTTTCCGTATCCTGTCTCTGCTGGGATTACAGATGTACACCCTGCACCCAGCTTTTATGTGGATGCTGGGAATGTGAATTCAAGTCTCCCTGCTTGTGAGGCAAACACTTCACCAACTGAAATATCTCCCTTGCCTCCAGATTAGGAATTTTCTAATGGGACAAAAACTGGACTAACGACAAATAAGGTTTTAAATATGAAAAACATCAGATTTTTAGTAGGTTCAAGAAAAGACTTTGTGCTATAGATATAACACATTACAATGATACCGATTTTATAAGGCAAGTCAGAATTCTTGGGTTTGCGATGCATTGAAACGTATGTGAAATTCTCATCTTCTGGATTGGAGAGAGGAGTTGGCAGTAAAAGGCCCTCGCTTGCAAAGCTTGCCAGCCTGGCTTCTATTTAGTAGTACCCTTGCAAAGCTAGATGCACAAAGTGGTGCATGCATGCGGAGTTTGTTTGCAGTGGCAAGAAGTCCTGGTGTGTCCATTCTGTCTGCCTCTGTTGCTCTTTGCTCACAAGTAAATGAATTTTTTAAAATGTCAACTTCTACCGCATATGCCTATACACCAGCAGCTTCTATGTTTGCGTTATGGGGTTGAGATTCTGAAGTCCTATGACTGTTTTGTTGTTGGAAACAGGCTTCCTTTATCTCAGAAATTTCTCAGTAGGAAAAACATGTCATTCAAAGTAGTTTTCATGATTTTCTGATGGACAGACATGTCAGCGCCTTTCAAACAATCTAAAGCCCTCATTTAAGAAGCTTTCTCCTCTCCTGAGCTAAAATATGTGCTTATACAAAGCAGTTTCTGAAGTTCTTTTGTTGGGGTTCACTGTTGCAGAACACTGGCCCTGCTGGGTGGTTTGCACTGAGTCCTCTGGCTGGGCAGGAGGGGAGCTTGAGGGGCCAGGGGTTGAAGATCAGCTGGAGAGGGGCATCCCTTCAGTTAAGATGCTGGGAAATACGTCCTCCCAGGACTGGGAGAGCCGTCAGTTACTCTTGGCGTGACTTCAGCTCTAGTTTCATAGGAGGTATGAATTTGGAGTTATTACAAAGCATCCATTTGACCTCCCCAGATGTTCCCTTTGAGTAGCTGCCCTGAAACATCTCTGCATTTAACTGGAAAGCTACAAGGCTAGGAGAAGCCGACAACAAATCCACCTGCGGCACTGGCCCCCGGCAGTCCTTACACGTGTGAGGCGTTGCCCACTGCTTTTGTTCTTGGATTTGTTTCATGCCAGTCACCTTGTTCTTCTAGAGCTCCTCCAGCTTCGATGCACAAAAAATCAACAGCATCTTTTTTTTTTTGTTGTTGTTGTTGTTTTGTTTTGTTTTTCGGGGTTGGGTCTCACTCTAGCCCAGGCTGACCTGGAGTTCAGTATGTCGTCGCAGGGTGGCCTCGAACTCACAGCGATCCTCCTACCTCTGCCTCCCAAGTGCTGGGATTAAAGGTGTGCGCCACCACACCCAGTTTAACAGCATCACAATTTTAATCCTGATAGAGCCCATTTCACTTTCAGATCTACTTCAAAGAAACTTGCACAATATTAAGGTATAGTTTGCAAAACTGTAAATCGTTTGGCTACAAGACTCTTGTTTACTTCTTTTGCTTGTAGACCAGCTGCTTTTCCCCTGACTTATTTCAGGGCTGATCTGTCTGGAGGCTTCCATCAGCTTTGGTTTGTTAGAGCAGATGACGGTATGGTACTTGGAGTAATGCTGTCAGCAGCTTGCAAGAGGGAAAAGATGGCTGACACGTCTTTGTTTAGTGTTAGCCCCTGGCTTGCGCAGTGAATGGACCAGTGTAGTACTTGAGTGTTTAGGAGCATCAGGGGAGGAGTTAGAACTTCTGGAGATGTGAAGTTGAATGAGGTGCAAGAGAAGGATAAAAGACAAAGGTGGGGAGACAGTCTAACAACTCCAAAAGAATGTAGCACAAGGCTTTGTGATGCAGAAGTCACGCTGGAGAGCCTGGGGCACCTGCCTTTAGAGATGATCCTCTCTCAGAGGAAGGAGTGGCGAGGGCACAGGTGCAGGGAATACCATGATGTCTGCTGGGGGGTGTGGGTTCGCAGGACCCAATGCCAGGTGGCTGGTGTGGAGGAAGCTGGGAAATGGGAACAGTTCTCACCATAGAAGACTTTATATAGCATATAAAACTTGTTCCCAGAGTATATAGAATTGACCCAGAATGACCAGATCCATAGACTGATTTAGTTCTGACTAGACTTACTAAATGAATAGTTATTTAAAAAATACATTATCGTGAAAGCTGGGGGACTTAGTATCAGCTGCTGGTTTTCAGTTTTATGAGGGTGGTTGATGGAATTAATCATAGCCTGTAGCAGACAGAAACCAGACAGAGGGAACAGTTCCTTGTCTGTTAGGGTGACGTGTTTGGATGAGAAGAGAAGCAGAGAGCTGAGGATGTAGCTCAGTCATGTGTGGGGCCCTCGGTTCAGGCCCCAGTACTACCGTTTAAACAGTAGGGGAAGAAGCCGGGCGCGGTGGCACAGGACTTTAATTCCAGCACTCGGAGGCGAGGTAGGAGGATCACTGTGGGCTCGAGGCTACCCTGAGACTACGTAGTGAATTCCAGGTCAGCCTGGGCCACAGAGAGACCCTAAAAATAGAGGAGGAAGGTGCGGGATATTACCTTCACCCTGACTGATGTGTTGGGTTGTGCTCGGTAGGTGCTTGCTGGTCTGGGGGAGGTGAGCACAGCAGACGGCTCTGAGGACAGAGGAGCGACTTGCTTATTTGGGGCTCCTTGCTGTCCCATGAAGCCCTCTCATCTATGTTCCATAGTTTGAGCTCACGAAGCTCCTCACTGAAGCCAAAGCCCAGTAAACTCCAGTTATTACTATGGTTGAGAGTCAGAGGCGAAGTGGGTTGTTGAACACGGCGCGGTTAGGAAGTGAGAGACTCGAGGTGGCTGTCACATCGGGAGTCCGGCACTGTTCTGTGCTGCTGTGGCTCTGCTGCGCCAGGCGGTCCTCCCTGTCCCGAGAGGCTCTCTTCAGGCTGCGAAGTCGCCTGCACAATCAGGCTGCAAAGTTGCTTACCTGGCAGGAGTCGCCAGGGTCTGGTCTCTGGAAGCAAAGCTTTTTTGACTACATGATGCTCACTTTTGGTGGATTTTGACTTCACGTTTGTGTCTGATGTCTTTGAAATAGCCTTCGAGGGCAGTTAAGGTGCTTGCCTGAGAAGCCAAAGGACCCAGGTTCCATTCCCCAGTGCCCACAGAAGCCAGATGTACAAGGTGGTGCCTGTGTCGAGTTCGTTTGCAGTGGATAGAGACCCCTGGCATGCTCATTCTCTCTCTTTCAAATAAGTAAATAAATAAAAAATATTTTTAAAAAGAAATTGCCTTCAAGTCAAATATCAGAGGGAAATAATCAATTGCAGAGGAACTTAGTGGGGTGCACACCTTGGGAGGCGAGCCCCGCCTGATACTCAGACAAGACCCAGACCCGGATGGGGAGGGTGGAGATGGAGAGGGCAAGGAGGAAGCACTTTTCTTTTTGTTTGTTTTGTTTTTGTTTTTTGTTTTTTCAAGGTAGGGTCTCACTCTAGTCCAGGCTGACCTGGAGCTCACTATGTACTCAGGGTGGCCTTGAATTCACGGCGATCCACTTAACCTCTGCCTCCCAAGTGCTGGCATTAAAGGTGTGCGCCACCACGCCTGGCAAGAAACACTTTAGTCTGTATTTCTTTTGTGTAATAGCAATTTGCCACATACTTCCAGCTGATGGAAATCTGTTCTTCTAGGACTTCAGTTCTGGTGAGTCCGTTCTGAGATTTGCCTGAGTGTTGGATGAACTCTTGCAGAGTGGTGAGATCCAGTTTAGTTCCATCATCTCCTTACCTTGTGCAGCGCCAGTCAGTTTTGTGTCTGTGTTAAAGCATCACAGGTTACATAGGGGGTCACCGTTGGAGGAAGCTGGCAAAGGGTAGTGAAGCTTTACTATTTGGCAATTTAATTCTTTTTTAAAAAATATTTTTATTTATTTATTTGAGACTGAGAGGAAGAGAGAGAGAGAGAGGGAGACAATGGGCACACCAGGGCCTTCAGCCACTGCAGACAAATTCCAGATGCGTGCACCCCCTTGTGCATCTGGCTAATGTGGGTCCTGGGGAATCGAGCCTCGAACTGGGGTCCTTAGGCTTCACAGGCAAGTGCTTAACCGCTAAGCCATCTCTCCAGCTTGACAATTTCTTACATATAATTCTCTTAGAACAGAAAGTTAAAAAAAAAAACAAAAACAAAAACAAACAACCAAAACCAAAAAAAACCAAAAGGATATGTTCAGAATTAATATTAAGGAAATCAGGTATTTTTCTTAGAATGGAAATGGTTTGTTACAACCAAATCATAGCAGACATCGCATTTATAATTTCCCCATTTAACAGGTGTTTACTGACTCCTTTACTTTGTGCCATGTCACCCAAGATGTAGGATAAGGGGGAAATGCCTTACTGCAAGGGCGGAACTGGGAAGAGCCCATTTTTTCTATCTCTTGCCTGTGGAACTGATGTTCTTTTTCTTTGAGGCAAACCCAGTAGACTGGCCTTTCTTTTAATGTGTGTGTGTGTGTGTGTGTGTGTGTGTGTGTGTGTGTGTGTGTGAGAGAGGGGGGGGGGGAGAGAATTGGTTCTCCAGGGCCTCCTGCTCCAATAATTGAACTCGACGAACTCGACGCTTGCGCCACCTTGTGCGTATGTGAAACCTTGCACACTTGCATCACTTTGTGTGTCTGGCTTATGCGGGACCTGGAAAGTCAAACATGAGTCCTTAGGCTTTGCGGGCAAGCGTCCTAACGGCCAAGCCATCTCTCCTGCCTGGAACCTGTGCTCTTAACTCCAGATGCCGAGATTTCAAAGGTACATTTGTATGCACATATGCTTTCGGCAGAAAGTACTTGACGTATCCATCAGTTTTCCAAAGGCTAAGGGCCACAGTCTTGGACTGTTGCTTCTCCTATATGAAGTAAAAACAGTTATCTGTTTTTGCACGCTTGTGTATGCATGTGTGTGTGCACGTGCATGTGCACTGGGCTCTCTTGCTGCTACAGTTGAGTGAGCATCCAGTTTTATGCGGTGGCTGGGGAGTTGAACCCTGGCTGGCAGGCTTTGTAAGCAAGAGCCCTTAACTGCTGGGTTTTCTCCCCAGCCCACCTGGCATGTATTTTGAAAAGAAATTTCTACTCTCAGGAAAACCTTTGGCCACATGCTTTCACCTCTTGGTTAATTACCCTTGGGAACCTTTGATTATGTCAGCTTCCTCTCAAACTCTCTTCCTCTGTAGTGGACGGCTGTGAGTGGTGCTGGGAAACTTGGACAAGCACAACTTCTTGAATGAAAACGCATGGGACTATTGAGCTGGTCAGCATTAGCTGTGATTGGTGGGTACTCAATTCTTTTAGCCAAACCCATAGTAACAAAGAAAAGAAAAGTGTGTCTGAATAATGAATTTTTATTTATTTTTAAAAAGTATTTTATGTATTTGGTGGGGGAGGGCGAGAATGGGTGCACTAGGGCCTCTAGCCACTGCAAAGGAACTCCAGATACATGTGCCACCTTGTGCATCTGGCTTATGTGGGTACTGGGGAATCAAACTTGAATTCTTAGGCTTTGTAGGTAAGTGTCTTAATTGCTAAACCATCTCTCCAGCCCTTATTTATTTCATTGTTTTGTTTTTGTTTTTTTCAAGATAGGGTCTTGCTCTAGCCCAGGCTGACCTGGAATTTATAATGTAGTCTCAGGGTGGCCTTGAACTCATGGCAATCCTCCTACCTCAAGTGCTGGGATTAAAGGCATGTGCTACTCCACCTGACTTTGATTTTATTTTTGCTGGGCATGGTGGCACACGCCTTTATGAGAGAGAGAATTGGGGGAAGTGTGGGAATTTGGCTGCCAGGGCCTCCAGCCGCTGCAATTGAACTCTAGATGCATGTACCACCTTGTGCACATGTGTGACCTTGTTCGCTTGCGTTACCTTGTGCATCTGGCTTATGTGGGACCTGGAGAGTGGAAAGAGGGTCCTTAAGCTTTGCAAACAAGTGTCTTAACCGCTAAGCCATCTCTTCAGGCCCTTATTTATTTATTTATTTAATTTTTTAAAAATTATTCATTTATTTGAGACAGAGAGGGAGAGAGAGGAAAGGAGAGAGAGAGAGGGGGCGCACCAGGGCCTCTAGCTGCTGTAAACAAACTCCAGACGCATGTGCCACCATATACATTTGGCTTATGTGGGACCTGGAGAATTGAACCTGGGTCCTTAGGCTTCGCAAGCATGTACCTTCACCACTAAGCTATATCTCCAGCCCCCCCTTATTTATTTTTTTTATGAGACAAACTCGCCATATAGATCAGGCTGGCTTGAAACTTGTTAAAGAGCCCAGGTTGGCCTTAAACTTATGGTCTTCCTGCCTCAGTGGACTGAATGCTGGGACTAAGGGGAACACCACCATCTGAAGTGTAATTCTGAGAACACTATGAAGACTCTGAATGTGTGTTTATTGTTCTCTGCGTTCTAAGGGCTAAGGGCCTGACTTGCTCATCTGATATAGCCTTTTAAGTTCCAGGTAAAGCCTGAAACTCGGTGTCTTTCTTCTTCCTGTGTGTCTGGTGTCTTTCTGTGTGTCCCTCACCATTTCTTTGTGGTATGTATGGGGGATTCAATCCAAGGCCTTGTGCATCCTGGGCAAGCACTCTATAGCTGAGTTGTATTCCCAACCCCAAGCTTTTTATAAGTTTAAAAACGAGTAATTACATGTTGGCTAGTTTCTTTCTTGTCTCATGTAGGACTGGGTGATGGCTTTCTGCTTTCCACGAAAGGAAAGGGAGTCTAACAAACAATAATGCGAGCTGAGTTCATTTTTGTTTATGTTGCAGAGTGTCTGCCACTTGACTTGCTTAACTGCGAGATGTCCTCGTCAGAACCATGGGCAGTCCTGGGAAGGGATTCTGCTTGTTTTGTCTTAAAGCACAACAATGTCCTGAATGCCTGAATTTTAGATGCACGGGATGATGACATTGTGATTCTAAGCATTCCTGCATCACAATGATCAAAATAGAAAGCATGCCATACTCAATTCCAGAGGAAATTTTTTTTTTTGCTGCATTTTCTGTGGGAATTGATAAATGCCTTAAATTATTGCTTAAACTTGAAAAAAATAAAATTAGATGAAAGATCTTAGCCCGCTGGGTTGGCATATACCTGTAACCCTAGAAGTTGGTATGTGGAGGGTAAGGAGGTTGATCCAGAGGGTAGTCTTTAACTACACGTGGGCTTGAGGCCAGCCTGGGCAGCACGAGATTTTATTTATTTACTTATTCAAACATGCAAGAACCATTTGCAATGCCCATGTTTACTCTAATAAAAATGAAATGCTTAGGGATAAATCTAATGAAACACGTCTAGGATTTCGGATATTGAAAATGCCAGCGAAAGATCTGAGCATCTTTTTTTTTTTTTTAAGTTTTAAATGTTTTTGGTTTCTTGAGGTAGGATCTCACTCTAGCCCAGGCTAACTTGGAATTCACTATATAGTCTCAGGGTGGCCTTGAACTCACAGAGATCCTCCTACCTCTGCCTCGTGAGTGCTGGGATTAAAGGCTTATGCCACCACACCCAGCTTGGCTATATATATATATATATATATATATATATATATATATATATATATATATATATATATATATGAAAGAGAGAGAGAGAGAATGAATGAGAATGAATTGGTGTGCTAGGGCTTGCAGCCACTGCAATCAAATTCCAGACATGTGCGTCCCTTGTGCCCATGTGTGATCTTGCATGCTTGTATCACTGTGAGTCTGGCTTAAGTGGGTCCTGGAGAGTAGAACATGAGTCCTTGGGCTTTGCAAGCAAGCACCTTAACCACTAAGCCATCTTCATGGCCCCATTTATGCTTTTTTTTAAATTTTTTAAATTTTTATTAACATTTTCCATGATTATAAAATATATCCCATGGTAATTCCCTCCCTCCCCACCCCCACACTTTCCCATTTGAAATTCCATTCTCCATCATGTTACCTCCCCATTACATTCATTGTAATTACATATGTACAATATCAACCTATTAAGTATCCTCCCCCCTTCCTTTCTCTACCCTTTATGTCTCCTTTTTTAACTTACTGGCCTCTGCTACTAAGTATTTTCATTCTCACGCAGAAGTCCAGTCATCTGTAGCTAGGATCCACATATGAGAGAGAACATGTGGCGCTTGGCTTTCTGGGCCTGGGTTACCTCACTTAGTATAATCCTTTCCAGGTCCATCCATTTTTCTGCAAATTTCATAACTTCATTTTTCTTTACCGCTGAGTAGAACTCCATTGTATAAATGTGCCACATCTTCATTATCCACTCATCTGTTGAGGGACATCTAGGCTGGTTCCATTTCCCAGCTATTATAAATTGAGCATATGCTTATTTTTTTGATGAAGGGGCAAAAGCAATTCAGAGCAAGAGGGGAGATAGCATTTTCAGTACATGATCGTGTTTTAATTGGGTATCTATGGTCAAAAATAAACCTTTAACTAAACCTTACACCTCATATAAAATTTAACTCAAAATGAATCACAGACTTTAAGTAAAATAGGTAACAACCTTTAGGACTCAGAAATAGGCAAAGAGGACTTAGACTTACTAGGAAGATATAATCTACCAAGAAGGAAAAAGAATTGCCCAGACATTTCACCGAAGCAGGCACATAAGTGACAAGCATTTGAAGACGCTCAGTGTTACTTTGCCACGAAAGAAATGCAGATGAGCTGCCGGGAATGCAGCCCAGCTGGTACAGTGCTTGCCTGTCGTGCTCCAAGCCCTGGTTTTGATCCTGAGCACCCCATAAAATGGTGTCATCACGTGCGTGCAATCCAGAACTCAGCAAGCGGAGGCAGCAGTTTTAGAAACTCAAGCACATCCTTGGTTGCCTAACAAGTTCAAGGCCAATGCCAGCTTAGGATGAATAAGTGAGGAAAATAGAAATGAAAGGCATAATGTGAGGCTGTGGAGATGGCTCAGCGAGTAAGATGCTTGCTGTGCAACAGGAGAACCTGAGTTCGGTCCCCACAACCCAAGTGAAAAGCTGAATAACAAAACAAAATAAAAGGCTGTAACCGCAGTGCTACGGAGGCCGAGGCTGGAGGATCACCGGGGCCAGCTCGTCAGCCACTTTAAGTGAAGACTGTCAAGCTTCAGGTTCAGAGAGAAACTGTCACAGAGAAATGAGGCAGAAGAGTGGTAAGAGAGGACGTCTGAATCAACTGCTCGCTTCCATATCCCGCTCATGGGGCACACGTGTCTGCACACATATGTGCACATACCGCACACGCATACTGCACACGCATCAAAACGGAAAATGAAAACAATCATTGTGTGATCATGCTACATGTTTCTCACAAATAGCAGCAACATTAAATGTTAGTTGAGAAACCAAGCTGTTGCTGCTTCTTTGGCGCAGCGATTCTGGGAAATCACACTCAGCACGTTGTAAAAATGGGCTTGCTGTTTGACCCAGAACTTGCACTCTTAGCTGTGTGTGTGTGTGTGTGTGTGTGTGCGCACGCGTGTAGCAAGGAGGTGAAAGCTTACAGACGAAATTCATAGCAGCATTATTTGTAAGTACTTGTAATTGCAAGTATCTGGAAAGTGCCCAAGTGCTCTTTAGTTTTTGAAAAACTGCATTTCGTCCATACTGGAGACTAACCCTCAGCAACAAAAAGAAGAAGCCAGACAGTGAGCGGGAGAGGAACGGGCCAGATCTCGTGGAAAGGGAGCACATAGCGCCGTGTGCATAACATTCGTGAGATGAGGTAATTATAGGGGTAAGGCGAGGAGGCTGGTGGGTGTCAAGAGGTAGGAGTGGGCGTGGCTTTAAGAGTAGCAGCTTAAGAGACAAGTCTTGCCGTGGGGTTGTACTGACTTCCGTGACTGATGTGGGAATGAAGTTACACGCATAGCATGCACGTGCCCACACGCATTCACGAACTGTTGGTAAACCCATGTAGGAGTTGCACCATTGGAAATCTCATGGCTTTGTGTTGCACTCGAGTTCTATCAGAGATTAACTTGGAGAGGGACTGTGACATCCCTGTGTATTTCTTCAGACCTTCTTTTAAGTCAATAATGATTTCCAAGTAACAAGTTTAAAAAAATAAACTTGATCCTTCTTTTTATTTCCATCTTAAAAATTCCTCCCACACAGATTATGCAAGCAATCCTAATTTAGCTCAGTGGGTGAAAGCAAACAGACAAACCAAACAATGCATACAAGTGGGAGGGGCTAGAGAAATGGCTCAGCACTTAGAGGCATTTGCTTGCAAAGCCTGATGCCTGGGTTTGATTCTCCAGGACCCACATAAAGCCAGGTGCACAATGTAGTGCGTGCGGTGGCAAGGGGCCCTGGTGTGCCCAATCTCTCTCTGTCTGTCTCCTTCTTTCTGTCTCAAATAAATAAATAAAACATATTTTAAAAAGTGAGATGGTAGCCAGGCATGGTGGTGCACATCTTTAATCCCAGCACTTGGTAGGCAGAGGTAGAAGGATCACAGGGAGGTTCAAGGCCACCCTGAGACTATGTAGTGAATTTCAGGTCAGCCTGGGCTAGAGTGGGACCCTCCTTCAAAGAATCAAACATAATAAGTAGGATGGTGATTTAATAGAAGGAAAGGGATTTTATACGGTTGGGGCGGGGAGAAGAAGGAGAGTAATTGGGGAGAAGGGGATCAAAATTCTTTGTTTCCAAAAAAAAAACAACTAAATTCCAACTTAATACTTCTTAAATACGGTCTTTCAGTTCGTCTTGCTGGAGTCCTATGAAATCATACAATTCCCGTGCTTTAAGGGTTTGATAATATTACATAGCCCTTTTAATGGAAAAGTTAAACATACACCTCTTCCGTAAGCTTAGGTTTTTATTATTTAAAATGAACGAATTCCTGAGTTTCTGTGGTAATACTGCCCGATTTAAGAATAAAGCTCCTACAATCAGCAGTAGTCATTTTCTTCGATGTGCCTAAGGATAAATTTTAAAAGACAGCATGCCTCACGTGCGTGTTCCCGTGTGACAGGTGCAGTAAAGCCTTAGCAGCAAGCCTGGTGGTGGCCTGGAAAGGACGGCAGAGGGCTGAAGGGCGTCCCAGAGGACGGCCAAGAATGTCTTCCATATCCTGAAGGAACTGGGCTGCTTTAACTTGGGATTGAGTCCATCCGACTGGGGAACAGAACTGAGCAGGTTTATGAAATAACAACAGATTGGCTTGCTGTGCTAGGATGAAAGGTTCTTAGTGCCCGGCAGGCAGGGCTGGCGGTGTGAGGGAGCTCCTGGCTTCCACCCCCAGCGCCGGGGCGAGGGGATGCCCAACCGTCCCACCGAGTTTTACTTTAGGAAAATATTCCGGAGTAAATGATTTCCATGTACAGTGGCCACATTTTGTGTTCATTCTTTACCAGTTCATCCAAATTTGATTTGGTGTGTTTAGTCCCTTAAAAAGTAAATGAGGGAGCCGGGCGTGGTGGCTCACACCTTGAATCCCAGCACTCGGGAGACAGAGGTGGGAGGATTGCCCTGAGTTCGAGGCCACCCTGAGACTCCATAGTGAATTCCAGGTCAGCCTGGGCTAGAGTGAGACCCTACCTCGAAAAAAAAACCAAAAAAAAGTAAATGAGGGCTGGAGGGATGGCTTAGAGGTTAAGGCGTTTGCCTGCAAAGCCAAAGGACCCAGGTTCGATTTCCCCAGGACTCCTGTTAGCCAGATGAACAAGGGAGTGAACATGTCTGGAGTTTCTTTGCGGTGGCTGGAGGCCCTGGTGTGCCCATTCTCTCATTTTCTCTCCCTCTTTTTCTGTCAAATAAATAAACAAGTAAACAAATAAAAAATATTTTTAGAAAGTAAATGAAGGATGGGCACTTGCCTGTGAAGCCTAAGAACTCATGTTTGAGTCTCCCAGTCCCACATAAGCCAGATGCATAGTGATGCAAACTGGCAGTTTCACCCATGTGCACAAGGGGGCGCATGTATCTGGAGTTTGTTTGTAGCAGCTGAAGGCCCTGGCATACCCATTCTCTCTCTCTCTCTCATAAGAAAATAAAAGCAAATGAAAGCAAGCATAAAACAAAATGGAATCCTTTGTCTTCTACTGAATTTAATGATAAATCATTATGAGAAAATACTTTCCGATGACTCACAAGTGATTTAGAAACAGGCTTTCCTTTCTGAGGTGAATAGTCCATTGTGAAACCTGTGAGACATACAGATATGTCATGTTGGGAGGTGACATAGCCATTTATGTGGGATACATTTTCAAAATACTTTGAAATGTTAGAGGTTAGTTTTTAAAAGCAGAATATTCCTGGTCACAGTTTTAAAAAAATACATATATATATTTATCTCTCCAGCCGTGTGTGTGTGTGTGTGTGTGTGTGTGTGTGTGTGTGTGTATAGCTGGAGAGATAGCTTAGTGGTTAAGGTGCTTGCCTGCAAAATCTGATGGCCCAGGTTTGATTCCCCAGTATCCACAGGAGCCATATGCAGAAGGTGGCACATGTGTCTGGAGTTCGTTTGCAGTTGCTGGAGGCCCCAGTGTGGCCATCCTCTCCCCTGCCTCTCAATGAAATAAATTAAAATATTTTAGCTGGGTGTGGTGGCACATGCCATTAGTCCCAGCACTCAGGAGGCAGAGGTAGAAGGATCAATGTGAGTTCAAGGCCAACCTGAGACTATATAGTGAATCCTAGGTCAGCTTGGGCGAGAGCTGTATTGACAACTTCCATACATACAGACAATATGTCACGATCACAGTCCTCTCCCAGAACCCATTCCTTTCTCCCTTGAATCCTTCCTCCGCTGAATCCCTTCTTCTTTCCAACTCTTTCTCTTCCACTTTGATGTCATCATTTTTCCCTCCAGTTCTGCAGGTCTTGTGTACATGATTTCAGCCACTGTGAGGTCATGAATACCATGGCCACTTTCTGATCGACAGTCTTGTACGTGTTCCTCACCTTTCCTTGGCTCGTACATTTCTTCTACCACCTCTTCCACAGTGGTTCCTGAGCCTGTCACAGATTTTGATCCTTATAATAAACACATTAAGTTCTAATAGATTTAAGTACATTCCCTACTTCCTAACATCATCAAGATAATTCATTTTTTTGTGATATTTTGGATATTTAAAAAAAGCAATAACTATTTTTCACTAAAATTTACAGCAATTTGATACACAAATGGTTTAAACTCTGATTTAGGGCTGCAGTCTATTTGCTTAGCTGTTTTATTTAATTTGGATGTTTGTCTGCTTATGGAGCTGCAGGTTGGCCTGAACTTGTCATCTCTGCTGTCCTCGGTCTCTTAAGTGCTGTAATTACAGGCATCTGCTATCATAGCCAGTTCCTTTTTTTTTTAAAATTGTTTGTATTTATTTATTTATTTATTTGAGAGCAACAGAGAGAGAGAGAGGGAGAGAATGGGCACACCAGGGCTTCCAGCCACTGCAAATGAACTCCAGACGCGTGCGCCCCCTTGTGCATCTGGCTAACGTGGGTTCTGGGGAAATGAGCCTGGAACCAGGGTCCTTAGGCTTCACAGGCAAGCGCTTAACCGCTAAGCCATCTCTCCAGCCCTCTTTTTTTTTTTTTTAAATTGTTTATTTATTTATTTGCTGGGGTCTCCAGCCACTGCAAATGCGCTCCAGGTATCTGTGCCACCTTGTGCATCTGGCTTTACACAAGTACTGGGGGATTGAACCCAGGTTGTTTGGCTTTTCAGGCAAAAACGCCTTACTGCTGAACCAGCTCTCTAGCTCTCAGCTCCTTTTTTAAAAACAAAATTATTTCAAAGTAAGATACGATAAGCATTTGGAAAAAATGTTCTTCATCTGTCATTTGTTACTCAGCAAGGCTCTAGTGGTCCTGTTTAGCGCTATAGACACTGCTAACCTGAACTGAAAAGAGAAAGGCCAGCCAGAGCACCTCAGACTAGCTTGTGGTGGTCATTTTAAAATCCCTTCTTTCTTCTGAGTACCTGAATTTGCTCGGCTCCCATCAATGGCAAGGACAAGCATGTGGCACTGGGAATTCACTCTGTGCTTCCTTCTGCAGGTACCTACCTGACCCAACCAGAGACCTTCCTTTGAGATCAGATTGGACCAACTGAACGTCCGTCATTTGATAATCTCAGGTAGCTTAAGCCCTCAATGAGAAGCTAGCGGGTTCTCAAATATCTAGGTTCCACACTTGCTTAGATAGGCTGGTTACACTTTCCCCAGTGCCATTATTTCTTTGTGCATTATACAAGGGAGAAAAGACCCGAAAAGGCTCTCAGTACAGGGTAGCCTAAAACACTGTCGCATACAACTTGTTTTGAAGAAAACAAAAACCATGTAAGAGAAATTAAACAATTAGGAGGCCCAGAATATCTTAGGCTAGAGCGTGTTCACCGGCTATGGAACAGTGGCGGGCACATCGTATCAGAGCTGGACGTGCAGGTGTTACGCGATTTGGTGGTGGCTCATCAGGGATTCTGGAAAGCTAAGCCTTGAGTTCTAGCTTTTGCCTCCTCTTCTCCTCCTCTTACAGTCCAATGATTGAGGGCAGAGGAGTGACCTGAATTCACAAGAAGCATGTAAGTCATGGACTGTAATTTCATCCTTGCTACAGTGCTCAGTGAGGCTGCTGCTCTCTTGTAAGGAGTGCAGGCGGAATCCGGGCACCTATTACAAAGTGACAAGAGAAGGGTGGCTGTAATTTTCATCTGGCCGGCATAGCCACCACACCTGTGAGCCTGGTGGGACGGGTGCATGTGCTGGTATTTTAAAGCGCCTAGAGAAGTTTTAGGACAGTAGAAGACAATTCCACACACACCAGCCGTGTTGGGGTTTTCAGCAAGGCCTGGACCTATTGGGCAGGCAGGCCACTTCAGTGGACCATCTCCTCATCTTCAGACCTGAGTTTCTCACTCTAACAAATACCTGGTAGTCTGTTCTTCTATTCTGGAAAGGGGCTGTGGCCGGGAATATAAAAAGGGTTTTTTGTTTGTTTGTTTTGTTTTGCACACGTGTGTGTTGTGTGTGTATGGACATGCCGGAGTCTCCTGCTGCTGCAAACAAATGCCAGGGACTTGTGTCTCATTTTGCACCTGGTTTTACATAGGTGGTTGGGGAATTGAACATGGGCTGGCAGCCTTTACAAGCAAGTGCCTTTTACTGCTGAGGCATTCCCCCAGTTGCAAGAGTTGTGTTTTGTTTTCCGTTCTGGGTTGGAATCCAGAGCCTCATGCATGTTATGCAAACACTTACCACTGAGCCACCTCCTAGCCTTCTGAACTGGGGATTTCATAGGCAGCATAAGACATCTACACCCGCAACTTGACACACTTAAATACTCCCCTAACTCTGATCTAAGGAAGAATTCGTAACTTTTTAAATTCATTGCTGAGACAAAATCATACAAATCAGTAGGTGTTAACAAGCTTTTGGGGGGCTTCAGTATATGCAGAATTACTGTGATAAGAAGGTCAGTGACTCCAACACTGAGTGGTCACATGGTGAGTGATGCACTTTTAGAAATGGTAAATAATTCTTGATAAAAATCTCAACAGAAAAATCACTTTAGTTCACTGACTTTCAGATTTTATCAGGACTATCGATATTTTCCTGGGACTTTTGCGATGCACGAAAATCAACCACTGTCTTTCTAGCCCCTCACTGTATTTCCTTTCCACTCTCCCTTTCTTTCTTCCCTCCCTCCCCCCCCTCTCTTTTTCTTTCTTTCTTTTTCTCTCTCTCTAGAGAGAGAATTGGCACGCCAGGCTCTCAGCCACTGAAATTGAACTCCAGATACTTGCGCCACCTAGTGGGCATGTGTGACCTTGCCCTCCCCTAGGCACTATTAGATGCAAAGTAAAAATTTGCATGTGTTTTTCAAATTATTGCTTGGCCTTAGGGTGTTTTTGTTTTTTAAAGGATGATATTAAATGCTGTGGTGAAAGG
This sequence comes from Jaculus jaculus, assembly GCF_020740685.1. Taxonomy (NCBI): domain Eukaryota; kingdom Metazoa; phylum Chordata; class Mammalia; order Rodentia; family Dipodidae; genus Jaculus; species Jaculus jaculus. The sequence goes on from NC_059110.1 coordinate 26,895,622, forward strand.
ATTGTTGGAACACTTAACCTATTCAGTATTATTGACTGTATGTTTTCAAACCCTGGAACAAGTTTTGGGAACGAGAGGGAGGTCAGTCTTGGCATCTCGGCATGGGGGTGGATTCAGCAGTTTATCTGCATTAAAATCATGTGTTTCAACAAGGGGCAGAAGTTGTCATTGCCATGACATGGCAATGGTGATTTGTTTTGCATTATCCCAGAGTAATGCTAGTTGTGACACATTGTGGAAACCTGACCCTTCATTAGGACCTGCCTCTCTGCGTGCCCATCCCTGACTCCTCCCCCACACCACATTTGCACAAGGAGCCTGGTTCCCAGCCTCATTTGCCTGCTCTGGGTTGACCACCAGTGCCCAGCAGCAGTCTCTTCGTAGGAAATGGTGTTGAGCAGGAAGGGGAAGAGGCGAGAGAAAGAGCATGAATGGGGGAGAATGAGAGATCTTTTAAAAAAATTATTTATTTATTTATTTATTGAGAGAAAGTGGAGTAGATAGAGAGAATGGGCGTGCCAGGGCCTGTAGCCACTGCAAACAAACTCCAGACACGTGCATCTGGCTTTATGTGGGTACTGGGGAATCAAACCCAGGTCCTTAGGCTTTGCCTGCAAGTGTCTTAACTGCTAAGCCATCTCTCCAGCCCCGAGATAGCCTTTCTTGGTGAGAAGTAAACTTGGTTTGAGGGCTGAAATCAAGATGTCGGTCTGGCTGCCTCCTTTTGAGGGCCCAGAAGTAAGTGGTATTTTGGTTTGTTTTTTTTCCATATTTCCCTACTTGGCATATAGATGGTCATTTACTCTTTGTGGGTCTTGACATTTTCTTTCTGCTATCAGTCTATCCCATGTGTCCAAATCCCCCACCCCACCCACGCTTTTTTGGGGCGGGGGTAAATAAGGAGTGGTCTTATTTTAACTTGATGACCTCTGTAAAGACTTCATCTCCATGTCAGAAGCTGAGATTCCAGTAGACCTCTTTTCAGGTTAGTGGGACACAGTTCACTCAGAAGACAGCGGAAACCACTGCTGTGCTCTATGGACTGGGAGGCACATGCTGGTGATTTTGAGAGGGTGGAGGGAGAGAAGGATGAAGGGTGAGGAGGAGGGATGGATGGATAGAGAGAGGGAGAGAAGTGCACAAACATGATGGAGAATTGACTACACAGAATAATTTAAAAAAATATATAAACATATATATATATTTTTAACATTATTTTTATTTATTAGAGACAGAGAGGGAGAGAGGGAGAATGGGTGCTCTAGCCACTGCAAACAAACTCCAGATGCATGTGCCACCTTGTGTTTACATGGGACCTGGAGAATCGAACCTGGATCCTTAGGCTTTGTAGGCATGCGCCTTAACTACTAAGCCATCTCCAGCTCTACACAGATTCTTGACTTGATACTTACAGATTTTTCTGGAGGTCCGTTGTGTGCTAAGTCCTGAATTCCGTGAGCTACTGTTGTGGCCTTCCAATCTGTTCTCCTTGCCTAAGCATCTTTAAGCTGGTGTTCGTTATTTCCAGCCAAGGAATGCTGACTGATAGAGAATCATATTGGGGCAGATATTGTGCATGCTTGTCTACCAGGGTTTGTGACACCATCCTTGGTTAGTTGACCTGAAGGAGGGAAGCAGAAGGAACCATGGGAAGCCCATTATAAGAACATCAGGAGGAGATGTAGGGAAAGGTAGGATGGAGCTTGTGGATTTTGGTTCTGCTCAGAACACCTGTTTCTGAGCAAGTCCATTTGGTTAGCTAGGCCCAGAACTAAGGACATGAATTTAAGGAAGAGTGAAGAGCTCATGTTGACTGAATTCTTTGCTGCACAGCGGGGTGGTTGAACTTGGTGTGTGTGAGGCGGCCCAACTGTGCGTTCTAATGGAGGTTCTGAGAATCTGGGTGTAGTTGGGTGGTGGCTGGTGTGGGGAACATGTTTGGAAAGTCTGTACCATGTGAAGCAGGTGAAAGATATCACCAGGGAGAATAAAGGATCTTGGAAAACGTCATTTGTGAATAGCAGCTGACAAAGAACTTTATCAGACAAGGAGAGTCGGTGAGGACGTCTGGGACAGAGGAGCAGCCATCAGAGGTAGCCATGAGGTCTAAATAAGCTCAATGAATGCGTGTCGGGTTAGAGAACAGCAAAGTTGTTAAGTTACAAAGCTGTGCACTGAGGTAGGAATATGTATTGAAATTATGGGGCCAACCGTGTACATAGTTCTTGAAAGATTAGGAGACGAGAATGATTGCTGAAGAGGAGCAGTATTCCCACAGGAAGGAGGAAGGTCGCTTTCCTACAGAGATACACCGTGTGGGACACCGCATGGGACAGGCACTTCCCTTGAGGTCATGCATGGCTCCTAGCAGTGGCCCCAGGCTATGTAGGCATTACCTAGTTGTCTCCTATAAACTGTGAGTTTTGGGAGAGAAGGACAAGTTGTCAGATCTTCCTGGGTACCTCCATATAGCCTGCCCTACGAGGTCATGACAATGCAGGGGTCCTGGAGTGTCTGAAATCTGAAGGTACCCCATCTCCTGACAAAGTCACACCGTGACAAAATGACTTCAAAGTATCATTAAATATGAGAGAGATTCTTGCATAGGAACGAAATTCTCAGGCAATTTCCCACATTAAAAAAAAAATTATTTATTTGAGAGAGAGAGAATAGGCACACCAGGGTCTCTGGCCACTGCAAACAAATTCCAGGTACATATACCACCTTGTGCATCTGGGTTATATGGATACTTGGAATCAAACCTGGGTCCTGAGGCTTCACAGGCAACCGCCTTAACCATTAAGCTATCTATCCAGCCACCATTTCTCACAATTTTCTTGTCTGTCTGTTTTTCGAGGTAGGGTCTCACTCTACCCCAGGCTGACGTGGAACTCACTATGGAGTCAGTGTGGCCTTGAACTCATGATGATCCTCCTACCTCTGCCTCTCAAGTGCTGGGATTAAAGGTATGAGCCACCACACCCAGCTCACTTCCCACATTTTTAAAAGTGGGATTTGCTAAGCACTTTTTGCATTATTGAATTGTTTGCAAATAGGTTGAAAAATCATGTAAATGAGGCAAAGAGATGGCTTAGCAGTTAAGGTGATTGCCTGCGAAGCCTAAGCATTCATGGTCAACTCTTCAGATCCCACATAAGGCAGATGCACAAGGTGGCGCACAAGTTCAATTACAGTGGCTGGGGGACCTGGTGTGTCAATCCTCCCTCCCTCCCCCCCCCCCCACACACGGTTAGTCTGTTGGGCTTGCCTCAAAAAAAAATCATATGAATGGCAGTGAGCGGGACATTGGTCCTACTTAGTATGGAAAGCACTGGGGTGCTGGGGTGGGGCTCAGTTGGTAGAGTGCTTACCTAGTCTGCAGGAGCCCTGAGATTGATCCCTAGCCGCTGTGTAAGTTAGGCTTGGTGATGCTTGACTGTAATCCCAGTACAAAGGAGGTGGAGGCAGGAGGCTCAAAAGTTCAAGGTCCTCCCTGGTTCATGGTCCTACCTAGTGAGTTTAATGCCAGCTTGAGCTATGTGAGACTCCGCGTAAGAAAGAACGAGTGAGAAGAGAAGGGGTAGGGGAGGGAAGGAAGGTGTGCAAGAGAGAGACAGAGAGAGAGAGAGAGAAAAGAAATTGGTCTGGGTTAGATGCGTCCATGGAACAAGAAGACTAGAAGACCTGCTGCTGTCTGAGTGGCAGTTCGGGAGAAAGCCCAGGTGTCAGGAAGGCAGGTGAACGGTGTCTAGAAAGTAAGAGTCAACCTGCCTAGATATGAGAGTCAGAAAGCAAGAAAGTATGGGTTTGAGACTAGATTTGGGGATGAAAAAGTTGAAGATTAATGTAGGAAAATTAACTAGAGAAGGTAGAGAGCTCCCTCCCTCCCTCCGTCCCTCCCTCCTTCTCTTTCCCCCAGAGCTAACTATCAAAGAGATGACAAAGTGCTACATGCATGGCTATTGAATTCCTTTAATGAGTTTCCATTGGGTGACATTAATACATGTCTCATTTTTATTGGCTTATTATAACATGAAGCCATGTAATTTGCCTATTTCAGATTTTCTTGCCATTCATTATAGCAGCGCCCACATTCCACTGTTCTTGTTTCCTGACTGTTACCCCACTGGGTTGGCTCACCCGTTGTCTTATGTCTTCCTGTGTTCTCACTGTTTCCCACTCTACCTGGTACGGAGGGGCCGTGAACAGACACAGTTCATCCCATGTGTTCTTTCATTTCCATTTTGTGCAGGAAATTAAAGCCTACATTAGAGGAGTTGGTTATTGATTGATTCACTAGCTCAGCAGCCGGCCGGCTGGTCTCTGAATCTGGAGTGGAAACTAAGAATCGCTGGTCTACATTGGGCTTTGCATTCATAGGAATGATGTGCTCACTCCTTAGCTGTTGAAGACAAGTCTGCATTTTCTCTTCATTATCCTTTTTTTTTTTTTAACCTGATGACCTATTGACAAAACCAGTAGATACTCATATTTAAGGGTAACTTTGTCAAATTGATAGAAGGTGACATATTACATAGCAAACAATATGATGTTGTAGATAATTTTGAATAAAAAGAATAAAAATTCTTTTAGTGGAACAAATACAGGGGCGTCATATACGGTCCATGTGTCTGCTTTTGCTGTGAGCTGACTGGCTTGTCTTTATTTTTGCATTGTAGCCTCATAATGGTCTCTATGGCTCCTTCTCTTCCTCTTCTTCCTTCCTTTCTTTCCTGGTGTGTGTGTTTGTGTGCTGTTTGCATGTGTGTGTGGAGATCCATGCACCCAGCGCTCACATGCGCAGAGGCCAGAGGAATGTGTCAGGTGGCCCCCTCTTGTTTCCATGAGACAGAGTCTCCCATTAAATCCAGAGCTGCTGTTTTTGGTCAGGCTGGCTAACCAGTGAGCCCCAGCGATTTTCTGGTCTCTGTCTCCCATAGAATGGGGTTGCAGGCATGTGTGGCCACACCCAGCTGTTTCCATGGGCACCGGGGATCAAACACAAGACAAATCAGGCCCTTATGCTTTCATGACGGGCGAGTCCATCTCTCCAGCCCTGTGGCCCTTCCTGATGTTGCTAAATGGGAGGAGGCAGTGTCCACCCTGAACTAACAAGACAAGAAAGAAATGTCCTTTACAGAAGACCCGGCAGAAGGCAGCGATGAAGCACAGTGCACACGCCTTTAGTTCCAGCACTTGGGAGGCTGAGGTAGGAAGACACACGTTCAAGGTTAGCCTTGACCACATAGTGAGCTTGAGGCCAGCCTTGGCTTCACGAGACCCTGTCCCACCCCTCCCAAAAGGCTGAAGTTGAACAATGATAGCTGTAAATTCAGGACCCGCCTGGGGCTACAGAGTAAGTTTCAGGTCAGCCCAGGCTAGAGTGAGACCTTGCCTTGAAATCAAAAAGGTATATAGTGATGCTTTGGCTTTTGAATTAAAGTTCCTCAATAATCAATAATACAACTGAGGTTGGGCCTGGGGATACATGCCTTACTTGGACGTCAAGTAGGGAGGATTGTGAGTTAGAGTCTAGCTTGAGCTATATAGAAAAATCTTGTATCAAAACAAACAAACAAAAACCCCACAAAAAACAAGGAATTAAACCAGGTGTGGTGGCACACACGCCTTTAATCCCAGCACTCAGGAGGCAGAAGTAGGAGGATCACCGTGAGTTCAAGGCCACCCTGAGACTACATAGTGAATTCCTGGACTAGTGTGAAATCCTACCATTAAAAAAAAAAAAATCTCAAGAGGCTGGAGAGATGGCTCAGTGGTTAAGGTACTTACTTGCCTGCAAAACCTTACTACCCCAGTTCAGTTCCCCAGTACCCATGTAAAAGCTGGATGCACAAAGTGGCACATGCATCTGGCATTTGTTTGCAGCAGCTGGAGGCCCTGGCTCACCCGTTCTCTTCATTTGTCTCTCTCCTCTCTACCTCTTTCTCTGCTTGCAAATAAATAAAAATATTAAACAACGAACAACCAACAACAACAACAAAAACAAGGGCTCGCTGGAGAGGTGACTCAGTGGTTAAAGCCGTTTGCTTGCAAGGCCTGATGCCCCTGGTTCAGTTCTCCAGTACCCACATAAAACCAAATGCACAAAGTAGCTCGTGCAACTGGAGTTTGTAGGCAGTGTCAGGAGACCCTGGCACTCTCATATTCATTCTCTCGTCTCTCTCAAATAAGTGAAAACATTAAAACAAAACAAAACAAGGACTGTACCTTGCTTCTTGTTAGGATGCTTGCATACCACAAACAAGATGCTAGGTTCCATCCCTAGCATCAGAGAAACAAAACCCAAACCTACCACAGCTGAAGGAGAAATTGTCTCATACTGATTTTACTATTGAGAGGAAATTCAATACTCAGTTAAATAAAAATTCAGGCCATCTACTTTCCAGTGGGATTTTTTTTTTCTTTATGTCATATGAGACCCAGCGAAAACCTTAGAAATGGAATTTGACTTTTTATTCATATACATCACTTTCGTACTATATTCAGTGTTTAGAAGTTGCGGTTTGTTTAGAGGCTGGGGTACAAAGCCCTGGGTTCGGTGCGCAGCACTTCCTGGTGGTGCATCCCCGTAATCCCTGCACTCAGGAGATGGGGGCTGGAGGATACTTCAAAGGTCTTCCTCAAGTACATAGTGAGTTTGGGCTACAAGACACCCCGTCCCACCCCTCCCCAACAGCTACAAGAGACACAGATGACATGTTCATGTTTTCATTACAAGGTGACAATCTTGAGCACTTGAAGCTTAAGAGTTTTTCTCTGGTGCTCATGGGAGGCAGAAGGAATTTTCTGCTGTTCTAAAGGATTATGTCTTGTGAAGCTTTGACCCCTCCCCTCACCCCAGTTGAATGTGGGTGAGAAATGGATGTGAATTTAAAACTCACACAGCTTTGTTAACCTCTCAGGGGGCAGCTCTGCCTTTAATTACAGCAAATCCCTTGGAGTGTCTTTGTGGTGTGGTATTGTTGATTCTTTCAGGAACTTCAGACATCTGGCCAAGTGGATCACTAACTCACCCTCCCTGATTGGGCCTCTAGCCACTGCAAACAAACTCCAGATGCGTGTTCCACCTTGTGCTTCCGGCTTACATGGGTTCTGGGGAATCTAACCTGGATCCCTTGGCTTTGCAGGAAAGTGCCTTAAATGCTAAGACATCTCTCTCTCCAGACCTCATAATTGTTTTTTTTTTGTTTGTTTACCCTTTATAATCTCGCTTATCTTTATAAACAAAACACTTCAATTCCTTCACATAGCTTTAAATATGTCACAATATTTTACCAATCTGTTTCGTTCATCAAAATCCTATTTTGACCTGCCCCATATATTCCTCCTAGTCTGTTTTTGACTTATTACGTGCTTTTTATGTTATTGATGGAAAAGCCTTCATTCTACAAATTATTTCCACCTGACCCCCCCCCCCCGAGGCCTCCACTGTAGCTTCACAATAGTGGAGATGCCACATTGTTTATTTGTTTATTCCAAGCTGCCCACAGAGTTAGCTTAGCTAGGACAGCCTTGGAGCTGGCGATTGAAGCCCATCTGTGGTACAGTTGTGAGACCCAAGAACTGCAGCCTTATTTCCCTGTCCAGGCTGGAAGCATCCTGTTGTCCTGGCCGGCTGTGGTCTTCCACCTTCTGGGATCAATCCTTGAATACCTGGCTGAGTACTGATCTGTACCTCCGTAGTTGAGTTGTAGGAAACCTGCAAAGGAAAACATACTTTTGTCTTGGATATTGTTTTTTCTTGTAGCTTTAGAAGAGAGATTTATAACTCCCCTCTGTCCCCTTCACTGGGTATTAGGGGAGAGGGCAGTTTACAAGAAGAAACCCAGAAACAACACCATGCTAGCAGTGAAAAGAGGAGAAAGCCAGGCTGTGTGGAGTCTGTCTGTCTGTCTATTACGGTCACCTGTCCTTATACAGGATTTCACCTCCACAGTTTGTTACCTAAGGTCAAATGCAGCCTAGAAATATGAATGGGAAATTATGCCCTGCTCTGCGTAGCGTGACATAGGCTTACAGGGCCCAGTCCATTCTGCCCACAACACAAGTCGCCCCTTGGACCAAGGTGTTTACAACTGTCTGTCACCCACTCAACCCTGCTATGTAGTCTTCGCTATCACATCTGTTGTCATGATCCTACAGTGCTTGTTTTTCTACCTGAGAATGGCCCCAACGTTCAAGAGTAGCGAAGTTTGATGTGATAGGGAGGCTCCAAAGCAGTTCTTTTAAGTGAAAAGGTGAGAAAATGAGTTAAGGTATTTTGAGAGAGACCACATTTGCCTAACTTTTATTTCAGTACACTTATTCTTTTAATATTTTTATTTATTTATTTGAGAAAGGGGGCGGGGCAGGAGAGAAAGAATGGGTGCACCAAAGCATCCAGGCACTGCAAACGAACTCCAGATGCATGTGCCACCGTGTGCATCTGGCTTATGTGGGTCCTGGGGAGTTGAACCTGGGTCTTTGGCTTTTCAGGCAAGCACCTTAACTGCTAAGCCTTCCCTCCAGCCTAGATGGCGTGGGGGAAGACTGCAGTGTACAGAGCCACACACACAAGCAAAAATGGGACCAGAGGCAGCCCAGAGAGCTCTTTTCCTCCCACGCTCTCTTCCTCCTTTCCTCCATCAGGATGTGTGGTCCCCACCCCATCTCCCAACTCTGCCTTTGTGTGCTGGACGAGCTCTACTCTTTCTGTGTATGGAGGTGATAATCTTTCTGAAGATTAAAATAGACGGGAAGAGAGTTCTTTTGTAATTAATTCCAGTGCCCCTTATTATATTAAATTAATTCTTAAAATCTTTTATTCCCCCCTCCCCCACATAGGGTCTTGCTCTAGCTCTAGCTCAGGCTGATGCGAGATTCATTATGTATCTCAGGGTGGCCTGGAACTGACTGCGATCCTCCCACTTCTGTGCTGGGATTAAAGGCGCGCACTGCCACGCCCGGCCTCTTTTAGTTTAATTTACCCTTTTTTCTTGTGCCAGGCCCCTTTCCTGACACATCATTCGAGGATGTATGCATACAATGGCTTAAGTAATTGGCTAGCAAGAAAAGTCATTTTCTGAGCCTTCAGAGGCCTACCCCCGTGTTTTTTATTGGATGATAATAGTCTTGACTTTGTCATAGTGAGCATTCCTGGTTTTGACTCTCAGGGGACCTCCTAAGGCCCAAGGAATGATGGGTTGCTCCGTGGAACTTGGTGGAGGCAAAGGAAGGGACTTAGCTCAGATGTGGCCTGCAGCCTCTAGTGCTGGCTGTCCGTCCCTGACTGAGTTCTGTGGGGAACTAACTTCCTTCTCTTCTGTGGGATGTGGCCCAGAAGAGAAAAGAAAAGACAAAATCTGCCCGTGAATGATCAAGGTTTGTCCGTCAGCTTGGAGACTCGTTAAAACCTCCCAGTGTAGCTCATTCCTTGTTAAAACCAGCGGGCTGGATTGCTGTGCATGCACTGTCAATTACGTGTCTGTTGTCTTGATCTTCCTGGGAAGAAGTGGCTTTCCGCTCTGGCTTTCAGCTCATCGGGAGTCATGTCGGAGTCTGAGGACCTGGCTCTGGGCCCACACATCTGTACAGTTAAATGCGGTCTAGGTGATTCCTTTGCACAGCCTTGGTTTAAAAACATTGCCACAGACTAGTGCAAACAGATCAAAGTGTTCAGGGACATACACAAGAACCCGGCCTCATGCCCCGAACAGGTAGGAGGGGCTGTTTTCACTTAGAGTCAGGGAACCATTGCCCAGGCTCAAGGAAACTGGCAGTCTTGTTGGCAATGAGAAGTTGAGCTATCATGGATTTAGTTCTATTTAGGGTCATTCTCCCAAATGCTTTCAAATGCTCACAGCCAACCCCAAAATAGTTGTGAATAGAAACCTAACTGCTCTGTGCAAACCAAAGACCAAAGTGATTTTTTTTTTAAGAGAAGTCTTTTCATCTCTGTTGCTGGGGAGCTACCAAATCTGTGGAGTTCCCCATTTTCTCCTATTCCTCCCTCTTCCATAATTAATGTGATCAAACAAACCAGTCCCCTCCCCAATCTTTAGAAATGTACAGCCCAATCAGCATATCAAAGGAAGGGAAGGCCCTGTGGTTAAAGGAGACAAAAAAAAATCTTTTAAAAACTTTGTTTGAGGTAAACAAAACTTATTTGCATAGGAAGAGGCTTGGTTTCTTTACCTACAACTGAGCCCTTATTTCCTTAATACCAGTTTGGGAGGTGGGGAGATTGGCCAATTCACTTTTTGCTTCAGTAATTTTCGGAGGGTTAATTCCTGACAGCTGAACTTCTCTTCACGATCCCCTTTGAAGTCGAGTTGAATTAACAAATGGAGGTTTTGGCAAAGCAGTCCACTAGTTCATAACCATATTCCCCCGCTTGCTTTGTGTTGCTAAGTACTATAATCTTTGACCCTGAAAGGAAGAATACTGCGAAGGAGTAAATATTTAAAAGGCCCCATGAGGTATAATGTGCGTGAGTTTGTGCCTGGGGAGCCCGTCTTCTGGATGAAAGAAATGACTCAATTTTCGTCTGCTAATGAAAGTGGGAGGTTGTTTTACAGCGGGTTGAAAGGAAGTACTTTCAGAGGGTTGGGTTTCTTTTTATTTTTAGATTTAGTCAGCCACTGGCCTCACTGATTGGACGGTTGCTTGGTAAGTCGTAATTCCCAAGTGCCTAAGTAGTGGGTCTGAGTGAGTGAGCGCTTGTGTGAATGAATGAACTCCGGGCCACCAAGGACCACTTGGAACATCAAGAGGAAACGGAAACGTGACTCACGGTGTGTACTTGAAAAGTGTGTGTGTGCGGGGGGGAGGGGTGTGTGTGATCTAACTAACATCAGAGCAAGACTGGACGCTTGTGCTCACTGGGGAACCCAGCTTGGGATGGGGGGGGGGGTTCTGGGCGTGACTGTGCTATCCCGTGTGGACCACCTCTGCGCCAGTCCCCTTCGATGGCAGCTGTGAACTGTCACGAGCTTTCCCTTCAGTGTCAGAGTCTGGATGGAACTCTGTCTGCTTCGTGTGGAAGTGGGTGTGTCGGCACGAATGACTTTCAAATGAATGAAACTTGAGGTTTAAAATTTGAACCCAACTGCTTCCATGGAGTTCGGTTCAAGAAGCCCGGAAGAGAAGATGAGGAAGCAACGTTGATTCGTAAAGGAAGATGTGGCCGTTGGTTGGCTGGGGCTGGAACTCAGTAGAACACTGTTTGTGTACTGGATTTGGAGAGAAGAGGTTCATTATTGCCCGTCAGGCAGGGTTCCTCCCGAATTTCTCCTAAAAACTAGAAGTAAAGGTGGAGTGGGTAGGTATTTGGTATGCCTTACTATGTTTAGAAAATATTTAGATCAGCCTAATAAATGTCTGTCTACATTTTCCTCTTAAGAGCACCTACCTGTGTACCCGCTACCTTCCAATTTTTAACTGTTGGTAGATAATTTTTAGTCACTTGTCTAAGATGACATTGGAGTTCTGTTTTCAGTTATTATTATTTTTTTAATGCATGCTAGATTGACAGGTACTCTGAGCCTGTTAGATATTCTTTCAGCTGGGCTCCCTTACTATTTAGTTTGTATTTTGGTTATGTGGTTTTCTTGAGGGTAATAATGATTTAATTTGCTTTAATTTTCTTATGGCTATGAGAGTACATGAATTTCCAGGGAATAATTGTGTCCCTTTCAAAAAATAAAAAGCTGGGATATAGCTCAGTAGAGTGCTCGCCTAACCTGTATGTGGTACTAGGTTCAAGTCCCAGCATTTAAAAAAGAAAAAGCTGGTCTGGAGAGATGGCTTTACGGTTAAGGCGTTTGCCTGTGAAGCCTAAGGACTCATGTTCGCTTCTCCAGGTTCCATGTAAGCCAGATGCACGGTGACGCAAGTAGGCAGGGTCACACGTGCACACAAGGGGGTGTATGTACTTGGAGTACAATTGCAGTGGCTGGAGGCCCTGATGTGCCATCTCTCTCTCTCACACACACATATTAAGGAAAAATAAAAGGCAGTCTGTTGGACTTGCCTGGTGGGGGGGGGAACTAAAAATGTTTCCGATCCTTAGCTTTTTTTTTTTTTTTTTTTTGATGTACAGCTTCTCTATAGCCCAGGCTGACCCGAAATTCACTGTGTAATTTCAGGGTGGCCTCGAACCCGTGGCAATCTTCCTACCTTTGCTTCTCGAGTGCTGGGATTAAAGGAGTGCACCACCACGCCCTGTAGAACCTTAACTTGCAAAGGAAAAAAGTCTGAACGGTTTCATGAATATGTTTTTTCATACATTTCGAGCCTGCAGTATATTAGCCGTATTTTTCACTCTTGAATAACTGGATAAAAGGAGAGGTCTGGCAAGTGGCAGCGATGACCATGTTGTGAAGGCCTCTCATAGTGCTGTGCAGTTGACTTGTAATCCCTCAAGGTGGCGATATTACTGTTCTTTTTGGAAATGCGTGTTTAGAGAGGTTTGTCAGAGACCAATTTGTCAGTTAATGTAAATGCTATGCTCAAGGCAAGGTCCGGCTCTGCTTAATTCAGATATTTGTGATATCTGCCAGTGTGTGCTTCACCAGCTTATTTCTGAAAGGGAAAAAGGAGACTCTCCACACCTTTCTTCGCACGTTATCCAGTAATATATTTATTTTTTTCCTGAGGTAGAGTCTTGCTGTAGCCTAGGCTGACCTGGAATTCACTATGTAGTCTGAGGCTGGCCTTGATCTCATAGCGATCCCCCTACCTCTGCCTCCCGAGTGCTGGGATTAAAGGCGTGCGCCAACACACCCAGTTTTATCCAGTAAATTTTCACTGAGTACTCACAAGGTTAAATTTTTCTTCATGAGGAACTGATGTCACCCCATCAGTGGCAGGAGAAGGGTTATTAGCCCAGGTAACTGGTATCATCAGTAAGGGAAGGAAGTTTTACATGTCTGCTTCACAGTTCCATATATGCTCTCAGAATGGAGCAACCACCGGGGAGGGTCAGAAAGGACTCCCCAGGGGAAGGGGTCCCTAGAAGAACCGAAGACAGGTCGGCTGCCCTTGTGGGGGTAAGTTGAGGTCAGAGGAGTATGAGTGTGGTAAGCTGTGGGGCTCAGAGCAGGCGTGGGCAGGATCAGGGCTGACCTCCGAGTTGCCCTGAGGGCAAGCAGGCCTGATGGGGAGCAGAGGTGAGCGAGGGGGCCGTTGCTTCCCTTAGGGAAAGAAGAGAGAATGGAATCATCACCTTCTCACTGTGGATCTAGGAGGATATGACTGTCTTTACGTACGAAGATGGGAATAAGGAGGCTGGAGACATAGCTTAGCAGTTAAGCTCTTGCCTGTGAAGCCTAAGGACCCAGGTTTGATTCCTTAGAGCCCCTGTAAGCCAGATGCACATGGTAGCACATGAGTCTGGAGTTTGTTTGCAGCGGCTTGCTCTTTGTCTGTCTCTTCTCTCTGTCTCTCTAACAAATAAATCAAGTATTAAAGACAAAAGATAGGGGCTGGAGTGCTGGCTTAATGGTTAAGGTGCTTGCCTGCAAAGCCAAAGGACCTTGGTTCGATTCCCCAGGACCCATGTAAGCCAGCTGCGGATGGTGGTACATGTGTCTGGAGTTCGTTTGCAGTGGCTGGAGGCCTTGGTGGGCCCATTTTTTTCTATCTCTCTCCCTCTCTTTCCCCCCTTCAAATAAATAAAAATAAAATCTTTTAAGAAAGATAGAAATAAGACTTAAAGGAAGCCCTAAAGAAGGCATGGCAAGCGAGGGCAACATGAAAAGTGAGTAGCAATGTTACAGACGACAAACGAGGGTAGAGTTGGCAGCCAAACTCGCCGCCAGGCCGGTCAGCAGTCAGCGGTCAGCTGACCTCATCTCTGTTGGAATGAAGACCTTCCATAGAGATGAGGACACGGAGGCCAGCATTGTAGGATTGCAGACAGTTCACACTGATGACTGAGGGGAGACCCTGTGTCCTCGGAAGCTGGGAGAGTCCAGTGCTCTGTCATAGGGAGGCAAACGTCGTATCCATAAAGGTTGACAGTGCACAGTGAAGAGCAAATTCCTTCCTGCTGCCCACAGGTGGGGATGGGCAAGGACAGGGGAGCAGGGTGGTCGGGCACAGATGAGAGCCCGGGAGGGTGTTGGTGCTGAATCTGCAGTAGGTCCTTGGCTGAACCAAAGGCCGCTTGTATATGCTGAGCAGGGGAGGCTGCTTGGTCTCTGGTGGGCCTCTTACCTGTTCCTCCCCGGAGCACATAATGGGGTGCGCCTCCTTACCTGAAGGCAGCTTATCCCACTGCTGCTCGCTGACCACACATTTGATCGTGTACCACGCACTGGCAGTGCATAAGCCAACTGTCCTCAAAGGTCTCATTGCCCCCCTCCCCCCTATCATGATTCTCCAGCTCTTCTCCCGGAGATTCTGCGCATCTTGGGGTGGAGCGTAAGGGACATGCATTTAAGCTGTCCTTGGTCACTTGGACCAGGCCTGTTCGAGAAGCACCGATTAGGCTGTGGGATTCCCGCCTTTGGGCTGTCCATACCCCAGCGCTCCTGCGCTGCTCCTGAACGTAGCAGACACTCCTGAGTTTTACCCTTCAGGTTACTGAAGTGCATGTGTAGATCCGTGGCTTTATTTTTTAAATATTTTATTTATCTATTTATTTGACAGAGAGAAAGAGAGAGAGAGAGAGCGAGAGCGGGAGAAAGGGCGCGCCAGGGCCTCCAGCCACTGCAAACGAACTCCAGACGCGTGCGCCCCCTTGTGCTGCTGGCTTACGTGGGTCCTGGGGACTTGAACCATGGTCCTTTGGCTTGGTAGGCAAGCGCCTTAACCTCTAAGCCATCTCTCCAGCCTTTGGCTTTATTATTTTTTTCCTTTGAAACAGGAGATTGTAGAATTTATTGACTTCTATAAACACATGAACTTTTCCCCATAATACATTTGCTCCCCCCTCCCCCTTTTTTCCTTTTTCAAGGTAGGGTCTCGCTCTAGCCGAGGCTCACCTGGAATTCACTATGTAGTGACAGGATGGCCTCGGACTCACAGTGATCCTCCTACCTCTGCCATGGCTTTATTTTTTTTGAAACACCTTCAGGGTTGAATCTGACCAGGATGTTTTGCAGGTTCCTGGGCCAGGGTTTAATTCCAATATTCCTTCCCCGCGATTCTGACCACATCCCCTTTTTACTATCAGTGGCTTTACTTGATCGATCTGTTCTGCCACCTGCTGGCCACCAGCTGCAAGTCACAGGTTTTGAGGACCACTCTTCAAAAGACAGTTTCAAACATGATTTTTCAGTAGCGTCTGGAAGAGGCAAACAGTCTCTTTTCTAACGGAGCCATCTGCTCTAAGTTAGACTTTTTACACTTAACTCTACAAATCGGACAGAGTTAATTTCCTCTTTGGAGCCTTTTCCAGCTCAGGTGTTAAAATTTAATAATGACATGTTTTAAGAGCTCAGTTTTCTGTGTTAGTCTCAGAAAGAATGCTTTTTATCTGCCACATGTCTGTATTCTAGGGACTGTAGAAGGGCAGATGAGATACAAGCCTCAAACTACTGAAGAGGTGCGGCCTTAGAAAATTGCTATATTTCCTTAGTTATGTTGCAGTTTTTACCTGCCTGTAAGTCTCAATGTTGTCAATGACCGAGCCCCAACGATGTCTAAAAATCTAACGGAGTATTGCTTGGCACTGGGCCACACAGCGGTAAACTGTTTAGAGATGATGGTCGCTGCCATGGGGCATCCCTGTAGCAGGAGACGTCCCAGGTGCTGTTTCCCCATCCGAGAAGGAAGACCCTTTGGTTCGGAGCTTTTGTGACTGAAGTGCTTGGCATAGTTTTCTTGTACAGACACTTGGAGCATCGTCTGTTTCCTTCTGGATGGTGCCAAGTGGTCAGACTCAGGGATCCACTGACACTGGTGAGGTATACCGGAAGCTTCCGAGGAGGTAGATTTCTTGTTTTGCTTTGTGTATGTAAGAGAGTGAGTGAGTGAGAGAGAGAAAGGAAAAAGAACATTTAGAGTTCAGCAGATGATCGCGGGTGTTCTTTAGGCCCTGTCCACATTTTTGTTTGTTCGTTTGTTTTTCAAGGTAGTCTCACTCTAGCCCAGGTGACCTGGAATTCACTGTGTAGTCTCAGGGTGGCCTCGAACTCACAGCGATCCTCCTACCTCTGCCTCCCGAGTGCAGGGATTAAAAGCGTGTGCCACCATGCCTGGCTCCTGTCCACATTTTGGTGGAGACAGGGTGTCTCATTGTTCTGGACTTAGCCAAGTAGGCTAGATTGGCCTCCATCCGCCTCCCCAGTACTGGGATTACAAACATGCTGCGCCATACCTGGGTTCTTGTTGCAAGCATTCTGGGGATTGAACTCGGGTCCTCACGCTCGCAAGACAAGCACTGCCCCAAGTGAGCTATTTCACGCCCTTCATGGTTTTATATTTGATGTTCCTCCCCTGCTACTTCTCCTTGTTTAGGTTTTTTGGTTTTGTGCTCCTGGGTATAGAGCCCAGGACCTTGCGCATGTTATGCAAGCGCCCTACCACATGGCTATAGCTCTGGCCCTTGCTCTGGATGTATCTGAAGTATTTTTACATATTAGTGAAGATTACAAAAGTGACAGGCAGTGGGAGATGGCTTAGAGGTTAGAGCCTTTGACTCTGAAGTCGAAGGACCCTGGTTTAAACCGCCGGGACGCACGCAAGCCCGAGACACAAAAGTGACAGGCATCTTCATTTTATTTCTTTTGAAGTATTCCCATTTGAAGCTGCATTTAACTCTGTAAACAACAAGGAACCTTTCCCAGAGGTTGGTGGTCCTTAAAGGCAGAGAGGAGGAGAATACTTTACACAGATAATGTAGTGTTTTAAACATGAAAGTGTCATGAACACGGTCTCTGCATGGCTGGGAATCCAGACACCAATATATTTCATCTGGGCTTAGTCTAGTCTTCAAGTGGTGGCAGGCCAGGAGACTTGGATGTGCCATGAACTGTGCTAGCCCTGGGCCCCAGACACCCACAGTTGGATGCTGATCATCACTCTGTCTGTACCCTCCACCACCTTTATTAGATTGCTGGTGAAACATTGGAACAGACTATTGAGGTTTTTCCTCCCCTTCCCCTTCTTCTTTCCCTCCTCTTCCTATTTCTTTTCCTCTCCTTCCTCCTTCTTTCCCTCCCCTTTCCTTCCTCTTCTCCTCCTCTTCCTTCTCTCTCTCTCTCTCTCTCTGTGCCTTTAAGTGTGTGTGTGTGTATAATCTGGGGTGCATGTGTGTGTGTACACCTGTGTACGTGCCCCCGTGGTGCCCTGTGCATTCATTCTCCTGCAGCGGAGTTGCTTGCCTGCGATGGTCGATGGGGCGCGCCGGGTGCCTCACTCACCGCCCTTTCAACTGATCTTGTTTTGAGCTGGAAGTGTCTTCTTTTTTTAACTGCTTCTGGAGTTTTCAGGGCTCCAGTGATTCTAGGATCTCTGCTTCCCCATGGGACTGGGGTTACCGTTGTGTGTAGTCACGTCCGTCCAGCTGTTTCATGTGGCGGTCTGGGGATTTGAACTTGGTCAGTCTCAGGCGCTCATGCTTGCACACCCAACTACTGAACCATTCCTCCAGCCCCTGCTTTTGAAAACGAGTTTATTTACTTACTTGCCTATGTGTATGGGTAAGTGGGTGCATCAAGGTCTTTTGGTGCTGTGAACAAATGCCACTTTTTACATCTGGCTCCAAGTGGGTGCTGGGGAGTCAAACCAAGGCTGGTAGGCTTTGTAAGCAAGCACCTTCCGTCCATCTTTTTTTGAGCAAGGTCTCTCCTGATTCACCACGTCAGCTGGCGACCAGCTTCAGGAGAGTTCTTCTGTCTCTGTCTTCTTGTAGACGTGCTGGGGTTGCAGATGCCCGCATTGCCAGCGCCTGGCTTTTCCATGGAGTCTGGGGGTCTGAGTTGAGGTCCTTATGCTTGTAGAGTAAGCATTCTGTCCACCGAGCTATTGCCCTAGCCCCTGTTGATTTCTTCTGGATGAGGTTGTACCCTGAGATCTCTTCTCAGATTTCATTGATCTTTTCTCAGGTTTCATTGTCTTATTTTGTAGTCAACAAATATAAAACTCATGCATTCTTTTTTATAATTTACTTATTTTTATTTATTTTTTTGCAAGCAGAGAGCAAGAGAGATAGAAGAGAGATAGACAGAGAGAGAATGGGCGCACTAGGGCCTGTAGCCACTGAAAACAAACTCCAGATGCATGTGTCCCCTTGTGCATCTGTCTTATGTGGGTCCTGGGGAATTGAACCTGGGTCCTTTGGCTTTGCAGGCAAACGCCTTAACCGCTAAGCCATCTCTGCAGCCCTCAAACATTAATTCTTAAGTGAAATGTAGTCAATTCCCAAGTAATATCACTTTCTTAAGTAACCTGATCTCTGAGAAGAATTGCTGTTTGCTGTGATTTCTTATGTGCTAAATAAACTGTGTTATACCGTTATAAACGGAAAGATACTTGACATCATTACCTCCTCTACTTTTGCAACATAATCTACCTTTGTCTAGGTGTGTTTTATCTTGTGGGCAGTAACCAGTAAGACTATGTCTTTTGGAGAGCTACAGAGATTGGTGGTACCTTTTCTTTTGTGATCCTTTAATGCAAACACATTTTGAGAGAGAGGTGGGGAGTGAGGGAAAGAGAGAAAAGTTTGATTTTGGAGTTATCATCATTATCATGACAGCTACTATTGCCATTAGTTTTTGAGAGAGGCTGTCACACTGTGGTGCAGGTCGGCCTTGGCAATCTTCCTGCCTCAGCCTCCTGAGTGCGGGGAGTCCCGCCCCTCACCTTTCTATTTGTTTTTAAACCTGTTTCAAATGACTGACATGACTCATGAAGTAAGGCAATACCTGTTACTTTTTTTTTTTTTTTTTTTTTTTTCTGTAGTAATGCCTTTGAACTTGTCAGGATTTCACACCTGTCTTTAAACCACTCCCTGCCTGGCATCATTTTGGGAAGGAAAATGGGTGTGGCTGCTTTAGAAGTACTTGTTCTCAGGGGAGACTTGGGTGCTCAGAGACAAAAGCCCTTCCTTGATAGCCTTCTCATGTTCAACCAGTGCTGCACCCCTCCCCACACATGCCCAGGCCCCCCTCAGTCCCTGTCCGTCTTGTTTTATGAGACAGGGTCTCTCCCTGAACCTGGAGCTCACTGATTGCGTTGGAGCTGCTGGCCATTAAACCCCAAGAATCCTCTTAACGCCACCTCTCCAGCCTTGGGGTGACAAGTGTGCCACTACACCAGGCATTTTACGTGGTGCTGGGGATCTGAAGTGGGTTCTCATGCCTGTGCGTGGAGCGCTCTGCCTGCTGAGCCATGTTCCCAGCTGTCATTTCTTTGTTCCCCAGTCACGTTACTTTAAAGACTGTGAGGTCCTCTGCTACTCCTTCCCCTGTGTTGCGGGAAAGAACACACCAGATTGAGCCCCGTCTTCTCTCATTCATTTTTATAACAACGTATGGAAAGAAAGCCCCTGCTGTCGGGTGTGCAGGGTACGGGAGCCCCTGTCCTCACTGTGCCTGGGTTCCAGGGAGGTGGCAGCGTGGCTGGGCTTCGGGAGGAGGGGGGTTAGACCAGGGAACCGTAGCTGGCATCCTGCCTTCGCGCTTGTCCCTCTGTGCCCCCCATCAGTGCAGACGCCGTGACAAGTGCTTCGTTGGTCTTCGAAGTTCTTTTTGATAGCTTACCTTCGAGAAGCATATTGTAGTAACAGGAGTTCTCTTGATTTGGCATAGTCCATTTTTGACCCTGGAGGTCAAGTGTGTCCAAGCCAGATGTCTGAGTACCTTAAGTGCTCTGCGGGCCTTTGGTTTTTGAAGGTTCTCCTCACGCAATGAGCTCCCCGCTTGAAGGCTCTGGCGAGCGTGAGTGATCGGGGAGAAAGAACTGAAGGAGTCTCGTCAACATGGAGTCCCTGCCCAAGACCCTCTGCCACTTGGAGGAGGGCTGGACGGTGGCCAGCGTACAAGACGGCAAAAATGATGGGCGTGAAGAGGAAAAGATGGCAAGAGGAAACTTCTCTCGTGTTCTTCCTCTTCGGATTTTGTGGAGAAGAGAAAAATGGCTCCCGTTCACTTCCCTAGGTTCTTTAGCTCAGCTACAGATTGCGTTGACCTAGACAGGCGAACAGCAGAAACGTCATATTTAGTTACACACTCAGAGGAATCCTTTCAAATATGACACTCCAGACAGTGTCCAGCGATGGAAACTTAGGCGGCATCGGAGCTACAGAAAGGGATAGGGCCTGGGGCGTTGGGAGGGCTCAGGAAAACAAAGAGCACGGAGAATCATGGGAGGGGATGCTTGATGAGCAAGGTAGCCTTGTGGACCTGATGCAGAGCGGGTTAGACAAGTGCAAAGGCCACGTCTTTCAGCAAATTAGATAGGCATGGCAGCTGTGCGGTTCTGCTTTAGTTACCCAGGCAAGGTTGCTGGCAACGAATGGGGCGAGAAAGAACCAAATCTGTATTTGCAGACTGGAAAGATTTAGATACTGTTTCATCAAAATAACTTAAAATAATATAGACAATATTATTCTTTCTATGAAACATAAAAGTGCTATGTCTTGATCAACCCAGTTATATAGAAAATTAAGTGGGAAAATGTTTGTGAATAATATACACTAAGTTTGTTTGTTTGTTTGTTTCTTTTTTTTTTTTTTTTTTTTGTTTTTCAAGGTAGAGTTTCACTCTAGCCCAGGCTGACCTGCATGCAATTCACTATGTAGTCTCAGGGTGGTCTCGAACTTACTGAGATCCTCCTACCTCTACCTCCCAAGTACTGGGATTAAAGGTGTGTGCCACCACACTCAGCTCGTAAGTTTTTTTTTTAAATATTTTATTTATTTAAGAGAGACAGGGAGGGAGGGAGGGAGGGAGGGAGGGAGGGAGGGAGAGAGAAAGAGAGAGAGAGAGAGAGAGAGAGAGAGAGGGAGGGAGAAAGAGAGAAAGAGAAAATGGGCATACTAGGGCCTTGAGTCACTGCAAACAAACTCAAGATCCATGTGCCACCTTGTGCATCTGGCTTGCATGGGTACTGGGGAAATGAACCTAGGTCTTTTGGCTTTGAAGGCAAGCGCCTTAACCACTAAGACATCTCTCCAGCCCCTAAATTCAAAAAAGGGTTTCAAAAGTTTGTTTGGGGAAAGTTGGGATATTTATCTGTTACTTTTTTGTTGTTGTTGTTTGTTTTTTGAGGTAGGGTCTCACTCTAGTCCAGGCTTACTTGGAACTCACTCTGTTGTCTCAGGGTGGCTTCAGACACGCTTCAATCCTCTTACCTCTGCCTCCCGAGCGCTGGCATTGAAGGCATGTGCCACCATACCAAGCTTTGACACATTTTTAAATAAGCTGAAATAAAAACAAAAAGGAAAAACACCCTTAAACAAATATGGAAAACTGTTAAGTATTAAGTCTGTTTGTTGATTTCTTTTCATGATTAGCATATTTTTGAATGGAAGTTAAAAATGAAATGATTAAGACATTTATAGTACACCTTTAACATACAAACTGGAAAAATACAGTAGCAAAAAAAAAAAATCATTATACTGTATTCTGTGTGTAATATGTGATATTTTCAGTTATGTTAGCCGGCTATTCTTTCCTCACTGAGCACTATGTCCATACTTGTTCTTTGAGGTTTGTACATTTTCTGTGAAATTATAAGTAGAGACTTCAACTCCACATATTTACTTAAAATTGTAGCTTGATGTTGACAAGTAGTGATTTTCAAATTTTCACTTGCGTGGGACGCATCATGGAAGCTTCCAGGTGCCTCTGCAGAGGTTTGTGCTAGCTACAACACAGGAATGTATGTGTGTCAGAGATTCTTTAGTCCTCCTCCTGCATCAGGAGATCTGATACAAGTGGTGTATGCCAGTTTGAATCCGATAGCTTTGAGTGTTTGGTCCCATAGACTCAGGTTTTCTTTTTTCTGGTTTTTCAAGGTAGGATCTTGCTGCAGTCCAGACATGGCATTCACTATGTAGTCTCAGGGTGGCCTCGAACTCATAGAGATCTTCTTACCTCTGCCTCCCAAGAGCTGGGGTTAAATGTGTCTTCAATGTCTAGCAGGCAGATCCCTGCTGGCGGGGGCATGTCACTGGGAGCTGATCTGAGTCCGGCTCTAGTAGGTGTGTTCAGAGCCATTTGAGCTGTGCAGTACTTTGTGCTTTTGGTGTTTGCTAGCTGGTCGTTTCTCTCTGTTCAGATCTATGAAAGGGGGCCGGCTTCTACTGCATTGATGGTGTTCCCCCGGATTCTGTAAGCCTGAAATAAACCCCCTTCCTTCCCCGAGCCGTGTCTGGTCAGGTGTTTGCCTCAGCAGTGTGGAGCTGACTAGGACAGGGTGGCTTCTTTAAGACATTGACTTCTCTTTTGACCACATAAAAGCTTTTTTTTTTTTTTTGTTATTACAAATAACTTTAAGTTATATTGATATAGAGACATAGAAGTATAGATAATTTTAAATGGCTCTTTGATTACTGTTGGGTTTATATTCTTAAAAGACCATGTTTGATATTTTTCAGTGCATAATTTTAATATTGTGCTTGGGTTGAACATGGAATAACAGAAAAGTCCATGGATTCTTCTATTTTACTGCGCACTTAGCAAGGGGCAGCAAGGATGCGCCCAGTGTGACCAGAAGACACTAGTGATTATGACTGCTTGCTCATTGATTTCAGAATTTTCCAAGTTTTCTTAGTCTTACCTTAGTGGTTTTATTTTTAAAAGTTCTTACATCTTTTCATTCTGTTGTTTCCCAGGCAGAAGACCATTGAGGCTTGAGGAGATATAATCATCTGAAGTCATCAGAGATTTATTACTGTATCCATCTGTACATTCTCCAGAATTTAAAAAATACTCTTCAGATTAGTGCTACTTTGATAAATAAATAAATAAATAAATAAAGCAGTAACACTTTTTATCCCATCAAAATGTACCTCACAAAAACTCAGGCAGGCATTATTGGCTTAAAATTGAATTTTTAGTGTAATCCCAAAGTGAAAAACCTCAAAACATCTTGTCTTAATTTATTTTCTTGTTCCAGGCACGCTAACATAATAGAAGTGAAAAGACTTAGTAAGTAAGGAGCTAAGGTCGTGCTCTGTGTGACCAACCCAGTGTGAACTATTCAAAACCCTTTGGGATATAGAGTTCCAGATTCTTATTAGACTGTTTTCTATCAAAAGATGTTTATGAATTGCTGTTGTTGAAGATGTAGGCTACTTTGCTCATTTCCTGTTAGATCATGCTTTCCTAACTTTGGCTGTTTATGAACATCACTAAGTAAATAGTTGCAAAGAAAGTATGAAGTATGTCAGAATGCAACCCACAAAACTCAGAGGTCTTTTGTACAGAGATACTTAAAAAGACGTGACGCGAAGCTGCCCTTGCTACTTCCCTGCCTGAGTTTCTGTGGCAGTTGTAAAACCTTTCCCCCAAAGTGACTTCAAGCCAGGCATGGTGGCACACGCCTTTAACTCCAGCACTCAGGAAGCAGAAGTAGCAGGATTGCTGTGAGTTTGAGGTCAGCCTGGGGCTAGAGAATGAATTCCTGGTCACCCTGGGCTAGAGTGAGAACCTACCTCAAAAAAACCAACCAACCAAACAGTGGCTTCACACAAGGAAAGTGTTTTCTTCCCCAGTTCTTGAAGCCAGGAGGCCAAACTCCCTATAGGGGTCCCTTGCTTCTTCTGGCCTGGCCAGTGGGGTGCCCTTGCTTCCTCCCTTTCTCTCCTTCTTTCTTGCTCTCTCTGCTTCTCATGTGGAAAGGACAAGATTGCATTTAGAGCTCACCCAGAGAGCCCAGCATAATAGCTCTGTCATGAGATTCTTTTTTTTTTTTTTAATTTATTTGAGAGCGACAGACACAGAGAGAAAGACAGATAGAGGGAGAGAGAGAGAATGGGTGCGCCAGGGCTTCCAGCCTCTGCAAACGAACTCCAGACGCGTGCGCCCCCTTGTGCATCTGGCTAACGTGGGGCCTGGGGAACCGAGCCTCGAACCGGGGTCCTTAGGCTTCACAGGCAAGCGCTTAACCGCTAAGCCATCTCTCCAGCCCTGTCATGAGATTCTTAACCCAACCACAGGAACATGCCTTTTCCTTATATAAGGTAACACAGACATTTGTCCTCCTAACTGTACTGTCAACATTCGTGACTGTGGGACTGTTAATATTCTACCAAGCCACTGTTTTTGCTAAATTATCATGATGGCCAAATTTAGTGATATATTAGGGGCAATAAGTTTTCGGCCCTGACATCCAGTTCTTAAGTTTTCACGATTTTAGCAACTGGTTGTATATTATTAGTAGCTTGAAATAGACTTCAGTGATGGAATCTTTATACCATACAAATTGACAAAGCTGCACATCAAGACTTCCCATATTCACCATCACCCCAGAAACCTGGCTTATAAGGCAGTTTGGGGCTAGAGGGATGGCTTAAGTGGTTAAGACACTTGCTTACAAAGCCCAAGGACTCAGGTTCAGTTCCCCAGAATCCACATAAGCTAGATGCACAAGGTGTAGCATGTGTCTAGAGTTCATTTACAGTGGCTGGAGGCCCTGTCACACCCATTTTCTCTCTCTCTCTGTCTCTCTCTCTCTCTCTCTCTGTCTCTCACTGTAATAAATAAATAAAAATAAATATTTTAAATAAAAAAGAAAGCACTGTGGGTCAAATCCCTCTGACCATGAGAAACTTGGCGCAGAATTTATCTCAGTAGATCACTAAACTTGACTCAAGGCCTTGCCTGTTTCTTCTGTTTCTTTTTGTGTGTGTGATGCTACAAGCAGCCCCTATGTATCTGCCTCTTGTAATAAATGCTAATTTCACCAGCTGCTGGGACCTATCTTTTGTGCTTTCCTATCTGTCTGCCTAGCTGATTTCCTTGCAGGGGATCTATACATGTTAGAGCTGATTCCTTTATCCGGGCTCTTTTCCATCCTGGAGATGACTCATAAGCTGGTAGAAAATGATGCCAAGCACTTGCAGAGATCCAGGGTGCACAGGCATGCGTGCAGACATGCTTGTCTGCAGAGCACCGCTCTGTCCTTCTCTGGAAACTTACTTGAGTCTGGGTGCTTTTTGTTTGTTCCGAGTCACAATAGCCAGGCTGGCATTGTGCTGGAGATTCTCCTGTGTCAGCCCTCAGGGTGCTGGGCATTACCTGCAGGGACCGTCACACCAAGCATGAATTTGGGTTCTGAGTGACATCGATGAAAGGGGGGCACGCCTTTAATCCCAGCACTCGGGAGGCAGAGGTAGGAGGATCACTGTGAGTTCAAGGCCACCCTGAGACTGCATAGTGAATTTCAGATTAGCCTGGGTCTAGAGCAAGACCCTACCTCGAAAAAACCAAGAAAAAAGAAAAAGAATTTTTAGTATTGTCTATCCAGTTCTGTTAGCTTATGTTGGCAGAGACGTATCCTGCTCACTGGCATCTCTGTGAGATGAAACGCGTTTCTGAAGGGGAGGGAAGCGCAGTTAAAGTGTAATGAAGGCTGCCGGAGTTGATCACCAACTCAGCACAGTGTGTGTACTCTGTAAGCCACAGTGAATGTGACTGGAGAGATACAGCAAAATGGAATGAACTCTTTGAGAAGTCAATAAAACTTTATTAAAGGCTTCCTTATAAACATCTACCAGGAAAAAAAAAAAAAAACAAGTTAAAAAAAATAAAAGCTTTCCACTGCTACCAAGCTGTTGCATGTGCCTCACAGACACTACCCAGGAGCTCTCTGCCTGTCTGTTCTGCAGGCCAAGTAGAGGGTGGGCTTCTTTTCTGATCTTTGCCCACTGTTCATGCCACCATGTTCTGGGATGGCTCCTTGGATTCTGGTCTTTCACTACATGAAATAAAGAATTTTTGTCCTAACAAATTAAGAAAAGCATCAGTAAATTACCCTTGCTTTTTGTTCTCATAGTATATGGCATAACTATGCAAAAAGTAAAATTTTGTTACTAACTTTAAAATTCAGATCATGCTCTTCTTAAAGAATTATTTTTATTATTTGAGAGAGAGAGAGACAAGTAGAATGGGTGTGCCAGGGCCTTCGGCCACTGAAAATCAACTCCAGACGTATGCGCCACCTTGTGCATCTGGTTTTTATGGGTCCTGGGGAATTGAACCTGGATTCGTTGGCTTTGCAGGCAAGTGCCTTAACTGCTGAGCCATCTTTCCAGCCTGAGATCAAGCTCTTCTTTTAGGTTTTCTTTAGTTTTGCTGGGGCTGCAGAGTTATCTTAGTCACTAAAATGTTTGCCATGCATACATGTGGTCCTGAGTTTGATCCCTAGAACATATATTAAATAAAACAAAAGAAAGCTGGGCATGGTGGCTCACATCTATAATCCCAACACTCGAGAGGCTGAAGTATGAAGATCACTGTGAGTTGGAGGCCAGCGTGGGTTACAGAATTACTAAAGCCAGTTTGAAAAAGGAACACAGCTGGATGTGCTGGTGGAGGACTATAAACCTAGCTAGCACTCAGTGTAGGCACGAGAATCAGTTCAGGCCAGCCTCACCTACAAAGTGAGTTCAAGGCCAGTCTACAAGAGATACTGTCACAAGAAGAAAAAAACAAAAAAGGTAGAAAGCGAAAAAGATCCAGCCAGGTCTGGAGGTATAAACTTATAATCCCAATGCTTGGGCTGTGGAGGCAGGCGGATAGTTCCTGGCCTCACTGATCACCCCACATGGACTAGCCTATGTGCCAAGCTCCAGGCTAACCAGAGACCCTGTCTCAAAAATGGTGGATGCGCCTGAAAAAGCACCTAAGGTTGTCCTCTGGTCGGTGCCGTGCCCTTCCCTCACACTCACTTACACATTTGCACACATACACAAGCACATTGCTTTGGGGGATTCAGGGAAAAGGATCACACCATAAAGGTCTAATTAGCTCTGTGCTTAAAGCACATTAGATCAAAAGAGACAGCTAACAGGGAGAAGGAAAGGATGATGGTTCAGCTGCTCACCCCAGCAGCCAACATTGTATAAATGTTGGCTCCTAGTAAAGTTTTACAGAGCATCTCTGTCCTCAGGGGACCCCATGGCTCAAAGGCAGTTTGAATAATGCTATCACCTCACTGCTTTTTAGAGTCCAGAATTTCAGGTCCTTTCCCAGACCTGAATCAGATCCTGCATTTTAATCAGACCCTCCATTCTGATAAGATCTCCTGTGATTTATGCGTTTAATAAGCCTTGCCGAAAGCTGATTGAGTAGGTAGAAAAAGTTAATAACTACACCAATCACCGGAGAAGCCAGTAGCAAGAGAGGTAGCAAGAACAATGGAAGTCATAAGTTAAAAAAAACTTATTAGAAATTTTAATTTCAGAATGAGTTTTGCCCTTGGTCTTCTGTGTGACAAACCTCAGTGTAGATTCCCAAGTTTACAGAACTTTCTCATCTGTCCCTCGTGGCTTGCGGGTGCTTTTTCAGTAAACTGAGGACAGTTTTGTCTTTTTGCACCTGAGTGTACTCCAAACCTGGGCAGGTCTCCATGCCATCAGTGGTGGCCTCTGCACCATGTCAGGGTTATGTCTAGTAACGTGTGTTGTACCCCAAGAGACAGAGGGCAGTGACACACCACCCCGTTGCTGCTGTATCGGGTAATTCCATGGGGAAGTGTGGCTGAGGCTCAGGATGTCACATCTGCCTGGAGGCCTTTTCTGACCGGCAGTAAAAGGCTGACCAGTGTGTTCTTGCTCACGCTCTCCATGGGAGAAACACACTCCCAGTTCATGCAGAGGTGTCTACGGCTTCTTGAGCCAGACTGTGTATCCCAGGCTGGCCTGAAATTAGGGTCCCTCCCATCTCAGCCTCTTGAGTGCTGGATTTCGGGTGCAAGTCTTGAGGCCTGGCACTTTTCTTTTGATTGCACAGGAATTAGTGCAGTGTGGGAAGTACGGGCCCAGGGTCTTCTGCTGCTGTACGTGATCTCCAGACACTTTACCACTTTATACATCTGGCTTTACATGAGTACTGGGCCGTCAAACCCAGGCTGTCAGGCTTTGTGAGCAAGCACCTTTAACTGCTGAACCATCTCAACCCCTATGCTTGTATTTTCCTGTGCAGATGTAAATAACTGATAGTACACGCCTGTTATCCCACCACTTGGGAGGTAGAGACAGTAGAACAAGGAGTTGAGGTCACCCTTAGTCACATAATGAATTCAAGGCCAGCCTGAGATCCTGTCTCCCCCCAAAAAACCAAAAAACCCAAAAGCAAGCAAGCAAACAAACCTGACTCAAACCCTTTACTTTTAGATGTTGAGATAGAAGCTTTCATTATTAGTGCTGACAAATGTGGTCATAAAAAAGATTTCCATTTAAATCTCTCTTAAATTATTCACAGGAAGTGACAGTTGGGAAACCTACCAGACCCTGTCCTCGAAGTGAAAGGTCCCTCAGGGTTGTCTGGGAGATTTGTGTGGTAATCTGATAAGGACCACACTGTAATGCTCCCCCTAACCCAGCTGCTGTTGAACACACACGCCCCCCCCCCTCCTGCTTTTGTCTCTCCTCATAGCCTTTTGTTGGGCACCCCACTCGCAGCCAGACTGCCCAAGCCCTGAAATGCCGACAGCCCACCACTGTCCTCTGTCCATTCTCCACCCTCACTGGCTCCCTGCTCCCTCCCTTCTTGGTTTCACCGAGCAGACAAGGTACACATGAAAATTAAGTCACAGGGCTCATCTGAGGGTCTTGAGGCCAGAAAAAAAAAAAAGCTCAAAAAACAAAGCAAAAATGAAAAGTCAAAAACGATGGCACTTGAAATGAATTCCCACTCTTGGCTGGCATTTTACACAGATGGCAAGCCGAGTAATTTCACGCCTGATTGGTGGAAGGATTCGCCTCATCCTGCATCCTGTCATGTTTAACAATTTTTATTAAACCAAAAACTTTGATCTGAGCCAAACTCCTTTTTAAAGATGCTAGTATATGTTGAAGCATGACAAGACACACTGTGTCTTTTGGCAAGGACCTTTTAGAGTTATCCAATCTATCCCATTGACTTTTGGTAGAAAATAAATCTTCCCAAATTAAAGAGCATTGACATGGAAAGATGAAAGCAGAACTTTCTCTTGCCTCCTAGTTTAACGTAGGTAACTTCTTCAATGGATTACTTACATGATTCCTGAAATACTGTGCTATGGTTTTGTCCCTAGTGATTGGCAAGTGATCCTAAAGGGCTAAGACTTAATATAAAAGAGGCAATCAATCACTAGCATGGAATAGATCCACCCAGGGGTCATGATCCAGCCATTCTAACCCTTGGGCTTCCATCACTTAAGAAAGGGACAAGGGTGCTGGCCCGAGGCAGCTAGGACAAAGCCCTTCTACTAAAGCTATGCTTTTGTTCCTGGAGCCCTCACGACTCCCAGCAAACTTATAATTTAAGCAAGCGTGTTCATCTGCTTCCCGGAGCCTGCAGCGCGGCCATGGCAGTGGTAGGTGGGAGCAGGCCTGGCACTGGGGGTGGGTGCAGAAGTTGTGCTGAGAGGGCGCACGGGAAAACCTGGCACAGTAAGGAACGCGGATCAAATCTGTTCAGCAAGCCTGTTCACAAGGTCTGTGTGGAGTGTATTCTATTGTAGATTTTTTTTTTTTTTTTTTTGGTTTTTTGAGGTAGGGTCTCACTCTGGTCCAGGCTGACCTGGAATTAACTCTGTAGTCTCAGGGTGGCCTTGAACTCACGGCGATCCTCCTACCTCTGCTTCCCGAGTGCTGGGATTAAAGGCGTGCGCCACCATGCACAGCTATTGTAGATTTTCATAGGAGAAATATGGCTGAAGTTACTTGAAAAGAAAATCAATGATACCCTAAGGGTGTGAGGATTATCAATACTAAATACACGCGGGTGGCATGTTATATCCATGGTCCACCTGTGGTACGGGTTCAGGTCTCCTCTGTTGCTAGTCCACACTCAAGTGCGTGGATCATCACAGGTGCTGAGTGAATGTGGCCTGAGCTTCTCAAGCAGCCTGCTTGGTCTTGTCTAAGGACTGGAGCATGTACCAGACATGAATAAAGGGGCATATATCCCCCAGAGCTGGTTTAAAGCATTATATTCTCCTCTCCTGGCCAATAGCAATACTGATCCAGTTGTCAAGTACTTAATACATTCATATTACTGAAGAGTCAATAATCAAGGCCCAACATTACAAGAAACATAGGCTAGCCAGAAGATGGAGGATTGCTTATTGTACAAATGGATGAGTGCACCTTGTAATTCAAGGGAGCACCGATTCTGGAAATCGAGTTGGTCAGTCTGTTTACATTTAGGCTAAAACTGATTATTTTCACCTTAACTTCAGCCGTATCCTTCAAAGTGATAAGTGAACAGATCTAGTTTACTTTGCGTAGAGACTTAAGTTTTATCCCTGAGTGGACCACTCATCATTCCTGGTTGCGTGGTAGTGAATTTTCTACCATTAGTCCCAACCCACCCTTTAGCTCCTTTCCCAACGTGGGTGGGGACCGGGGTACCTCAGGAACACACTGTGATTACTGGTGGCACCAGTGTTGTTGAATGCACGCACCCCACAAGCGATGGTTGAGACCGGTGTTCAGGCGCACTTCCAGTACACTGAGAGCTTAGAAGCCTAAGTGGAGAATACAGCTGTGAGATGTGCACAGCAAGGAGGAGAGATTGTTCACTGTTTAGGTCCATGGATTAAAGAGCAGAGGTATGTGCCACAAATCTCTGCAGTGACAGTGACGAGGAAGTCTGTTTCTGGTGAGATTCTGTTTTGGTTTTTTTTTTTTTAACTTTTTATTCCCTCCTTCTTCCTCTTTCTCTCTTTGATTATTTTTTATTTTTTTATTTACTTATTTATTTTAGAGTGACAGACAGAGAGAGATAGATAGATAGGCAGATAGATAGATAGAGAATGGGAACGCCAGGGTCCCTAGCCACTGCAAAGGAACTCCAGATGCGTGGGCCTCTGGTGCATCTGGCTAACGTGGGACCTGGGGAATTGAGCCTCGAACTGGAGGCCTTAGGCTTGACAGGCAAGCGCTTCACCGCCAAGCCATCTCTCCAGCCCTGATTTTTTTTTTTTTTTTTTGAGGCCAGGTCTCACTACATAGCCCAGGCTGACTCTATAGCTGAGGATGACTTTGGATTCCTGACACCTTCTGAGTGCTGGGATGACAAGTATGCACCAGTATGCCTCCAGTTGAATCCTGTTTGTCCTTGCAATAATGGCCACAATAGACGTAATATTCCAAGTTAAGAGCTGAAGTTGGTACGGTGCCCCAGGTGAAGGCAGAGCTACGGTTCAGTGATGTCTGACACCCTGGTCCTTGCCCCTGCCATCGACTCTGGTATTAGGTATCATACATCCCTATCTGTAACGTAAGGAGTTCAAGCTTCACAATGGCTTGAGGGCCCTGTTAGCCTTTCATTCCTTTTCCCTGCCGCCTGGAGTATTGCCACTTTGCCCTTCAGTCTTCAGTGTCTTCCTTCGGAGGTAAGAGCTTCCTTTACTGTGTGATTGGATTCTGTGACCCTCCCAGGACTGGTTAGGTTGGAGAGCCTTTGCTTCCAGTCTCAGGGAACTGGGAATATATGAAACTAAGCTGTGCTTCCATAACTTTTTATCAGTTTGTTTCCCAGCAAGTTTGTTAGTTTCGATATCTTTATTTAATGTTATCAAAGTAGAGTGAGTGCGGGGTGTGGGGGAGGAGGTGGTGGGAGGTGCTGGTTTTCTACTTTCTGCTTTTTTACTGAGCTTCCCTTTGAGGAAGGGGATGCTGAGTCAGGTCTCTATGGGGGAAAGGTTCAGGATTTTTGACACCCTCAGGCCTAGGACGTTACTCTGGCCTATTGGGAGGAGACTAGGATCTTGAGCCAAGCAGCTGATGGCTTCAGCTTAGCGCTCAGGATTCTCCCCGAGAGGGCGGCCATTCAAAGGCGGAGAGGGGCGTCTCATGCCACAGAAGGCCTTGGCTTGGGCTCCACACTCTGGCTGCTGGAGCTGGCAGGCTGGGGAGTCAGTTAACAGGTGCCAACAGGCTGCCGTTGCACCCTGGCTGAAAGCAGGAAGTGAAATAAAATTGGGTCATTTTATCCTCCTGGGAGGTCGATTTCTTTAGATAATGACATTCCCGAACCCACCTAAGAATTCTGGGTGTGTCTCCAACTTCAAACCCTCCCTTAAAATCCCCGCACTTTCAGAAGGAGGATACGGCATTGCTAATCAAATAATCTTTTTATTATTATTTATTATTATTATTATTATTATTATTTTTGCCATCTGCACGGGCAGGCGAAGTTTTCCATTGCTTTGCTGCACTTGGGAAGTTTGAGCTGCCTCCGCTGCGGGGCCCGAGGAGGGCGGGGCTCGCGCTGTCCAATGAGGCGCCTCCAGCGCGCGGCGAGCCAATCGGCTGCGGGCGGAGCGCCTGCTCGGGGATCCCGGCAATAGCCACGCAGCCCCTTTTATTGTTCGCGGAGTCCTGCGGCTCCCAGCGCTTCCCACTCGGGCGGGAGGGCAAGTGGGCGGTTTACGATGCTCCACTGTGCCCGGGACCAGAGAGCTGAACCCTTTGATTCCTCCCGAGTAACCTGTGTGGGTGAACTTTAAACTGTGGGGGGAGGGGCTGGGGAGGGGGGGGGATGCTGCTCCACGCCAGGGTGAGGAGTTAGCTCCTTCTGCAGGAGAAAGGCTGGCTTTCTGGCTGCTGGAGGGCGGGAGGGCAAAGATGCCCTGCAGAGGCGTAGGATTCCAGTTGGGGATGCTAGGGACGCACCAAAGAGTCGGAGTGCCTTGGCTTGTCTTCACGAAGTCCTGAAAAAGTGTGCCTGAAATGACCATTCTGCTTCGTTTTTTTTTCCCTAAGAGGTTGTACTTGTATTTATTGTTATTGTTGTTATTATTTTATCATTATTATTTTACCCCTGGACATCCCTCACCCCAGAAATTGGGTTCCACAATGTGGCAGGGTAGAACATTTTGTTTAAAAAAAAATTTTTTTTTTTTTTCGTGAGGCTTCATTTTCCTTTTCGGGGGACACAGAAAGCAGTCTTTTGCACAATGCCTGCCTGACTCCCAACGTTATCTGAATACGTGGGAAGGAGCAGGCTCGTTTTCAAGGACCCGGGCCAATTTTGAAAGCGAGCTTTTTGTTTGTTGGGTAGCCCTTTGTCTCCAGAGGATTTTGATGTGAAGAAGATGAAAAAGGAAGGCTCTTCAGGTCCCTTCAGACTCAAGCCAAACCCCGGTTCTCTCTCACGTGCTGTGAGTTGGATAAATTTCTCCTCCTTGTCCAGGCAGACAAAGAGACTGTTTCGCAGTGATGGAGAGCTGTCTGTCTGTGGGCAGCAGGTGGAAGGACATGATGAGAACTGGATATACAGAACCCAGCCCAGAAAAGGTGACTTGATTTGTGTTTTCAAATGTCAACCATTTTTTTAAAAAAGTTTGTTATATAGAATTCTTTGTTTCTCTCAGTGATTTCTTGTCATGATCTTTGCCCCACCAGGAGTTTCTTTTTGTTTTTTTTTTTGTATTGGCACTTGGCATCATTCATTTGTTTCTGTGTCTATAGTTAAAGTGGTTCTCCAAGTAGATTCACCTTGAGATGGTACCCTTTCCAGAAGGATCAAGAGCTGTTATTTGCCTTGGTGCCCTCCCTCCTGTCCCGAGTCCACACGCTCCTGCGACTTGTGTGAAGTTTCATGGGAAGCCACCACTGGTCTGGCTGTCTGGGGTGAGGTCTGATCTGTTTTCTGACATGACAAGGAGAAAGCTTTTCATCTTCTAGAAGACAAGTGAGTTCCTGGGACACATGAGTTAGGCAGGTGTAGATATGACATAGAAGAGATGGACGCACATGGGGTCTCCCTTTGATATCTTGGCCAAAAAGAGTTTTGGATTTCAATCAAGTTCTTTTCTGACCAGTGTTGGTGTCTGTTCTCAGATGGGGCAGGTTATGCTTCTGTAGAAGCTAAGGAAAAATACAGTCCTGCTGGGGGAAGAGAATGAGAGAGAGAAATATTTTGAAATTCCTTAATACTCCTTATTTACTGTGTAAAACATCCGACTTCTGCCTGATCGGCTGTTTGCTGTAGGGACAGAACTGTTAAGCTATAAAATGCTGTCTGCATTCGATGCTGTGGCAAAGCCCCGTAGGGAAGCGCTATTTACAGAGTCCAGATCAGTCCCCATGGCTTGAGTTCAACCTGTATATTCACATCCTTCCCCTACCAAGAGAAACCTTGCTGGACTCTCACAGGGATCTGTTCTTCCTCTGCTTTTGGGATCAAAACTGCTGAAATGTGAGGGAATTCACTGGGCTAACTATATGCCCATTGGTACATAATTATTTTGTGTAGACTGAGAATTTAGCTCAGTCCTTCTTCTGGGACAGCGAGTGTTAAACCATCTGTGCTTGTCGATTAAACTACGACACAGGACGTACTAGATGATCCGCTTTGAAGGTATCAGTTGTCTGTTGTGGTGGTTGACAGTGGTCCACTGAGGAGCTGTAGCTCATGACTTTTGAGTTCAGGGTTGGACAAGGCATTCATTTGTGCTTTCTGGCCGGGGCTGCACAGTTAAGTCTGTGCACTTGGCTTTTCTAAATGAGGAATAAGCTGAGGTTTGGGTCAGTGGTTGGGTGTATTGTTTGAAGCAAAAATGTTTGCAGGGTGGACACAGTAGTGCTGTGGTTTCAAGAGGGTGTAGCTTGGACTCTTGGCCTTTGCCAAGGGTTGCTTCTCAGGACTTGTTTGAAGTCAGTGTCTGTCAAGTTTCTGTTGGGAGACTGGAGACCGTGTGCACACGAGCATGCGCCTTTAGGACTGCCACTGTGGATGGTCTTGTGGATTAACATTAAAAGGCAATAGACTGTGGTTTTGTATGCATTAGTTTTAATTGGGAAATGAAGCAAGTACTCTGCACTTGATTTGTAGAAAATAAAGAAGTCATTGTTAAGAACAAGGACAACTTCTAAAGGGAAAGGAAGACTTGTTTATGCAGCAATAGAAAAGATCGTGCCCTTTATCCCTTCATATAAGAGGGGGCACAGTTGCCTTGTGAAAATAAATGAAGGTGTGTTACAGTGTGTAAATTCATATGGTTCTTAAAAATAATCAGGCATGAATAAATACTATCAGGTTGACATGCAGAGTTAGGGGAAATCCTTAAAAAGCTGGGCTACACATCAACATTCATGGTATTATATTCTGTTTTCACATTTGAGTTACAAAAGCAAATTGGCTCACATCCTTGACATATTGTCTCAGGGGCATGTTATAACAGTTGGCCTTTATTCCACATAATTCCTTCCTTTGGAGAAAACTTAGAAGTGACATTTGTTTATACTGGCAGATCAAAAGAGGGGTATGTCTTTAAGAAAAACGTAAAGTTGAAGGTGTTTTTTGTTGTTGCTGTTCGTTGGTTCTCTAGAAGTATCAAAGAAGCTCAAACTGTAGCCAGGACCCGCTGCCAGCGTGCAGGGTGCACGGTGTCCATATTAGGATGTGGTTGCAAATCAAAATGTGAGGGAGACATGGTGGAGTGAGGGAGGGCTCTTTGCAGCGTCCCAGACCACTTGCAAACTAATCCACTGAACTTCTGCTTTTCTCCTCAAGCCCAGGTAGCATGGACGAGCACAGGTCTGAAACCCTGCTGTCCTCCTCCCTTCCCCACCACCTTTAGTGGAGAAGTGAAGGGGCAGCTGTAACCTGAAGTCAACCTTGCACCCCCGTAGGGTCTGGCTGGTGGGACGGCTGGCTCTGCTGCTTCCTGTCAAGGCCAGACTGCTGCCTGTTCTGCCCACTGCCTCCAGTTAACACAGCTGTGCACAGTTCATTCACGGGATCCCACTGTCAGGTCAAAGAGTAAGGGGTATAAGACACACTGACTTTCACAGAGCAGAAGGTCTTTTATAGGGAATTTCTAGGTTGGTCAGTAGCAATCATGTGTTTCTATATAATTTAAAAAAAAACAAACATTTATTTATTTGTGTGTGTGAGAGACAATATGAATATGGGCATAACAGGGCTTCTAGCCACTCCAAATGAACTCCAGATGCATGTGCTATGTTGTGCATGTGGGGCCTGGGGAATCGAACCTGGGTCCTTTGGCTTTGCTGGCAAGTAACTTAACTACTATACCATCTCTCCAGCCCTTCTTCTTTTCTTTTAATCTAACTTATTTATTTATTTATATTTAAGAGAGAGATAGAATGGGTGCACCAGGGCCTCTAGCCACTGCAAACGAATTCCAGATGCCTGTGCCATCTTGTTTATCTGGCTTATGTGGGTACTGGGAAATCAAACCTGAGTCCTCAGGCTTTGCGGGCAAGCACCTTAACCTCTAAGTCATCTCTCCAGCCCTTCTATGGAATTATTCTTGAGGAGGTACATCCCTACAGAAAATCTACAGCTTTAACATTTGACTTTGGTACTTAACATTCAAGGACCTACAGAGAAAGCGAGAACATTCAAGATTGTCTTTTATAAGATTAGAAGTGACTGATAGTATCTCTACTACACTACTTTTTCCTGAGCTTAAAAAGTTATCAGAAAATAGGTATTGATAGGTCCAAAGCATTCACCAGGAAGCACTTAGACTTTTATTTTGGTCCAGCATGTTAACATGTTTGATAACTCTCATATTGACATGCATGTTGCAAGAGGTAGGAAGGAAGTGGTTAGCCCATTATGCTGGTATGCTCTCCAGTAGGTAGTACCTGGTGTTTCAACCCAGTGCTCTATAAAATCCAGAATGAGAAACATTTTCTTCTTAAGTATGAAATTCAGTGAGTCATGCCTGATCCCCTTAGATGCTTGTGTGGTAAAGGGGGCCAGTGTAGGAAAGATATAGTTGTCATGGAGTTCTTTAGTGGAGGAATACTTGCTGAGCACTGGGTACAGAATAATAGTAATAGTAATAATAGACAATCATATAATGATGATGGTGATAACAGAGCATCAGCGCACACATCCTTCCTGAAATCATGGACTTTAGATTAAATGGAGAAGCGTGGAAGGCCTCTGAGAGGGAATTTACAAGAAGATCCCAAGAAAATTGCAAAAAAAAGTGTGACATGACTGGCTTAGAGAGAGCGTAGACTTTCTCCTGTTTGTGGCCCTTCTGATGGCAGTATTGAGTGAGTGTGTCGTCCCCAGCTCTGTAGAAGGTTCTTGAAAACCAGTGGCCAGTGCTTTTTCTGTGTTTCCCTTTTCTTGCTCACGGAAATAAAAGCAAAGAGTTGGGATAATAACGGGAGTCTCTTCTCATTGTGCAGAGCTCGCTTTTGCTGTGTCTCCTTTTTGCTCAGCAAAGGCGTGATTGATGACCCTAGAATTGGCAGGTTTGCAGATAGAGAGGGTAATTGGCATGCAAAGCCTGGTTTTAGACAATGTTTTCATTCTCGCTATGTTGTCATCATCTGGACTTAGTAATTTACCAAATTTAACTTGTTTGGATTTCAGTGCTCCATGTAACTTCAGAAATGGGGCCAGGGATGTGAGTCTTTGGCAGAGTGTGTCCTAACAATGAGACCCCATGTCCAATTCCCCAGCATCACCTGCCCTCCTCTGTTGTGCCCTCAAAAGCCAGAGAAAATGGCTTCAGTAGGAATCAAGGATAGAAATTAATTTGTATACCAGATAATCAATCCTTGTTTGTAGGAACTGGCTGTAGGTAAAGTAATTTCATCCAATATCCCTTCTAAGAGGAGAATTGCAGAGAACAGAATTTGTGCACACATTAAATTAGCAATGACTTTACAAATCATAATGGGAAAAAAATGGCTTGGAAGACCAGAACAGCAAGTTCAAGAGCCTGTTTCCATATAAATAACTGCTTTATTTTTTTATAATAAAAATAATCTTTAAAATTATGGGACTTAATAGTTCTGGCATTAAGAAAGCTTAAAGGGCATCAGTAATTATATTAAAATTAGCATTCCAAATTTGTGATTAAAATTAAATTAAAAAGTTTTATTTATTGTAAGGGTCACTCTGTATATTGGAAAAAGAACTAAATGGATTTCTGTTTTAACAAGACAGATAAGACAGATATTCTGTGTGCACTGAATGTGATGTTTTCCTTCTGTACTTCCTAATGAAGTTGACATACTGTGAACGAGACAAACAGTGAGTGCCACTTAATATTTTATCTGGTCCATTGGGACTGCCTTTTGCTGACCTTTTCATTAGTTTTTTTTTTTTTTCTTTTCTTTTTTTTTTCTTTTGGAGTTGGCAATTTCTGTTGCTCCACTACCTTGCTTAATTGCAAGAAAAAAAAAGGACCTTTTTTGGTCATTAGATTGTGGAGGTTCTAGAGAAATGATGTTTTGCTTAATAACGTTCCTTTACTAAGGTTAAAAGAAGTTGGTAGGCTTGTTTTGTCAACTTGATGCCCACTTACATGGCTAGAAGTCTTCCTGGCTGCTGAGGAAACAGCTTCCTGCCAGGCAGCCCCAGTTTGCAGTGAATAACCTTTGTTCTTTTTCACTGAGATGTCTCTACTGAATTTTGAACACTTTTGAAAATCATTCTTCTTAGGTTGGAGAGATGGCTCAGTGGTTAAAGGCTCTTGCTTGCAAAGCCTGCTGAACTAGGTTTGATTTCTCAGAACCCACATAAAGCCATATGCACAAAGTGCTATATGTTTCTGGAGTTCCTTTGTTTGTAGAGGCAAGGGGCCTTGGTGTGTATGTGTGTGTGTGTGTGTGTGTGTGTGTGTGTAAGCATGCATGTGTATGTATGGGCATGGCAGGGTCTCTTGCTGTTGCAAAGGAATGCCTGATGTATAAGGCACCTTTTTTGGAGGCGTTGTGGGGGGGAGTATGGCTTTACTTGGGTGCTGGGACATTGAACACGGGCTATCAGGCTGTACAAGCAGACACCTCTAACTGCAGATCCATCTCCCAGCTCCAAATTGGCATTTTTTAAAAATCCAAATGATAATATTTCCTATCCAAACTCCACTCTCGTCTTGCTAGTTTTATCTCGTAGGGGTTCATTGTGCTTGCTCTCATCTGTCTGTCCTTCCATAGCTTACATCTTCAGTTCCTCTTTGGACTTCTGAACGTTCCTCTTTCCCCTCTTCCCGCCTCCACTCTTGCTGCACTTTCATTCATCCTTCAATCTACGTGCTTTCCAGAGTGAGCTTTCTAAGTTACAAATGCACTTAAGCGACTCGTTGGGGCTCCCTATCACCTACAGAAAGTAGACCGTATCATTTATTTTATTTTATTTTTTTTGAGGTAGTGTCTCACTGTAGCCCAGGCTGACCTAGAACTCATTATGTAGTCTCAGGGTGGCCTCGAACTCACAGCAGTCCTCCTACCTCTGCCTCCCGAGTGCTGGGATTAAAGGCGTGCGCCACATGCCCAGCTGACCATATCATTTAACATGGCATGGGAACCAGTATGCTTGGCCTCTCGCTCATGCCCTCACCCCTTTAACTGCAGCGCACTTACTGCGCTTTCACAGCTCCTGGAATCTGCACGGCATTCCCTCCTGTTCCCATTCCTTGAACCAGGATGTTGCAGTTCCTCCTCTGCCTGTTGACGTCCTACTTAACCTTCCGAACTCCCTGTAGAGCTCAGGACCGTCTTCCTCTATCTCCCCCGGGGCAGAGCTGATTACTCCCTTGTCTGGTCTTTCTCCACTTCCCTCATCCCCCTGTAATTGCATTTATCACACACTGGATTGTACTTGTTTACTTGTCTGTGTTTGGAACTTGGCAGTGAACTCTTGTAGGACAGAGACCTGATCCCGGCTCCTCCCCTCCTCCACAGTGCCGTGGGCTGCAAGTGGCTGCTGGACGGGAGAGCATAATCGCGCGTGCATGGAGCTGCTTGCACACTCCAGTGTGCCAGATGCCTTGCACATGTGGGTCGGAGAATGATGTGTTATGTAACGTGATGTGCTCGCTCTTTGAGCTTTTTATGAGTGCAGCAGACATGAGGGTTCACTTCGTAGGAACCTGTTTTTGGTGGCATCGTACTGCTCACTGCCGCTGCTCTCAGGCTGCGGATGTGAATATTGACTTGCAGCTGCTTTGATTAACGAGTGAAGCTGACTTCAGTGCGCAGAGATGAGGTGTAGAGAGATGGATCCAGAGCCTGGTTCGGAGAGCCCAGTTCCCTGCCTGCACTCTTGTGAGACCTGGGCAAATCCTAACACAGCATTGGTGATTCTGTGCGTAGATCCTATTTTAAATATTTTATTCTCTATTCACTTATTTATGAGAGAGAGAGAGAGACAGAGAGAGAGAGCACACAAACACGTGAATGGGCACACCAGGGCCTCTAGGCACTGCAAACTCTAGACACATGCACCACCTCATGCATCTGGCTTGTATGGGTCCTGGGGAATTGAACCTGGTTCCATAGGCTTCACATGCAAATTTCTTAACTTGCTAAGCCATCTCTCCAGCCCAGTGATCCTATTTTACATGGTCACATTTTTCTCTCATCCTTTTATATCCTCTATCCCTTTCCCCAAACCACTTCCCATCATCCCATATTGGTACTTTCTGTACTAGTTTCAGATATTACCTGTCTCTTCTAGTTGGAATTCAACCTCCCAGACTGAGGAAATCTGTGTCAGTTTGATAGCCAGCGTTTCTTCAAGCCTGACATAGCAAGACGTTCAACATATTTTACTTGGAGGAATGAGTAATGGCCAAGTGGTGCAAATGCTGGTCAGGACCTCTGGGTGGTTTGTTTCTGTCATCTGCTAATTGTGTGGCTTGGAGCAAGTCGCATAATACCCTTAAACTCTGGCCTTCATTTATGTAAAATGGGATACAACCAAGTCATTATATGGATCTGTAGCCAGGTACACTTTGTTAAATGAAAACTTTTTTAATAAGTTTTTTTTTTAGATACTAGTCACCTTATAACTTGAATCTGGTTATCTTTAATGGTCATGGGCCATTGGGTGTAATCTCTTCACTATCAACAGCTCAGTGAGTCAGAACTGTATCTGTACTGAGATAGCTTAGACACCGTTGAATTGTCCTTGGAGAAATAAGTGTTGTTGGAGTAGGTACATAATCTAGTAACTCACGTGGAAGTTATGTTTTTTATGTGACCCTCCCAGGAATTTATACTTCAGTGTTCATGCAGATCCTGAGATGAACAAAATACTAAATTAAAGGTCATGGCTGACTCAAGCAGCTCACGAAGAATTGTTAGCATTAGTGGACAAAGTGCTTATCAGGGCTGGACACCACAAATAACGCCTTACCTGTGCATGTGGATGCCAGCGGACACTCTCAGGTGCCATTCTTTAAGAATGCCATCCCACTCCCTTTTTGAGATAGGGCCTCTCATTGGCCTGAAACTCATCGGTTAAGCTGGCCTGGCTGTCCAGTGAGCCTCAGGGTTCTACCTGTCAATGTCTTCCAGGTGATAAGCACCCATCACCATGCCTGGCTTTTCTGTGTGGGTTCTGGAGATCCAACTCAGGTGTCCATGCTTGTGAGGCAAGCACTTTACTGACTGAGCCTTCCCTCCAGCTCCCATCTGTGACTTTCAAAGATACAGTCAAACTCGATCCAGCGTTAGGAGAGGCAAGGGGTCGTTGCCTTAGGTCCATGGTGATCACTGCCTTACTGCATGTGATTTGACAACTTCTGAACACCAACCCCCGTACTGTTCATACATGGTCCCCTGCCTGGTGAGAGGCTGCAGGTGCTGCCTCTGACTCCTGTGATGTCTGTGGCCAGTCCTGCCCAGCGTGTACCACTCCTCTCCTCCCTGCCGTCCTTCGGCATGCCAGCGTTCCCTGTCATTTCAAGGCCGATGTTTAACGACTGATTGGTAAGCCCGATAGTAAACTCACTGTTATTCTTGCTAAAAACCTGTTGCCGAGCTGCTTTTCCCAACACTTTGGGTATTTAAACATGCCAGATAAATAGTGTTTGCCTAGTGAGCAGCTGTCTGAGACCAGCTTCCCCAGGGGAAGAAGGGAGTGTTTGCTCCGTGAGTTTCCTAGCCGGCACCTCTCACGCCAGTAGCACCCACATACCTCTTGTGTCCTGTCATCTTCTGTGATGGCACACTGGGGACTCTTGCATTTGGAGAGCTCCATTTGCTCACAAGGCTTGGTGTCAAGCAATCTTCTGAAAATGCCACACCAAGGAGCAAGTCTGTCCTAAGTGTGGCTTGGAAATGGCTTATGTTGGTGCGGTCCCCTGGAGTGGAGAGTCCCATGGGGGCTCTTCCTAGAGCGGGCATTCATTAGGCGTGGCCTCTACTCTGCCATTTCCATGCTCTCTCATTTTTGTTAAAGACCGTTCTGGGAATGATAACAAGTGTGGAAGACAGTGGGAGAAGTAACACAATGCAGGGAGGAAGGAATGGGCTACAAGAAGAAATTATGCACCACTGTCTTGCTGTGTCTGCTCCCCTTTGCTGAGAGGTGGGGGTTCCCCTCATCTTCTCAGTCAGTAAAGGAAGGCTCATCTCATTGCCAGTGTCTTGGTCACATACTGCTTGGATGACATTCTGTGCTTCAGGTATTTGGGTATTTTAAAAAACATGGCTGAAGGGCTGGAGAGATGGCTTAGTGCTTAAGGAGCTTGCCTGTGAAGCCTAAGGACCCACGTTCTACTCTCCAGACCCCAAGTTAGCCAGATGGACAAAGGTGAGGCAAGTGCAAGGTCTCACATGCCCACTAGGTGGCGCAAGCAGCTGGAGTTCAATTGCAGTGGCTGAGGCCCTGGTGCGCCAATTCTCTCTCTCTCTAAAATAAAATAATAATAATAAAACTTAAAGCATAGTTCAAAGTTTCTCTACGTGGTTGAAGAAAGTGGGGAGTGAGGACAAGGGTTCATTGAGCCACTGCTTAAAGAATTCTAATGGTGGTCTGTGAGATGGCTTAGCAGTTATGAAGCTCGATTGTAAAGCCAAAGGACCCATGTTTGATCTCCCAGTAACCATGTAA
Source organism: Jaculus jaculus (assembly GCF_020740685.1). Classification (NCBI taxonomy): domain Eukaryota; kingdom Metazoa; phylum Chordata; class Mammalia; order Rodentia; family Dipodidae; genus Jaculus; species Jaculus jaculus. The sequence goes on from NC_059110.1 coordinate 26,938,575, forward strand.
GCCAGATGCCCAAGGTGACACATGCATCTGGAGTTCATTTGCAGTGTCTGAAGGCCCTGGTGTGCCCATTCTCTCCCCACCCCCCCAACTAAATAAATAAAATAATCTTTTAAAAAAGAATTCTAATGGTGCAAATAAATTGATAGGCTTGGGTTCAATATGTGCTTTTGCTTCTAAAAGGAAGATCATATGCTGTTGAGATTCAATAAACTCCATCATTTGATTTTTGCCTTTGTCGTAAACTTGAGAGAGAAAATGAGGATAAACATATTTTGTGGTTGGCATAGTTCCCTCAACTCTTTCTTGGGGTTCTCTGTCCCTTTGTAACTGGAAGAACTTTAGATAAAGGAGAAACCCGTATCCAGTGTTTCTGGATCGCATTCTGAGATAAACCAGAATTCTTACCTGAACACCAGTGTGCCTTTTTGTCATGACTGGTTGAGGGTTCTTTTACAAATCACACAAAAGACGGTTGGCCAGTTTACCGTGGTGGCTGGTTGTTGGGGCAATGTATGCTTTGGTTGTTACAGTCATCTTGCCTGCTAGTTTTTGATTTACTTTTTATTTAAGCGATAGAAAGTACATAGAGTGCTTTGACTTCCTGGAAAAAGAACTTTGATTTCTACCTTAAAGTACTTTTATTGCTGAGGCAACAAACAGTATAAAAAGATGGTTTAAGTGTTTTTTTTTTTTTTCCTTGTTGATTTCTCGACATGGTTACTCTGAGGATTCTAAGATTCTAGGCCTTTTTAGTTTATGTGCACATTTTGGGGGGCCTGTCTTATATGTATGCTCTCTCTCCTTTCAGAAGCTGGAGTTTCCCTCCTTCTGGGGAAGCTGGAGTGGGTGGGTTTCCCTCACTCAGAAGCTGGAAAGAGCCGGCTTCTCTCCTGCTGCATACCACCTCGATTGCACCCCATACTGGCATGTTGTTGGTTTATCCATTTGGCCTCTGTTCTTAGGTCATTGTAGCCAGGAAAAGTTTATACTTCTCACTTGAGAAATGTTCCTATTCCATCCATGAAGGGTCTGAATCAAAATCCAGTTAGTTAAAAAAATTCTCTAATTACTGAGACAGTTAAGCCAGTTCTTCTATGATAAGTGCTTGCTTCACATGGTGGGTGAGATCTGCAGTGGGACTGAGATGTGAGTGGCTGGCCTTCCATGCCCAGGATCTTTAATGACGGCACATTTTGCTTGTGTGTGGAGTAATAAATATCCTTGACTTCGTTCCTAGTCACACATGGTTTACCTGTATTGAGAAACCAGCTACCTTTCTTGCATACAATTGAGGTACTCTGTCTCCTCTTCTGTTTTATTTCATTCTCCTTTGTAAAAACTAAAATGTCAGTCCTGACCTGGTTAGTTGTTTTTTTTTTTAAATATTTAATTATTTGTAAGCAGAGCGATACAAAGATAGAGAGAGATGGGAAAAGAGAGAGAGAGGGAGAATGGGCATGCCAGGGCCTCTAACCACTGCAAACAAATTCTAGACACATGCACCATCTTGTTTATCTGGCTTACATGGGTTCTGGGGAATCAAACCTGGGTCCTTAGGCTTTGTAGGAAAGCACCTTAACTGGTAAGCCATCTCTCCGGCCCTGACTTGGTTAGTTTTGACTCCTTAGATCGTTCTTCTACAGTCAGTAAAATGGTGCTTTCAGAGACTGGAGAGATGGCTCAGCAGCTAAAGTGCTTGCTTGCAAATCCCACAAGCCTGGGCTCAACTCCCCAGTGCCCTGTATAGCCAGATACACAGAGTGGCACAAGCATCTAGAGTTCATTGGCAATGGCAAGAGGCCCTGGCACACCTATTGTCTCTCTTTCTGCCTGTCTCTGCTTACAAATAGATATATAAAATTATGTCTTAAAAATGGTGCTTTTGGTGGCTTCATTCTTTAAGCATGGTTTTGTTATGCTGTGCACCTGATGGCTCCTTCCTGTTAAGTAGGCGGTCATGCAGCTGGTGCAGAATCCTATTTTCTGGCTGTTGTTAAGGCCTGGCACACTACAGATGCCCTGAGATTCAGTGAGGGTTAAGGTTGCAATACAGAAAATCATCTGGTCCAAAAGCCAACTTGTGATAGTGAGCACGTAAAAATTTCCCCACCATTCCAGGTTTCCCTAGCCCAGGACCGTGTGAGTGTGGGCGAAGCAGTCTTTGGAAATTGGCAACAGCACTGAGCGATTTCCAGTGTGGGCCTTGTTGCCTGCCGTAGCGTGACATTGAAAAGGCTGCTAATGGCTCAGGCTGATTCCTTGCACCTGCTGGCGGACCCCAGGGGAAGCCCTTGAACAGCAGTGTCTGGCCAGTGTCTCTGCCTTATTCCTTTAGATCTCTCTGTCATTATGTTTACCAGTTTACACTCCATCCTGAGAGGGGAAAATTAGACATTTTTCCAAAATGGACATTTTGTCCATTGAGGTTGAGTTTTGATTGTTGAAACCTAGCGTGTCTGAATTGAAATTCCTTTGTCTCTAGTGGAAGAAAACCAGTATGTTCTCTGAAACACAGAGCTATTGTATTAAATTGGTGGTCGGTTAGTGATGCCCTTGTGAAAACTGCGATTCTATGCATGTTATGCCAGCTTGCGTAACATGTCCAAAGAAGACGGTTTTACCTGTTGGTATTTCCATGTGCGCATGTCTCTTATTTTTCAGGAAACAACTCATAATGTTCAGTTGGGAACATCTTTCTGTAGTGTTCTGGATCTGGGTGTCTGTTTGCAGAGCATAGTTGGCATAATACTCACATACATCTGATCTCATGTCATTGTGATGACAGTCTTGGGAGATGGGTGGGGGACAGGAAGCCTAATCCCCTACTGTGAAGGGAAGACAGGCCTTGAAAGAACAGGCGACACACCCGCAGCCAGGTGGTTAGGACGAAGTACCGAGGGGATTTGGATCTACTTCTTGTGACTTCAACCACTTGGCGCCATCTAGGAATACAAGGAGATTTAACTTGATGCCTGCTGTCCCCCCCCCACGCCCCCCCCCCCCCCAGTCGTCATCACCCTTGTAATGTCTTGATGACGTTGAGGTTTCGCACTTTCCCTTTGGCATAAAGTGGACCTCCCTCCACTGCTGTGTCCTTCCCCGTACGGGGACAGTTTTCGTTCTGCTTTCGCTTTAGGACTCTTCTCCACGCGTGTCCATGGGCCTGCTCCTGTGGTCCCCCACGTTGTCTGCTTTGGTGTGTCTAATATCTGACCTTGTCCAGGGCGGGGGTTCCTGGGCAATCAGTCTATCCCATCAGCATTGACCTGGGGACTGACGCGCCCCTGAGCCGCGGTCCTGAGAGGGATGCCCTCTGGCCTGACCCCTCTGGCTTCTTGAGCTCATTTTGAGTGTCTGAGTTTGAGCGGAAGTTGCTGTAATAGGTAAATTCTGTACGTGCTCCTCGGCTCTTGGTCTTTCCCTCTCCGCGCGTTGGATAAGCACATGTTCGCGTTGATGTTACGGACCCATTGCTGTGTTTGGGCGTCGCTGTTCTTTTTTGTAGACATTAAATTTTAAACACATCTGTGTTCTCCAGCAAGATCAGTATCTACTGTGTCATTTTACCTTTCAAGCAAGCATAGCTTTTCCAGCTCTGGCCTCTTAACCATGTTCTCTAATGGCAGTGAGTCTTTTACCCTCACTTCTCCCTTCTCTGCAGCTGATACCAGGACAAGTATATTTACTTGCTTGAAATTACCGCCCCCCAATTCCTCTCCCTTCCTCCCCCTCTTCTCCCTCCCCACTTTTTGAGACTGGGACTGTACTTGTAGTCCGTACTACACTTGGATTTGTGGTCATCCTTGCTTCTGCCTCCCAGAGTGTTGGGCGTAGAGATGAATGCCACCATGACCAGCTGAAATGTCTATATCCTGTCTTTTTCTCATAGGTTCTGCTTTTTTAAAAAATCAAGAAATGGTAAAAAAAAAAAAATGGCATATTTCTATTATTTAAGACCATTTCTACTCACCCATTTTTTGTTTTTGTTTTTAATTCTTTATTTTATTTTATTTATGGGGACGGGGAGGGAATGAGTATGCCAGGGCCTCTAGCCACTGCAATCAAACTCCAGATACATGTGTCACCTTGTGCATCTGGCTTACATGGTATTGGGGAATCGAACCTGGGTCTTTAGGCTTCACACGCAGATGCCTTAACTGCCAAGCCATCCCCTCTGCTCTTCAACTAAATGGTTTTAATCCCAAACTTCCAATAACATTTGATCTTCATTAATACAAATAGGAATTATATGAAATATGGCTGATAAAGCTGATTCTGGTTTCTTTATCTATGGACCTCATAATAAATTACTAATATCCCAGTATGCAACATTCATGTGACCTTTTAATATGTTGAAATGCTGTAAGCCCCATCTTGGGTTCATGTTACTGCTCAGTGAATATTTAAATTTATAAGAACAGGTTTGGGCTGGAGAGATGGCTTAGCGGTTAAGCTCTTGCCTGTGAAGCCAAAGGACCCCGGTTCGAGGCTTGATTCTCTAGGACCCACGTTAGCCAGATGCACAAGAGGGTGCACTTGTCTGGAGTTCATTTGCAGTGGCTGGAAGCCCTGGCATGCCCATTCTTTCTCTCTCTCTCTCTGCCTCTTTCTCTCTCTGTTGCTCTCAAATAAATAAATAAAAGTGAACAAAAAAAATTTAAAAGAAAGAACAGGTTTGATTCCCTAGGACCCATGTTAGCCAGATGCGCAAGGGGGCAGACACGTCTGGAGTTTGCTTGCAGTGGCTAGAGCCCTGGCATGCCCATTCTCTCTCTCCCTCTCCCTCTTTCTCTCTGTCAAATAAATAAATAAAAATATATTTTTAAAAAACTGGAAAAAACCTGATTATAATTTAAATTAATTGAAAACAGAAATCAAAATTTCTGTGCCACAAGAAATAAGGCTCAGAGAAAACTAATAATTTCAAAAACCATTGTTATACCTTTTCTTATTTTCAAAATATTGAAGAGTTGCTCAGAGATGCTTGCTCCCAGCTGCAAAAGTGTTTGATTCCTCATATCATTACTCTGTTTTGGTTATAAAATTGCTAGAGTCAATGACACTTTTAGAAGTATCTTTTCTGGAAGAGATGAAAGTTCAATGAATTCTGCTTAATTAGAGACACCAACTTAATTGATCTTCAAAGTGAGCTCATTGAAGCCATGACCGCCTGCTTTCCTGTCGGTGCTGCGTGCAGTGTAATGAATAATATGTGTACAGTCTTTAAGTCGGCGGATGAAGGGGTCCAGTCACTTACCTTTCCAGCGAGGTGTAAGGGCCCCAGCATTAGAGCCTCAGAGATAACCCTGTCTGATTCCTTACCTGACGGAAGCGAGGAGCAGACCAGCTTGCTGAGGACTTCCTAAGCCGCAGGAGCCCCGTGAGTGACACCTGGGCCCTCCATTCCTCTCTTCATTCTTACATGGTACGGAGAACGTGTTCCTTCCTATTAATGTCTTTAATTTGAGTGTTCCTGATTGCTCTGGGAAGGCCAAGGGGCAGATTCCCGTGCGGGCCCCACAGAGCAGGCGGAGGGAAGCTTTCTGTTTGCTCGGCGTCCCGCACAGGCTTTTCATGCAGATGAGCAGGAACCGGCAGCATGGCATTGCCAAGACCAGGACGGGGCGGGGGCGGGGGCTGCGCCGGGGGTGACCCTGAAAACCGGCTCAGGGGGTGAATTTTATTCCCCTCAGAGCCACAATGCATTCGTTCTGTTTTCAAAAACGGAAAGGTGGGGGGAGAACAAGTCCGTCGGCTGCAGCCTTGCTTTTGTATACACCGGAGCCCCTGGAGACAGTTGAGTGACTTTAATCGAGCTTTCAGAAAGAAGCACATCTGCCTCCAGAAACGCAAATGTAGTTTTACGTTTCAAACTTGCCACTCTGCCTTTGACATATAACTCCCCCCCTCCCTTGAATGACTATAGTTTTATTATAGTTAAATACAACCAAATTTGTAGTGACACGGGGGATGAAAACAGAACACAAGTCAATCCCAGCCATTACCCTCAATAGAATTGTAAGTCATTTCTATTGTAGCTTTGCTGACATTAAGCCAGAGAGAGAGGGAGAGAGAGGGAGAGGAGAGGAGAGGAGAGAAAAGGGGAAGGAAAAGAGGGCAGAGGACAGAAATAAAAAAGGAAAGACCTCCAGCCATGACCAAGAAGGAGGCTCTAAGAGGAGCTGTGTTGTGGGGTGCACCACACACTCTGTGGACAGGGTAACTCTGTGATCATAGTACGCTGTGGCAGGCACCCCACCCCTGAAATTGCCCTACCAATTTGAAGAATCATTTTCTTGCTTATTTTTAAACGCCTAAGAACAGGGGGAAAAGCCTGAAGGAGCCCAAATGCTGTGGTTTCCTTAAACCATTATCACTATGAATCCTATGGGTCCTGAAATAACTTCACTGTTTCAAAAACGGCCTGACTCCTAGGAGACTTGGCATCCGAAAGGGAAACGATTAGCTTCTTCCTTAATGTTGGTGGCCTCAGTTAAAGTGGGTCAAAAGTTGGTGAATGTAAGGATCTCAGACATGACAACTTTTTAATAGAAATCCTGTCATTCTTCACAGAGCTTTGTTTTTCATATGTATAGTTGGCTTCAAAATACATTATTCTAAATTTATGTCCATTCTTAGAATGGTATATACAATTATATGGGCAGAAACCATGAAACCAGATAATTTAATTTAGTCTTTTCTATCTTAGTGTGTCTTTAAAAAAAAAATTATTTATTTATTTATTTATTTTGGGTTTTCGAGGTAGGGTCACTCTGGCCCAGGCTAACCTGGAATTCACTATGGAGTCTCAGGGTGGCCTTGAACTCACAGCAATCCTCTTACCTCTGCCTCCCGAGTGCTGGGATCAAAGGCATGCGCCACCACACCCGGCTTAAATTATTTATTATTTAAGAGAGAGAAAAAGGTAGAGAGAGAAAATGGGCATGCCAAAGCCTCTGGCCACTGCAAACAAAAGGCTCTTAGCTGCTAAGGCATCTCTCCAGCCATTAGTGCATCTTTTTCTTTTAATTTTTTTTTGTTCATTTTTATTTATTTATTTGAGTGTGACACAGAGAGAAAGAGACACAGAGAGAGAGAGGGGGGGGGGGATGGGCATGCCAGGGCTTCCAGCCACTGCTAACGAACTCCAGGCACGTGTGCCCCCTTGTGCATCTGGCTAACGTGGGTCCTGGGGAATGGAGCCTTGAACTGGGGTCCTTAGGCTTCACAGGCAAGCGCTTAACCGCTAAGCCATCTATCTCTCCAGCCCTAGTGCATCTTTTTAAGGCCTCTCTGCTTGATGATTATAAGTCATGGTATGGTTACTCTCTCAGGTGATGGGCTTACGTTTTACTAAGGCAGGAATTTGGGGTTCGCCCGGTGGTGTAGTACTTTGAATTTGAGTCATTTTGATGTGAAGATTGACTTCTAAGAATGAATGGTTTGGGGTGACGACTTGGCAGGTGGAATAGTTATACCTGTTGTTAAAAGGCCTCTTGGATCTGGAGATAGGACTCTGAGATTAAAGTGCTTGCTTGCAAAGTGTGATGGCCCCGGCTGACTTCCCCAGTACCCATGTAATGTGGAGGCGCATGCTTGTAATTTCAGTGCTGGGGAGTAGAGATAAGGTGTCCTTGGGGCAAACTGGCTACCTAGTTCAGCTGAATTCCTGAGAGAATCTATTTCAAAAAGAGAGGTGGAGAGTGACTGAGGAAGAACTCCCTCACATTGATATTCCCCCCACATTGATATTGTCCTCTACATGAATGCCTATACGTGTGAATCCCCGCAATGCACACACATGCACACGCACGCACACACAACGCACATGCTCATACACATGCATACCACTCACAGTTACACAAAAAATGGACTTTTTGCTAATCATAAGTGAGTATTCAGTGTTCATCACTTAATGAGACATCTATGTCTCCCTTTTAAGGTCCAGGGAACATTACAGAAGTAGAGGCAGAAGAATGTAAGAGCCAGGGGTGCTGTCTTCGGGACCTGACATGGCTCTTGTATTCATGGCTTCACAGCTGCTGTTGTGACAAGACTTACACACTATTAAGCCTAAGAGCTTTCCACGGTGGAGAACGGGATGGGGGCTGGTAGTGGGAAGGGCATCAAAGTAGAAAGAAGAAGCGGTTCAGTCCAAGTGGGGGATAAGGTAAGGGGGTCGAGAGAAGGTAATGGGAGGGGATTGTGATCAAAATACATTATACACATGCATAGCAATTGTCAGTAAAAAGTTTAGGAAAGAGCTGGAGAAATGGATTAGCGGTTAAGACCCATGCCTGCCAAGCCAAAGGAGCCAGGTTCAATTCTCCAGGACCAACGTCAGCCAGATGCACAAGGTGGAGTTCCTTTGAGGGGCTGGAGGCCCTGTCATGCCCATTCTGTCTGCCTCCTTTCTCTTTCTCTCTCTAATAAATAAATGAAATATTTGAAAAACTAGTTTAGAAAGGTTTACTTTTAATGTCATCAAATTACTCAGATGCTTAGGAGAAAAAGAAGCAAATGGTGTATTTTTGGGTAGTTTGGGGGTTGTGACTGGCCTGTGTGTTTTGGAAGACAATCCTTCCAGGAGCACACTGACGGCATGCACAGCAGGATGGCACGGGCAGCCCGTGCAGTTACATTTATGGTCTTCAGCCCTCACCCCCAGGGTGGTCAGTGTATACTAGGCACAATGACTATGGCAGAGCTTTCAGAGAATGAAGTGTAGCCTGGGTTTCCCCCTCTCTGATTACACATTTCATTGCACGTTTACTACAGAGTAGAATTTGAGAACATGATTAGGTCACCTCTTGGTACCCTCCCTCCAGCTGGACCTAATAAGTACATCCAGAAAAATTCTTGTCTTCTTTCCCACTTCCATCATCCTGCAAATATTTAATTCAGGCAGAATGAGAGTTGGGAAAACTACTTTTTAAAAAATATTTTATTTCTATTTATTTATTTGAGAGAGAAGAGAGTGATACAGAAATAGGCAGGTGGAGAGAGAAGAGAGATTGAGAGAATGGATGCGCCAGGGCCTCCAGCCACTGCAAATAAACTCAAGATGCATGCGCCCCCTTGCACATCTGGCTTACACGGGTCCTAGGGAGTCGAACCTGGGTCCTTTGGCTTTGCAGGCAAGTGCCTTAACCACTAAGCCATCCCTCCAGCCCTCCCCCCCTTTTTGAGGTAGTGTCTCTCTCTAGCCCAGGCTGACCTGGAATTCACTATGTCATCTCAGGATGGCCTCAAACTCACAACAATCCTCCTACCTCTGCCTCCTGAGTGATGGGATTAAAGGGGTGTGCCACCACACCTGGCAGGAAAACTTAATTTCTGAGCTTGCTGTGGTGAACTGTCTTGGGGAGAGAATGGTATGTGTGTTTGTGTTTGAAAATGACTTATACAAACTCCGTTAATTGAATTTTAATGATTTGCAGCTTGCTCTCCAAAAGACTGTGTTGGAATTGGTTCTGCTACTGGACAGGGGCTTGATCAAATGAGGCCTTGGAGAAGTATAAAAAAAAATACAGTGGGTTTGGAGCTGCATTCCAGGCAAAGGAGATCATAGACTGATCAAAGATGGCCAGAAAAATAACTGTGGAAGGGGCTACTTGAGTGGGGGTGCCCAGGAGAGATTGGGAAAAAGCATGTCTAAGGTTGAGGAGTTTGGGATTTATCTCTCTCTCTCTCTCTCTCTCTCTCTCTCTCTCTCTCTCTCTCTGTGTGTGTGTGTGTGTGTGTGTGTGTGTTAGTGTTATAAGTGGTGTTGTAGTCAGGTTCGCATTGCTCACAGGAAACACCTGACCAAGAGCAACTTTTGGGAGAAAAAGGCTTTATTTCAGCTTGTAGACTCCAGGAGAGGCTCTGTGATGCCAGGGGAAAACGATGGCATGAGCAGAGGGTGGACATCACCCCCTGGCCAACATAAGGTGGACAATAGCAACAGGAGAGTGTGCCAAACACTGGCAAGGGGAAATGGGCTATAATATCCATAAGCCTGTCCCCAACAGTACACTGCCTCAAGGAAATGTTAATTCCCAAATCTCCATCAGCTGGGAATCTAGTATTCAGAACACTTAAGTTTCTGGGGGACACCTGAATCAAACCAACACATTCCACCCCTGGCCCCATAAACTGATAACTGTACATGATGGAAAATGCAGTGCATTCAGTCTATCTTTAAAAGTCCCCATAGTTTTTATCAGTGCTAATGATGTTCAAATATCCCCATAATCCAAGATCTTTTAACTGAGCCATAATACCAACCCCCCAGGCCCCATAATGGTGCAGAATAAACACTCATCCTGCAAAAGATGGCACTGGGCATAACAAAGAAATATTCAATCAATACAAGATTAAAAACAACCAGGGCAAACATCAAACTCTGTATCTTCAAGTCCAACAACTCTAGCCAATAAGTCTCCAAATCTGATAACAAGTCTCTGGGGCAACAAGTGTTCCAAATCTGCCCCTCCAGCTAGGCTACTAACAGTCCTGGAAAACTTCATCTGGGGCCAGGAGCTTTCCTTAGCAGACATCTCATGGTCCCAGCATCTCCATTAGGTCTCCACTGTAACCTATGGTCCATCCACTTGGCTCCATCAGGTCTCCATGCAGGCATCCAGCAAACCTGCTTCATACTACCCATGGGCATTTCCAAAACATAAGACCGTGTTATAAATTCAATGACCCTCTGTTTCTTGCATTTCTTACACTCCACAATACCAGGTAGGGTGGCAGTTTGTTATTCCAGTGGGGAATAAAGCAGACTTTGAAGAACAGGACACTCCTTGAGCAGTCAGGCCCTTCAAAAGCGTCTACATTCTTCCTGTTGCCCCAGTGCAGGTCAGCTGGCCCAATCTTTAAGGTTGTAATCTCTCTTATAATTGCAGCTGAATGGGCAGAAGTTTCAGCCCAAGGATTTCATTTCTGTGCCATATCCCTGTGCTCATACCAGTCCATGTCTATGCAAAGCAACTCTGCACAAATTCTCAGGACAAGGGCATAACAGCAAGCCTCTCACACAAACTGCTTCTAGCCCAGTCCAGGCAAAGCTCTTTCTCACTGTTGTAAGACAAAACCTCACAGTCCATAGTTCTTACTGCATTCAGGTCTTTCAACTCTGACCAGAATAGTCCATCAAGCTGTACTTACAGCACTGCAAGGTGTCTCTTAGGCCAAGATTTCACATCCTTCCACATTCCTCTTGAAAATCAGCTGCAAAAGGCCAAAGCCACACAATCACATGTCTAGCTGCAAATCACCCCAATCCTGATATCAACTTTACTATGTTAGTCAGGTTCACATTGCTGGCAGAAATCACCCAACCAAGAGCAGCTTTTGGGACACAAGGGTTTATTTTGGCTTACATAATAATTGCCTTCTGCTTGTATGCAAAACTAGTGTCGTATGGGTGACATCAACATCTCCTCCCGCTGCAGTAGAGCCAGGTGCGTTGGACCGTGCCACTGCCACTCAGACTGTCTAGGTGGCTGAGCAAAGGGGAACACAACTCCCAACAATTTCTCTGGAAGAACTGCTCTTATGCAACTGTGGGGTGGGTAGGGTCTCACTGATTCCTCAAGACAGCTTTCCTGCTGCCACCATGCTGAGTGCTTGGCTTCTTTTCTTAGTTTTAATTCTTTAATTTTAGAGAGAGAGAGAGAGAGAGAGAATTGGTGCACCAGGGCCTCAGCCACTGCAATCGAACTCCAGACACTTGCGCCACCTAGTGGGCATTTGAGACCTTGTGCTTGCCTCACCTTTGTGCATCTGGCTAACGTGGGATCTGGAGAGATGAACGTAGGTCCTTAGGCTTTGCAGGCAAGCACTTTAACTGCTAAGCCATCTCTCTCCAGCACGCCTGGCTTCTTTTTAATAGCATCCATCTCCTCAGCCACCGCCCATCCCCAGTCTTCAACTTTACATAAGCTTTTCTGGCCACACTGAAAGATTTTCAAGTCTTAATCTTGTGATTTTTGCTCATGTTATCTCTGTAATTCCAGCCAAAGGCAGCTAGCAATATTCATGCCACAGGCTAGATGAATGCCTCTAAGTTACCTCTGTCAGATTCTGTAGTTCATCTTCCTTAAGTTCCACATTATACAAAAGTCTGAGGGCCTGAACAGAATCTAAACAAATCCTTCTGTTAGAATGTGCCATGGATGAATGACCTAAAGTCCAATTCCCAGTAGAATTCTTATTCCCATCTGGGTACTTTTGGACACAGTCTTTACCGTCCATGATTCCCTCAGCATTCTGGGCTGTTACCAGGGCCACCCATTAAGCATTCTATGGATTCTTTATTCTAGGTATCCCTATTTCTCTAAGTTCTTCCCACAAATCAGTTTGAAAAGCTTCTGAACTTCATGGTCAGTTAGTCACACCAGGGACCCACTTCTTTCTACCAGTTTTCTATTAGTATTTACATTTTTTTTCATCACTATGACAAAATACCTGGGGGGGGGGACCAATAAAACCACTTAAAGGAGGAAAGAATTATTGCGGCTCATGATGTCATTGTTTTGGTTCATGGTTGGCTGGATCCATTGGTTATAGGGCTGTGGCATGGCAGAAATATATCCGAAGGGTAGAGGAATAGTGGCCACCTCATGAGGGCTAGGAAGCAGAGCCAGGGCACTGCATTTGGAAGCTGCAGGAGAGCTGGTTGAATGGCTCAATGCTTCACAGTAAAGGCTGCTCTCTGTTGCTGTCGGTTCCGAGTTTCACCTTGTTTCCAAAGAAGTGGGCAGTTATGTTGCAGCCCTGCAGACAGTAGGAATCAAAAGTTCAAGACAAACTCGGGCTATGCAATGAGACCTTATCTCAAAGGGCCCCCAACCAAAACAAACAATCATTCAAAAAGATCTGGTTTTGGCTTTGAAGAAAGAAAACCACAGTTTCAGGAATGCATATTTTTTAAATGACCCACTAGGGCAGGACTCCTCTGATTCAAGGAGGAAGTACGGTGATGTGAAAAGTCTTCCTGATGTCAGACTCTGTGGAAGAATTGCCTTACAGTGTGGTCCAGGGGACACCATAGCTGGTTAGTGCCCAGGACATTGTGACCCAGAACCTTTCTTCTAAAGGAAAGGTGACTGCAAAGAGGATGAAGGTTGCTCTTGAATTCAAATAGGTGAGGCAGGAGGAGGAAAGTTCTAGAACAAAGAACTGTTCTAGATTTCCCTGTCTATAGAGATGGCCACACTGGAGCACCAGGATGATAGGCTAGTTTTAAAGTATCCGGAATGTAGTTCAGTCCCTAGGATGAATGAATGAGCTGACCAACCAAGGAAATAGTGAAGTTATCCAGTACATTTTTAAAAAGTTAATTATTTGGACTTGTATGCTTGTGTTGCTTGCTCTACTTTTTTCTTCTCTCTCACTTTCTCTGTATGTACACACACACACACACACACACACACACACACACACACACACACACACACTTTTTTACATAGGTTATATTATATCCCCTTGCCCCCATTCCCATTTCTGAGGGTCCTCCTCAACAGGGTCCTTAGGATTCACTGGTGGTTAGGGCCTCTGTTAGTTTTTTTTTTTAAACTTTTTTTTAAAATTTATTTATTTGAGAGCCACAGACACAGAGAAAAAGACAGATAGAGGGAGAGAGAGAATGGGCGCGCCAGGGCTTCCAGCCTCTGCAAACGAACTCCAGACGTGTGCGCCCCTTGTGCATCTGGCTAACGTAGGACCTGGGGAACCGAGCCTCAAACTGGGGTCCTTAGGCTTCACAGGCAAGCGCTTAACCGCTAAGCCATCTCTCCAGCCACTCTGTTAATTTTTATGGGGGGGCTGTACCCCAGGGTATTTCTCTCCACCCAGTGTCTCTGACATCTACCCACCTCCTCTTCTGCAGTAATCCCTGAGCCTTGTTTTTGTTTTATTTTATTTTATCAAGGTAGGGTCTCACTCTAGCCCAGGCTTACCTGGAATGCACTCCAGAGTCCCCTCGAGCTCACAATGATCCTCCTCCCTGTGCCTCCCCAGTGCTGGGATTATAGACATGTGCCACCACACCTGGCTTCCTTTTCTTCTTTTTCTTGTGCCTGGAGAGTCGTGGAGAACCCTAGTCGGGTAAGTGAACTTAACATTTTTGAAGGTCGCAGGTGCTACCCGAGTAGATGCTCAGGAAATTGTATTAACGTGGCCATTCCCACGATAAAGATGTCAGTAGGAGGGAAAAGGGAAAGCATCTGTGATTGGAAATGTGCCTTTGAACTTGGACTTCCAAAGCTTCCTGTGCTTCCAAAGCCTGTCTAGATATTCAGGCATGACATTTAGCCGAGTGAAACATACCCTCCAGTGGATGCGAGGAAGGGTTTTTCTATCTGTGACATGTTTGTGTAGGTGTGTGTCCTTGCCTGCCTTTGTGCGTGTGCGTGTATGCTGACATAGCACCCTGTGCACTTGTGTGTGGCAGCCGGAGTAGAATCCGGTGTCCCCCCCTCCATCACTCCCCGCCATTTTTTTCCTTGCAACGGAGTCTTACTGATTCTGGAACTTGCTGTCTGTGAGCCCACTGATTCTCGGGTCTCTGCCTCTTAACATGATGGGGGTCACAGACGTGCAAGTGGCCATAGCCAGCTCTGTAGTGTGGTTCTAGAGTTTCACACTTGGGTCATCTCCTTCCCTCGGGCCCTCATGCTTGTGCAGGACGCACACTTAACCACTGACCATCTCTGGCCTAACTTTTGGCATATTTTGATAAGACAATGAGTCAGGATTCTTTTTTGTTTTTTTGGATTTTCGAGGTAGAGTCTTAATCTAGGCAAGGCTGACCTGGAATTCACTATGGAGTCTCAGGGTGGCCTCGAACTCATGGCAATCCTCCCACCTCTGCCTCCCAAGTGCTGGGATTAAAGGCGTGCGCCACCACGCCCGGTTTAAGAGTCAGGATTCTTAAGAAAAGATAGCGCCCTCCTATTTTCTTTATAGAATTTTGTTTTGTGTGCCCCCCCCCCCAGGAATGGGGTGGAATTAATTGTGACTGGATCTAGACTCATTAATTCTTTGTGCTATATAAATTCATTCCTAATTTATCCTCATCACCACTATTTGTTGAAACCAAAATTCTCACTTAAAAGTGACCGAGCTCTGGGGTGCTGACAGGCGGGGTCCTCTGACATTTTTTGCCTGTGTGTCTGGCTGCCCCTCCCTCTTGCAGAGATAATGTCAAACTCTCATGATGCTGGATGTTGTAATCCTACAAGGGAGCGAAGCAGTTGCCGCCCTTGCCTCAGTGTTGACGAGGAAGACTCTGGGCTTGGGTCCAACCTGGCCTTCTCCTCCATGTAGGAAATCTTCATATTTATTTTCACATTCAGTAGCATTGATCTGTGGTGGCAAACAATATCATTTAATTTATTTTTAAAAAATACTTTATTTTTATTTATTTATTGGAGAGAGAAAGTGGAGGATAGTATGCCAGGACTTCTGGCCAACTGCAAATAAACTCCAGACACATGCGCCACCTTGTGCATCTGGCTTACGTGGGGACTAAGGAATCGAACCTGGGTCCTTAGGCTTCGCAGGCAAGTGCCTTAACCTCCAGCCCAAACAACATAATTTCAATGGCTAGTTCTTAAATGTTTTTTTCAAAGTTAAGACAGTGTGATTTTTCTCTTCATGTTTGATGGCTCAGACACAAGAGCAAGAAGCTCTTAAGTGTACTAACCTTCTTGATAGAAATCCATTCCCTGCCCAGTGCTTGAGATGAGCGCCCTAACCGTTGCTGGAGATGACACCTACACTTTTGCTAAGTTCATAAAAGATGGTTATTTGTGGTGTTCGGGAGTGTTATGTTATAGGATCACTCTTATTTTTCCTCTAAGGATAAAGGTCATGTAATACAGGAGTATGTATAGGAAAATATAGATTTTTAAGCCTCCCTGTAAGTGTACATTGAAGGTAACTTAAAAAGAAAAAAACAATGATGCATACTGTGTAAACGGAAGCTGAGGTTGACATCTGGTGCTCTTGAAAAGCGATGATGTCCCTGTCTTGTCCCTCCACACGGCGTTCACGGTCACACAAATGCAATGCAGTGCCCTCTTAGTGAACAGGCTGTGTTCAGTATTTGTGCCTTGGGGTGTTTACTGAAATTTCATAAACTACTGATATCCTTGGTAATGTCCATGTTGTAGGAAGTTTCTCTGTAGAGGAGTTTCTCTGTAGAGAAGTGGGATTTATAATGCTTGAAAATTCTCAAAGATAAGATCTTAGCTTGCTTCCAGGCTTTGAAACTATTAAGCCTGGCTGCCTGTGGTTCTGGAAATACTTCCAAGGAAACTTCCCAGCCCTGCAGCGGCATCGTCACACGGCTTCGCTAGCGTGTGTGCACCGTAGCCCAAAGGGGCTTTGTGTTCTCCACTCTCCCCCCACCACTGAGGGGCAAGATAAAGGAGAGGTGGGTACAAACTTAGGGACCCTTTCCAACATCCTAGGGTTGCATGCAAATGCAGTTTCTTTTGAGGTCTAACGCTGTATTTTGCATTATTGTTAAAATGTAATTTACGGGTTGGGAAGTGGCTTAGCAGTTAAGGCATTTGCCTGTGAAGCCTAAGGACCCCGGTTCGAATCCCCAGGACCCACGTAAGCCAGATGCACAAGGTGGCGCATGCATCTGGAGTTCGTTTGCAGTGGCTGGAAGCCCTGGCGTGCCCATTCTCTCTTCCTCTCTATCTGCCTCTTCCTCTTTCTCTTTCTGAAATAAATAAAATAAAATGTAATTTACATTAATCACTATGCTAATGAAACATCTTGCATTGATGGGTGTAAGATCATCATTAAAAGCATAATGACCAAAAAATAATAAAAAAGAAAAAAAATTCATGCCCCCTTTCTCATCATTTTTACCTTGCTCCATGTGTTAGTTTTCTAAGGGCTACTGTAGTAACATACCTCAGAAGAGTCTCTAGTCTCAGTCCATCTTCTCAGGACCTTCTCTGTGCCTGCGTGCCCTTTGCATCTTATTAGGACCTTCTCAGAGGATATGGGGCTCACCTTCATATAGATTGTTTCATAGTTAAACTTATTTTTTCTTAAAATTTTTATTTGGCAGAGAAAGAGGCAGATAGAGCATGAGAATGGGCGTGTCCGGGCCTCCAGCTGCTGCAAATGAATTCCAGATGCATGCGCCACCTTGTGCATCTGGTTTACGTGGGTCCTGGGGATTCGAACCAGGGTCCTTAGGCTTCACAGGCAAATGCCTTAACTGCTAAGCCATCTCTCCAGCCTATATATAAAATTTTTAGTTTATTTGCCCACATGTGTGCATGGGTGTCTGTGCTACCCTCCCCATAGACTCAGGAGTTTATTAAAACTTGTTGGATCTCCAGCCAGCTGGTTGGAGGAGGTGTGGAGTGGTGGTGGATTTGACATTCCAATCTAAAGATACGCAAACTGCCTGGAGTTCCTGAAGAGTGTGCTGTGTGGTGTGGCTTGTGGGGTTTGGCTTGTGGCTTGCATGCTCCCCCCCCCCTCGTGTGCTCTCTCTCTCCCCCCACCCCTCCCCTGCTCTCTCTCTCTCTCTCTCTCTTTGGACTTATAAAAGCAGGCTAGCTTCTTCTGCCATTATGGAACTTCCCCTGGATCTGTAAGCTTCAATAAATATCCCTTCCTCCATAACTGTGCCTGGTCTGGAAGTTCATCTCCACAAACCTGAAGCTGTCTGCTACAGTGTCCTATAGTGTCTTGCCACTGCAAATGCCAGCTGCTTTCACCATGTTTGGCTTAGGTGGGCAGCTTGGGAATTGAACTGCTGAGCCATCTTCCCAGACCAGATTATCTCATCTTGATTCTTACCTTAGTCACATCTTTAATGACCAAGTTTGCAAATGAGGTCATATTCTGAGAAGAGATGAGAATTTTGCATGGACACTATTCATATCCTTACCCCCACTACATTAAAGTATCCTTTTTATTTTTATTTTTTGAGACAGGGTTTCATGTAGCCCAAGCTGGCCTCTACTAATTCACTATGTAACTGAGAATGACTTTAGACGTGTGTGTGTGTGTGTGTGTAGGTATGCCTGCATATGTGTATGTGCATGCTTGCAGAGGGCAGAGGACAATCTTGGAACATCATTCCTTAGGTGCCATTTACCTTTTGAGAGACAGGGTCTGATTTTGACCAGTGACTTACCACTTAGCCTATACTGACTGGCCAGAAAGTTCCAGAGGTCTTGATGTCTTTGCCTTCCCAGCACTGGGATCATGCTACCAAATCTAGCAGTTTTAAACAAGTTACTTCATTTTATGTTATTTGAGAGAGATAGATGCAGAGAAAGAGAGAATGGGCAGACTAGTGCCTCTAGCCACTGTAAATGACATCCACGGACCACTTTGTGCATTTGGCTTACGTGGGTGCTGGGGAATCGAACCTGGGTCCTTAGGCTTCACAAGCAAGCGCCTTAACCACGAAGCACTCTCTCTAGTTCCAAGTCCAGCATTTTTATGTGAGCCCTGGGGGTGGAGCTCAGACCCTTCTGCTTGCAGTACAAGCACTTTACATTACAGGGTCTCCCCAGGCTCTGACCCTGAACTTCTGATCTTTCTGCCTGCCCCTCCTGAGTACTGGGATCACATGTGTTTGGCGTCATGTCTGGTTTCATGTGATATTGGGGACCAAGCCCAAGCCTTCGTGGATGGACTCCGTCCACTGAATTGCATCGCCAGCCCTACCTACATGATACTGGCTTTGTACGTTCTTCTACTGTTCAGCATTGTAACACTGAATTCTGATTCTTTATCCTAGTTATAATTCCCTCCCAAGCCTTGCAGTGTTAAGGATCAAACCCAAGGAATGCTAGACAAGTGGTCTCCATGGAGTTACATTCCCAGCTTCTAGTTCACTCCTCTCTCCCTCTAAATCATGAACAATCAGACATGTCCTTTTCTTGTAGTGTGACCCTATGCATCTAACAGTGTATGTGTGTATTCATACCAAAATTTTTATGTGCCAGGTAGAGGGATTATCCTGATTGGATTAATTAAGGTGGGAAGACTCCCCTTGACTGGGGGTGGCACCATCCATGGGCTGGGATTGTGGACTGTATAAAAAGGAGAGCCAGCAATCACGTGCTCTGCTTCCTCTCCATGGACTGGATGTGACCAGCTGCTTCATGCTCCTGCCTCCATGCCTTCTGCCCTGCCCTGATGGGCTGTGACCTGGAGCTGGAAACTCTTCCTACTTCCTACTTTAGTCAGGTGTGTTCTCCCAGCACTGGGGACCGAGATATCAGTGTAACTGATACAGAAAAGCTGAACCAGACAACGGAATGAAGCCCGAGAGAGCCCGAGCATCAGGGCCGTAAGGTAAGGGCTGAAGCCTTCACCCCAGCACGCGATGGAGAGGTAGGCTTTGTGAGTCACTTTCCTGCATCCTGTGCTGCCAAAGGAAAACTTGCCAGCCGCAGCGCGCCCTTGAACAATGGTCACTTCCTGCCGCCAGAGGACTCTCCAGTCTATGTGGGGAAGGACCTGGGCCACTCAAGCAAGTTTCACGT
The DNA here is from genome assembly GCF_020740685.1 of Jaculus jaculus. Taxonomy (NCBI): domain Eukaryota; kingdom Metazoa; phylum Chordata; class Mammalia; order Rodentia; family Dipodidae; genus Jaculus; species Jaculus jaculus. The sequence continues at coordinate 26,958,107 of NC_059110.1, forward strand.
GGCTCTTTCAGACAGTGCCCTGAGGCCATGTCTGTAGATTCCCCCCCAACCCCATGCACCCTTTTAACATTTGTTGGAGAGTTTACAGTCAAGTTAGACCTGAATTTGCAAGGGGGAGTTCAGCTCTCTGCTCGAAGGAAAGAAAGTGGAAAGCTACTATATTAGAAATTCACTCACTCACACCGACTTGTCTCCTCATCTGGAAGAGTGCAGCAGAAATGAGGTGCTCATTGTTTAAGAGCAGGAGCGGTGATGATAACAGCAGTCAACACCTAAAGCCGTGCTTGCTATTGGGTGCTGTATTAGCATCTCATGCATATTCACCGTGTACACACGCGTACTCATTTATGTACTCAAGACAACTAACAGGCAGATTTCATATTCTGCAGTGTGGGGTTAATTACGTGCTAGTACGGGGGTTGTTCCATGTCAGGAGAGCACGCTGCAGAAGAGGGCTAGGAGGAGTCAGAGCAAGCCCTAATTAGTAGCAAACTGAATCGAGTGATTTCTTTTTTGTGCTGTGCATCACGTGGAGAGCCCCGTCTGCTGCAGTGGAAAAATGGTGACAGATAAGCACAAACAAATGGGCTGTCCCCTGTCCGCTCGGCACGGGATGGGCTGAAAGGAGACTGCCAACCCCGGGCTCCCCCCCCCCCCCCATTTTCAAGAGGATCGGGCTCGGTTCCTGGTGTGAAATAACGGAGGGCAGATAGGGAGGTGTCAGGAGCTGGGCCGGGACGCCGGCATTGGACGGTGGCTTCCTGTAGTAAGAGGCGCGGCCCGGCCGCCCCCTCTCTGGCTGTGGCTGCTGAGGACGTGGGTGGGAGACAGCTGTGCTTAAGCCGCAGGCTGCCTCGGCTCTAACCCGGAGCTCCAGCCCCTCCATGGACGCGCCGCGCGATGTTCTGCCTGAAAGGTGAGGGGCTTTGCATCCCATAGGGAAAGTGGCCATTTCTTGCCAGTGTCAGTCACCGAGCTGAATCTAGTACAATTAAAAAAAAAAAAAAAAAGTTTTGAGGGAGTTTTGTAAGCATGAAAAGTAAAAAGTCATTGTTCTGTTTTGGGTGCAAACAGGAAGAAGGACCTCCCGCTAGGGAGATGGAATTCTTTCAGACAGAAAGGATATTTTTCTGTTTAAATGTATTTTGTATGTGTTCTGCTCTAGACAAAAAAAAAAAAAAAAAGTGGCTTAAAGCTTAGGATAAAAGAAGGTAAAGTAAGCTCAGTAAATGTAGGAATCGTTTACAGTTGTGTTACGAGTCCTACTAGAGAAGTTTTCATGTAATGAGTTACTCATGTGCAGTTAGAATACAAGGAGATAGAGAAAGATAGAGGAAGGAATTCCATTGCTTTAAGCCTCACTGTGTGAATTCAGGAATGGCATCAATTTTACTCTAGACACACTTCTTCTAGGTATATATGAGCTATATCCTGCCGAAGTACTGTAGGATGATGAATAACGAGGACTTGTAGGAAAAATTGAGTGTGTTCTCGTTTAGGCAGTTTTCCCCCCTGCCCTTCAACTCTTTTTTTCCTTCCAGCTCTTGTCATAATGTAATTAATTTAGGAGTGTGAGAGTGTGTTTTTGTATGAAATTGTAGAAATGAGGGAGTTAGGATGAATTTCCTTGGAACTGAAGTAGGCTATTTTGCTCATATCTTTCATTGTGTGTAATTCTGTTGATGGGAAACTCTTGACTGCTTTTCATGTCTGTGAAATAACGTGGTGCAGGAGCGTTTGCTGGACGGGCCACTCCTTTGTTCTCCAAGACTGTCAAGGAGGTATACACATAGGTGGAGTTTCAGCCTTTACACTTTTTGTTTCCTTTTATTATTATTTTATTATTATTATTATTATTTTGCTCTAGCTCAGGCTGACCTGGAATAATCTCAGGCCGGCACTGAACTCATGGCAATCCTCCTACCTCTGACTCCCGAGTGCTGGAATTAAAGGCATGCACCACCACGCCCAGCTTGTTTTTAATTTTTAAATATTATTTATTTATTTGAGAGAGAGAGAGAGAGAATGGGTGCACCCAGGGCCTCCAACCACTGCAAATGAAATCCAGATGCATGCGCCACCTTGTGCATCTGGCTTACGGGTACTGGGGAATCGAACCTGGGTCCTTAGGCTTCACAGATGAGCACCTTAACTGCTTAACCACCTCTCCAGCCCTCAGCTTTTATACTTTTAACCCAAATTTTGATACCTTAAAGCTCACCAGTCTTCTGTGTTCTGCTTTCATTTGGCACTATTTGTTTATAAAGCAGGAATACATTTGACCAAGTCCAGTGGGTAAGGGCTGAAAGGAGTATCACTTTGTTTTCCTCCCCAATCAGTTATCCTTATAAAGAGTATCTAGTGATGTATTTCTAGAGACCCTTAAGCTGAGTGAATTTTAATACTATTAATTTTTGATGAAAAGAGATATAAACTCTCAGAACTTTCTATTAAGTATTTTTTTTAAAAACTTTGTGAAGAGTCAAGGGTATTATTGGCGACAGCAGCATGCTACCCTTGTATAATTCCCACAGTGTGGTTGAAGTCATTATGATCTAATGATGGTTCAAGGTTTAGGATTGTTAATTGAATGCAGGTGTGCATTGCGCATGACTTCTGAAGTGCCTACATATTTTCTCCACCCATTCCCACAACGGCAGTTTTCCTTTATTAAAGAATCTGTCAGTTCCCTGGGCTCTTAGTTTCAGTGGTGACTTTGGGAAGTTTTAAAAGTCAAGAGCGTGCAGTGACCACTGAAGTCCTTTGATGCCAAAGTGTGTGTTGTCAAGTGGAATTCGCAATTACGTCGAAAGCCTCTTTTTCCATCTCCCAGCAGCCAGGACAGACCCTCGACAGCCGGCTCCCTTCCTGTTATACATCACCTGCTGGCTCGCATTAATGGATTGTAGATCATCCAGGCAAAGGCATGACAAAATAATGACAAGAGAGATTCAACACAGGGACATTATGAACTACTTGTTGATGGTTGCTGTTCTCACGTTTAATAATTGGCCTGTTTCTATTGCTAGCCCAGGTCCTAGGGGCTGTGAAGTATGTGGTTGTGATTAACACTGGCCTTAATGAAAACATGATTGCCTTTCTTTTGGTGTAAATTATGTTCCTGTGTGTTTCTTGTAATTGCTGAAAGAAAACATTCTAACCAGATAGCATTGATGCAGGTTTTCCTTTTCTGTTTTTTTTTAAATTAAATTAAATTTTTTTTTTATTTGACAGAAAGAGGGAGGGAGGGAGAGAGAGAGAGAATGGGCACACCAGGGCCTCTAGCCACCACAGATGTGTGTCTCCTTGTGCATCTGGCGCATGTTGGTCCTGGGGAATCGAACCTGGGTCCTTTTACTTTGCAGGCAATCACCTGGTCCCTGTGTTTAGCAAGGGTGTGCTGTATTATTTCTTCACTGTGTAGTAAGTGATCTGCTGTGATTCAACAGGGAAGTTTCTGGTTCACCATATCCTATAATAGAATAAATACCATGAGTAGAACATATATGTTTGTGTATTTTCACAGATTATTAAAAATTAGGGAAAATTTTGTTTTGCTTGTGTGTATAATGTGGTGTGTGCGTGCTGTGTGTGGTCTGTACACACGTGTATGTGTCCCATGTGCTGGCCTGCAGCGAGGTGTGCCAGCCTTTGGTGGCCAATAGCTGAATGTCGGATTTCCAGCTCCATTGCACTTGCGCGTATTCGATTTGAGCCAGAGTCTGTGAGTGATTCCAGAGTTGGCTGTTTCTCGCCAGCCTGGGTGATTCTCCGGATCTTTGCTCCCCTTTGCGGGGCTGGAATTACAATTGTGCGTGGCCACGTCCAGCTGTTTAGGTAGGATCTGGACGTTCAAACTCTGGCTGGTTTCAGGCCTCTTCAGGTCTTCATGCTTGCACCTAACCACTGAGCCATCTCTCCAGCCTTGGATAAAATGTTTTACCATTCAAACTGCAGGGGAAATGCTTACCTTTAAGATGGTTCCTAATATAAATTTCTTACTGTTCGCCAGCGTCGTCTTTATAAGTATTGTCTTTGGTGCTTTCCTACACGTGCTAAAGACTTTAAAACATCCAATCCAGCACAGACTGATACTTTTTAAACCATTAAACCACATGCTTGTGTGGGATCACTGCAGTCTCAAGCACAAGTAGCCTCTGTGGGTTTAGACTTAAAGAAAAGCTTTGTCCCACTGGTTCTGGTTTGTAGACGAGCCTGTATTAATTTACTAGAGCTGCTGTAATAAGCTACCAGCTTCCACAGGCCAGGCACGTGACATGAAGATATCACCCCAATGGTGGCCCTATGTCCTCTGAATGGAAAGTTTCCTGAACTGAGAACCATTCCGGGGTGGGAGAGGAATAGGAGGCTCAGGTGAAACCACCTGACCAAGGATGCGGCTTTTGTGACTCATTTACCACGCAAGGGTGGACTTTTTTTTTTGGTGACATAGCTGCCTGTGAGTCACCGTGTTCCTGTAAGTAGCCCCAATAAACTCAACTGGTTTGCTGGGTCCAATGTCTCTTTGGTTTGTCATCGGTGAACAGCCCCACAAGTAAAAGTCACATAATGCGGCCGTAGGGCAGGCTCTGACCTTGGCTCTTCCATTCCGACAGCCCCAGGCATCCCCCGGTCTGCGAGAGCATGTCACCGGGTCAGCGGTTTCTACCTGCCTTCATGCTTTTGTTCTGTGTGTCACTCTGTGTCTCTGTTTTGGCATCAGATGACTTTTTTTCGTAAGGATACCAGTTAGTCAGGTCCCACGCTAATCCCGTGTCTAGCCTCATTTTGACTGATTATATCTGCAGTAAGGTTATTCCCAAATAAAGTCCTATTCCGAAGCTCTGGGTGGATGTGGCGTTCTGAGAGGACACCAAAACCATCAGTGCAGCAGCGCATGCGTGAAGTCTCAGAAATTTGAAGTTTGCTTTCTAGGTGTGTTTAACAGAGTGCCTTAAGAATGACTGCCCAGCATAACTGCTTTAACGATGCACTGGAAACCTCAGGCAATGCAAGTTCAAGACAAAGCTGTAAATGGAGTGAAAAGTCTGCCCATGATACCCGTTCATGCAAAAGAAAATGCTGCCTCTATTTCCTTTAAACAACCCAGTTTCTTTCATGAACTTGTTTTTGTTTTTTGAGGCACGGTCTCACTCTAGCCCAGGCTGACCTGGAATTCCCTATGTAGTCTCAGGGTGGCCTCGAACTCACGGTGATCCTCCTACCTCTGCCTCCTGAGTGCTGGGATTAAAGGCGTGCGCCACCACGCCCTGCTCTTTCATGAACTTTTATCCTGCAGAGAAAAAGCAAAACAACACAGTTGAACTTGGTTCGCTGCAGTCAGCTCCATGTGAATCAAAACTAAACAATTAGCTGAGAGATAGCTCAGGATGTCGGATGATTCGTCTTTCACAAAAGTCTCTTGCTTGTCCTCCTCCTGTGTTTTAAAAGCAACTCAGTATTTCAGAAATCATGTAGCTCTTAATATGGAAAGCAGTATGGAAAACATTAATACATACATCCTTTACTGGCCTAAGAATAATTTTAGTATTTTAGGAGCAATATAGACCTTAGGTTGCTATATTTTATATTGGGTTTTCCCTGGTTCTGTACATTGTCTTGGGATATTGAACTTGGGTTTGGGGGAGCTCAGCTTCAGTGGGTTTTCTCAGATCTAGAAATCTTGCGTCATAGAGTGGAAAAGTGGTGAATTCTGAACAGTTGGGTGTGTCCCAGCTGCCTGCGTGCTCCACATGATAGAGTCTTATCTATACCCTTTTCTGCTTCAGATTTAGGAAAGCCTTGGAGTCGTCTAATAATAGCGAACAGTTATGCTGGAGACCACGGCGACGAACCATCTCAGGCATGCGCTTCTGCTCTGGCATGGGCGGTTCATGTTGGAAACAGCTCTCCCCTTCTTCACCGTCCTGCCTGGGACAGAGCACAGGCCTCTGTCCAGTTGTCTCGTGTATGTTGTGTATGCAGAAGAATTCCTTGGATTCTTCTCTTGGCAGCATTTAGAAACTAATGTCAGGAATCAGAAACAGATTTGTTATTTCTGTACTGAAACAAGTGCATTTTTCAAGTGAGCCAGCAGGAGACCATTTGTTCTGGAAGGGTCCTTGCTGTCTCCCTTTTTGTGGCAGAGTTTCACCGTGTTACCAGGGATGTCCCTGGACACACAATCCTCTTGCCCTTGCCCCCTGAGTGTGGGCATTACAGGTGTGTGCCACCCTGTCCGGCCCTTGCATCTTCTTAACTCCAGTGGCAACCTGTCGAGGAGTCTTTGAGCAAAGTCCATGCTACTTTCTTCACTGATTCTGAGCAACTTTAAATGCAAAGCAATCCTGGGGCTATCGCATCTGCATGATTTTGGATATCTTACTTAAGTTGAGAATTTGAGTAGTATGTAAATTAGTCGGCATCTTTAGAACCATTGTCCTTTAAGTCTTCCCTGTCCTTTTAACTCTGTACTCATTTAAAAATCACATATAATGGTTAGCTGGTAAACTGTAACTAGCAAGGAGAATGCACAGTTGTTTATTCTGCAATTTAAAGTACTTTCAATAAATACACTGGTGATAACATGAACTTCTCAAACTGGAGGGACATAGATTGAAAGTCAAAAAAATAAATAAGAACCGGACATGGTGGCATGTCCCAGTACTTGGGGCAGAGGTAGGTGGATCGCCATGAGTTTGAGGGAACCCTGAGACTACATAGTGAATGTCAGGTCAGCATGGGCTAGAGTGTGAGACCTTGCTTTGAAAAACCAAAATAAATAAATAAATAAATAAATAAAACTTGCCCTTTATTTTTTATTTTTGTTTATTTTTTTTTTTTGAGGTAGGGTCTCACTCTGGCTCAGGCTGACCTGGAATTCACTATGTAGTCTCACGGTGTCCTTGAACTCTTGGCAATCCTCCTACCTCTGCCACCCGATTGCTGGGATTAAAGGCATGTGCCACCATGCCCGGCTGTATTTATTTGTTTTGAGGTAGGGTCTCTTTCTAGTCCAGGCTGACCTGGAATTCATTATGGTGTCTCAGGATGGCCTCGAACTCACAGTGATCCCCCTACCTCTGCCTCCCGAGTGCTGGGCTTAAAGGCATGTGCTACCATGCCCACAAACTTGCCCTTTATTTCTTTTGTCTTTCCTTGGAGAACCTTCCATGTTTTCTAATTCTCTTTCCTCATTCACAAACAGTCATAGTCATTTTTTAATATTTTATTTTTATTTATTTATTTGAGGGAGAGAGATACAGAAATGGGCAGGTAGAGAAATGGAGGGAGAGAGAGAGAGAGAATGGGCACGCCAGGGCCTCCAGCCTCTGCAAACGAACTCCAGATGTGTGTGCCTCCCTTGTGCAGCTGGCTTACATGGGTCCTGGGGAATCAAACCTAAGTCCTTTGGCTTTGCAGACAAGCGCCTTAACCACTAAGCCATCTCTCCAGCCTAGTCACAGTCATTTTTATTTTTAAAAGTATTTTAATTTTAAAATATTTTTATTTATTTACTTGCAAACACACACACACATGAGTGAGTCAGAGAGGAAGGGAGGGGGAGAGAGAAAGAGAGAGAGAATATGAGAATGAGTGTATCACCACTGCAAATGAACTCCAGGCGTAGGCACCACTTTGTGTAATTTTGTGGCTTTCTATGGGTACTGAAGAATTGTATCCAGCAGGCTTTGCAAGGAAGTGCCTTTAACTGCTGAGCGCTGGTTCTTTTTGTTTTGGTGGTGGTGGTTTTGTTTGTTTTGTTTTGTTTTTTCAAGGTAGGGTCTCCCTCTAGCCCAGGCTGACCCACAATTCACTATTAAGTCTCAGGGTGGCCTTGAACTCATGACGCCCGACTCTGTTTTGCTTTTAATGTGAACGTTACATTACAAACCAGAACACCATGCTGAATGGTCATATAATGTTCTAAACTAGGAGAGGCAGTCAGTCCTTCAGGGATCAGAGAGCAGATGACAAAGCTTGAGATCTGCCCACTTCTGGAATCTGCTCTGGGCAAGCATGAAGCTCCAAGTCATTTGAAGGAACTGAATCAAGTGACTTGATAAAAATATTGGCAGAAGTTTTTTGATTGTTTTAAGATAAGGTTTTGGTAGCTCAAGCTGACTTGAATCTTGTAGCTGAGGATAACCTTGAACTTCTGTTTCTTTTTCCTTCACCAGGGATTATAGGTATGCCTCATTGTGCTCATTCATGTAGATGCTGGGCACTGACCCTAGAGCCTTGTGACTATTAGGCAAGTACTCTACCAACTGGAGCTGTGTCCTCCCCCTCACCCCGGTTTTCATGTTTTAATTTTAGTATTTTTTCCTCTCTCTCTTAATTGCCTGTCTCTGTGACTGCCTGTATTAGTGATATGTCTTGTTGCTGTGTCAGAGCACTTGACAAAAACAACTTAAGGAAGGATTGATTTTTGGCTTGTAGTTTAACAAGAACGTTCACCATGGTGGGAAGGATGAGTCCGTGGTCACATCATGTCACAGTCAAGAAGCAGAGAGTGGACCGTAAATGGAGGCAGAGTATAGAAACCTCGAGATCCACCCCCTCCAGTGACCCGCTTTCTCCAGCAAGGCTCCACTTCCTAAATGTGCCGCCACCTTCCAAAACAGCATTGCCAACTGGGGACCAAGTGTTCAAACACTCTGGGAGATGTTTTATACTCAACCCACCGCACTGCCTCGAGGGTGCTGTGTAATACCTGAACCCTGTTCAATTCCCTCTGGTTTCAAAGAAGTGGCTAGCAGGGGCTGGAAGGATGGCTTGGTAGTTAAGGCGTTTGCCTGCAAAGCCAAAGGACCCCAGTTCGACTCACCAGGACCCATGTAAGCCAGATGCCCAAGGTGGCGCATGCGTCTGGAATTCGTTTGCAGTGGCTGGATGCCGTGGTGCGCCCATTCTTTCTCTCTCCCTCTCTGCCTCTTTCTCTCTCTCAAATAAATAAATATGTGTGTGTGTGTATATAATATATAAAGAAGTGTCTAGCAGTCTGCACACACGTATTAGTCAAGGTAGACCAAGGTGGAGAAATGAGTGCAATAAAGAACATCATGTTACCACCATGGACCAAGCCCAAAGGCATTCAGGGATATGTCATTTTCTATTTTAAACAATAGAAGAAAATACAATTGAACACAGTCTGGGACCTGAAGCAGTTGATAGCTTTTGTGTGATTTAATAGTTTGGCAAGATGTGGTATTGAGGTTATAAGTTTGAAAAATGATATTTATAAAATTTCTAAATTTACCAATTTATAAAATGTGAACCATTTTACGACTATAAACGGTACTTAAATTTAAAAATGAAGAGATATTAGTTTGATATATTTGATAACATCAAACTCTTTATTATGTCATCTGTGTGCTCTTCCGTCCAGTGATTACATGATATTTGTCAATTTTTGTTAACCTTGATTGGGTTTAGTGTTTTTGTTTTTAAAATATTTTATTTTTATTTATTTATTTATTTTAAAAAAAAAAAAGCATTGTGATAGAGGCCAGTGTTTGGCCAAGGTATGAGAGGAGGGGGAGCCGAGAGTCTTTTGGGGGAGGGAAGGGAAGGTGCAGAGTGCAGAGTCTATCCAAGGAGCCAGGCTGACAGCCAGGAGATGAGTCTCAACTGGAGACGATGCTTGGGAAGCTGGGTTGCGCTAGAAATGGCCGGTAGTGACTTTTCTGTCATCCTGTCATTCTATGAGAAAGAAGCCTCATAAAGTGCCTTGGTACTGGCTACATGAGAAGGGATGGCAGAAGAAAAGAAGCATATGGAAGTACCCAGCACCCAGGAGTACGGGCACTCCAGCCCTCTACCCTAGACATCTCCCACCAAGTTGCATTTTTGCTTTCAGCAAAGTTGTTCGTAGTTTTAACAGGATAAAGCCTTGTGATCTCTTCCCCATTTCTGAATATATGATGCTCTAGTAGACTTCCAAGGACTTCATGCATAAAGGCCAGTGTTATCCTAAGATGACTAATTTTTAGATGTAAATTGATCTAGAGTTATGTTGGTATTTTGAAATCCCTCTGAAATTCATCAAACCTTACAAAAATGTTCACTAAAATTTTCAGCTTGACCCTATAGACACTTGCTGTGTGCCAAGCAACATCCCTTCTGCAGAAAAACCTTCCATCCCATCTCTGATGCTCTGAGTTCTACCCACTGTCCTGAGTCTCTTCCTAAGACTTCTCTGTTCCCAAGACTTCAAGCCGATTCCCTGCCTACCTTAGAGGCGTTCCTGCTTGTGCAAGCCTTTGGGGCTCCTCTTTCCCCAAGAGTGATTTTGGGAGCAAGGAACAGCCAGACACTTTTTATAAAGGACCTCCTGGCAGAGCAGTTACTTTCTCATCAATGGAACAAAACACCAGTCCAGAAGCAGCTTATGAAAGAAACAGGTTTATTTCTGGCTTATAGTTTCAAGGGAAATGTCATCGTGATGGGGAAAGTACGGCAGGAACAGGGAGCTGTGTGTCACATCTCCACAGCGGCAAAGAGGATGTACACATAGAGAGAACAAGAGAATGAGAACCTGTGTGGCAGGTGACTGGGGTAGAACAGCCCAAGGGTCATCCCGAGCAACATGCCTCCCCAGCTGGGGAAACTAAGTAAGGCTATGGGACATATTTGACATGCTCACTACCACACCTTACAAATCAGGATCCAAATAACAAAAATAATTAACCTAAGTTAGTAAAGAAGATTCCAGAACTCTCAGCTCTCTCCCATTAGTCATGTAAGCCCACCCCTTAAGGAAAGACCCCCCCCTGCCCTGTGAGAATAGAGTCTACCTAATCAAACATTGGACAACCTAAGATGCTGGCCATTTTCTCATAGGTTTGCAACAGGTACATTTAAATTTCATCTAAGTGCTTTTACAAGTCACTGTTTAGGCTCAACTTGGGCTTATGAAAGGAAAGATTGATTTGGATCTTAATTTGCAAATACCATTTTTCTGCACAGGCAGATAGACTTCCAATTGCAGCATATTTGTATCGATGGATAACAAGTTTTCTGGGCACAGAGCTGTCTAAATGCATCCAGATGAGCAAAAAGAATTACAAGTCATATATTCTGGCAAGAGTATTGTAACAATGCAGATATACTGGAAGCCAGGTAAGCTGGAGAGAGTGTACTGATTTGTTCTCACTGCTTCAGAGGAAGTGCTCACTGCCAGGGAGGGTGACATAAAACCGTTTTTTTGGAAGTGTTTCCTGGCAGAAAAATACCTGATAAAAACTTAGAGCAGGATTTGAACTGCTCAAATGGTGCCTTGAGTGTTTTATTTTTATAAGATCTCCTCACATCTAGACGAGAGGAATGTGTGGGCGAATCGTTTTATCCTTATATAGGTGGGTATGTCCTTACTGTAATTGAGTGCTGTGTTAAGGAATTGGCAGTGAGTTCCCCTTGATTTGGAGGTTATTGCTGTTCTCACTGTAATGTTTCCATAAGTGACCAGCAATCCATTTTTCATCTCAGAGAAAAAGACAAGAAGCGTCAACAGTTGACTAGCTGAATTGTCAGTAAATCACAGCAGAAGTTGAGTACGCTTAATCTGGAAATTCCAAATCTAACATGTCCTAAAATCCAAAAGATTTTCAGCACCAACATGATGTGACAAGTAGAAAAAACTCCACACCTGCCCTCATGGGTTAGGGCCCGCTAAAAATATCATAGATGCACCAAGAACAGTGTGAAAATCACCATCAGGCTACCTGTATAAGATTACACACACACACACACACACACACACACACACACAGGACAGTAGTTTTGTTATGCACATGCATATATTCAAAAGTTAAGAAAAGTGAGACACTTTTGGTCCCAGGCACTTTAGAAAAAGGATATAAACCTGTAGCATATATGAGAAATGACAAAAATGCAAAGTTTATAATGTAAGAAGGATTGAATTTCGGATGAATAATACACTTTTGATTACTTTAGGCTTGACTTAAATATAAAGGATTAGTTTGATATTTTTCTCAGTTTCGGTGTTGAGTTTGCAAGACCAGACTTCTTGAGAGACTGCTTCTTTTCAGGCCCTCAAATGAGAAGAAACATGGGCCTTTTTTGCTTCTCACAGAACGTGATGTTGCTATGGAAAATATTAGAAGTCCTTATTTGTACACTTTCACAGGATTACAGTCTGCCCGGGCATGAGCATGTCATAGTCCCCCCCCCCCCCTCGTGCTCACTCTCCTTCATGAAACTAGATCGGATCCATTGTTCACGGCATTCGCCAAAGATAGAGAGTCTGCTGTCTGCAAGCTGGACAAAAGCTAACAGAGACAGGGTTCCTATTGCATGTGACATACCTAAGGGCTCTCCCAGACCGCACCTTTGGGTTGGTTTGACGAGGCTTCCTTCACTGTCATTTTCCCTCCTCCCTCTTTGCCACTTTCATGCTCTGTCCCCGAAGAGCAGTGGCCTTTTTATGTCTTCTGCTTGACACGGATCTCCAGCCGCTCCGTGATGTCTAGCGTTGGGTCAAGGTGTCCCGGTGTCCCGTGGAGGGGGAGAGGCTGGCTCTCTCTGCCAGCCCAGAGCTCCCTCGCTGCGCGGCATCCCACGCAGGTCACTTTCCTGAGGGTCCTTTGACATTTTCTAGTCAAGCCATCCAGTGCCTGGCGAATGTGCACGACCCCGTGGTTTGCGTCTCTCGTCCAGACGCCCCCTGTCAGTGCAGAGATCCAGTGTACCGACGCCACGTTGTCACCCGGCTGTCTTCTTGATGTGGGAACGTAAGACTCCGTGTCTTACTCCACCACAGCCTCTTCATTTCAGCGGCAAGTCCATCTTTCCAGTTATTTAGGTCCAAACCCCAGAATCATGTTTACTGCCTTTTTTTTTTTTTTGTTACTTCCTATTCAGTTTGTCAATAAGTCCTATTGACACTCTTAAGTTGTTTCTGAAATCTGACAACTTCTCATCACCTTCACTGCTACCTGCCTGACCCGGCTCTTCACGGACTATGGTATCAGTTTCCCTTAACAGCCCATTCCTATTTCCAACCCAGCGGTCAGAGTACCTCTTTCAAGACCTAGGTAAGATTGTGCCATTTCTTTGCCCAAGACCTCATTTCACTTAGAATAAACGCTCCTGTTTTCCTGCTGGCAGTTTCTCTGTATTTGGGTAGTATCAATGACAGGCTAAAGCTAAGCCTGGGACTGAGGTACTTCCTGAAGGTTCGCATCCAATCCTGTAATCTGGCAGAAAAGGGGAAAACTTCCTTGCCTGAGTTACACAAGCTCCCGAGTGAGCTGTGTTCTTGCTGGATGTTCCTAGAAGGAATGCCTTTAAAGGGACTCCATGCTTTCCCACACTGTAAATGAAAATCATCCCACCCCATCTCATTTTATCATGGAGAGCAACAATCTGTGTACTGAACGTAGCTACAGAGACTTACCTTTGGGCTTTATTAAATAAGTTTCATAGCGTTTTTGTTGGAAGTTAACTCCCAGGGCTTTAGGGATAGCAGTTTAGGGAGGATAAACTCTAAGGGGCTTATCTAACTCTGAACGTGGCTTGGATGTGTGTACAGTTCCATTGTTAGGTTCATGCACATAGCTGTTGTGCTGAGGTTGGTGTGTGATAAGGTAGACCTGAGGTCCTCTGATGACAGGGCAGGATATGATGACCTTTCCAAGTCCCCTTTGTGTTATGGCTCCACTCACCCCCTTTCAGCTGCTTGTTCTATGGTGTGGATGTGGGGAGGCCTTTGGTTTCCCTAGTAGCTTGCAAATCAGTCCCTCCAGAGCTTAGCCCACTATCTTAGCCAAGAAGGATCCTTAGGGATACTTGTCCATTAACAGAATAACATATTTAAAAGGACTTTAACCATAATAGATCCTTTCTGAGGATAGTTTAAAATATCAAAGGGGATTTTATTATTTTCAGTGGGACTGAAAGTATGCCTGCATTAAGTAGAGCAAAAAGTATCATTTTTTTCTGAGTCTTTTTTTTTATTTTTACTTTGTGAATCTTATTTTCTAGAGCAACCCAATAGAAATATCTTAATGAAGCTAGAGGGTGGTGGCGCTGTTGATTCCATCATTCAGGAGGTAGAAGTGGGGTGGGGGTGGGAAATCAGGAGTTTGAGGCAGCCTGGGCTACATGGGACCCTGTTTCAAAACAATAAGAAAGGCAGGAGGGGGAAGGAGGGAGAGGCAGTGAAATAATATAATCACTAAATTATAGGGTTACAGGAAGGGGAACCTGTGGGGGAAAAAAAAGGAGAAAAAGGAAGTGAGTGTGTTTCTGGTATTCTAACATTCATAACCAGTAAGCTTAGACTTTGTGGTGATGGGGCCAGAGAGACGTGACCCAGGTACAGAACAGACCTTATGGTCTTGGAGGTGGCAGGTCACCGCCCTGGGAGATGGCTGGGCTTGGCTCCTCCCGAGCCCTCTTGTGAAGTGATTGCACTTCTGACCAAGGAGTGAGGATGTACTCACCCAGGGAAGAGCACCTTTCATCTGAACACTCTCTTGGGTTTTCAGTGTTTAAAAAAAAGCATTCCAGGGGCTGGAGAGATGGCTTAATGGTTAAGGCACTTGCCGACAAAGCCTAAGGACCCAGGTTCGATTCCCCCAGTACCCATGTAAGCCAGATGCACAAGGTGGCATATGCATCTGGAGTTCGTTTGTAGTGGCTGTAGACCCTGGCGTGCCCATATTCATTCATTCTCTCTCTCTCTCTCTCTCTCTCTCTCTCTCTCTCTCTCTCTCTTTCTCTCTCTCTCTCTCTCTCATGCATGCAAAATAAATAAATAAAAATATTTTTTTAAAAAGCATTCCAGTCTCATGAATGGACAATTCACCATAGAAAGAACAAAAAAAGAAATGTGAGGCTATTTCTCTTGGTGACTATTCACTTAAGTATGTGTTGTTTTTTTTCTTCCATCTGATGTCCATTGAATATTCAGTGTAGTTTTTGTTCTTCTATCCTTTATTCTAAATTTTTAGATCTACTGGATTTCTGTAGTTCCACTGTATGCATGTCATTCTACTTTTCATTACGTAGTCTAAGGGTGACCTCGAACTCACAGCCATCCTCCTATTCTGCCTGGGTCTGGCACTTATTGTCACTAAAGAAGCCATTTAACCACCCGGAGCGGTGTCTCTTGTCCAGTGAATGGCAGTGTCGGCTCTGCACACCCTGTGGAGTGATTTTGCCAGGATCAAATGAAGTTAGGTGCCCAACATGTAGCTGTCTTCCCTTACACTTGCAGGAAATCACATCTCATTCATACGCGTACTCTCTCATAGGCCCTCTCAACCCTAAGCCTCCGTTGCCTTTGGTGGCAGCAGCAGCATCTCATGCCTTTGTTGCTGAGCAGAGACTCATAACTGCTGGGTTCTAGGTTCATTCCTTAGAACCAATAGAAATGTCTTAATGAAGCTTATACAAAGTCTACCCTGAACTGGGGTAACAGACAACATTGTGTTTCTTCTCTGGTTAAAAGTCCTCCACTTCCAGTTCACCACCACCACCACCCCCTTCAGGATAAAAAACAATAAAAAATTATTTATTTATTTGAGAGACAGAGACAGAGAGAGAATGAACGGGCATGCCAGGGCCTCCTGCCACTGCAAACGAACTCCAAATGCATGTGCCACCTTGTGCATCTGGCTAACATGGGTCCTGGAGAATCGAACCTGGGGTCTGTTGGCTTTGCAGGCAGACGCCTTAACTGCTAAGCCGTCTCTTCAGCCCAAAAGACAAGATTTTTTTTTTTTAATTTTTTATTTTATTTATTTGAGAGCGACAGACACAGAGAGAAAGACAGATGGAGGGAGAGAGAGAGAATGGGCGCGCCAGGGCTTCCAGCCTCTGCAAACGAACTCCAGACGCGTGCGCCCCGTTGTGCATCTGGCTAACGTGGGACCTGGGGAACCGAGCCTCGAACCGGGGTCCTTAGGCTTCACAGGCAAGCGCTTAACCGCTAAGCCATCTCTCCAGCCCAAGACAAGATTTTTATATGATGTGGAAAAGCTTTTAATGGGTGGATACCTTCTTGTTTTCCTCTCCAGCTTTATTTCTAATTGCCTTTTTTCCTATCCCCATTTCTCACTTGTAGTCACTTTTCTCTGCATATCCCGGGTCTCTCTGCCTAAAAGGAATATCTGTTTCTCTCCTGTTATTTCCACCTGACATATAGATTGGTCTCAGAGGACTCAGTTGAGGAGTTGCCTCTTCTTGGAAGCTCTCCATAACACTCCAAGCTTGGTTATTACTGTCTTTCTAACCTGCTATCGTACCTCTCGTGGTAGGCAACAAGAGCCTGAAAGGCAGGGAAGAGACATTATTCACCAGCGTCAGTGCCAACACTTACATGATTCTTGGCTTAATTAATTCATTAATAATCTATAATTGCTAAAAATATGAAGGAAAATCTGGTGTCTCATCTGGCTTAGTATTAGAAGCAAAATAGAAAGCTTTGCTGTACCCCTGAGAGAAGTTATAGACTGGTCCACTCCAGAACACCAGGATTCACTAACTCGTCTCTGTAAACCCTTACTACCTTGGAGCTGTAATAGACAACGGGCTTCAAGAATTTCAGGTAAGTGTATGTATCTGGGAAAGAGAAGTGTGTATTCCAAAAAAATAAATAAATAAAATTCCTAACATAATTAGGGTTTTTTCTCTAGAAATTCTGTTTAGGAGGCAGTACCACAGTATTGTATGATTGAATTATCATCCATGTTTCCAATGAAATCCAGATTTTTCAAGACAAAGTATATAATACTTCTTACCTGGAATAGTGATGAAAACTAAAATTACAAACTTGCTCAAGCAAAGTATAGGAAAATAACTACTGATCCATATGTTAGGATACTCTGCGCTTACAAAATACCATTGAGGGTCTGGAGAGATGGCTCAGTGGTTAAGGTACTTGCCTGCGAGTTCTCATGACCTGGGTTCAGTTCCCCAGTACCTGCATGAAGCCAGATGCACAAAGTGGACATATGTCTGGAGTTCATTTTCAGTGGCTAGAGGCCCTGATGTGCCCATTCCCATTCTCTCTCTCCTCCTCCCCTTTATAAATAAATATTAAAAATTGTTTTAATTTTAAATATCATTGACTAGTTGGCTTTTTAAAGTGTGTATGTGTGTGGGTATGCAAATACACATACATATTCATATGCATGTGTATGCATATATTCGTGGAGACCAGAGGTTGACAGTGAGGGCCTCCCTTTAGCATTTCTCTACCTTATTGGTGTGTGTTTTCTAAAAATTTGTATTTATTTGAGAGAGAGAGAGAATGGGTGTTCCAGAGCTTCTCAGTCACTGCAGATGAACTCCAGATACATGAAGCACCTTGTGCATCTGGTTTATGTGGGTACTGGGCAATTGAACCTGGTCCTTAGGCTTTGCAGGCAAGCATCTTAACCTCTAAGCCATCTTTCCAGCCTCCTTTTTGATTTTTTTATGAGACATGATCTCTTACTGAATCTAGAACTCACTGATTTGGCTAGATGGCCTAGCCAGCAATCCCCAGGAATCCTCCTGTGTTTACCTCCCCCGTGCTGAGATTTCAAGCACATGCCACAGTGACTGGTATTTTGTGTGGGTGCTAGGGATCCAAACGCAGGTCCTAATGTCTTCACAGCAAACACTGTTTACCTACCAAGCCACCTTACAAACAACAATATTTATTCTCATAGTTCTGGAGGCTGAAAAGCCAAAATCAGGGTACCAACAAGGGTTCTCATGAAGTTCCCTTTCAGTGTTGAGGGCCGCAATCTTTTCTTTATTTTCATACGACAAAGGAAAAGCGAGAGAACTTTCTGGAGCCCCATACATAAGAACATTAGTTTCAAATGTGAACGCTGTACCCTCGTGGCCTTATTACTTCCCCAAACTCCCACCTCCTAACATGACCACATTGGGGGTTAAGTTTTCATCATGTGCTGGGTGTGGTAGTGCACCCCTTTAATCCCAACACTTGGGAGGCAGAGGTTGGAGGTTCACTGTGAGTTCAAGGCCACCCTGAGAATACAGAGTGAATTCCAGGTCAGCCTGAGCTAGAGTAAGACCCTACCTCGAAAAACAAAACAAAACAAAACCCCAAAAACCAAAAACAACAACAAAAACCAAACAGCCAAAAAATATTTCATCATGTGAATTTGAAGAGAAATAAATACTCAGGCCATTGCAAAAATGATCGGAGTTGTCTCAACTTGAGGGATTCAAATAATGAAGTGGGTTTTTTTCCCCTTTTTTCCACTATGCCAAGTACAAGTGGCATGATTTTGGAGACATAGACATGCTCTTCATCCCTGAGTGTCATGCCTATCAATATGTCACACTGTGAAGTAGCTTTTTCAGTCCTGAGACCAGGCACACCACCACAAGCAGCTGACGGGAGGCACGTTTTTTTTTTTTAATTTTTTTTTTGTTCATTTTTTATTTATTTATTTGAGAGCGACAGACACAGGGAGAAAGACAGATAGAGGGAGAGGGAGAGAATGGGCGCGCCAGGGCTTCCAGCCACTGCAAACGAACTCCAGACGCGTGCGCCCCCTTGTGCATCTGGCTAACGTGGGACCTGGGGAACCGAGCCTCTAACTGGGGTCCTTAGGCTTCACAGGCAAGCGCTTAACCGCTAAGCCATCTCTCCAGCCCATGGGAGGCACGTTTTTATGTGGGCTGACAGTCTCACGATGACGGGGGAAGCATAACAGGAACAGAGCTGAACTCCAGCAAAGGGAAGCTGGCTATACCATCCCTAAGCGCACCCCCAGAAACACACCTCCTCTAGCAAGGCTCTACCTCCCAAATTGCCAGCAGCTGAAGACCAAGCACTCAGAACACATGAGTTTATGGGGGACATCTGATTTAAACCAACACATACAGCATAGTGAGAAGACAGTTGGCAGGCGTAACTGAGAGTACCTTCTAGAAGCATGATTAGTTTGGAATATCCAGGTTGGTCTGTTACATTTCCCTGGAGCATTTAAAAAGCAGAGCTGGGCTGGAGAGATGGCTCAGCGGTTAAGGCTCTTGCCTACAAAGCCTAACGACCCGGGTTCCATTCCCCAGGACCCACGTCAAACCAGAGGCACAGGGTGGCACATACGACTGGAGTTCGTTTGCAATTGTTGGAGGCCCTGGCAGGTCCATGCCCATTCCCTCTCTCATTTTTAAATTTTAAAAACTTTTTAAAAAGCAGAGATATCTGAAGTGGTGGCAAAAGGGAACATTCAGAAAATTTGATTTGTGAGGGTACGTGTGCTTACGCTTAAAGATGGAGCTGGGCACTAGGATGTCGTGAGAAGGAACTGCCTTCTGCTGTCAACCTTGAATAGGCTTTAAAATAGGTTCTCCTTCACAGTGTCCAAACCAAAGCCTGGCCTGGCCGAAGAGACCCTCCCCCCAAGATCCCAGCTAAGTTTGCTGGACTGCCAACCTGAGGGATAAATGAGTGGGTGTTATTTCAAAGTGCTAAATTCACAGTAATTTGGTACAACAGCATACCGTTTTCATGAAAGCATAAGAATAAGCTTTGTGAAAGGCTGCAGAAAAGTAATTACACCAGCTAAACTACAGCCCTGGGAGATGGAGCCGTCCCCGTTTGAGAATCTTTCTGTTAGGAGGATTTGAGTTCCAGGAAAGATTGTCTGACAAACATTGGATTGAATGTCCATCCTGATACCTGTCTGAGGCCTTTATTTCTGGTGGGTCCAGGACGCTCTGTGAAGTCTGCAACACAGTCAGGCCAAAGCATACTCCCGAGTGTGTGTCAGACTCCTCAGGATTTCAGTGGAAAATCATCTAAAGAGATCTTACACTAACATAAGCCAACTTTGTGCAGAAAAAAAGTTAACAATAATAAATCAAAGGAACGGAGATTGTTTTGGATAGTGGAATATCAAAGGCTCGTTCTCAAATTTTCCAAGTGTTTGGTAAAAGGATATTTGAGATGTTTACTTCTTCTTAGCACTGTTTTTCTAATGGTCCCTTATGAAAACCAGGCACCTTGCTGAAGCCCTCACCCCACCCTTTAAACATGCTAATCCCTTGTCAATCAAAAGCGGACTTTTCCTTCATTTCACTAAGGCCAGCTGTACCCTATGTAGCAGATACCTTTTTGTTACTGGGACAAAGCACCACTTGATGGGAGGAAAGTGTTTACTTCTGGCTCACAGTTTTGAGGGGAAGTTTCCATCATGGGGATGGGGGGGGGGTTGCCACATCCTGTCATGTGAGCTGAGAGGAATCAGCCAAAATGAGCTATCTACTAGAATTGACAAGCTAGGTTGGACCATAAAGTCCCCTGGCCCTTCCCCAGGGACACACCTCCTCCAAGAGGCCACCTCCGCAAAGCTCCACCCACTGGGGATTTGACTATGAGGCTTAGTCACAAACACTTGCCACTATGGGAGACATTGTACATTCAACACCTCCCCCTCCGGGCTCTCTTACTGCAGTTTTAAAAGCCATTCATCTTGTCATGGGCAGGACAGGCCCTCTCTGCCAGTTGCTGGATTTATCGACACTTAATCCCGAAGCAGTTGACTTAGTATCAAAGCAGGGAACTGTGACGTCTGTATAGGGTGATGATAGCAGGTTAGAGATTAAACTGTTACTCTTCCATCATCATCCACCTTTGAAGCAATCATAACCACTACCTACATATGCTCAGAGGAAAAAAAAATCATGAATTTCACATTTACTCCTCTCAAAGCACCAGATTACATGATTATAGAGAACCCCTTAGGCAGCTGGTCAGAGAATGACAATTTAAGACAGTCTGATGACTTCAACAAGGTTATGAAAACTTAGATATTTTTACTTGCTTCAGTTTTTTTTTTTACATGTGTGATGAATTTCAAAGCAAATCCTCACTTTAGAAATGAAGGGTTTTTTTGTTGTTCTTTTTTTTTTTAAGGCGCGGAGGGGAGGTTGGTTCTGGGATTGACCAGGGCCTTGCACTTGCTAAGCATGTCGGACCACTGAGCTACCTGCAGCCCCAAGTGACTTGTGGGTGGTCCATTGTAGGTTAAGTTTATCACTTAGGTACAGTGTACGTCTTTTGTTAAAAGCCAGTCTCCTCTGTCTTAGCAGGTTGACTGTTGTCCAAAAGCAGCACTTACTTGGTGCCCAACCGACCTTCTGGCACAGCCTTATTTGAAAGCCAGATTGGTAGGTAGTTGATACTCTCCATTTCTTTCTTTCTTTTTTAAAATATATTTTATTTGTTTTTTAAATTTTTTTTATTTATTTGAGAGTGACAGAGAAAGAGGGAGAGAGAGAGAGAGAGAGACAGGGAGAGAGAGAATGGGCGCGCCAGGGCTTCCAGCCACTGCAAACGAACTCCAGACGCGTGCGCCCCCTTGTGCATCTGGCTAACGTGGGACCTGGGGAAGCGAGCCTCGAACCGGGGTCCTTAGGCTTCACAGGCAAGTGCTTAACCGCTAAGCCATCTCTCCAGCCCTTATTTGTTTATTTGAGAGAGAGTGAGAATGTGCCAAGGTCTCTAGCCACTGCAAACCAACTCCAGATACATGCGCCCCCTTGTGCATCTGGCTTATGTGAGTCCTGGAGAGTCAAACTGGGATCCTTTGGCTTTGCAGGCAGATGCCTTAAGTGCTGATCCATCTCTCCTGCCCCTGTTTTTGTTTGTTTGTTTGCTTGCTTTTTAACAAAGTGTCTCACTGTAGCCCAAGCTGGCCTGGAATTTACTATGTAGTCTCAGGCTGTTCTCAAACTCATGTAATCCATCTACCTCTGAATCCTGAGTGCTGGGATTAAAGGCGTGCGCCACCATGCCCAGCCTCTCCATTTCTTCTTCTTAGACCAGTTCTTAACACAGGTCTGCTTTTTATTTTGGCCTTAATATATATATGTATATATGTATACATGTATACATGTATGTATGTATGTATGTATGTATGTATGTATTCATTCTTCTCCTAAAGACCATTTCATCCCCTCTGTTGGAATGGAAACCTTTTGCTCTTCCTCTCTATTCTGCAACTGTCCTTTACTACTTGGTTTTTCCAACTGTTCTGAGTATTCACATTATATTTTAAAAGGTAGTAAGACATCGAAGCTTATGTAATCATGTGGGATTATATTTACTTATACAGCCTTATAATTATGTCAAATAACTTGCTTTCTCTCCGTAATCATCACATCTAAGTCTTAGATGTATAATTTACTAGTTTCAGTAGATTACAAAATACTCATTGGAACATGGCCTACATCCTTCAGACGTCTGTAGAAGGTATGAATGGCATGTAGTTTCGCCGGCTCTGGGGGGGCTTTCTAATCCCTGACAACCTAGGCTATGCCAGGGGAAGGGCACAGCAGTAGGGTGAGCCACTTAACTTCTCAGGGCCCAGGTCTTTCATCTCTAAAATGGGTGGTCCCTAAGCCATGAGAGGTTTATGAGCCTTCCAATAGGCCGAGGGCATGCTAAGCTGCCTGGAACTTGGCTAGACCCAGTCACAGTGAATGACTTGATCTACTTTTCTTGCTGGGATGTGTGTGTTAAATGCTACGCTGCTGATCCAATTGCTAAGAGGATCTTTTCTCTCTGGGTTTTCAGTCTCCTAAGTGGATTGGTAAGGGCGGAGTGTGTTCTCACTTCTTTTCGCTGTTCATATGTAAATGCGTCCACCAATGCCTGGACATGGGTAATCCCTTGGCTCTCTGACTTGCCATTTATCTTCAGCTATAACTTCAGCTGCTATTCAAAGATGTAAATGAGGGTTTGTTTGCAGGCTGCTGCCAGGCTAAGAAGTCTTATTACCCTTTTGTCATCTCGGATTTAAAAAGCAACTTTATTTATTTATTTAAAATTTTTGTCTTCCCTCTCTCTGTTGGAATCCCAGACCTCGGTTCTGAGCATGCTGCAACCATCAGGTAGCTGTCTTGTGAGTTTTTAGTGCTTGGTAGTGCTTTCCTCCTTCGGTTTCCCAAGTATGTAACTGCAAAGGAAAACCTTATCTGTACGAAGTGCAGTACTGCCCCCAAGCCCTGATCTTGATTGACCCCTTGTGTCAACAAGTAAGGAGGGGGAGCCTGAAAGCCTCCACAGGCATCTCCGTGTTGCTTACTCAGCTGGCTGGATTTGCTTTCTTGTTCAGACACTGCACAGGGAAGACAAGGCAGCTAATGTTGGCCACATGACGGGGTGTCGTCCCCTTTCAAAGCCTATCTTCCAGTGTAAAGCCGCAGGACTGATGCTGGCCGAATTTCAAAACCTGCTACGAAGACTAACAGGCATGGATCCATCCGTCCCATCAGTTTTGTTCAGCGTAAGACCGTGGGCGCTTATTTTAAAATGTATTAGTATTGCGGTTCAAAATAGAAGGAGCTATCTAAAACCCAAAGCAGGCCCTTTAGAAAATGGTGGCTTGGAAAAAGTTGCATTTCAAAACCCAATGGCACACAGCCAAAAATACACAAAGGAAGATGAATACACTTAAATGTCTTTATCTTCAAACAAAAATGGCAGACTCACAGGTACTGGTTTCATATATTTATAAGTGTTCTGGGGAAAAGCAGGGGTATGAAAGTGCCAAAAAGGAAATGGGAGATTTATGTGGAAAAGTATGTTTAAGTATAATAACTGGAGAACTCAAGAGCATACTGAAAATTTCATTTTCATTATTGTAATCATTTTGGGCAAATATTTTCAGATCATTTTTTTTCCCCACTAAAAGCTTCTTTTTCAGATCCCAAACTGTTTCCCAAACACCCGAGTTGTAGCTGGAGATCCTCTGTATGGCCTGGTGTGTCAGTTTAGCTTATAGTCACTTATCAGCTCACTTATATTTTGCTGCAAAGTGCACCCCTGATTCTGTGGGTCCTAGCTTTCAGTGTATATAGTGAACATGTTGGACTGAGTCCTTTCTATCTCTCAGAGGCCAGAAACATTCTCTCTTATCTGTACCTCACAATATTGTGCCCAAAATAGAATTTGAACCTTCCTAGCACAACCCTGTCATTGCAGAGGTGAAAAGGCCAAGGCCCAGAGGCCTGCAGGCTTCATGTTTTCTAGTGTAAGATGAGGACTGGAAACTTCTTTGCTCAGCCAAAGGCAACTCGAGTCCACCCAAGTTCGCAGCCAGCCCAACTGTTACTTTGCATAAACCCTTTCAAGACCTTTTCCCTCACATTTCTCTTTAGTGTTTAATACATGAAACTCTGGAAATAAGACCTCCACTATCCAGATGATATTGAAGTATTCATTATTTTAGTTACTTCTGATGTCTACGAGTGGCTCGATGATAATACTTATGGTCTACTTCAACATTTTAAAATACGTTTAAAATGTTTATTCGCAAGGAGAAGGGGGAGGGAAAGAGAGTAAACGAGGAAGGGAGAGAAAGAGAATTAGCATGCCAGTGCCTCTTCTGACTGCAAACAAACTCCAGATGCATGGGTCGCTTTGTGCATCTGGCTTTACTTGAGTACTGGCCAGCCAAATCTGGGCTGTCAGGCTTTGCCAGCAAGCGCCTTCAACTGCTGACCCATCTCTCCAGCCCAGAATTTTAAAATTCCATTTTTACTTAGGCTCTCAAATCTCGAATACCTGTCTGTGTTAGCAAACAATGGACGACACGGCCTTAGAGAAGAGTAAGTGATGACATTCATGTTAGGGAGCGCTGAGGTAAGAGGGAAATCACCTCGGGGAAACTCCCAAGCCAGGATGGAGATGGGGAGAGGAAACCCACAAGTCCCCCACCTCTAGGAAAAGTCTCCCTTGTGGAGAAGAAGGGACTTACACATCTGTTTCAGGCCATTGATAGGAACCACACATCTGATTAGAATACCCCTCATCACTGTGTGCAGGGAAGGACGTGATTGGCAGGTGGACTCAAGAGGAACACTGACATAGGAAGGGCCCATGCACAGGTGCTAAGACCACAGTGTTGGGGAAGCAACAGGAAGTTATTGTTGCAGAGGAATTAGGAGGCTGTTGTTTTCAGCCATCTCGGATGAGACTGGCGCTAATCCTGCCAGGGCAGGCAAGGTGGCATCCGCGTTTCTGTAGGCCAGTCGCGAGCTAACGTCCTATCAGGTAAAAGCTACCTTGCTCTTAATCTGTGTCATGCCCATTTGCTGTGCGTAGCGACCTTTCTATATCCCTCTAGTGGCTCTTCCTCTGGAAAACCATGTCGCCGCATCTCTAGATACTAGCTATGTCCAGTGAATGCTCCTTCTAAGAGAGTAGACCCAGCAGAGGTAAACTTGTGCTCACTGAACGGTGGGAATGAGAGTGTTCGTAGCTGGACTTTCCCCAAGCACCCAAACTTGGAGAAACAACAGGCATCCATTAATAATAACAATGGGTGAGTCCTACCACACAACACGGAGAAATACAGACTGCCCCATGTAAACACAACTGAATCTCACCAACACTGAAGAGCTGACTCCAGTCGCCAAGATTCAGAAGCAAGCCCAAGTAATCTGTGGTTTTGTCAAGGTCATGAGCCCTGTTAATGACCTTTATGCTGGAGTGCATGCTGGTATGTAGGCACTTACCTCATGAAAATTCAGACACTGTTGGTATACTTCTGCATACCACTAAGAAGTTTGTTTAGCATCTAGGCTTGGTTTCCTGTCTTTCCTTCCTTCCTTCCTTCCTTCCTTCCTTCCTTCCTTCCTTCCTTCCTTCCTTCCTTCCTTCCTTCCTTCTTTTCTTTCTTTTCCTCCCTTCCTTTTGGCAAGCCCAACAGACTGCCAATTTTGTTTTTAATGTGAGAGTGACAGAAAGAGAGAGAATTGGTGTGCCAGGGCCTCTAGCCACTGAAGTCAAATTCAAGACACGTGTGTCCCCTTGTGTGCTTTTGTCACATTGTGTGTCTGGCTCACGTGGGATCTGGAAAGTTGAACGTGAGTCCTTAGGCATTGCAGGCAAGCGCCTCAACCACTACGCCCTCTCTCCAGCCCTGGGTTTTCCTTTCATGGCTCCCACTTAGAGTGCTTCTTTCTTTCCCTCTCTCTCTCTGTCCTGCTCCGACCCTTAGGTGAGTATTTTTTCCTACTCAGAGAAGAGTGAAAGGCAGGACCTTGGAACTGGCTTGTTTCTACCCCACCAACAGGCACACTCAAGAAGTTTGAAAATCACTTAGCCTCTCACTTAGTCCCCATTTTTCAACCCCATACTGGGGGTAATAACAGTTCATCTCCAGCACTTCAGACATCAAGATTTCATAATCAGCAAACCCAGTTGAGAAGCCCCTTATGTTTCTTGCCTTCATCTGTCTACTCCAGCTGTTCTGAAAATCGGAATAAAACCTCTCTGTAATTCACTCTCCCCCAATTGCGACTTGTTACTCATTTTTTTCTGCATTAATAAGGAAAATTCTGGGTGAGTTGGAAAACTTCATGTGCTCTGGTTGGGCTCCTTCTGTCCAAATAAGTGATCCAAATCCAGCCAGTTTGTTGCTGGGAAAACAGAGACACTGGAAGTTACACAGTGATCATAATAGAACGTGCTGGGGCGGGTGGGCGGAGACCCTGTGTGCGCGCGCATGTGTTTGGGTTTTAATGAAACTCATTAATTCAGAAATTAATTCCCGGCCTTTCTGCTTGAAGATTATTGTCATTCATTAACCCAGATTTTTGTGTGTGTGTGTCTTGTTTTGTTGTGTGCATCCCAAAAGGATTTTCAGTGGCCTATGAACTCAGAAACAAAGTAAGAAACTTAAAGAGAAACGAACAAAAAGTTACAGTGAAATTACTTGAGAATTACTTTCTTGAGTTTGTCTGTCCGCCAGTCCCCATTCACATTTTCTTCATCTTTAGAGGAAATTTTACCAATTAAAAAGCAGTTTAGCTGTTTGCGGCGGGCTGCACCTGTCACCCCACCCCATTACTATGGAAATGAAGCAGGAGGATGTTGAGTTTTAGGCTAGCCTGGGCTACATAGAGCAGCCCTCTTCCTTCCTGCAGCCCACGCATGTACTGTACGTGTGATAACCTCATCTTTTGCCTCTTTTTAGTGCCACTGAGTCTGGGGTTTGGACTCGTCATTACACTGCGTGATCTCCTCTGTCATACTGTCAACCTCTACAGCTTAACTAAATATATATTTTTTAAAGATAGAGGCTCCAAAATGATTGGGTTTTAAAATAGAGTGTTTCAGGGTTAGGAGTGTAGCTCAGGGGTAGAGCATTTGCTTAGCATGCCCAAGGCCTTGGGTTGGATACGCAGACCTGTGAATAATACTAATCGTAATAATAAGGTAGTGAAGCAAATAGTTATCAATGCACAAAAAGAGAATTCAAACTACCACCAATGCGGGCGTCTGGGTCTTTCTTTAGCTGCCCGCTAGAGGCCCCTCCGCTGGTGTGAAGGGTCTTGAAGTGCATGAGAAAGCTAGCAGCGAGCAGACACCATGCTTGTTGGCCATGTTGCTCATTGGATTCCCTGCTGGCCTCCTTATGAGTCTATGTATCACAGACAATTGAAAAGAAACACCCTGTGCAAATGTCATTCCAGCCTTGAAAAATTAAATTATTCATGGATTGTGATGGCAGCAAATTACTTTCTTCACCAAAGATGATATTTCTGATGTAAAAAAACAATATGAATATTAATATTTAATGCTTTTATTATGTCTGTGTATTTATGAAGAAATCAGTATTTTTAATTTTTTTTAAAATTTATTTGAGAGTGGGGGAGAGAGAGAGAGAGAATGGGCACGCCAGGGCCTCCAGCCACTACAAACGAATTCCAAATGTGTGCGCCCCCTTGTGCATCTGGCTAATGTAGGTCCTGGGGAATCGAGCCTTGAACCGGGTCCTTAGTCTTCACAGGCCAGCACTCAACCACTAAGCCATCTCTCCAGCCCCAGAAATCAGCATTTTTGAGTTATAAGGTACATAGAAGTTCTAGTTGCTTTGCCTCTTGGTTGTTTTGTTCATATGACGCTGAGGATCTAACACAGCATGTGCTGAGCCGGAGTTCTGCCGCTGAGTTACATCCCTAGACCCACATTTTGGTTTGGTTTTTGTTCGTTGTGTTTTTTGTCCCAGACAGGATTTTCCGCTAAAGCTCAGGCTGGCTTAGAACTTGCAGTCCTCCAGTCCCAGCCTCCTGAGTGCCAAGACTACAGATATGTACCCCCAAGCCTAGTTTTCTAGGAAAACTTTTATATGTGTGTGTGTGTGTATATGAGAGAGAGAGAGAGAGAGAGAGAGAGACTTCCCTTTATTGAAAGCAAAACTGGATGACTAACTGGAAGGATTTTTTGTTTGTGTTTTTGTAAAGTTCACTTTCCAGTAAATGACTTGTAAATGGCTGGCCATGGTGGTGCACATCTTCAGGCCCAGTACTTAGGAGGCTGTGGCAGGAGGATCACTGAATTCACAGTCAGCATGAGATGACATAGTGAATTCCAGGTCAGCCCAGGCTAGAGTGAGACCCTACCTCAAAAAGCAACAAAAATTACTAGTAAATTATGCTTTGAAAAACTGTTGTTGAAGCTTTTATAGTAAAGTATTTTTTTTTTTTAGCATCATTCGGAAAGGCTATAGTGATATTCAGGAAATTTTAACTTTATTTATTTATTTATTTATTATTTTTCTTTTATTTGAGAGAAAGAGAGAAAGGCAGAGAAAAAGGGCATGCCAGGGTATCCAGCCACTGCAAACCAGCCAGTTACATGTGCCACTCTATACGTCTGGCTTATGTGGGTCTGTGAAATTGAACCGGGTTCTTTGGCTTTACAGGCAAGCACCTTAACTGCTAAAACATCTCTCTAGCCCCCTTAATTTTCTTTATAAATGATAGCTGGGCGTGGTGGTGCATGCCTTTAATCCCAGCACTCGGGAGGCAGAGGTAGGAGGATCGCCAAGTTCAAGGCCACTCTGAGACTACATAGTGAATTCCAGGTCAGCCTGGACTAGAGTGAGACCCTACCCTGAAAAAAATAATTCTTAATAAATGCTTAGCCACACACAGTGTTTGATTCTTCATTGGCATTTTAGGATATGTGAATATTCAAGTTACTGTGTCATTGCTTTGAGTGTCCAGTCTTCTCCATAAGAATATACACAGTAGACAGACTTTTCTAGTTTTAATCTTTGTTCCCCCCAATGTTAATCTAGAAACATGAGTTTTACTTGGAGAACGGGTTGTAAAAACTTGTGCAGGGCTCTGGTTTTCTGTACGATCATTCCTGTGAATTTTCTCCCTTCACCTCGGTTGCTGGTAATTGCTGAGTAGAATATGAATTGGAGCATGTCTTTAGTGGTGTTTTGCGTTCTCCAGAAAGACACTCGGGGAAAGAAACAACCGGGACTGGCTTGAGTTGACAGACGTAGCAGCGGGCAGTGGTGAACACAGCTTGGTGAATTCTTGTGGCAAAAGGTTTCTCTAACTTTCTCAGCTCTCATTCTGGAAGTTCAGACACAAGTAACTTTATTTTCTAGATTTGAGTCAAAATTGAGGGTTTTGTTTTTGTTTTTGTTTTTTTTTTTTTTAGCTTCTGTTGCCGGCCTGGCTTCTTCTCCTAGCCACAGCTAACCTGGTTTTGTTTTTCCCAGACTGCCTTGCAACTAGATGCAGGTCTGTGACTGAGGCTCTGCAAACTGACTCACTTACTGTTGGCTCTTAGCTGAGTAGGTTCTTAGGATCTACGGGCGAGCCAGCAACCCTTCTCTCCTTCCCTTCTGGGAGTGACTTTCAGACTTGCACGTGATGGGGGTGACCAGCAGGTGGCAGCAGTGGTAGTGGTTCCTGTAGCAGTCCTGGCCTGCCGGGAGAGTCCGCATTGCTGCTACCTTGCCTTCATATACTTTAACCCTGCCTTTCTTTTCTTTCTGTTTGTTTTTGTTTCTTCGAGGTAGGGTTTCACTGTAGCCCAGGCCGACCTGGAATTCACTCTATTCTCAGGATGGCCTCGAACTCATGGAGATCCTCCTACCTCTGCCTCCTGAGTGCTGGGATTAAAGGCGTGCGCCACCACACCTGGCTCAATGTGTAGCCCAGGCTGGCCTCGAATTCCTGATTCTACTGTCTCAGCCTCTTCAGCAATTTCTTACCGGCGTGTACCACCTCAACCAGCCCCCTTCTCTTTTCTTTTTTTTTCTCCCTCCATCCTTCCTCCTCTTTTTTTTTTTCCTCTCTCCTTCTCTTTTTCCCTCCCTCCTTTCCTACCTCTCTTTTTCTTTCTGGCAGGTTCTCATATATCCAAGTCTGGCCTTGAACTCCTGTTATAGCCAAGAATGACTTTGAACTCCTGATCTTTATGACTCTACCTCCCAAGTGCTGAATGCTGGGGTTATAAGTGAGTGCCTCTCCAACGTCCTTATGTGGAACTGGGAAGTGACCCCCAGGCTAGGCAAGCACTCTACTAGCCGGGCCGCATCCCCAGCCCGCACTCCCTTTGCAAAGGTGCTGTCTGTCTCGGTCCAGCGATCTGCTGTTCTCCGAGTGTGGAGGATGGTTAGATGTTCCTAAGCTCTCCCCATTCCTGAACTTGTGCCTCACCTCAGTCATGTGTCACTACAGCTGGAAAAGGTCAGCACCTTGCTTTGTTTGTTCATGGTAGGGTCTCACTCTAGCCCTAACTAACCTGGAACTCTCTCTGTAGTTCAGAGGAACAGAACTGATAGAATGAGTTATGTTAAAAAGGGAATTGCCAGCCGGGCGTGGTGGCGCACGCCTTTAATCCCAGCACTCGGGAGGCAGAGGTAGGAGGATCGCTGTGAGTTCGAGGCCACCCTGAGACTACATAGTGAGTTCCAGGTCAGCCTGGGCCAGAGTGAGGCGCTACCTCTAAAAACAACAACAAAAAAAAGGGAGTTTATTGAATTAGCTTATGGTAGTCCAATAGCAGTTGCAGGCCCAGGAGTCAAGGAACCCGGTATCTGCTCAGTCCACATTGCCGGATGCGTCAGCAGTCCTGATCCGGCAGCACTGAAGGCCTGGAGGCTTCCAGAGGAGCCGCTGGTCTTCAGTCCACCGGGGTCTTCAGTCCACACTGGTCTTTGACCCGTGCTGGAAGGCAGTAAGCAGCCCCAGCAGCCAAGTGGAAGGAAGGAAGGGACTGTTTTCACCCAGATCTTACTTATATAAAGTCCCTCTCTGAGCAGGGCCGCCTGCTCTGGGGGAAGGACTTCCTCCTTCAGTTAATCCTTCCTAGAAGTAACCTCAGAGACCCACCAAGAAGGGATGACTGTGGATTACTAAACAGACCAAGGCGACAACACCTTCACCATCACAGCCTCCCTCCTGCCGGGATTAATGACATGCATCACCAGGCCCAGCTAAGGTCGGCTTCTTTAAAAGGAATCTTTTACTATTATTTTTCCTGCATGCACTTTGGTCGTGCAAATAGGATTTCTGCAAAGTCCTAGAGTGGGGTGATGTTTCACCTCTTCACCTTTTCATCAGTGCTAGTTTACCTTGGGCTTACACTTCTGGTGTTTCCAATTCTGTTTTACATGTCACTAAAATTTTCCTAAGATGTAGATCACTGTCTTGCACAGAAACGTTTGATGTTCAGTTACTTCCAGCTTCACAAAGCCTGTCAGGCTTGACAGGCTAAGGCCATCACCACTGTTCCTGAGCTAACTGAACAGCCATCCCCGAAAGCCACTTTGTCACTGTGTCTGGCTGGTAGGTTGTCCCAGGAGGCTCCAATGCAGACGGAGGTGTAACAGAGGGTTTGTTAAATTCATGTGCAGTACTTACAAGGTCAAGGGAAAGGGCCTGGGGAGCAAGATCCAAGTGGCGCTCTCAGGAAGGACTCTCTCACCACCCACTTGGCTACAATCAAAGCTGGCACCCAGTTTTTGACCCCAAGTGCACCCTGTCTCACCTGGACAGAAACTGCACATGTCTGTCTCTCACCTCCCTGAAAACACACCGAGACTTCATTTTCCTCAACAGTGACACTTGCCAGCAGAACTCCAAGTTCACCATGGACCCCTGCTTCGCAAATACGAGGCCAAGCACTGATGTCCACGTGCGGGAGTCTGGGAAAGGCGGTGTGCTCTGCCGGACAGCTCGCCTGCGACCGGAGGGGCGGCGTGTCCACTGTTGTTCCCCTGAGACTCAGCGCTCTCGGCTCACCTGTGACACGCCCTCTTCTCTGTGCCTTTGCCTCTGCTTTTTTTTTTTTTTTTGTCTACTTAGGATGGGGCTCACATTCTTCTTCTAAGAAGCTCCAGTAAAGTCTAGCTCATAGACACCTACCATGTCCAGTTTTCCTTTTTAAATTATTTTCTTTTATTTTAGTTATTTGAGAGAGAGAAAGAGAGAAAGAGGGACATAGAGAGAGAGAGAGGGAGAACAGCAGGGCCTCCAGCCACTGCAAACGAACTCCAGATGCATGCACTACCTTGTGCATCTGGCTTACATGGGTCCTGGGGAATCGAACCTGGGTCCTTTGGCTTCACAGGCAAATGCCTTAACCACTAAGCCGCCTCTCTGGCCCCCACTTACAGGTATGCACTCTGTAATTTAAGTTGTACCTAAATTCCATTTTATTGCATCTGTCGTCTTCGATCCAGTAAAATTCCTCGTGGTCTGGGATAGATTGCTTTTTCACTGTGTCACTCCATCAGAGGGTATACTGGCTCTTCAAAAGTTAATGTGTGCCCGGTTCCATCTTCCAGGAGCCCAGGTCTTAGCTGGGAGACATAGGGCACAGTAGTAGTGTAGCTAAGCGCAGAGAATGGGTAATCTGTTCTCCAGGAGCAAGGGTCTAGAGATGGAAAGGCTTCCTGCTGGGAAGGTATCTTCATCTTGGTATTTGCAGAGTCTAGGGTCATGCCTGGGGGTGGGTGTTGAATCTCTAATGAGTGAGACAAGACTACACATGGATCATATGAGTTCTTTTTCTTTTTATTTTTTTGGTTTTTCTAGGTAGGGTCTCACTCCAGCCCAGGCTGAGCTGGAATTCACTATGGAGTCTCAGGGTGGCCTTGAAATCACAGCAGTCCTCCTACCTCTGCCTCCCGAGTGCTAGGTTTAAAGGTGTGCGCCCCATGCCTGGCTTAAATGAGTTCTTTGAAATGACTGTTTCTCCAGTTCAAAGCTCTCCACTGATATGAAAGCCCACAGGTAATTTGACATCATTTATTAATGCATAAGATCAAACCCTCTCAAGCTATTTTGTTAAGGTGTTATTCTTCCCATAATTTATTCACTTCATGAAATAATTGCATGCCTACTGTGTATTAGACATGGAGACAGGGCTCTTCAACCTCAGAATTCAGTGAGCCATGCCCTCTGTGGTATAGTCAAGGTCATGTGTCTGCTGGGAGATTTAGCCACTAATCAGATCACTATCCATAAACAAGTGGTAGTGTTATAAAAGAGAAGTACTGGTTTCAGCCAGAAGGCATCACGGATCTGAAGAGAGTTGGGACATCAGAAGACATTTGCTTAAGCTGAGGCCCAAAGGATGATAGGAAAAGTCAATGAAAAGCCAATCCAAAAAAGGAGCTTTTTCTATTAGTTCTCACTTCCTCCCTTGCTCACTAGCACCTGTCCGCATTTGATTGCCAATATACCTGGTATTTTAGGAAATAAATTTGTTTCAACACATGGGGAAGCTATCCCAAAAATCATATTCATTAATGTACATTAGATAAAATAGGCAAGCTGGCACATACCAGTATTCCCACCACTCAGGAGGCTGCAGCATAATGATCATGAGTTCAAAGTCAACCCGGACTATACGAGACCCTGTCTCAAAACAAACACATAAAAAGGGCTGGAGAGCCAGGTGTGGTATGTGTGTGTGTGGGGGGGGGAATTAACATGGGATATTTGTTTATAATCATGGAAAATGCTAATAAAAATTAAAAAAAAAAACAAAAAACTGCTCCTGGTCAGGTGATTTCTGCCAGCAATGTGAACCTGACTGCAACAGTAAACTTGGTACTGAGGAGTGGGATTGCTGCTAGACACCTGACTGTGTGGCTTTGGCCTTTTGAAGCTGATTTTCAAGAGGAATGTGGAAGGATTTGAAACCTTGGCCTAAGAGATGCTTTGCAGTTCTATAAGTACAGCTTGATGGACTATTCTAGTTAAAGGTGAAAGATCTGAATGCAGTAATAACTATGGACTGTGAGGTTTGGCTTGAGAGGGTGAGAAAGAGCTTTGCCTGAACGAGGCTAGAAACAGTTTGTATGAGAGGCTTGCTGTTATGCTCATGTCCTGAGAACTTGTGCAGGATTGCTTTGTGTAGAAATGGGCTGGTGTGAGCAGAGGGATATAGCATAGAAATGAAATCCTTGGGCTGAAATTTCTGTCCATTCAGCTGCAATTATATGAGAGGTTACAACCATTGATATTGGGCAGCTGACCTACCTGCACTAGGGCAACAGGAAGAATGTGGGCTCTTTTGAAGGGGTCTGAGTGCTCAAGGAGTGTCCTGTTCTTCAAAGTCTGCTTTATACCCTCCTGGATTAACAAGTTAGCACCATACCTTATGGAGTATAAGAAATGCAGACAAGAAAGGTCATTGAATTTGCAGCACAGTTTTGTGTTTTGGAAACAGCCATGGGCAGTGTGGAGCAGGTTTGCTGGATTGCCTGCAGGGAGACCTGATGGAGTCATGAGGCTGAACCATGGGTTGCAGTGGAGACCCAGTGGAGATGCTGGGACCATGAGATGGCTGCTAAGGAAAGCTCCTGGCCCCAGATGAAGTTTTCCAGGACTGTTAGTAGCCTAGCTAGAGGGGCGAAATTGGAACTTCAGAGAATTGTTGCTGGTTAGAATTATCAGACTTGGAGATTTGTCATTGACTAGAGTTGTTGGACTTGAAGCTACAGAGTTTGATATTTGCCCTGTTTAAATCTTATGTTGGGAGGCCAATGCCTTATCCATTAGGCTACTGGGGCTTTAAATCTTATGTTGGTTGAGTATTTCTTTGCTATGCCCAATGCCATCTTTTGCAGTGGGAGGGTTTATTTTGTGCCATTATGGGTTTTGGGGGGATTTTTTGGTATTATGGCTCAGTGAAAAGACCTTGGACTATGGGGATGTTTGAACATCACTGGGATTATAAAAACTATGGGACTTGTAAAGTTGGACTGAATGCATTGTATTTTATATCATGTATAATTATCAGTTTATGGGGATCAGGGTCAGATTGTGGTGGTTTGATTCAGGTGTACCCATTAACCTAGGTGTTTTGAATGCTAGGTTCCCAGCTGGTGGAGATTTGGGAATTAACACCTCGCGGAGGCAGTGTACTGTTGGGGGCGGGCTTATGGTTTTTGTAGCCAGTTTCCCCTTGCCAATGTTTGGCACACTGTCCTGTTGCTTTTGTCCACCTTATGTTGGCTAGGAGTGATGTCCACCGTTTGCTCATGCAGTCGGTTTCCTCTGCCTTCGTGGAGCTTCCCCTGGAGTCTATAAGCCCAAATAAGCCCCCTTTTTCCCCAAAAGCTGCTCTTGGTTGGGTGATTTCTGCCAGTAATGTGAACCTGACTGCAACAGATAGAGACCCTGTCTCAAACACACACACACATGCGCACACTAGGTGAGCATATACAATATCTATATGGATTTCTTATTTCATAGTTGCAAGTTTTTTTTAAATACTTTTTTGTCCATTTTTTATTTATTTGAGAGTGACAGACACAGAGAGAAAGACAGATAGAGGGAGAGAGAGAGAATGGGCGCGCCAGGGCTTCCAGCCTCTGCAAACGAACTCCAGACGCGTGCGCCCCCTTGTGCATCTGGCTAACGTGGGACCTGGGGAACCGAGCCTCGAACCGGGGTCCTTAGGCTTCACAGGCAAGCGCTTAACCGCTAAGCCATCTCTCCAGCCCAATATTTCAAGTTTTAAAGGGAATTTTTTAAAAAAAATTGTATTCATTTGTTTTATTTGAGAGAGAAAGAGGAAGATAGAGTGAGAGATAGAATGGACACGCCAGGGCCTTTAGCCAGTGCAAATGAACCCACATGCATGTGCCACCTTGTGCATCTGGCTTACATGGCTTCTGGGGAGTCAAACCTGGTCCTTTGGCTCCATAGGCAAGCACCATAACTGCTTGGCCATCTCTCTAGCCCAAGGGAACTTTTTTTTTTTTTTTTTTTTTTTTTTTTTTTTTTTTTTTTTTTTTTACTGACGTGTGTGTCTGTCTGTGTTTGTGTGTGGGTGCAGGCATATGTGGAGGTCAGAGGGCAACCTTGAGTGGCATCCTCTGGAGTGCTGTCTACTTTTTGGCTACGGGGCCTGTCTTTGGCTTGGAGCTCATCAGTTAGGCTAAACGGGCCAACTCGTGAGCTCCAGGGATCCTTGGCTGTCCATGCCTCTCCAGCACTTGGATTATAGACACACACCATGCTAAGCATTTTTATATGGGTACTGGGAATCAAACTCAGGTCCTTGTGCTTGCAAGGCAAGTGCTTTAGTGACTGACTTGTCACCCCAGCCCTTGAGGGGAATTTTTATGCAGGTTAGAAAATCATAGTATTATAAGGTGCATGTCTTTTAAATTCTCTAAGCTCTTTCCTGACTCCGCCCACTTCTATAAAGGTTTCCTGACATCACATTCTATCAATTTTTGCACAGCACCAAGGCTTACATTGTGCACGGTGGAAGATGTGATTTTGGCTCTGGCCCTCTCAGGAAATACCAGTGGGGGTTCGGCCCTATGTAGCGTACAGGACACATTAGATAAAGTTCTTTTCAAGTGTTTGAATTAAATGTTAGAACTAGAGTATTCCTAGATTAAGTGAGATGAGGGGAGAAGTACAGTTTATTGGGACTACCCATGTGCCATGGAGAATAGAGGCCACAGTAAGGAGACCCCCATGTAGACTGGATAGAGAGAGTTCTCCAGTCCTCCTGTGGGAATCTCCTGAAAGCTCTCTCTCGTCATTTGCATATTCAGTCCTCTGCCCCAAGACTTCCTAATGAAGCCCTCCACCACTGTGAGGCTCTGAGCAGATTCTGCACACCAGCGTGCTCTGAATGGAGCATTCATGTGGCCATTCAGCAGGTCTAGTTTGGGTGCAATTCTAAGTCAGATTATACAAGAAGCTGTTTGTCATATACAGCAGCTGCAAAAAGAAGAGGCTGGGTTTTTTTTTTCTTTTTTTTTTTTAGGGGCTGGGGTGTGAAATGCACTATTTGTGAGGCTAGAAAGTTCAGAATGTAGAGTTACCCTTTGGAGGAGGAGTTGCAGTGGTATTGCTGAAGAGAGAGAGAGAGAGAGAGAGAGAGAGAGAGAGAGAGAGAACGAGACAGTGAGCAAGAGGTGGTACATTTTCCCCGCTTTCGTCATGGTGCAGCCTCTGCGTTCTGCATAGAAGCTCTGGGGTTTTCTGTGATGATGAGTGTGATATACCATCTGGAGTCTGTGGCTGACCCCACTATCAAGTGGGGTTTCGTTGGTGAGTGGTTCTCTCTGGCAAACTGCTGGGATAATTAAATTCTAGCCCGATTGAAGATGGTTGTGTGTAAGTATCAAGCGGGTATGGCAAATGGCAGCTATCTTAAACCATTGATAACCTGAACAGATATTTAAATAAATATGTGTTTGTGACTAAAAAGAGACAGGGGCAGCTTCGTTTCAATGTTTGGTTTGCTTTGGTGCTGGAGTTCCAAACCCAGGGCTCTGCGCATGCTCGGCAAGCTATCTCCGAGCCACACTCGAGCCCCCAAACGTGTCACTGTGGGATGATTTACATGGCTTGTTGCACACGTGGAGACGGGTGCTTCCAAATCTACTCATAAATTTGAGTCCATCTGACTCTTCTACACTGTCGCACAGTAACAAAGAGGTTTGGAAGAACTGTTTGGCATTGTAAGATCCTGTTTCATTTTCTCCCCTAAATTCCATCTGTTTGGTTGTTTGTGATAGCATCTCACTACTAATAGCCCAGGCTGACCTGGACTTCACTGTGTAGACCAGGCTGACCTTGAACTTGAGGTGATCCTCCTCCTCCTCCTCCTGCCCACCCAAGTGCTCAGATTACAGTCGTGCTCCATGGCACCAAAATCACTAAATAACTTTTCATTCTAGCTCAAGAGTTTATGTCTCTTTTCTTTACTGTTGGTTTGGTTCTTAGGGTTGTTGATTTTGTTTTTGTTTTTGGTTTATTTATTTATTTTTTTTTAAACTCATGCTTTTTCATTAGTGAAACCCAAACAGCAAATGGCTGCAGGGTGTCTGTAATAACCCCAGCACCTGGACAACTGAGGCAGGAAGAACTTGAACTCCAGGCTAGTCTCGGCTACTTAGTGAGCTACTCTCAAAGAAGACAGAAAACAATAAGAAAGAAGTGGGTTCTAATTATGAAATATCCACATGATTCCTAGCTGCATAGTTTGACCAAGTGTGGAAACATTAGATGCAAAAGGGCTGGTGCTAAGCCAGGTAGGTGGTGGCAGCTCATGCTTTTAATCCCAGCTCCCGGGAGGCAGAAGTAGGAGGATCGCCGTGAGTTCAAGGCCACCATGGGACTCCATAGTGAATTCCAGGTCAGCCTGGGCTAGAGTGAGACCCTACCTTGAAAAAACAAAACAATAAATAAATAAAATAAAAAGGGGGGGGTGCCTATTGCTGATCTTACTCTTGCCTACTACGACCTTATTTTGCCCAGTGGTGAAAAACTCCATTGTTATCCTTCCTGCTTTCCGTGTTGTGCCTCCTGGGTGCTGATGCAGAGGGGCCGAGCGTGTTACTCTCACGTAGCCCCGGCTGTTACCTGGTAGCGGCTTTACTGCTTTGCTTCCCATTTGATTTTTCATAGACTCTCTGTGGGACTAATTACACTGGCTCTGCAACCACCACGCCGCCCCTCCCTCCGACGCCGGGTCCTAATTGTATTGCCCCCTAGTCACTGGAAATGCCAGCGGGCGCCGAGTGGTATCGCTTCAGAAATCTCCGCTGGGGAAACCTTGCTTGAGAACTATTGGGATACTGATGACTAGATTTCCATTGAATACTTGGCGTTTTCGTCTTTGCCACTTGCTCTCATTTGCTGTGTACTGTTTAAAAACAGTGCTACCTTTGCCAAACGGCAAAGAAAAAGGCCCGTGAAAATGCTTGAAAAGTGGGAGCTTGTGGGGAGGTTCTGTTCCTGGCGCAGGTCCTGCCTTCATTGTAACGCCTTCATAGCACTCAGTGCTTCATTAGGAGCTGTGGTTATGCTCTACCATGTGAGCCAGCAGTTCCCCTCGCAAGAGCACTTGTACACAGCAGCTTATTAATTGTAACGTCCATCCGAACTATATGTGACACAGCGTAAGAAATAGAAAAAGCCGGGCGTGGTGGCGCACGCCTTTAATCCCAGCACTCGGGAGGCAGAGGTAGGAGGATGGCCATGAGTTGGAGGCCACCCTGAGACTACATAGTGAATTCCAAGTCCACCTGGGCCAGAGTGAGATCCTACCTCAATAAAAAAATAAAATAAAAGGAGGGAAAGCGGGGGAGGAGGAGGAGGAGAAGAAGGAGAAAACATCAAGTGTGATCATTCCATTGCTTGCTGAGTAATTAGGTCTGAGGTCTGCAGCAGTAGTTCAAGGGTACAGCACTGGCTTAAGGACCTAGATTCCATCTTCCGTACCACCAAAACCAAAATGCTCAGTTTCCCTTTTCCCCCACCCAAGTACTAACCAGGCCCGACCCTGCTTGCTTAGCTTCCAAGATCACACGAGCTCAGGTGTGTTCAGGATGGTATGGCTGTAGATGTATCCCTTTTCTCTAAACCGTCATGCTTATTGATTGAGAAGAACTTAGGAAAATCTCATTTTTCCTTTGGTCTTTTAAAGTTAACTATTTGTGGGCTGGAGAGATGGCTTAGCGGTTAAGCGCTTGCCTGTGAAGCCTAAGGACCCCGGTTCGAGGCTCGGTTCCCCAGGTCCCACGTTAGCCAGATGCACAAGGGGGCGCACGCGTCTGGAGTTTGTTTGCAGAGGCTGGAAGCTCTGGTGCGCCCATTCTCTCTCTCTCCCCCTATCTGTCTTTCTCTCTGTGTCTGTTGCTCTCAAATAAATAAATAAAAATTTTAAAAAAAAAGTTAACTATTTGTCATAGTCTTGGGAAGTGTGACTTTAGAATCATCCCTTGAAATGAAAGCTTTCCTGAAGGCCGTTGTTGGAAAGTGTCACCTTCTGCCATTATATTGAAGTGGATCTCCTTTATCTTAGCCCTTGCCATTCAATAATGTGGCTGCTAGCTTATTGAATCAGAAATGTTTGACATGGTTATAATTCAGGGCAGTTCTTGAATCTGGGCTTGGTTGCAAGCAGTAGCTAGTTGATGTGCAACCTTCCTCTGCTGGGTTTAAAGGCAAGCGCCACCACTCCAGACATCCACACACGAATTTCTGGAGATATAGTATCAACCTTATGCAAATTTAGTCTCAAAGATTCTTGTACGATGATCTGGCTCTGGTGGGAGAAGACAAGGATATTCTTTTGAGGCCTGACTATAAAGGAAAGCAGTGTGTTCATTTTTACTAGATTACCTCTCATTTTTACATACCTGTTTTTCACTGAGTGTCATGGTGTTCCCTATAGATGGCAGACCTCACTTCATTTTGTTAATTCCTCCCTGTAGCATTTAATTCTTTGTTTTAGGAAATCTCTCTGCTCCCACCCTTTAGTCTATGCTGAAAATTCTACTCAAGTATAGATTACTTAATAGGTTTGGTAACCCCGTCAATCAAGTAGGTCCTTAATACTACCCAATTTTAAAAATATAAGACAGCTCTCAGAGCATTTAGCTAATCCCATGGTTTATCAAGGTAGGATTTCACTCTAGTCTAGGCTGACCTGGAATTCACTCTGTATTCTCAGGATGGCCTTGAACTCACGGTGATCCTCCTACCTCTGCCTCCCGAGTGCTGGGATTAAAGGCATGCGCCACCACACCCAGCTAATCCCATGATTTTTAAATTAGAGCTCTAGGATCATTCCATTATACATTGGCATTTCATTCCACAGTGAAATTTTCTTTTTGTTCCTCAAAGATTTTATATAAATTTTAAAAAAGGGTTGGGCGTAGTGGTTCACACTTGTAATCCCAGCACTCAGGGAGGCAGAGTAGGAGGATCACCATGAGTTCAAGGCCACCCTGAGACTACAGAGTGAATTCTAGGTCAGCCTGGGCTAGAGCAAGACCATGCCTCAAAAAATAAAAATAAAGCATCAGGATTTTTTTCCTTTCAAATTTAAAAATTCATTTACCAGCCAGTTGTGGTGGCACATGCCTTCAATCTCAGCACTTGGGAGGCAGAGGTAGGAGGAGCTTGATGAGTTCAAGGCCACCCTGAGACTCCATAGTGAATTTCAGGTCAGCGTGGACTAGTGTGAAACCCTTCCTCAAAAAAAAAAAAAATTGTTTCTCTTAAATTATGTTTGCTCTTAATATATAACTATATTAAATTTGAAAAGGACAGAAAATACATTTTAATTTTCAAGTAATTGAAAAGCATTCTCTAAGATGTGTTAGACCCTTCTTATGCATTCAGAAAAGGAAAATGAGTTGACTCTGCTCTGCTATGTCCATACACATTATTTCCCCCATGAAAGGAGCCTGTATACACCTCATATGGAATGAATTGTGTAAGTTGTCACTTCTTGGATGGAAGAATTGAGCTATGTGACACCATTAGGAATAACTCAGGTATAAGCAGTGTGCAGTTAATGATATGTCCATTCTCTCCTTGCAAGACACAGCTCACTTTTGAGGAGACTGCCCTTGAAGTAAAATGACATATTTTTAAAATAGTGTTATTAAAACCATGTCAAAGAATGCTTCCTAAGGAAAGCTAACATTTGAATTATTACTTAAGAAATGAGATGTGCCAAGCCGTGCACCAGGAGCCGAGTGTCCGAGTTGGTTAACAGCCTATGCGATGGCGCGGAGGTGGAAGGAAGTGTGGCTCCCCGCCTCACTGGCCCCTTCTCAGGCCCTGCGCTGGGTTTGCTGCAGGCTGCGTGTGTGTGGAAAGAAAGGGGGTAGATTCATGCTCTTTTGAGGTTCTCTGCAGCTGTAATTATAGGAGCCTATTGAAGGCCCCCTTTCTTCACTTTGCATGCAATGCCCTTACATGTCATTCATTCCAACCTCAAGGCCTGTGCCTCCATCAGCCACACTCCATTTCCACCATCTGAGGCCCCACCCTATGCTAGGGAGACTTTGCACCCTTCCGTCCAGGAAGGCCGGCTGAACTTTCAATGCTCTGTCAGCGTGGCTCTTTGTGCATTTTGGATTTTCGATTCGGGGTTTCTCTTTTGGTGGCTTGTTTTCTGTCTGCTTTGCCTCTCATTTGTTCACTGTTGGTCACATGACTGTTGGAGTATGGTGGCTTGTCTACACTGGCCATAGTGGTAGCAGATGTCTTGAGATGGGCTGAACATATGGGAGCAGTGGTACTGGGTTAAATTATTAACTAGGACCCACATGTAGAGTCTAGAGAGAAGGGTGTTTCTTAGCATCCATATTAACTGACAGAGTGGATGCTGGATCAAGTTCCCTCGAAAGAATCAATTTCTTATCATCTCGAAGGTTTCCCTTTCTGCCTCTAGCCATCGCCCAGTCCCATCCTGGTAACAGGAGATTTCCATTTGTGTTTTGCAATGTATTATAAGGCCCATCATTAAACATTAATTCAGAAGCAGAAAAACGGGTCACTGTATCAATGAAGTTCTACGCTGTTGGTGATTTTTAATGTGCCTTTGTGAGATAACTAAAATAATTCTTCATGAGTATCCATCACCAAACACAAGGTTCCATTTTGTGGAAAGCCTTTCTATAATATTACCATTTAAGTGTGTGTGTGTGTGTGTGTGTGTGTGTGTGTGTGTGTTATAAATGGTAATTTTTAGAATCTTCTACAATCTCTTACTAAATAAGTACATTCATTTTGTTTTATTGATCCAGAAGGCTTTTATTATCTGGTGTTTTCCAGGGCTTCCAATGAGAATGAAAAACACAACAAATAAATATATCAAAGCATTTAAAAAGTGTACTTCAAGCATTTAAACCACATAAAGATAATAAGCTAATCTAAATTAGTTATGTATAGTTTTCCATTTTAGTTGTTAAGCTTGATTTTCAAAATAGCATAAAAATTAGCAAGTAGTAAAAGCATTACCTATAGATAAGGTTAGGCTGACGAATTTTCTACTTATACAGCTAAAGTTCCCCTGAGAAATACTTAAACTGATCTTTTTTTGGGGGGGAGGGTTCAAGGTAGGATCTCACTGTAGCTCAGGCTGACCTGGAATTCACTATGTAGTCTTAGGGTGGCTTTGAACTCTTGGCAGTCTTCCTACCTCTGCCTCCTGAGTACTGAAATTAAAGGCGTGCACCACCACGCCTGGCAAACTGATTATTTTTTTAAAGTTTTTTTATTTATAAACACACACACACACACACACACACACACACACACAGAGAGAGAGAGAGAGAGAGAGAGAGAGAGAGAGAGAGAGAGAGAGAGAGAGAGGGAGAGGGTGAGAGAGAATGGGCATGCCAGGGCATCTAGCCAATGCAAGTGACCTCCAGATGTACACCCCACTTTGTACACGTAGCTTTATGTGGGTCCTGCGGAATTGAACCCGGTCGTTAGGTTTTGCAGGCAAACCTAACTCCTGAGCTATCTCCTTCTCACACAGAGATCTTTTAACACATAGCTCTGATCCGAATTCTGTGTCAGGTTTTTCCTTCTCTTTGTCCCTTTTCTAGCCTAGACAAACACCGTAACATTCGTTGATTATGTATTTCATTTTCAGTTAATCAAGACTTCAAAATGCATATCTGTACACACAATGTGTGCCTATGTGTGTAATATGATGTAACCATGCCCCATTTCTAAATGTAATTCCTAGGTATAATATTTTAAAATGTTCTTTTAAAATCATTTTTGTTGGGCTGGAGAGATGGCTTAGCGGTTAAGCGCTTGCCTGTGAAGCCTAAGGACCCCGGTTTGAGGCTCAGTTCCCCAGGTCCCACGTTAGCCAGATGCACAAGGGGGCGCACGCATCTGGAGTTCGTTTGCAGAGGCTGAAAGCCCTGGCCCGCCCATTCTCTCTCTCTCTCCATCTGTCTTTCTCTCTGTGTCTGTTGCTCTCAAATAAATAAAAATAAAAAATAAAAAAAATCATTTTTGTTTAACAGTATGAAAATTTTGGGATTCGATGCCACACTAAGTGTCGTTGATGGTGTGGGGATGGAGACTGTGTTTAGGCATTCTGGGAACGTCCATGGCTCTGTGCTTAGAACACTTATAGTTTCAGCAGATAATCTTTTTTGTTTGTTTTTTTTTTTTAGAGGTAGGGGTTTGCTCTAGCCCAAGTTGACTTGGAATTAGTCTCAGGGTGACTTTGAACTCACAAGTGATCCTCCTACCTCAGCCTCCCATTAAAGGCGTGTGCCACCATGCCTGGCTT
This sequence comes from Jaculus jaculus, assembly GCF_020740685.1. Classification (NCBI taxonomy): domain Eukaryota; kingdom Metazoa; phylum Chordata; class Mammalia; order Rodentia; family Dipodidae; genus Jaculus; species Jaculus jaculus. The sequence continues at coordinate 27,002,466 of NC_059110.1, forward strand.
TCAGCAGATAATCTGATATTAAGCTTATGCTTTCTAGCTGTGCCAGGGTGAAAGCACAGTGATAACAGAGGCCCTTACTGAATAGCTGAGCCCTGCCCCTGTACTTGGTAGGATCTCGGGCTACGATCACAGGATCTGAGCATGCTTTCTCCTTTCAGGCATTTGTGATTCTTAAAACATAAAATAGATTTGCTATTCTTAATCTAAAATGTTTGAGATTAGAACTGTTTTAAATTTTTATTATTTATTTATCTATCTGAGAGAGTGATAGAGGAAAAGAGAGAGGGAGAAAGAATGAGAACGGGTGCGCCAGGATCTCTAACCACTGCAGATGAACTCCAGATGCACATGTCACCTTGTGCATCTGGCTAATGTGGGTCCCGGGGAATCGAGCCTTGGTCCTGAGGCTTTGCAGGCAAACTCCTTAACCATTAAGTCATCTCTCTAGCCCCTGTCTTAGATTTATAAGGGTTTTTTTTTTTTTTTTCCTTTAGTAGTTGCATATACACAACGAGTTCTTTTGGAACCCAAGTCTAACCATGAAACTCATTTTACTTACTGTGCGCACCCTGTACATATAGCCCAAAGGTAATTTTGTGCAATATTTTTGCACCTCCATTTTGACTCTGATCCATCTCGCGCAGTCAGGCTCAGATTTTAGATTACTTGAGATTTTCAGATTAGGGATGTTCACCTGTATTAATTGTTGGAAATTGGGCGGTAGCCCAAGGGGTTGGGAAGAGTGAATTCTGGCCTCCTTACTTCAGTGTGGATTGTTGCACCAGGGTCCTCCTTTTCTACTGTAGGTCTGTTTAAAGGCAGCCCTGGTCCCTCTGTCCTTAAACTCCTGCAGGGACTCTGCATTCCAGCCTCTGATGGCAAGCAAGGCCCTGCAGTTCTGTCCCCTACCCCTGCCTCCTGGCCTTGCCCGGGTCTCTCTCATTACTCCCCGCAGCACTGTGCAGGGGCATCCACCACGTGTATACACGCTCACCTGTGAATGTTCCCCGGCCATGTCCTGCTGCTGCTTCCCCCCGCCCCCCATCTTTCCTCTTCTCCTGGGCTGTTTGACATCTGTTCCTCTTCTTGATGAAATAAAGGGCCTTCACCATCTTACTAGGAACTTCCTGCTTCTCTCTCTCCCCTTTGGACTTACTCATGGTGCTATTATTTTTATCTTTTTGGGTGTGACTTCCTTACTGAACTATAAACGTCCTAAGAAGGCCAAATGTGAACTATGAACTTCCTAAGAAAACCAGATGACCAATGGCGTGTGTGTCTCTGTAGGGTGGGGGCGGTCAGGTCTAAAGCCTTGTTCATGCTAGGTATGCACTTTACCGTTGATGAGCTACATCCCAGGTCTTTGTTTTGTAAAAATACATTTTTAAATTTATCTGTGGTGGGGGGGAGAAAGAATGGGTACACCAGAGCCTCCTGCCACTGCAAAAACTCCAGATGCATGTGTCACCTTGTGCATCTGGCTTTACGTAGGAATCAAACCCAGATCGTCAGGCTTTGCAAATAAGTGCCTTTAACCTCTGAGCCATCTCTCCAGCCCAGCTCTTTGCTTTCTGAGACGAAGACTCACAGTGTAGCCCAGTTTGACTTTCAACTCTTGATTCTCTTGCCTCCATCTCCCAAGTGTTGGCATGACAAGAATGCACCACGGAGCCCAGAACAATAACCGTCCGTAATTCACTTTTAACCTGGACACCTAACACAAGGCGGCCAACAAGTACTCGGTACAAAATGACTAAACGATTGGGCATAAAGTGTGCAATTCGAGTTAACATTTTCAGGATATGCATTTAGCATACCATTTCTTTCCTGTTATATTGGATATGCCTACTCCTGGGAAATAGATAACTGTAGAAGTTACCAAATGAGTCCTGGAAGAAAATTGTTTTTACTTGTGATTTGCCTCACTGTGTTGCCCAGGTTGTTCTGAACTTGAATTCCTGGGTGTAATATGAACCCTCTTGCCTTCTGAGTAGCTGAAACTAGAGACACACATCCCCAAATATGGCCTAGAGGAAAAACTTTTAAGTGTGACCCCAATCACAAAAACGTTGGAGCTTTACAAATAAGGATATACATATTATAAGATAATAGTGAAAATAGAAATATAGAACTTTGGCTAAGCCATTAGCATTATTCAAACAATGTATAGCTTTGTTTTGCAACATGTGAGAATAATTTTTGAGAACAGATCTGCTGTGAAATATTTTACCTTTTTTGAGGTAGGAGCTCTGAAATATTTTCCGTATTTATGTGTTCAAAAATTCTTATGTAAGATATACTCGTTTGAATGGACTAATTCAAGATGTCTTTTCAAAACTTGCTGTGCAGTTTTCTCATTCTTTAGTAGAATTAAATTGTCTGGTTGATTGAATAAAAAAAAAATCATAATGACTGTAGCCTTTAAAAAGTAAGAAAGTGGGCTGGAGAGATGGCTTAGCGGTTAAGCGCTTGCCTGTGAAGCCTAAGGACCCCGGTTCGAGGCTCAGTTCCCTAGGTCCCACGTTAGCCAGATGCACAAGGGGGCGCACGCGTCTGGAGTTCGTTTGCAGAGGCTGGAAGCCCTGGCGCGCCCATTCTCTCTCTCTCCCTCTATCTGTCTTTCTATCTGTGTCTGTCGCTCTCAAATAAATAAATAAATAAATAAAAATTAAAAAAAAAAAAAGTAAGAAAGTTCCTAAGAAGTAATTTGGGAGAAAGCAAACAGCTGTAAGTTAGATGCACTACAAAGAAAATGTGAGGGCTGGAGGGATGGCTTAGCGGTTAAGGTGCAAAGCCAACGGATCTAAGTTCAATTCCCTAGGACCCATGTTAGCCAGTTGCACAAGGGGGCACAGGCGTCTGGAGTTTGTTTGCAGTGGCTGGAGGCCCTTGAGTACCCATTCTCTCTCTCCCTTTCTCTGTCAAATAAATAAATAAAAATATTTTTAAAGAATAATGTGAGATTTGAGTAAAGGATAGCAATATGGGACTGAAGGACAGACAGCTGGAATGTAGAGGGGGTGAGTGTGGCACAGTGTTTGAAGGCAGTAGCTTACGCCACGCCATGGGTGAGCAGGCTTTTTCTCAGAAGGTCCAGGTAGGAACTATCTCTGGTTTGGAGACCTCACCTGTAAGCAGTTCTGTCTATTCAGCTTTGCTGTTGAGGCTGAAGAGCAGCTTTGTCTTGTATCAGTACATGGGTGCAGCAATGTCCATGATAGCTTTTATGATTGACACTGGAATTTGAATTGCATACATGTTCGCTTGTTAGGACAAATTCTTTTTTATTTTTCTCTTCCTTTTCTTCTTTTCTTTCCCTCCCTTCCCCTCCCCTCCCCTCCCCTCCTCTCCCCTCCCCTTCCCTTCCCTTGAATGAGATCCAGGGCCCCAGCCACTGCAGTTAAACTCCAGGTGCATGTGCCACCTTGTGCATCTGGCTCACAAGGGTCCTGGGGAATTGAACCTGGGTCCTTTAGCTTTATAGTCAAGTACCTTAACCTCTGAGCCATTGCTCCAGCCCTTCCTTTTTCTTTTAAACACTTATAAACAGGCTGTCTTGATTTGGCCTAAGAGCAGTTATTTGCTAACTTTTGCCTTATAACCCCCAAATCATTCATGTTTTTTTTTGGGGGGGGGGTTGTTGTTGTTTGTTTTTGGTTTTTCAAGGTAGGGTCTCACTCTAGTCCAGGCTGACCTGGAATTCACTATGGAGTCTCAGGGTGGCTTCAAACTCACGGTGATCCTCCTACCTCTGCCTCCCCAGTGCTGGGATTAAAGGCGTGCGCCACCACGCCTGCTTCATTCATGTTTTAAGGAGGCATAAAATAAATAAAGTAAAATTCACAGAACATGAGCTAGATTTGGTGGGGAGCAGGGATGCCGCTTGCATAGAGTGTTCTACTACTGACGCGTGTCCCAGCCTGAAGCCTAGGTTCTTAGAAGCTTGGTGAGAGGTTGCTAGATTTTAGATGCTGCACACTCAAATGTAGGAAAGGGATTAGCGTGCTCTGATGTCTCTGCAGAAGAGTTCCAGAGCCGGGTTGTTAGCAGCATATGAGTCTAAAGATGAGGAGAGGGCCTGGGGAGTAAAGTGCTTGCCTCATAGGCGTGCAGATCTGAATTTGAGCCTCAGTGTCCATGTAAATGCCTGATATGTGGTGCACACCTGTGACCCCAGCTCTGGGGCTGTGGTGTCAGGAGGATCCCTGACCAGCCACTTTAGCCTCATGGAGCTCCAGGCCATTGAGAGACCCTGTCTCAGAAGACACCTGAGCTTTTCCTCTGGCCTCCACGTACACATGTGGCTACATGGCAGGTACGTCCACACACATGCAAACATACCTGCATACCCACCACATATACATGCAAGGCAAAAATGAAAGTTTAAAGAAAAAGGTGAGGAGAGAGAAAGCAATCCTTGGTATTAGCCAGAAGTTCACCGATGGCCACTGGAAAAGCTTTATATAAAGCTATATTAGAGAGGGCTAGAGAGAGAGATCAATAGTTAAAGGCACTTGCTTGCAAAGCCTGAAGGCCTGGGTTTGATTCCCCGGTACCCACGTAAAGCCAGGTGCACAAAGTGGCACCTAAGTCTGGAGTTGATTTACAGCAGCATGAGGCCTTGGTGTACACATTCTCTCTCCCCTCGTCCCCCGCCCTGCAAAGAAATGAATAAATAAGTAAATAAAATGTTTTTTTTTTTTATAAAAAGCCATTTGAATTTTAGGAGACAGCAATGGTGTAGAGTGAGTGAACAGTTTCCGAGGAGCTGCTGTATAACTGTGAGACAAGTAACAAAATAACTACCATGTCAGCTCAGCTGGTTCCCCACTGTTAAAACACGACTTGGCTAAGCTTAAGGCTGCTTAGCCGTTTCCTGAGGTTTTATTCATTTATTTAACCAACACATATGCTTACCACATACCAGGCAGTGCTCCAAGGAATTTATCAATAGGTATGCTTTAAATTCTTCTAATAATATTGTGATGAAAATACTGTTATTACCTCTAGCATACAGCTGAGCAAACCAAAGCCCCGGTGGCTTCTCTAGTCAGTGACCAATGTCCTGGGGGACATGGCTGCGGAATCGGAGTCTTCACTCTTATGCTGAGCTGTCAGGATTTCAGTGGCTAGGATATTGCATTTTTGCTTCAGCTGTTGTTGATAGGGCAGGCTAAAATTGGAATAGGAAATACCATGGGCTAATCATATATTTTGTGGAAAGTATAAATGGAGAGACTTTTTTAATACTAGACATTTTCCTTAAATAAACCATGACAGTGAGACATGCAAATTCTGTGATTAACATACAAAGAGATGATAGTGGAGAGAACTTTACAATTATTAATCTTTCCAATGTAATATATAATACAGTTAATATACTTGATAACTGACTTTGTTTATTGCCTGAAGACCTAGAGTTAGGGAGTCATAAGACAGTTTGGAACAGTACATGGAGGATGAGGTGTCCCTAGCTCCTGGGCTAGAAGCCTGCTTCCCACCCTAGGTCCACCACTGGCTGATGCATAACCAAATAGGGGCTTTGTTTTTCCACAACCATGGCTACTTACAATCAAACAGCAGTGAGTGAGAAAGGACAGTGTTCCAGGCATGAGTCTTGTAGCAGTTCATCTTCGACAAAGAGAAAGATTATTGTAGACTTGGAGGATCGGGACCATCTCTCCCAGTGAGAAATGGCCTATCTTGAAAATGAGAGCCAATAGATTCATTATTGTGTTTGTTTTATACAATCCATTCAGGTTTTGATTCACACCCCTCCATTATTTCAGCGAAGACCACCGTAACTTATGTTTCAAATGAGAAGACCTGTCCACTTCCCTTTACAAAGCTGCCTTTGGTCATGCTCCATCCATTGCATGTACCACTGATAGAGATGAAGAGCAAGGCAGTCTTCCTTTGTAGTTAGTTTATTAGTTAATCAGTCAGCTAGTTAGTTATGGACACAGGCCCCCAAAACAGAGATGCCAACCTGCCCTGGCAAGACTAGAAGGGAACTGCAGGCTGACTCAATATGATGATTCCTGGGTTTTCCTTCTAAGAAATCTTCATTTATTTGTTTGTTTTCCCACTTTAGAGTCTCACTGTAGCTCAGGGTGACCTGAAGTTCATAGTGTAGTTTCAGGCTGGCCTCAAACTCATAGTGGTCCTCTGACCTCTGTGTGGTGGTTTGATTCAGGTGTCCCCCATAAACTTAGGTGTTCTGAATGCTAGATTTCCAGCTGATGGAGACTTGGGAGTGAACGCCTCCTGGAGGCAGTGTATTGTTGGGGCCAGGCTTATGGCTGTTATGGCCAGTTTCCCCTTGCCACTGTTTGGCACACTCTCCTATTGGTATTGGCCACCTTAATGTTGGCCAGAGGGTGATGTCCACGCTCTGCTTATGCCTTCATTTCCCCCTGCCATCATGGAGCTTCCCCTCGAGTCTATAAGCCAAAATAAACCCCTTTTTCCCCAAAAGTTGCCCTTGGTCAGGTGATTCCTGCCAGCAAGGCGACCCTGACTGTGACAGTAAAGTTGGTACCGAGAGTGGTGTTGCTGCTAGGTACCTGACTGTGTGGCTTAGGCTGATTTTCAAGAGGAATGTGGAAGGATTTGAAATCTTAGCCTAAAAAATGCCTTGCAGTGCTCTAAGTACAGCCTGATGGACTATTCTGGTCAGAGTTGAAAGACCTGAATGCAGTAAGAACTATGGACTGTGAGGTGTGGCTCATGAGGGTGAGAAAGAGTTTTGCATGGACTGGACTAGAAGCTGTTTGTGTGAGAGGCTTGCTGTTATGGCCACGTCCTGAGAACTTGTGTAGGGTTGCACTGTGTAGAAATGGACTGGTGTGAGCAGATGGATATGGCACAGAAATGAAATCCTTGGGCTGAAATTTCTGTCCATTCAGCTGCAATATATGGGAGATTACAACTTTTGAGATCGGGCCAGCTGACCTGCACTGGGGCAACAGAAAGAATGTAGACTCTTTGAAGGGGCCTGAGTGCTCAAGAAGTTTTGTCCTGTTCTTCAAAGTCTGCTTAATTTCCCCCTGGATTAACAAATTGGCACTCTACCTGGTATTATGGAGCATAAGAAATGCAGGCAAGAGAGGGTCATTGAGTTTGCAGCACAGTCTTATGTTTTGGAAACAGTCACAGACACTATCAAACAGGTTTGCTGGTTGCCTGCGTGGAAACACAATGGAGCCGTGAGGATGGACCTTGGGTTGCAGTGGAGACCCAGTGGAGATGCCAGGACCATGAGATGGCTGCTAAGGAAAGCTGCCGGCCTCAGATGAGGTTTTCCAGGACTGTGAGTAGCCTAGCTGGAGGGGAAAAATTGAAATTCCAGAGACTTGCTGGTTAGAATTATCGGACTTGGAGATTTGTCACTGACTAGAGTTGTTGGACTTGGAACTACAGAGTTTGATGTTTGCCCTGGTTGATTTAAATCTTGTATTAGCTGAATATTTCTTTGCTATGCCCAGTGCCATCTTTTGCAGTGTGAATGAGTATTCTGTACCATTACACATTTTGGGGGGATTTGTTTTTATGTCTCAGTTTAAAGGCCTTGGATTATGGGGATGTTTGAACATCAGTAGGACTGATTAAAAAAATGAGGACTCATTACCATGGGATATATTTTATAATCATGAAAAATGTTAATAAAAATTAAAAAAAATGAGGACTCAAAAAAATTAAAAAATTTTTTTGTTTATTTATTTGAGAGCAACAGACAGATAGAGAGAATGGGTGCTCCAGCCATTGCAAATGAACTCCAGATGTGTGTGTCCCTTGTGCATCTGGCTAACGTGGGTCCTGGGGAATTAAGCCTTGAACCGGCATCCTTAGGCTTCACAGGCAAGCGTTTAACCGCTAAGCCATCTCTCCAGCCCCGAAATTGGGACTTCTAAAATTGGACTGAATGCATTGCAGTGCACGTCATGATGGTTATCAGTTTATGGGGGCCTGGGGCGGAATGTGGTGATTTAATTCATGTGTTCCCAATTAACTTAGCCATTCTGAATGCTAGGTTCCCAGCTGATGAGATTTGGGAATTAACACCTCCTGGAAGCAGTGTGTTGTTGGGGGCGGGAGGGATTGTGGTAGTGGTTATAGGCCTGACTGCAGCCCTCTGCCTCCTGTGCGCTGCGATGCTGGGATTAAAGGTGCGTGCCTCCGTATCCGACGTTAGGAAACCTTTTCAGGGGCTCTTTGTTGCTGCTGGTGGTGGTCATGGTATGCTTTTTCTGAGTCTGTGCTCTCATCTCTGCCACACCAGGCAGTCTTCCCTATGCACTTAGACTCAACCAATGAAATACATCCCAACTAGGTCCCTCATTTATATCTCCCAAGATCATAAGAAAATCTGATTCTGGTTGCCATGCACAGGGCCCCTCCTAGCTTGGAAGTGTTCCTGCTTTACTTTTTTCCTGTACTCTTAAGTCTTTCATAATCTAACCCCTTTGTGTCTGTGCGCGTCAATTCTTTGCTAGTCATGCGACCAGAGTTGGTGAGCCACTAGCTTGAGGAGTTAAGGCGTCCTATGCTCTACCCTCTAAACCACCGTCCATCTAGACCCCAGAGGGGCTTCGTGGCTCTCAACATCGGTTAACATCACTGCCTGGCCAACCACATAACTGAGTGTTTTGTTAAACAACGTAAGCCCACTGAGAATGGGGGTCAAACCTGTTCTGTTCAAGGAAGGATCCCACCTGAGTGAAAGAGCAGCCGGTGTAGTAGGTTCGCAGTGTTTATCTTGCTAATGGATGCACCTGTGTTTGCAGGCGGCACACACAAAAAGCTGTGTGTTGTGTAGGATTGCACTTGTCTAAGACCTGCTGTCTTGAAATAACAGTCTGTTTTCAGAGGGCAGTGTGCATGGTCACACTTAAGCCCCCAGGCTTGTAGATTGTAAACCAGGAGTATTTCTGCTCAGAATCCTTCCTCTCTCTAATGTAATAAGTGAAGCAAGGTCACTGTTGCTGATAAATTTTCCAAAGGGGAACTTTGCTCGAAAGTTAAGACAGCTGTATAATCTGATGTAGTCTTAGTTGTTACTCATTTGCCATCTAGCAACGTAATGACTTTTAACTCAAGCTAAGGCGAAGATGAAAGACACACATTGGAAGGCTGCGGTGATACGTACAATATGTTAGTTTCTTTGTTGTTTTGGTTGCTTATGTTGTTGAAAAGTAAGGTTAAAGAAATAAAAGGATTTGAGAAGACATCATTACAAAGTTTTCCCTAGAGGAAGCCCCTTATATAAACTTTTATTCTTTGACTGAAAGCCTTTGTTATAAACTAAATGTTTTGAATTAGTCAGTTATTACATTTTTCCATTTAGTTACAAGTCTGGCCCAAAGCTATGAAATAAGAGGTCTTTTTAAATTGCTTCACACACTTTTTTTTTTTTTTTTTTTTTCATGAAGTGAAGTGGTGAAGTGGGGTGAGATGTAAGGGGCTTTTCCTTTGTCCTCTTTTATACTTCCTGCTCTGTGTGTTGCTTCCATCCCTTCCTTTTATTTCTTTTTTGGTTTTTTTTGGTAGGGTCTCGCTCTAGCTCAGGCTGACCTGGACTTCACTATGTAGACTCAGGGTGGCCTCGAACTCACAACGATCCTCCTACGTCTGCCTCCCCAGTGCTGGGATTAAAGTGTTCGCCACCACGCCTGGCTTATATTTTTCTAGTACCTACTCATCTCTCTCCATCTGCCTTTGTCTTCTTTCCCCAGTCCAGTAGGCAAAAGAACCAGATCTCTGTACAGCAGATTTAAGTTAAAGAGACTATAACCCAATGTTTACTAGGGAGAACTATTGTGAAATTGTTTAAAAAAAAAAAAAAACAGGCTTGTAGGTGATAATTTACATCTAAAATAAAGTTTAAAGTGATTAGGTTATTTATGTGAGTTCTCATTGTGGAGTAGGGAAGTTTTTCTGTTTGTTTTTGAATAGTTTTGTCAGCTAGATGCAAATTAAAACATCCTGTGGAAGACCCAGGCTGATTCTCAATCACTGGCAAACAGTAGAGACGGGCACCCTTATTTGCATAAAAATGCAATCAAGTCATCTTTCCCAGCTCCTTGGAGATTCTATTCTAAACATTTACTCATTTACTACTTATAAAAGTTCCCTCCCTCCTTGTGGGAGGCAGAGAAGGGGCGTGGTCAGGAAACAATGGTGGGCTCTTTCTCCCCTGTTTCAGTTCACACCCCATGCCCCCAGGATTAGCTGGATGGTCACAGAGCCAACATGGAATTGCTCTCAGACTTGCTGGCTCCTGTAAAAAGATCTGGATCCTCGAAGTGGCTTAGTGAAAATGGGGGACTCATTTGTTTCATCATGACCTGACTTCCGTTGAGGAAAATCTGCAGTTATTTTTGTGGACCCTAGAGAGGAGAAACTTTGGATGTGTGGGGAGAAAATGGCTCGTGCGAGCGTGGAGGCAGAAATCCTGCTGTGTCTCTCATGCAAATGAGGATGATGATTGGCTTTCTCTTCCCCTGCCTGTTGTCACTGGCTGCTCCCAGCCCTAAAGATTAGGTTTCAGTGGGAGTTTTTCAGGTTCAAGGACTGCTAATGGTTTGTAACCGCCTGACAATAAACTCGACCTCGGAGTAAGAGCAGCCCAGGCAGACAGATGTCAGTGGATAAGGGACCTGAGGAAGAAAGTTAAAGAGTGTGGAGCAGAACAGCACAGCTTGCCACCTGCCTGCTGGACCTAACTAAGCCTCTAACTTTGGGACTTACATTTCTAAACCCCATGCGGGTGCCCTGGAAATGGTGGTGTTCATTAACGCAAAGATTAAGTCTTTCATTAAACTTTTTAAGAAGAAATGTAAGTAGTTTTTTTTTCTTCTATAGTTGTGTGTGTGTGTGTGTGTGTGTGTGTGTGTGTGTACACGTGTGTATACACATGTACTCCTTCGTCCTTTTGAGTGAGGTTAGAGTGGAACAGCATGATTAGACTTTGTTAAACTCCATTCTATGCCTGGTGATTGAAGCACCTCACGCTTTTGTGACTATCGGTGTGATAGCATTATGTGATTCTTAGCACGCCTTATTTATTTATGGTCGGGATTTTAAGTGAGTTTGTTTCTTTGTACTTCTCAAAACAAGGCCTTTATGGAAGGGGGGGAATCCTCCTTGTATTGACTTTGCTGGTCTTGACATACAGTGTATGTTTCTGAGTGTGCCTGAGGTAAAAAGTCGCTGTGGAATGTGGCACAAACTTTTGATGGAGATGATCCTCTGAAACCCCATTTAAGAGCTCCGGGACCAACTGTCTAGACAGACCAGCGAGTGCTGTAAATCGCTGCGCTTTTGTGCTGTGGCGTGGTGCGGACTTCCTGTCGGCTTAAATTTCGGTGATCGAGGTGCTTCTTTGGTCCCTTGGAAACATAGTTTTACAGTGGCACAGCTTCATTTTTGCAGTTATTGGCTTATTTCAGGACACCTTAGTGTAGCTTTCTGGTCAGTGACTGAGCGGGGTCTCTGTCAACAGGTTTTAGGGACAGCAGCAAGGAACGCTCTGGACTCATTTTCTGCATGGTTGGGGGTGGGGGGGCTGCCTTTGGAGGGACAGATCAGAATCGACCCTGGCGAGAGGGAGGTACACCAGCAAAGAGACAAGGGCTCCTTCAGAGCCAGCTGGTGGCTGATTGCTGGGGCTGATGGCACGATACTCAGACTCAGGTGCCATTAATTGGATTGGATTTGTAATTGGCAAAGAGGAAAAGTTTCAGTTTTCTAACTATGAGGTGTGGTAGTTAAATCTTTAAAATAGTGGGCATCAGCAGAAAAAAACACTGTAACAAGCTCTGGATATGCTTTGGGGGACCTTGTGTACTTCCCTCTGCGTTGTGCATAAAGTGAAGAGAGGTCTTTTGGACGTTACCTATGAAAATTGATGGTATTGGGCACCATGTAAAACCTTTGTTCAACAAGAGAGTACACACAGCATTAGGTGCTTTTGTCAAACCTTGTAAGGCAGAAAACAGGGCATTTCTGTTTTTAACTTGGTGTCTGGTTCTCAATGCTTATTTTCCAATTTAGCGTTTGTGGAGAACGGAGCATGCTTTAAGCAGAGAATTACTCTTCTCAGATGCATAAGATTCTAAATTTAGTAGCTATAGGAAAGATGATTATGGGGTGGCTTGCAGGAGGTCTAAGGAAGGTATAGTTCCTTCATGGAGATGGTTTGAATTTGGGGGGCGCTCCTGCCGGGTGTGGTTGCTCATGACTTTTATTCTAGCACTCTGGAGGCTGAGATAGAAGGATCCCCTTGAGTTCAAGGCCATCCTGAGACGACATAGTGAATTCCAGGTCAGCCTGGGCTGAGTGAGACCCTACCTTGAAAAATCAAAAAAAAATAAAAAATAAAAAAGGTTGAGAACGTGAAGTTGGGGCTCCCATTGTTGCTGCCACAACCTTGCCTTACCACTATTACTCTGATTGGTCTTTATAATAATTGTACTAACTTAACTATGGCGTGTGCTTAGTTAATTTTAAATAGGTTTAAATAGATTCGTTAGTTCGTTTTGTTCCCATGTTACTCTGCGAGTGTCTTTTATGGCCTGGTTTGCAGGTACCTGCCGTGTTCTTTGGATTCCTCTAGTATAGGTCAGGGTCCGGGAACACTTGCCTCTGACTCATAATTCTAACGTCTGCTGGCTTTAGAGAAGTTAGACTTGGCACCTTGAATAAACGCCTCAGTCCAAGGGCTTCCTCATACACTTCTCTAGTTCCTCTTATGCAGGAGGTATGCGTCAGGTAGACAGAAACAGTTTTTAAATTGCTCATTAATTAGTTTAGGTGCTGTTGACTTCATTTCTCCACTTGTATTCCACTTAGATTATTTTGTCAAGAAACAAGAGACAGAGAGGTTCTAGCTAACCTTAGGAGGATTAATGGAAAGTTATCTTAGACATTCATCTTTGTCATGGATTGGTTCTTATTTTCCCTTGTAATGTTTTGGACTCCTTCATGTTGGAAAAGTTAATCGAATTGGATTGTGTTGGAAAAAGTCAATTGCATTATAATTTTTAATATGAAAGTATTCCATGGAAGCAATTAATGAAGGTTTTACAGCTCTGATGGATCTCATGTCTATCAGCCATGCCATTTAAAGGTTTAAATTGAATATTTATAGTATTTTTTAGGTTAATTGAGTTTATAACAGTAATATTTTAAAGTAATGCTGTAGAGGGGCAATATTTGATCTCAGCCTCCTGGGAGATCTTTTTTCTATCACAGTTATGTCATGATAAATGGTGCAATAGCATTAAACAGTTGAATACCAGGGATTTGTTGTGGGTGGGGTTGAGGAAGAATGGGAGACTAACACGGAAGCAGGAGGAGGACCTAACACTGGGAAGCAGTGCCCTGAGCAAACGAATCTGTGAGCAGGAGCCCACTGAGTGCTCAATGGGCACCGTGAGCATTTCCTTTACACACAGAATCAGGAGGGCAAGACCCCAGCAGTCTGAGAGTAAATCTCACCCGCATTTGCTTCTTTGCTCCTGGCTGGTTCTGACCTGCGCATGTGTGAGACATCAAGAACTTACCATTTTTTGTTTTTCTTTTTCTGTTTGAAAGAGTCTCACTGTGTAACCCAGACCCTATAGGTAACTTAGGCAGGCATTGAACTCATGGAAGTTCTTCTGCCTCAGCCATTTTGGGTGTTGGGATTACAGGCATGGGCTACCACCATGCCCGGCAGCCAAGACTATATCTTAATGTAACAGACTCGGAGCCAGTGAAGCTTAATTTGACGAGCAAATCTATTCTTTTTCTCTCTAGCGGTTTCCAACCTAGATGAGGAGAGTCGATGGACTGTCCACTACACCGCACCATGGCACCAGCAGGAGAACGTGTTCCTTCCCACCACGAGACCCCCCTGTGTCGAGGACCTGCATCGCCAAGCCAAGCTCAACCTCAAATCCGTGCTGAGGGGTAAGATGGCCTTCTGCCTGGGCTCCCTGTTCTGGCCTTGCTGACTGTTTAGGACTAACAGCACACCTGTGATCACTGTTGTACAACTTCATAAATACAACAGAACGCCTACAATGTTGTGATCTTCAAATACCCATGTCTGCCCAGAAACCCTTTAACCTTTATCTTGTTTAAACCACCAGTACCAATTGCATCCAGATAGACCCCTGCAGACTTAGAAATTTTGCCATTCCTCTTTAAAAACTATTGTATAAGTATCAAGGGCAAATTGTTAAAGCTGTTTACTTTTTAAAAAATTATTTATTTGTTTGTTTGTTTATGTGTGTGTGAGAGAGAAAGAGAGAATGGGCATGTGAAAGACTCCTGCTGCTGCAGAGGAACTCCAAACACACGCACCATTTGGTCATCTGGCTTTACGTGTGTACGTTCTGGCGAATTGAACCCAGGCTGCAGGATTTGTAAGCAAGTGCCTTTAAGCACTGAGCAATCTCCCCAGGCCACTGGCACGTGGTTTTTTTTTGGGGGGGGGGGTAATCATACATGTATAAAATGTGCTTTCACCCTATTCACCCCTCCATTAATCCTCTCACCTCTCTTTCACTTCCACTAAACCTCCTTCTACCTCAATTAATCCTCTTTCTTATCTTTCTGTCTTAAAAATTTACTGTCTTTATTTTCTGCTGACCCATTGAGTTAAATTAGGGCTACTTGCATAAGCATGTAAGCATGGGTAGGCTTGATTTACTGGTGTATAATAACCAATTTACCAGTGGCTACACCACTAAAATCATGGCTCCTCCTCCCCCAGACTCTGTTAACTGCCCGTAGTGACTCTGGGAAGAGTGGGGTCTCCAGATCCCGCCCCTCATCCATGATGGAATGTTGATGGGCTCAGTCTTGTGCAGGAAAGTACATGTGCTATGAATTCCTGAGTGTGGACATCTTTGTTGTGTCCAAACACAAAAACTCCTCCTCATGCGCTCGCTCAACATTTTTGGAGGGTGGGATTGATGTCCTCTGTAGGGCTCACTTATTCTCAGCATTCTATCCAGAAACTGGTACTTCTTAAAGTTTGTTCTTTTTCTCTGAAGTTAGTTAGAAAGGGATCCTGTATGACCACTTTGTAATGGTACTAAGTGCTTTGAATTCTCACAACTTGGGTTGCACCTCCATAGGCTCTCCTGAACATAGATTCTGTTGGTCGATGGGCATAGTCCTCAGTGGTCAGTGGAAAACATAAGACGAGTATATTCCTATAGCGACTGTAAAACCCTCTTCATTGTTGATGTTAAAAGTAATAATAGATGAGTAGCAAGGAAGACTTCCCAAAAATGATAAAATTGGAGGCTGAGGGATTCTTCAAAGTGAAAAGAGTCATTTGGAAAATATAGAGACTTTTTTTTTAAATATTTATTTGAGAGCGACAGACACAGAGAGAAAGACAGATAGAGGGAGAGAGAGAGAATGGGCACGCCAGGGCTTCCAGCCTCTGCAAATGAACTCCAGACGCATGCGCCCCCTTGTGCATCTGGCTAATGTGGGACCTGGGGAACCTAGCCTCGAACCGGGGTCCTTAGGCTTCACAGGCAAGCGCTTAACCGCTAAGCCATCTCTCCAGCCCAAGACTTTTTAATAAAACAACAAACCAAAGTCCTTACCCTAGCAGCTCTTTCCTACCATGCAACTTTTGAGACATACATATATGAAAGAACTACTTGTGATTTATCTGAAATATAATGAAACACAGCATCCTTTATCTTACCCAATTTTGGAAGACTTATATCTGGGAGCCATTCTGATACCAAGTCAAGGCAAAAGCAATATGAGGATCCTCTGATTTTTATGAGAATTTCCACTTACTTACTAAGTGATTTATTAATAGTGATTACCAGCTCACATTTAGTAAACACAACTAGAATTCCAGGCACTCTTGTAAGCCTGTTAGGTGTATTTCCTCATTAAATCCTCATAATGTTACTACTATTTACTTCAGTGTGCCCAGGTGAAGTACAAAGATTAAAAACTCGTCCACCTTCTCAAACTTAGCAATAGAACCAGGACGTAAACTCGGCCTATCTGAGCCTATAGAACTCACAAACTTTGTGGGTGTGTGCATGGATGTAGCGTGGATGGGGGTCGGGGGTGTGTGTCGGTCCTTACCTTCTACCTCCTTTGAGGTAGGGTCTCTTGTTCACTGCTGCCGTCACCAGGCTAGCTAGTCCATGAGCTTCTGGAAGATTCTCCTGTCTCCACTTCTTTGCTTGCCAGTACGTTACCTGGGTGTTGTGGCTTGTTTAGAAGCACTTATTTTTCACTGAGCTGTCACCCCGGCCTCCAGAACTCCTGTTGTTAGCTGCATTACCAAACCACCTTTAACTACCAGTTGTAGGCCATCTGTTACTCCGGCAGAAGGGCAGACTAGAAAGGCGGGGGCTGGCAAATCACAACGGGCAAACTGCTAAGGAGCTGTGCCAACCATTACTGTGTGGTAATATGGGGAAACAGATCATTTCTGCTTGAAGAAAGGCCGGATTGCTATCAGTAAATTCACCTTAAAACCATACAGACACTTTAGATCATAGCTCTATTTTGCCTTCCTTCAGTTTTTGTAATATGGAGCCTATGTCGTGTGGCTTAAGCTGTCTTGTTTTAGCGCCGGGCTCTTGAGAAATGAGGGCACTGTTGGGTTCCCTCTGTCATCAAGCTGGAGTAACTTACATGCTTGATGACTACAGGTTTAAATGAGAAGAAGCAGGCTAGTTTCACTCATTTACACGGCCTCGCTGCCTTCGTGATAGCAGTGGCTTAATGTTGCTAAATCCAACCAGAATCACTTCGACGGCCCCTCAGTTCCCCATGGTTAATCATGAGTCAGTTTCACCGAGGAGCATCTCTGCTTGTAGTATATAGCTCACCTTCCTCTCCCAAATAATTAATAAGAAATGGCACATGGCACTGTTCCCAGGACAAACCCCTGGGGTGGTGCCTCGCTCCATCGCTCTGCCCAACTCCTGCGCAGTGGAGCGCTGCATGGCTGGCTTGCAGGAGCACTCCTGTGCAGGTATGTGTGAGTCTGAATATTCAGGCCCAGCGGGGTTTTTGATCACTCTCCAGGAAACTGTGCTTTACCACCCAGGTCATGTATTTTCAAGTCTCGCATCGGGGCTGGTCTTCCCTTGGGAGACGAAACCTTTGTCTATTGACTTTTCTGCTTGTTTGCTTCTGATAATTCAGTTCCCTCACCATCACCATCATAAGATACCATCTCCACTGGTTCTGCCTAAACTTGAATTTTATTTTGAAAAGCTAGTTTCCGTAAGTGCTTTAATGTCCCAAAAGGGTTCATCAAAGAGATGCCCTTTTAATAAAATTAATAACCTTGGAAAATTCTTGGAGCTCAACTTTTTTAACATCTGGATTTTCAAACTCCTTTTGTGGCTTTAAAGACAGCCTTCAGAACAGTGGTTGGGAAAGATGAGATGAGAAAGAGCTTTTGGATTCTTTTGTTACTCATCGTTGACTTTAATCACTTTTGATCAGTACAGAACATCATGAGCCATTTCCCCCACATCATCTTAGCAACCTGAAAGAAACACAACAAGGAGGCTGGAGTGTCTGTTGCTTCGTTACTGGCAAAGATGAGATTAAAAACAAACAAACAAAAAAATCCTAGCTTTGGATATCTCTGGATGCACACACCATTCAGGGTTGGCCCTGTTTAGGTTTTCAGTTTAAGTTCATTCAAACTCAACAGCTTTTACTGAAAAAATAGAGGAAATAGCTAATTACCCATTATATGTAATCTGTCCTCTTACTCTTCTGATTTTTATTATGATCTTGTCCAGAATTTAAAAGAGAAATAAGATCTTTTTTTTTTTTTATAAGCAAAACAGGTGGGTGCTTTCTTGTTGGCATTAAGTACATGAATTCTGTCAGGTTTTAGAGATAGCTAGGTCTGCCTACTTTTTTTTTTTGGTTTTTCGAGGTAGGGTCTCACTCTGGCTCAGGTATTAGAGCATTGATTTGCATTTAACCCTAGAGATTTATTTGTTTTTTGTTTATTTGTATATTCATCTATTTAGTTTATACAAGATTTTGCTATGCTTCCCAGGTTGTCCTAGAACTCATAACCCTCCTGCCTCTGCTTCCTCAGTAGTGGGATGAGCGACCTATCCTATCATAGGTCTTTATGCCAGGAGTTTTCATGTGAACTGATGGAAGTGAATGGATCCCCAACTTTAAAAGTCTGAGCTTGCTATGTGTAGTAAGCAGGCAGTGTGAGGTATGGGTTGATAAGAGAACTGGAAAGAAAAATGTACTGGGAGGGGTGTCCTACTCCAGTTGGCCTGCTCTCCCACCACAAAGGATGTCTTTCAAGATGCCCAAGTGGCATGTGGCACACCAGGAACCAGGTGATCTCCATGTGCACTTTCTCTCCACTCCAAACATATCAGAGACCTTTTGTATTTATTGTTGGATGACAAAATTTGGCACAACGTTAACTTGTCGTGTTACTAGTCTTTAGGTAATGACTTAATGCTGATGACGGTACAAACATGTATCGAGACTTACAAATAGTATCTTGCTACTTGGTTAACAAGACATCTGGCTTAACAATAAATGACAAATTCATAAAGATGGATCCCATTAACCATGAAGAATTCACGCAGCTTTGTGCTGAGTTTCTGAAAGAATTCTATCCCTTTTGTCTTCATCATTGTTTGAAGCCTTCCTGACTTCATTGGAGACAGCTGTGTTGATTTTTCTCTTTACAGCTTGTAGCTTAAGTGGAAAAGGGAAGTGTAGAGCTATCCAGAGGCTTCAGGAGAAGGTCTTAGTTTGTTTCTTCAGTTTGTAGACCTCGTTTGGTAATGTGAGTGTATTACAGGCAGAAATGAAGGCATCCTGTTTAAAGTTTTTCTCCCCCAAAAGTCCAACTTGAGAGAGATAACCAGGATCTCTCACGGTGCGCTTAACCGGCAGTTTAATCACTGCATCTGTGTACAGATGATCCGCCTGGATCAGTTCACAGAGCATCTGTTGTTGGTGTGAGAAACATTCTCCAGTCACAGCTCTTGCTGAGGAAATACATTTAGCAGTCGGCTTCTCCATGGCTCTGGAATGAGAAGTGTGAGTACAGGGGCCGGGGATGTTAAATGTGGCCTGTGTTCATTTAATGGCAGGGAATTGCTACTTTCTGTTTTTGTTTTTTTGTTTTTGTTTTGTTTTGTTTTTTGTTTATTTTTTCGAGGTAAGGTTTCACTCTAGCCCAGGCTGACCTGGAATTCACTATGGAGTCTCAGGGTGACCTTGAACTCATGGCGATCCTCCTACCCCTTCCGCCTGAGTGCTGGCATTACAGGCGTGTGCCACCGTGCCCAGCTGTTGCTTTTTTTTTTAACAGCTGGAATGATAGACATTTAGGCTATGCAATGTGAAAAAGTGACTGCTTAGACAAGATGATTGAAAATACTCGTGTGTGAGCACATGTCAGCTTGTTCAGCAGTCGGAGTGGGAGTCCGTTATCCAAAGTATGGACCAGTTTCTAAGTAGGTTCAGCCAGGTCTCCCTGACGGCTCCTGACACCAGACCTTCTTATTCCAGGATGACTGCTGCCTGCCCTTCTGTCCTCAACGAATGAGTCTGGGAGGTGCTGTGAAGTTCCCTATGGGCTTCGGCTGTTAGGTCCCTGACATCTCACAAATGCTCCTTGTGTCTGCAGATGTCTTTGCAGGTGTCGTCTCGTAGACAACAGATGAAAGCTCACTCTCCTAAAATAAGACGTCTGCGCACGACCTCAGACAGGCTCCAGGGGAACACTTGGCCAGGCCACCTGTGCCAACCATTTTTTGTCACGTTTTAAAAAACATAACATGTGGGCTGGAGAGATGACCTAGCAGTTAAGGTGTTTGCTTGTGAACCCAAAGGACCCAGGTTCAATTCTCCAGGTTCCATGTAAGCCAGATGCACAAGGGGGCGCATGCATCTGGAGTTAGTTTGCAGTGGCTCGAGGCCCTGGTGCACCCATTCTCTCTCTCTCCTTTCTCTCTCTCAAGTAAAAATAAATTTAAAAATGACATGCAACAAAGCACATAAACCATGTACAGCTTGACAAATAATTGTAAAGCAAGCATCTGCTGTAGTACCTAAATTTAAATTGCTGTCTTATTGGAGAAGTCTGAATTTAATGAGTCTTAAGTCACATCTAGATTCCAGTCCTGACACTGGCTTGTACTGAGAACACAGTAGTTGAGTTTGTTTCTTCAACAACTTAAATTCTTAAATCTCTAAACATTATCATACCTGTTTTCATGGGAATAAGATGAGTTTATTTACATAAATGCCTCAAAGCCCCTGCCCGTCATTGTGGAAGCAGGAGGAGGGATGGATTTTAAGTGTGACAATACGTAGAGACGACGGAGTGGCTCTTAGTCTTCTTTTCCAAATGGCTGTCAGTGCTTTCGCAATGTGCTCCATTTCCAATGTGTGGTATGGGGAGGGGGAGGGAGAATACGAGCAAGAAACAATGCCAGGTGACCATGAGAGTCACAGACAAGTGACGCTCAGGGTCAGGTCCCCCACACGAGCAGGATGCCTCCTTCCCCACTTCCCAGCAGGCAGCCTCTGTGTGCCACTTAGGGTGGAGAGCTGGAAGGAACCATCCAGTCCTCTGGTCATCCTCCCTCGCATTCTGCAGATGGGTGAACCAAAGCCCCAAGAAGCTGAGTGCTCATAGCGTGTCGTGTGCTCTGGTGGCATGATCTCAGATGCCCGGGTGCCCCAAGGAGACTCCTCACTTTGGTATTTCTTCAGCTGCCTTCAATTCCCGACCGTTCGCAGGGACAGGACTCATCCTGGTAATGTAAAGGTCCGAGGCAGGTGAAGGTTCCTCAGCCAGATCATGTAGGAATTGCTGCTGCAATCTTCCCTTCCCTCAGCCCTGCTTTCATTAACATTCAGATTCATCTGAGAAACAAAGAGAAGTCTTTTGTGATGTCATGTGTGATGGCTTCATCTAAAGGCATCTGATGCTTGTTTTCAGGGCTCTAACAAGACCATTCATAACTCAGTGAGCTGAAAAAGTAAGAGACAGGAGTTAGGAGGAGAAAAAGATAAAGGTTTGAAAATATACTAATGATTTATCACTCGGAACTGGGTTTATTCTTGCCTAGCTTGTGGCTTCCTAAAGAATACCAGAAAGACAGATGTGTCTAGCTACAGAAAAAAAATGCCATTTTTTTTATGGACAAGAAACATTAAATTAGTTACATTCTTTTTTATTTTTTTAAATACTTTTTATTGGCAACTTGCATAATTTTAAACAATATTCCATGGTAATTCCCTCCCTCTAGTTACATTCTTTTTATTTATATACTGTTTTAAATCATGTTTACAGTTTTTTGAGGGGAAGTGGCCTGATTTGGTTAGTTTTCTGGTGGTTGTTGTGTTTTGTTGTTACTGTTTCAACAACCTCCATACATATACACAATGTACCCTGATGGATTTCTGTTTTGTTTTTTAATTAATATTTTATTTTCATTTATTTACTTGACAGAGAAAGAGGGAGAGAGAGAGAGAGAATGGGCGCTCCAGGGCTTCCAGCCACTGCAAACAAACTCCAGACGCATGCGCCCCCTTTGCATCTGGCTAACGTGGGTCCTGGAGAGTCAAACCTGGGTCCTTTGGCCTTGCAGGCAAATGCCTTAACTGCTAAGCCATCCCTCCAGCCCTTTGTTGAGACAGGGTTTCAGTCATGAGCCCAAGCTAGTTCTGAAGTCACTCTGGAGCTCATTCTGGCCTCAAATTCACGGTTATCCTCTTGCCTCATACAAGTATATCTACCGTGTCTGGCTCCATTTTCTAGCTTAAACAAAATTACTCACAGAATTTGGGCAAAGGGAGTGGTAGAGTGTTCTTTAGAAAAAGATACAGAATAGAGGTAAGAAATACGGGTTGTCTCTTTCTCCCAGCACTGCCGTCTTGCTTTGTTGGCATTAAGTATTCCAGCAACCATCTCAGAATTCTGACCCCAGTGTCGTGAGGACCCAGCCGGGGGACCTCAGGAATCATATCTCATCTTTGAGCTTGGCTTTCTTCTCTGAGAAACAACTCGGGATCTCTAAATTACCTTCTCAGCTCTAAACATTTTGATTGGCCTTCACTTCTTGAAGGTGACCTATGTGAAACTTATCGACACAAAGCTAGCTCGAATGCCGAGTCTAAGTCCTGACAAATAGAGTTGTCTGAAGTCAAGTTTGTGTTGACATGAAAGCTCTCCACACATATATTGCAGCTGAGTCACTGGGTTGATATTGTACTAGCAACAAAGATGTGCTTTGTTCCAGCAGCTTAAAGCCAGCCAGAGAGACAAGATGTATGTATGAACCTGGTCCAAGGTTGACGATGGCATTATTGATCCTCACTCCACCCCTGCCTGGGTGTTGCCTTTAAATCATAAATTTTATCCCGTTCCTCCTCAGTTGAAAATGCTTTTCCAGCTCCTGGTCATCAACAGAGTCAAACCTCAGCTCTAATATCAGAACCTTCAGAAACTGACCCCGCACTGTCTGGCTCTACTGTGCCAAATCACCCCCTTTCTCTCATGTTCCTCTGCCCCTACGGACCAAGTTTCTGACTCCAGACTTTATCACGGGGTGACTACATCTACCTTTTATGGCCGTGAAGGCTCCCAGTGCCCTTTGACCTAGACAGATGAGTCTGTTTGGGGAGGTGCTGGGAGGTTCCCCCTGGGCTTTGGTCGTGGGTCCCTGACATCTCACAGATACTCTTGGTGTCTTGGACCCTCAGGGTCTTCTGCTGGAATGCCGCCTTACCTTGCTCTCACCGCTCCGCCACGTGGTTTGCTGCTTCGTAGCTGCACCACCACCTTTCCTACCTGGCCCATTCTTACTCACCCTTTGGTAGTAACCGCAGCCTGTGGGTGTGTCCAAGTCCCCGTGGGGTTCTCTTGGACTCCCCAGGCAGTCTGGGCCGCCCCTTTCTACTCTTCCACATAGTCCCACAGAGCCTGGAACCCCTCCTTCAAACAGCTTGTGAGCAGCTGTGTAACTATGTTTCCACATCCCTTCTTCCCTTAAGCAAGGCCCTTGGGAGCATGTGCTTGTCCTGTGGCTCCAACGCAGAGCCTAGTACAAGGTGCTATAAACACTGTCCTGTTTGTGGAGACCCTGGAGACATTCAGAGAAGTTATTAAGAACTAAGGAACAAGGCTGGAGAGATGGCGTAGCAGTTAAGGCATTTTGCCTGCAGACCCAAAGGACCCAGGTTCGATTCCCCAGGACCCACATAAGCCAGATGCACAAGGGGACGCATGAGTCTGGAATTTGTTTGCAGTGACTAGAGGCCCTGGCATGCCCATTCTCTGTCTGTCTCTCTTTTCTCTCTCTCCCTCTCTGCTCGCAAATAAATAAAGTTAAAAAAAAAATAGAACTAAGGAACAACTGGTGAGATTGTGGGGTCACGCAAAGGTGGGAATGGAGAGAGCCAGGGCTAAGAGTCGTGGAGACTGGCCTTTACGTTCAAGGACTTTGCAGGAGAAGTTGCCAAGATTGTGGTTGGGGAAGAGGCAAGTGAACTGGGATGAGGTTGAACGTGGAAGCAGAGTAGAGAACTGAGGCAAGACTTGTGTCTTCCCAGAGAATTTGGAAGTTGTTTGGTAGCCAGCGTATGTTGAGGCCATTCGCTAGTAGAAATGTGGCCTCCACTGTGTTGGTAGTTTTCCCCTGGAAAGGATGACTTCATTAGCTGAATTTGCTTGTAAATTTAATTAGGTTGCCTTTTCAAAGGAAATGATAATGTAATTTAAGGCTTTTTAAAAAAAAAATTATCTGTTTGGTATTCATTAGATTTGGAATTTCTATCCTTAGGGAAAGTTTGCTCAACCTGGCGAAACAGGGAATTAAATCCCCTATTGAGAAAAGAGAGGAGCAAAGATAGAAATATGAGATTAACAGAATGGAAACTATGAACAAAGTGGCCTCTTCAACGTCTCCTTTTGGATTTGATGAATTACAATAACGAGTTCACCTGTAATCAACCCGGAACGAAGTGCTTTTCTCGGGGTAGTTAGCCTGTGGGAGGGAGTCAGGTAGGTGAGTTAAGGAGGATGAATCATGTTTGCTTTTTCAGAAAAGAGACTTTTTGCCTCCCCCCCCCCCTCCCTTTAATACTAACTCACAAAAGCTCGGCTAGTAGAGACAGTCCTTCAAATGCGCCAGGTCGTTAACAAAGCATTCTGGATTGTTTGAACAAAGGCTTTTTGTGTCCGTAGCTAGTCTGCTGTCTCAGCAGTTCTGTTTTCACTGCTGATAAAGTAACCTGAGTGGTCAGTGCCTTTCAGCCAGTGCAGCATAGAACTGCTTCTGGGAAGTCCCTGGGTAAGGCTTGCTGTCGCTCTGCGAACAACCGAAGTCTCTGGTCCTTGTAGAAAATCTCCGCAGGCTACCTGATAGTGTGTCACCTTGGTGATGTCCTCCACGCCCCCCGTAGGGCTTCCTGGTTCTAATTCAAGAGGGGATGTCCTTCACCCCAGCTGCGCTCACCTGGAGCTCGCTGGACTGGCATGCTTGTATTCACCTCGGGCTCCAGAGGCTTCTGCCTTCATTTCAATCAGACTGAGGTCTGCAAGTTGTCTTCAATTGATCTTGAGTTGACAAAAAGAAAAGAAATGGTAAAAATATAAAAAATATTTTTTTTCTGTGGTGGAAAATGACATTTAAAAATATTTTTATTTATTTATTTGCAAACAGAGAGAGATAGAGCGGAGGGATGGATAGAGAGAATGCGCATACCAGGGCCTCTGGCGGCTGCAAATGAATTTCAGATCATGTGCCATTTTGCGCATCTGGCTTTACATGGGTACTGGGGAATAGAACTCAGGCATTTAGCATTTGCGGGTAAATGCCTTAACCACTAAGCCATCTCTCCAGGCCAGAAAATGACATTTTAATAATGATCCTTTTGATGGCGCGCAGAGGCAAAGCTGACAGTTGGTCCACTCAGTGGCATGGCCACTGGGACGTGATACACTGACGTTTAACTGCCCGGGTTTCTTTCCTCGAGTTCTTTCTTTGGAGTTAACCATAAAGGGGGAGATTAACTGGAATGGATTTTTAAAAACCCTTTTATTTGCCACATGTTTTCTAATATGTGAAATCTAGATCTCAAATTACCTATGTAGGGGCTAGAGAGAGATCTCAGTTGGTAAAATGCTTGCTGCACAAGCGCACGAAGTCCTGAGTGAAAACCTTCATGCCCAAAAACACCAGGTGAGGTGGTACATGCCTGGGGAGATGGAGACAGGCAGAACCCCGGCGTCTCTGGCCAGCCAGGCTAGCGCAATCAGTACGCACTAAGTTCATGTGAGTCCCCACCTCAAACGGTGGTGGAGAGTTCCTCAGGATAACAACTAGGTTATCCTCTGGCCTCTACACACATCTACAAATATGTGCACCCCCCCCCACACACACAGGCACACACCATGCACAAGCAAAACATATAAAACCATTTATATGACCTCAGTTGTCTATGATGTGTAATGTCATTGAGGGAGATACTGGTGCCAGGACACAGGGATTAAAAAAAAATCGTTCTGGTCTGTATTAATACTTGAGTCATCGAATTCATTTCCGGCTTGACTGTGGAGCCAGTGACAAGTTAGTGGTGACACTCTGTCTTCCCAGTGTTCCTCACTATAGTTCGCTTAATATTCTGTGGAGATTAACATGAGAAATCATTTGGAATTGTGTAAAAATAATTTTTAGGCTGTCTGCTCATTTTTTTTTTGGTTTTCCTTGGCAGAAAACCTCATCTTTTTCCAAGGTGGCATTCTGTCACCATCTCCTTTCCTGCTCTACTCTTCCCCAAAACTGATCTGGGAGCTTTCTGTGAAAATGCAGCTTTCCCATGGAATCTGTTCTGGCTGATCAAAATGCAATTGGCTTGTCACATCTAGATTTGGTCAGTGTGTGTGTGTGTTTATTTTTTTTAATCCCAGGAACTAAATACTTGGGGCAAACATCTTCCGAGAGGAAAGACTGACTTGGGCTCAGGGTTTCAGAAGTTTTCAGTTTATGGTTGAGCTGGCTTCGTTTTGTCGGGGCCTGTGATGAGACTGACCATCATGGAGAACAGGGTAGGGTGGAGCAAAGCTGCTCACCTCACCGTGACTAGAAGCAGGGGAGAGGCTAAAGAAGGGGCTGGGAGACCAGACACACCCTTCACAGGTGTGCTTCCAGTGACCTACTTCCCCCAGTCAGGCTCCATCCCCCCCCCCCAATATTTCTATCACCTCAGTGACCTTTTGAGTTATCAACTCATCAAAGGATTAACTATTGACTAGATCAGAGCCCTCACTTCCCAGAAGCCCACCTCTGAACACTATGTTAAGGACCAGACCTTGAACACATGAGCATTTGGGGGCTATTTTATACCTAAACCCTAATGGTCTCCCTGAAATTCTACTGAGACACTTAGTTCCTTGGTTAGTAAACCCTGATTGAGCACCTAATCTGCCTTCACTTTCCTGTCACACCCCCACCCATTTTTTTCTCTGTCCTCTTTATATCATGACTCTGAGTTCTCAAAGGGCCCACTTAGTAGGGGACATCACAGTCCATGTTGGTCCTTGTCCTAGCCCAAACCCCGAAAAGTGTAATGATGACACAAACCACCAGCTGGACACAAGTCACAGGCCTTGGGTAAAATAAAGCAGAAAGTGACCAGGAATAAAACATCTAAACTGAGTGATGGGAACAGCACGTGTCACTTACCCAAACTGTCCCTTTAAGGGCACATTGCCAGGTGAACCAGGGCATGATGCATGCATTTAATAACTCACTGAACACCAGTCGATTGCCCACTCTGAGCCAAGGCTGAACAATCAGTAGGAGGACTTCAGTTGTTCCTTTTAGAACATGGAAAGCCATTGGAAATACTGACTCTCAAGAGTCATAATCTGACTCATCATTGTTTAGTGGGTCAATTTGTCTCTGGGTTAAAGTTCACATTTAGGGGAAGAAGGGATCAGCCAGGGTTACCACAGTAATCAAGTGGCCGTTGATAATAGCCTGAATCAGGAAGCTTCCCCTGGAACTGAAGTAGGATTCTATAACAAAAGAGCCCACCAGACATTTTAAAGAACTCTTGACAGGTAAAACACTTCTATCAGGAGTAAAGATTAAAGCATTTCCTGAAGCAAAAAACGTTTAGTGACTAAAAGTAGATCAAATACAATATTCTTCCCTCTCATGTGGAAGGGTACTCTGCCAGCTAAATTCATCTTTGCCTGGTCTTCCTATTAAGTTATTGCCTTGGCAAGTAGGAGCTAATACAGACATAATGATTGGAACAAACTAACCCTCTTACCCCTTTGGGTTTTTTTTTTTTCTTTTCAAAATATTTTTATGGATTTGCAAGCAGAGAGGAGATAGAAGAGAGACAGTTAAAATGTGCATGCCAGGGCCTCCAGCTGCTGCAAAAGAACTCCAGATGTGTATGCCACTTTATGTACCTGGGTTTACGTGGGTACTTGGGAATCGAATCCAACTCATTAGGCTTTGGAGGCAAGCACCTAAACCATAAAGCCATCTCTCCAGCCCCAGGTTTTTTTTTAATCATTTCTTACATTGAAATATGCAGGAAGTCTCTGCCTACCAAAAATTATTGTCTTTTTTTTAGAGGGCCCACCCTGCACTTCCTCTAAGAGAAATTTGTCTTTCTTTCATTCCATTCATATGAGTGTCACCCTGATCCCTTTAGCTTTTTATGTCTTCTCATAGTGTGGCTCCCAGCCCCGCAACGTGAGCACCACCAGGGGAATTGTTAGAAATGCAAGTCCTCAGGCCCGGCTCAGATTTATTTAGCAGGCATGGGAGTGAACCTGGCAGTGTCCTTAACATGCCCTTCTGGGGATCCCGAGGTGCCTGCTCTACGTAGCTATGTGGACTTTAACTGGGCATCTGAGCTGTAAGTGCCTTGAAGGGTGGAACGGACCCCACAGCCCTGCGAGCACATTACAGTCTGGGGTGCTAAGCTCCAGCCTCCGCTGACCCCGGCTCCTGGTCTACTCAGAAGGTGGCTGGAGAAACTGGGTGTCCGTGTCCTTGCTGCTCCTTGTTCTTTTCTCTCCAAGTTCTCTCATCTGTGGCAGTCTGGAAGAAGAGTGTCCAGAGGGTCATGGTGAAATGGCTGGTCAGGCATCTGCCAGGAGATGCATGGACCCTGTAGGGTTAGAAAGAAGACCTGGCTGATCCCAGTGAGGTTTGCCTCTCCCCCACTTCCTCCTGAAGCAGATTTCCAGATAACTTTGCTTGGCATTTGGGTCAGCTGGCATTCGTCAGCTTGGCCTTCCTTTCTTTGCTGGCAGGTAAGCAAACCATACTCTCGACAGCTGGAATCCTGTATGTGGACCATGGAGAGACATTCACTTGTAAACCTTCAGGGAAGGTTTAATCATTAAAGTCACATGTTCTTTTGCTTTGTCATTTTATGATGTTGCTTTGGATGCTAAGTGTCACCGAGGTGATGGTTGTTGAAGAACTGCTCTTCTGAACTCTATGTGATGGAAGATAGATTTGACTTTAATACTTGATATATATAATAACATGCCTTTATGCCATTATAAGTATCCCTGCATAATTGCATAATAACTCGTACTGTAAAAGGGAGGAAGGGAGAAAGACTGAATCATTAAACAATAAACCAAAAAAGTAGATATTTATTCAAAATCTTAGCATTTAAAATCACTGTTACATCATGTACGAAAATATTAAGCCGGCTGTGGTGGCATACATCTTTTATCCCAGCGCTTGGGAGGCAGAGGTAGGAGGATTGCTATGAGTTCGAGGCCACCCTGAGACCACACAGTGAATTCCAGGTCAGCGTGGGCTAGAGTGAGACCGTACCTCAAAAAACAAACAAAATTAAAGAAAAGATTGATATTAAATTCATAGTGTCTTTGGGAGTTTGTATAACTTTTCAACTCTTTAGATGGGTCTACAAGTGAGTAACTTAATACTTGCCCAGCTGTAGGTTTTTAATTATCTTTCAGTTTGTTGATTTTTTTTTTCCATCTTTGTGTGTATGTGGGGGGCAGGTGGGCATGGATATGCCATGGTGTGTTATGGTCAGAGGATAACCTCAGATGTCAATTCTTACGTCTGCCTTGTTGGAGGAAGGGTTTCTTATTGTTTGCCTCTGTGAACATCAGGCTAGCTGGTCTGAGTTTCTAGATGATGCTCCTGTCTCTGCCCACCATCTTGCCATAGGAATGCTAGGATTACAGACATGCTGTACTGTGTGTGGCTTCACATAGGTCTTGGGGATCTGAACTCAGGTCCTCACACTTGTGTGGCAAGCACTTTATCCACCAAGCCATCGCCCCAAGCCAAACTTGTTGATCCTTGAGGACAATTTAAATAAGTTAGAGTGAACTGCTTTGAAGAATTTTTGGAAACTTTAGATATATTTGGGGGAAATTTATAGTTCATCCATGGCATAAGAAACCAGTAATCTTTTTCTCTTTGCTTGTATTGCCAAGCCCAATAAATTAATGAAGTGAGAGGAAAATCCCTTCTATTTTTAAATGTACTTAGTTTGATGTTCATTAAGGACATATATTTTCTAATATATACATTCATAATTTTTAAGTGAAGTCAGTTTTTCCTGTGTGCTTACTTGAAAGCTCAAAGTAAATTTTTTCTAGCTATATAATACCTGGTAGAGCTGTTGGCTGGAATCTTCTAAACATGAATGCCTGCGGACTGATGTATTCTCAGTCATTCTGGATGGAGACAAAGATATATTCTAGAACTGACCTTCTCCCTTCATTTGATGGAAAATGACTGGAATAGAAGTTTAGAAACTTGGACCTACTAGAGACTTTGTACCCGGGTTTCATAATATATAAGACAGATAAAATGTTTGTTTCCCTTTAATCCCCACACAGTTATTTCAAACACAAATCAAATAATGATGGCACAGGACTTTCTGTTTAGGAAAGCCTCAGCAATGTCTTCAAAAGGCAGTGATCTCCAGGCTGGAAAGACAGCTTAGCGGTCAAGCACTTGCCTGTGAAGCCTAAGGATCCCGGTTCGAGGCTCGATTCCCCAGGACCCACATTAGCCAGATGCACAAGGGGTGCACACATCTGGAATCCATTTGCAGTGGCTGGAGCCCCTGGTGCACTCATTCTGTCTCTGTCTCTCCCCTCGCCCCCTTCTCTTTGTCACTCTTAAGTAAATAAATAAAAATAAACAAAAAAAAGTTAAAAAGGCAGTGATCTGAAAAGATTGATGCTAGATGCTAGCTCATCATAGGGCATTCTCACTGAAGCAGTGTGTCATGACCGTTGTTTTTATAATTAACTTTAGAGTCCTTCCAGTGCTTTATGACCTTGTATTGTAGTCAGGATGGTAAGGGATTTAATACTGTTAAAAATAAATCATATGGGCTGGAGAGATGGCTTAGCGGTTAAGTGCTTGCCTGAGGCTCGGTTCCCCAGGTCCCACGTTAGCCAGATGCACAAGGGGGCACACGTGTCTGGAGTTCGTTTGCAGAGGCTGGAAGCCCTGGCGCGCCCATTCTCTCTCTCTCCCTCTATCTGTCTTTCTCTCTGTTTCTGTCGCTCTCAAATAAATAAATAAATAATTAAAAAAATAAATCATATTCAGATATTTGAATGTGGTATGTCTGGAATACTGTGCTGTTAAGGAAGGCAAAATCCTGTTTTTGACTTGACTATTCCTAAACTTTCCTAGGACTTCATACTATGTCACTCTTCTGGCCTGAAAAGTGGCAAACTAGTCAGCGTACCTGGCTCTTCTGACCTTTAACAAAGCAGTGTTTGTTTCAGATTCTCTGGCCATTCCTTTCTCTTTCAGTGTTCAACAAATCAGTAAACTTGTGGGTTTTTTAAATGGTTATTTAATTATTGTACACTTTATTTATTATACATTATAATATTTCTAATTATTATATACTACCACTTTATTTATACTATGTGTATAACTTCTCCTCTTCCTCACTCTCATTCTTATTAAATTAATCACATAGGTCACACTCTGTCTGTCTGTCTGTCTATCTGTCTGTCATCTATCTAACACAGTCCTAGGGATTGAACCTAGGGTCTTATGTCTCATAATCACTTGTGCCCAACCACTAAACAACCTTCCCAGACTTAAGTCATATGCACTAACTATTTAGGAACTCTTACCCTTATATTTTATTTTATTTTTATTTTTATTTATTTATTTGACAGAGAAAGAGGGAGAGAGAGAGAGAGAGAATGGGCATGCCAGAGCCTCTAGCCACTGCAAACGATCTCCAAACACATGCGCCCCCTTGTGCATCTGGCCAGAGTGGGTCCTGGGGAATCAAACCTGGGTCCTTTGGCTTCGCAGGAAAACACCTTAACCGCTAAGCCATCCCTCCAGCCCTTACCCTTGTATTTTAAAACCACTGTACAGAACTGAAGAGACGTCTCAATGCACAGCATACTTTCTCTTGTCACTGAATATTCACGTCAGTGGTCCACGTGCTTTGACTTGCGTCACAGTGACTTCCTTACAGCTCTGGTTCCTGTAGTGTATGGCAGCGTCACAGATTTGCAGGTTTGAACTGAACCTTGTCTTGGGGTAGGAGTCAGTAGCCAGAAGATGGTGAAGACAAGTCTCATCATGTGACTTCAATGTTCAAAGTTCCCAGAGGCTTCATGTAAAAAACAAGAGTTCTGGGAACCCACGAGGCCCTTGCTCTCTTCCGCTCCAATCTCTCCTCTTCTCCCTTTCTGCTCCACCAAAGCCACAGTCCTCTCTAGCTCTTCCTCAGCAACACACCACCTGCTTTCTTTACTCAGATGCCACCAGCCCCTGAAACCTGGGCTACCTCTAGATCACCAACCCTACCATCATCTCGTCTTTCCCTGCCTGGCTTTCCTCAGCTCGTGCACGTGTTAGAACATAGGCTCTGTGGACTGGACTCCTCATTCTGTGCCCTGAGGAATCTCCTTTTCTTGGCACATGTGGCAGGTGATGGATGTTTAGGAACTCTTCATTGTATTACTAGATAAAAGGGGTGGGCTGCGCTTTACACTGGAGTCACCACACCTGAGTTACAGACGAGAGAGAACAGGCGTGGGACTGGTGGCTTGCTGCACTATGAACTTTGTCCTTTTGGAAAGAGTTGTTGAGCCCTTAAACCTTCTCTTCACTGTTCTTTTTTTTTTTTAATTTTTATTTTTTTGGTTTATTTTTATTTATTTATTTGAGAGCGGCAGACAGAGAAAGAGGCAGAGAGAAAGAGAGAATGGGCACACCAGGGCTTCCAGCCGCTGCAGACGAATTCCAGATGCATGCGCCCCCTTGTACATTAGGCTAACGTGGGTCCTGGGGAATCGAGCCTCGAACTGGGGTCTTTAGGCTTCACAGGCAAGCACTTAACCGCTAAGCCATCTCTCCAGCCCACTTAACTGTTCTTTTATAAAGATGGGCTGAGCCCTTGTACTTTGTAAGGTATAGTAAGGTCCAAGGAGACATGAGGTATGGCTTCTTCCTTCAAAGAATATATATCCTCTATATAAATCCTATAAATGTATATAAATTAACATGGAGGGGACTGCAGTGATACATCCATCATGTTCCCTGTTGCTATGGCAAAATAACCTAACAGAAGCAACTTAAGAAGGAAGGCTTGGGCTTACAGTTCAAGGGGCGCAGTCCATGGTGCTGGGGAACGCCTGGGCGCAGGAGCACGAAGCAGCCAGTCACGTGGTGTCCAGAGTTAGGAAGCCAGGATTGATGAATGCTGGCCCTCAGCTTGCTTTCTCCCTTGGGACGGTGCCACCCATAATTAAGGTGGATCTTCTCACCTCCATTAACCTAATCTTGAAAATCCCCCAGACAAATCCCACGGGGTTGTATCCATGGTGATTCTAAGCCCTGTCAAGTTGACTGCAAAGGTTGACCCTCACAAGTGGCTTGGAGGCAGAAGCAAAATGTCATGAGAAGTTTTTAAAGGCACATGGTCATCGTTACCATACCAGAGAATGTAACATGGGATGTTGGAGTAATGAGGGAAGGCTTTTGTGGAAGAGAGGATCTGAGGTCAACCTTGGGAGTTGGGATAGTGTTTTGCTTAAGCTGTCTCTAGTGTGTCCCGTTCTGTTGCTTGTAAGCATAGCAGCTGCCACGTGGGGCAGTAGAAGCTGGGCTGCTATGACAACATATAAATCTGGGTGGCTGAAAAAAAGACCTTTAGGGCTGGAGAGGTGGCTCAGTAGTGAAGGCGCTTGCTTCCAAAGCCTGAGGACCAAGGTTCGATTCCCCAGGACCCACATAAAGCCAGATGCACAAGGTAGCGCATGTGTCTAGAGTTCGTTTGCAGGCTTCAGGCCCTGACGTGCTTCTCCGCACACACATTCTCTCTGTGTCTATCTATATATCTGACCCTTTCTCTCAAATAAATGGAAAAATAAAACTTTTTTTTTTTTTTAAAGAAAAAAGACCTTTATTGTCTCATAGGCCTAGAAACTAAAAGTTCAGTATCAAGGTGGTGGCAGATCCAGGCTCCCTCTCTTTGAGGCTCCTTTGCCTCTTCCAGCTTCTGATGGGCCCTGGTGTTTGCTAGCTCGTACACGTCCCATCTCAGCCCGTCTTCACGTGGCCATCTTCCTGTGACTTCACAGGGTCCTCAATCATACTGGTTTAGGCCCCACCCTAGCAACTCCGTTTTCACCTGGTTATACCTTATACTATTTCCAAGTAGTTAGATGGCCACAGATATTGGGGGCTGGGACTTTAACCTATCTTTTGGAGGGACACAAGTTGACCCCTGTAATATCCTTCAGGTGGCTGGGGGACAGCTCAGGTACACATGCTGGCTGCCCAAGCATGGGGCCCTGTGTTCAGACACCCAGCACTTGCAAAAGCCCGGAGTGCTGCTGCGTGCCTGTAATTCCAGAACCGGGGAAGTAGAGACAAGACGATCTCGGGACCTGCTGACTGGCTAGTCTAGCCAAATGGGTGAGCTCTGGGTTCAATGAGAGACCTTCTCTCAGAAATAAAGTGGAGAGCCATTGAGGAAGATACTGGCCTCCATATGTATGTATACATATATGTGTACCCACACATATATGAACACACACCCATACATAGCAGACATGGACACCATACACACATGCACAAAGAAATTAATTAAAAATGTACATTCAGGGCTGGGGAGATGGCTTAGTGGTTAAGGCACTTGCCTACAAAGCCTAAGACCTCATGTTTGAATCTCTAGATCCCATGTAAGCCACATGCACAGTGACGCAAGCATACAAGATTGCACATGCACGCGTGAGGACGCATGCGTCTAGAGTTTGTTTGCAGCAGCTGAAGGCCCTGGCATGCCCATTCCCCACCTCCCTCCCCTTCTCACTTTCTCTCTCTTAAATAAATTTTTTAAATGTGTATTCAGATCAGAGAACATCAATTGTTTTTCTCAGAGCTCTGAGTGGAGAGGTAACTGGAATCTGGAAAGTCGATCCATTGTCATCCCTCTGTTGGTAGAGTCATCAGAGTTGTTCTGGAACATTCTCATTTTCCTCCATGTCCCAGGGCTGAAGTCTGGTGTAGGCATCCATGCTGTTTTGCCTAATGAAACTGGAATGGATATAGCCCCGTTGACTTCTGACTGGAAAAGCCAGAGGAGGACTCAAAGGCGTGATTCTCCATTGCAACGGAGCAATGATGGGCCTCCACCCGCCTGGTCTTCAGGTGATGGTGGTAAACGGAGCGACATGAAGGGAATGCCACCTTGTGCTGCTACTGAGTTTTTGAAACTACCGAGCTAAGCCACTGAGATATTGGAACTACATGTAGCTGCTGCAAATTGTAGCTCGTTGTGAGTGATTCAGTCAATTTAGGCACAGTTACATAGAAAGAAGAAATTCAGTAAGAATTGTCCAAAGAGAAAGGATATTGGAAATATCTCTTGAAAGCTTCCCATGGTAGAAGATCCTGTTGGTGTCTATAAGTTAAACTCACAAGAGGGTCAGATCATTAGTTTATGACCTTACTTTTTCCTGTTATATTTAAATTGTAATCTCTCTAAAATGTTTGCCCATTTTCTTTTATTTTTTAGTTTTTCACAAGAGATTTGGTAGTGATAAAATTCTTATGTTGGGCTAAAAGAACTTCGCTTATACTGTCAGTTCACTTATTTACTGTGCCTATTTTCCTTGTGCTAAAGAACTTTTTTTTGTTATTTATTTTGAGGAGTGGGGGTTAATGAAAGGAAGAAGGGGAAATTTGTCCTTTGGAAGCTGGGGACCTCAGCAAACAGTGATACCTTTCTCGAAGCAGCCCTGGGGGAATAATAACACAGCTTGACTCTACGTTTCTCTTGCACGAAGAAGATGTTAGACATAGGTCTTCTATTACATCCAGGATCTGGTTAACCTGTCATTGCTGGCAGAGCCTGGCTTGAAAGGAAGTTCTGTCTTCCCCTCCCTCCTCGCATTGCCTTTGAGGACTGTGCATTCACGATGGCTTGCTCCTGCTCCTGTCTCACTCTGCAGACAGCAAACTCAGGTTTGAAGGAACAAAACCACAGTTTTAGAAACTGCGCTCCACTGCGACTTGACAAGGGGAAGTTTTCCTCGATTCTCCCTGGACTTGGAACAACTGGCAACATTTTATGAGTTGTTTAGAAATTTGATAGGAGAAAAAAAAAATTGGTCATCTTCCATGAATGTGTACTACCTACCTTAATCCCCAACCCAGGACCCGGTTTCTTTCATTTGTCCTGCTCCTGTTTGTATTCTGTGATGTGAGAACTTCATGATATGAGAAAAGATGTCTTGTCTTCTAAACTGGGTGTAAAAAGGTGCCACTAACAGCTGGGCGTGGTGGCGCATGCCTTTAATCCCAGCACTCGGGAGGCAGGGGTAGGAGGATCACCGTGACTTCGAGGCCACCCTGAGAGTACAGAGTGATTTCCAGGTCAGCCTGAGCTAGAGTGAGACCCTACCTTGAAAAAGCAAAAAAAAAAATAAAAATAAAAGTGCCACTAGGCTGGAGAGATGGCTTAGCGGTTAAGGCATTTGCCTGCAAAGCCAAAGGAACCAGATTCAATTCCCTAGGATCCACGTTAGCCAGGTGCACAAGGGGGCGCACATTTGCAGTGGCTGGAGGCCCTGGTGCACCCATTCTCTCTCTCTCTGTCTTCCTCTTTCTCTGTCAAATAAATAAATAAAATTTTAAAAGGTGCCACTTACTGTAAGTACAGTCCCAATCACAGCTGATCTTTCCTGATTTTAATATATGGGTAAAAAATTTGAAGTATTTGGGTATTTTAAGATTTAACTCATGTCACTTCATTTTAGCTGTTTTGAATATTCTTGGCTGTTTCTCCTAAGGATATTACAGCTAATATTACCCTTATACATGAAGTAGGGAATACATTGGTTGGGCAGGGGGAGGGACTGGAGGAGAGGGGTGGGAGAGCTGGGGCTAGGAGGAAAGGATGAAAATCAAATTGTATTCCAAAATGCCAGAATGAATGATACCTAAATTTCGGCATGCCAACTCAAAAGAAAGAATAACAGAGCTGGAGAGATGGCTTAGTGGTTAAGCACTTGCCTGTGAAACCTAAGGATCCCGGTTCGAGGCTCGATTCCCCAGGATCCATGTTAGCCAGATTCACAAGGGGGCGCACGCGTCTGGAGTTCGTTTGCAGCGGCTGGAGGCCCTGGCGCGCCCATTCTTCCTCTCTCTCTCTGCTGGGTCCTTAGTCCTTGCAGGCAAAGCGCCTTAACTGCTAAGCCATCTCTCCAGCCCTATATTTTGATTTCTTTGTCAGGCATCAGAAAACTCTCAGTAGCTGTGGGGTTAGCTTAGGGGTTTTTTGGGGTGGGGAGGGGAGACTCAGTGTGACAAGGATGGCAGGAACTGCTTAGGACCATGGGAAAAGGAATTAAGCAGTGCAAGTTCATGAATTAACCCACTGTTACAACATGGCATGTAAAACTATTAAATTGGTGTTTAATTTTTTTTCTGCCTAGCTGTAAAGTACAGGCATGCATATAAAGAAAAATCAATCCCAGAAATCTACAGACAATACCATTTGAAAATTACTAATTGCTTCTTTTGCAGCATTATCTTGATAGAGTAAAAATATAGATTCTGCATGTGCTTATTTTAGAGAAACTGCTAAATGTTGGGGATACTGGGAAACTACTTTTTATTATAAAGGGCTGCATTTGCATACATGATTGCTACTTTCAAAAACAGGTTTGTGCCAGGCATGGTGGCGCACGCCCTGAATCCCAGCACTTGGGAGGCAGAGGTAGGAGGATTGCCATGAGTTCTAGGCCACCCTGAGACTACAGAGTGATTTCCAGGTCATCTTGAGCTAGAGAGAGATCCTACCTCGAAAAAGCCAAAAATAAATAAATAGATAGATAAATAGGTTTGTGAGGGCTGGAGAGATGTCTTAGTGGTTAAGATACTTGCCTGAGAAGCCTGAGGGCCCAGGTTTGGTTCCCCAGAACCCACATAAACGAGATGCACTTGGTGACGCATGTGTCTAGAGTTCATTTGCAGTGGCTAGAGGCCCTGGCATGCCTATTCTCTCTATCTAATAAGTAAATAAAAATAAAAAGAAAATTTCAAAAATAGGTTTGTGTCCTAGAAGTTTCAGACATTTTTAAATTCTACTTATCACTATTACAAACTGTTGCCCCCTCAGGACACTAATTCTTTAGCATATAAGTAACTGAAGTAGTGTTATTTACTTACTCTCTGATGACATGGGTACTGTTCAATTACCTTGACAGTTTCATAAATCCTTACGACTAACGATTTTCATGGGAATTTAAAAAATCTGATTTGCAGCTCTGAATTTGAAACATTCTTCATCCGCTCCCACTGTGAGATAGCAAAGGAGAATGAGAACCTTTTATTCCCTGCTTTAAAAAACGTTATTCTCATATTTTTATCTCATCACTGAAGTGACTGTCCCTCTCTGAGAGAGACTCTTGGGCCCGTGTGACACAGGAGATGTGAAAAGGCCTCATTTAATTCTGTTTTGTAGGTGCATAGTTTTGTAAAGCTCTGTAAAGAGAAACTTCTCAGATCATGAAGCACATTTTTTGGTCTCTTTTCGAAAGCTGGGTATTTAAGAGAACGCTGTGGCATTTCCTCTCACCAGGAAAATGTTCCTTTAATGTGTCTGGTCACAGGAGCCCACTACTGCTTTTTGCATCTGCTGGCCCCACTGATGAAAGTCCCCGTTTTGACCACACGGTCTGTGACCCAAGTCCCTTGCCATCCAGGTCACATCCACCCACCTCCACCTCATTACTTCCTCGTGGCTGCCAGGCATGTCTCTATGGGTTGGCAGATGTCTCAGGCTGGCACCAGCTTTATATGAAATTCCACAAGATATTTACAGGCTATTAGGGATCAAAATTGAGCTGAGAGCTGGGGGTGGGGCATATCTCAGTGATCAAGCACCTGCTTAGCATGCCTGCTCAAGGCTGTGCATGAACACACACACACACACACACACACACACACACACACACACACACACACGACTGAGTTCTAAATAAAGCGATAGTGCACTGATGAGCCCAGGAGACCAGCAGAGCTCCAATGGAAATCACTGTATTTTCTCTCCTGCGTGCATGCTGTACATGCATGTGTGCATGCCCATATGTGTGTGGATGTGCATGTGCAAGGGCACATGTATGCATGCATGTGGAGACCAGAGGTCAGTGTGGGTATCTTCCTCCATCACACTCTACCTTATGTTTTTGAGACAATCTTTCTCTGAACCTGGAACGCAACTGGTTCAGGTAGATTGGGGAGCCAGTGAGCCCATGAGATTCTCTTGTTGCTACCTGTCCAGCCCTTGGATTACAGACACACCACTGCACCCAGCTTTTACACGGGTGCTGGAGATCTGAACTCCAGGTCCTAATGCTTGCAGGACAAGCCCTTGACTGACAGAGCCTTTTCCTCAGTTTCTTTTGTTTTGTTTTAGGGATGTGGGTTTTTTTTTTTTTTTTTTTTTTTTTTTACTTTTTTTGTTCATTTATTTATTTATTTACTTGAAAGCAATAGACAGACAAAGAGAGAGAGAGAGAAAATGGACACACCAGGGCCTCCATCCACTGAAAACGAACTCCAGACACATGCGCCCCCTTGTGCATCTGGCTAACGTGTGTCCTGGGGAATTGAGCCTTGAACCGGGGTCCTTAGGCTTCACAGGCAAGCGCTTAACCGCTAAACCATCGGGTTCTTAATCAGTTGCAGTATGTCAGAATTTTCAGTGCAGTAACTAAGGCCCTGGGTTAAAATTCTGAGCCGCCTGCTTCCTTGCCTAACATTACAGAGGAAGTCATTTCATTTCTCCAGCCTTTAATTTCCTATGAGTAGAGTTGCTGGTCAGTATCTACCCCATAGGTTTGTGGTAAGCCCTAACGAGAATTCATTTAAAATGTATTGACATGCGTGTAGGTTGATTGTTCTTGTCATCATTTTGAAATCCGATTTTGCTTAGAAAAATATTAGTGGGAAAGCTAAAGTCAGATGGATTCGGGACGCGGTGGGTCTGACGGCCGTCTCCCCTGCCTCGTTGCAGAATGTGACAAGCTACGGCGCGACGGCTGCCGGAGTTCGCAGTATTCCTCTCAGGGACCCACCTTTGCAGGCAGCTCCAGCCCGGGCGATGCCGACCAAGACGAGGATGGGGAAACTGAGCCACAGGTGAGGCTACTGGGTTCCTTGCGGGACCCACGCTGCACCCCAAACACAGCAAAGCTGATGAAGTTGGTGTCACGGCCGCGGTTTAGTTAATGGTACTGTCACACAGTAACTTCTTGGTCTGGACAAGAGCACCATGATTGTGTGAGACATTGACCAAGGCATCTCAGCACAAACATAAAGTTATTCTGTTTTTTTTTTTTTTTCAGGGGTAAGATCAGGACTCAAGAAATTCATTAACACAACATAAACTCAGAACATATGTACATATATTTTACATTTTGCATCTCTTTATTGGTTTTACATTTTTTTGTTTATTTTTATTTATTTATTTAAGAGCGACAGAGAGAGAAAGAGGCAGAGAGAGAGAGAGAGAGAGAGAGAGAGGGGGGGGGGGAATGGGAGTGCCAGGGCCTCAGCCACTGCAAATGAACTCCAGATGCGTGCGCCCCCTTGTGCATCTGGCTAACGTGGGTCCTGGGGAATTGAGCCTCGAACCAGGGTCCTTAGGCTTCACAGGCAAGCGCTTAACCACTAAGCCATCTCTCCAGCCCTGGTTTTACATTTTTGAGAAAGGGGCTTATATACTCCAGATCGGCCTTGAACTCACTGTATAGCAGAAGATGATTTTGAACTTCTCATTCTCCTTCATTCAACCACCAGCGTGTTGAGATTGGAGGTATGGGCCACCAAACCTTGGTTTACTCAGTCCTGGGGATGGAAGCCAGGGCTTAGGCATGCTAGGCAAACACTCCAATGGCTAAGCTGTATCTGTAGCCCTTGTTTTTATTGTGTGTTTGTGTGTCACCAAGAATGTGGTCATATCACAAAGAATTATTTACCAGTCAGCTTTTCATTACTAATAACGAAATACTGGAGGCAGGCTGTTTATAAAGAATTCTGTTTAGGGCATAGTTTTTTGTAGGTTAAGGACATGTCTCACTGGCTTTGGCATGGCTCTGCTGAGGGTCCTCACCTGTGTGACATCATTGAGATGCCATGGTGGGAGTAAGGTATAAGAGAATATGGACGCCGCAGATTAGGAAGCAAGAGAGAAGCTGCGTGGAGAAGTTTCAGGCTTTGGTAGCAATGCTCACATGAAAACTTCCCAGGATCCAACAAGAAATACCTTAGTCCCTTTCAGAGCACACACTGAATGACCTCCCCATCGGCCCCATCACCTAGAGATGTCACCCACCCCCACCTTTGTGAGCAGCACCGGGGGCTAAGGCTGCCAACATGGACCCCGAGACAAACCACATCCAAACTGTAGCAATATCAGAAGTCGGTGTAACGGCAAAAGGTGCACAAGTGCTTGGCATTTGAAACACGGGCCACACGGCTCAGCAGTGCCCTGGCCAGTGCTCATAGTAATGCTGTCCACATTCATTTTATTTTATTATTTTATTTTTATTTATTTATTTTGTGGTAGGGTCTCACTCTAGCCCAGGCTGACCTGGAATTCACTATGTAGTCTCAGGGTGGCCTCGAACTCATGGCAGTCCTCCTACTTTTGCCTCCCAAGTGCTGGGATTAAAGGCATGTGCTTCCACACCTGGCTTAGTTTCTTTCTCTCATGTCATCTCTTCTGGTATGTACAAACCACATACACATGATATATAGCTCTAAATGTTCATGAAAGAATAAAAACATGTGGAGATTTTTGTTTATATAGTTGTGTTTGCATTTGATTAAGTAATGTGGACTGACAGTGGAACTACTAATGTTTGATGAGCTGGAAAGATGGCTTTGCAGTTAAAGGTGCTTGCTTGCAAAGCTTGATGGCCCAGATTTGATTCATTAGTACCCATGTCAAGCCAGATGCACAAAATGACACATATGTCTAGAATTCATTTGTAGTGGTAGGAGTTTCTGGCACACCTATAATATCTCTTACTCTGTCTCCCTTTTCCTCTCACCCAAATAAATAAATAAAAAGTTTTAAGAGCGTACTATTTGATGTAGGGTTTGGTTCAGAAACTTTTTTTTTTTTTTTTTTTTAGGCAAGCCCAAGAGACTAGCTTTGTTTGTTTTAGTTTTTTGTTTTTTGAGGTAGGGTCTCACTCATGGCACTTCTACCTCTGCCTCCTGAGTGCTGGGATTAAAGGCGTGAGCCACCATGCACGGCTGAGACTGGCCTTTTTTTTTTATTTTTTTTTTTAATTTTTATTAACATTTTCCATGATTATAAAATATATCCCATGGTAATTCCCTCCCTCCCCACCCCCACACTTTCCTGTTTGAAATTCCATTCTCCATCATATTACCTCCCCATTATATTCATTGTAATTACATATATACAATATCAACCTATAAAGTATCCTCCTCCCTTTCTTTCTCTACCGTTTATGTCTCCTTTTCAACTTACTGGCCTCTGCTACTAAGTACTTTCATTCTCACGCAGAATGGCCTTTTTAAATGAGAGAACGAGGGTGAGAACTGGACAGGGGCCGGGGGAGACAGGCACACCAGGGCCTCCAGCCAACTGTCGCCGAACTCCAGATGCGTGTGCCACCTTGTACACGTGTGAGACCTTGCACTTGTGTCACCCTGTGCATCTGGCTTATGTGGGATCTGGCAAATCAAACATAGGTCCTTAGACTTTGACGGCAAGTGCCCCTAAGCTATAGCTCCAGCCCTCGGAAGACATTTTTCTTTCATCTAAAAGCTTACAGTGGAGCTGGAGGAATGGCTTAGTGGTTAAGGCATTGGCCTGCAAAGCCACAGGACCCAGGTTCAATTCCTCAGGACTCATGTTGGTCAGATGCACACGGTTGCGCACACATCTGGAGGTTATTTGCAGTGGCTGGAGGCCCTGGCGTGCCCATTCTCTCTCTCTCTTTCTATGTCAAATAAATAAATAAATAAAAATTTTGAAAACTTAAAAAAAAAAAACTTACAATGAAGTCAGATCAATACATAAATGCCTTGTTGGCTGGAAATTTTCCTTAGGCAAGCAGCTTCAGTAAACAAAGTTAAGGGAATGTTTGGTTTAAAATTGAAAGTTAGGATAGCCGGGCATGGTGGCGCACGCCTTTAATCCCAGCACTCGGGAGGCAGAGGTGGGAGGATTGCCTTGAGTTCGAGGCCACCCTGAGACTCCATAGTGAATTCCAGCTCAGCCTGGGCTACAGTGAGACCCTACCTCAAAAAAATAAATAAATAAAATAAAATTGGAAGTTAGAACCCTAATTTTTGGACTTCGAATATTAGACCCAGATGATTTTGTAGACTCACATTCTTGACTAATATCATTATTTTTAATTTTAATGTATGTAGTGCGCACACATGTGAATTGCTGCTTGCGTAGAGGCCCAGTGACAACTTTGGGTGTCCGTGGTCTCCTTTATTTGAGACAGGGCGTCTCATTGTTTTGCTGCCAGTCTAGCTGCCCCATGGACTTCCTCGCTCTGCCTTCCATTGCCATAGGCGCATTAGGGTTCTAGATACATCCCCCACTTTGCATCTGGCTTTTCATGGGTGCCGGGGACGTTAAGTTTGGGCCAGCAGGCTATAAGCAAGCACCTTTCACTGCTGAGCCATTTCCCCAGCTCCACTAATATTATCTGAATTGACAAATTTAACTTGCATGCATTTGTGTAATACAGTAATATGCTGCTTCCACACAGTTGTATAATATAGAATGAGTAAACTAAATTAATTAAGGTATCCATTGCCTTCCTTACATGTCATTTTTTTTTTATTGTAAGGCATTGGAAATTACTCAGTTATTTTACAATATACACATAACTTTCTGTTTATTTATTTATTTGAGAGTGACATAAAACATACGGGCAGGAGGTGTGGCCCAGTGGTAAAGAACTCACCCAGCATTCGAAAGGTTCTAGGTTACATGCCCATCACCACCAAAACAAACCAAAACACCCACCACACAAATTGATTATTCTTGTCTGCAGTCGCAATAGATCTCAAAATGTCTTCCTTCTTTTCACTATCTTAAACTTTGCTGTCTTTCACCACCAGTTCCCCATTTCCTCTTTCCCCACCCACGTTATCACAGAATGTTTTCCCTATTTCCGTAAGTATACTTCACATACTAGGCTGTCTTTTTGCAAAAGCATATGAAAAGGGTTGCTTTCTATATAATGGGACAAGCGTTGATACGATCTTCAATACCAGAAGCTTTTATTTTTCTCTGTTGGCATGAATAAGGAACATGAACACTAGAAGCACAGTGTACAGTAAGATCTTGTTTATCTAGGTAGGAGGATCATCTTGTGCTGAGCCCCAAAATGAGCCAAAAATGATGCCCAGGGGTGGGGGCAGCCAAGAGTTTGAGGTACGTGGTGGCAGCTGGTCTTATCATAGCAGTATCCTGTGACCTTGAACAGAACAGATACATAGTTTCTGAATTCGCACTGGGTGCTTGCTAGCGATGTCAGGTCCCTTGGTGGTGGGATTCTGCCGCCGTGACACCTGCCAGCGGGAACTGGAAAGCGGGACCGCAGACAGCTCTCCCGGCTCCAGTCTGTGCTTTCTTCATGTCCCATAGACTTAGAGCGGTGGTGGAAGCTACCTGGTATATGTGGGAAGACAGTTGTTTTCTGGGGTCCCCTCAGGGCTGCACTGAATCACAGGCTTGAACAACATCTGTTCTCAAGGTCTCTTGTTTTGAGGCTCATGTAAACAGCACACAGCCACCTTCAGATCCCACTTGCTTTGTGGCCATAAACTTTTATTGGTGTGTGTTTGTTTTTGAGGCAGGGTCTCACTGTAGCCCGGGCTGATCTGGAACTCATTCTCTTATCCAGGCTAACTTTGAACTCATGATTATCTTCTTACCTCAGCTTCCTGAGTGCTGGGATTATAGGCATGAGCCACCAT
The DNA here is from genome assembly GCF_020740685.1 of Jaculus jaculus. Lineage (NCBI taxonomy): Eukaryota > Metazoa > Chordata > Mammalia > Rodentia > Dipodidae > Jaculus > Jaculus jaculus. Next base: position 27,047,033 of record NC_059110.1, read on the forward strand.
ACTGGCTCTAGGGTTTTTTTGTTTTGTTTTTTTGCAACTTTTATAATTAAAAAAAAAAAAAACAGCTTAACACTTATTCTTGGTTTGAAAACATTTTGAAACACTTGGAATATATCATTAGTGATATTCACAGGGAACTTTTATTTTTCCCCTGTTCTTAAATATATACAACTGTATACAGCTGTATTTCCAAAAATTGCACATCATTAGATCTGATTGTTATCTCAAGATTCCTTGTTAAGGAATTTGTTTCAGGGCTGAGGACATTATGCAGGGGTAGAGTGCTTGTCATGACTGCACACAGGCCCTGGCTTCAGTTACCAGTACTGCCTAGAGAGAGAGAGGAAAATTATTTGAGATTTGTTTTACAATAAAATAAACATCAACTTATATTATAAAATATGTAAAAAAAGGGGGGGGGGCTAGAGAGTCGGCTTAATGGTTAAGGTACTTGTTTGCAAAGCCTAAGTACCCAGGTTTGACTCCTCAGAACCCATGTAAGCCAGATGCACAAGATGACGCGTGCGCACAAGGTGTGGTGTCTGGACGTGGAACGCAGTGGCTAGAGGCCCTGGTGTGCCAACTCTTTCTTGCTCTTGCACGCTCTCTCACTCTCTCTTTCTCTCTCTCTCTCTCTAATACACACACACACATGTATATGGCATCAATTATCAACTACCAAATAATGCTCATCACATTAAACTTCCTTCTTGCTCTTCCTCCTTTTGTTTTTTTGGTGGTTGTTTTTTTTTTTTTTTATAAATAATTTTTTTTAATTTATTTATTTGAGAGCAACAGACACAGAGAGAAAGACAGATAGAGGGAGAGGGAGAGAATGGGCGCGCCAGGGCTTCCAGCCTCTGCAAACGAACTCCAGACACGTGCGCCCCCTTGTGCATCTGGCTAACGTGGGACCTGGGGAACCGAGCCTCGAACCGGGGTCCTTAGGCTTCACAGGCAAGCGCTTAACCGCTAAGCCATCTCTCCAGCCCATGTTTTTTTTTTTTTTTTTTACAATTAATTTCTAAGGTTAGCATCCAAAGTAATGGGTTTCATTATGGCATTTTATATATTTCTTCTCATTTCCCCTCCCCCGCTGCCCTCTCCCATCCCTTCCTTTCCCCAGTTCTAATAACATATTTGGCACTTAGTAATTCTTCTGACCTGTGCTGTATAACATTAGGCCAGAGGTGACTGAGGGCCTAGACCCAAAGAGTGGCATGTGAGTGACATGGAAGGGTGAGTCAGAGCTCACTGGCTGGGCAATTCTAGTGTTAGGAGAACAATTTTCAGCTTCGGGTCAGCTGTGCATCATGTGTTTACGGCTGTGCAAGTAGAAATGCACTAAGACTCCTCTCAGGTCTTTTGGAAGAGACAGCTCATTCATTCATTCATTCATTCAGTAGCTCCGGTTCACTAAGCGACGTTCTAGATCCAAAGGATGCATCAAGTGAGCCAGAGTCCCTGCCGTCGTGGTGAGGGCAGTAGTGCGACAACCCAACGTACAATCAACGCCAGTGGTGATAAGCATTGTGAGCACAAGTGAAACAACGACCAGGAGGCTTCTAGAATAACATGGCTGTCATTGAAAAAGAATTTTGTTTATTTTTTATTTATTTAATTGAGAGCAACAGACAGAGAAAGAGGCAGATAGAGCGAGAATGGGCGTGCCAGGGCTTCCAGCCACTGCCAATGAACTCAAGTATTTTCTTTTCAAATCTCTCATGACACCACATGTTACTACTTAACACTGAATGGGAACACTAGTCTGCCCAGTTAGAAAATCTGTACGTAGATGCAGCAATAGCTCAGTGGTAGATTGCTTGCCTAGCATTCACAGGCCCTAGGTTCAATACCCAATACTGCAAAATATCACCTACATAAACAGTACAAAACTGGGAAAGTTTGAGGTTATGCCACTACTTATTATATGAGTTTGTATTCTTATTAAATTAAGGGAAATAAAAAACTTTAAGTTATTATAGATAATAGAATTCAATGATCTAGAAAGCTATAAAATTAACATACAGAACTCAGTAACTTCCATATTAACACAAAGTCAAGATAGAAGATAAAATGGGAAAAAAAATCCTTGAATATTTTACTATAGCAGACAAAAGAGCTACAGATGAACTTGGCAACACAAAATCTTCACTAGAAAACTTCAGAAGCACAAAAGCTGAGATTTGAATAACGGAAAAGAAAAAAGACCTAAAAAATACTTTCTTAGATCCAAGGCCTAGGGCACAAAAGCTATCAGCTCTCCCCAAGTTAATTAAATTAACATGGTACCAATAAAAGAGCAGTGGGTTTATTTTACTAAATGATGGCTTGGGGCTATTCTGAGAGGGTTGGGTGGGTAGAGAAGCTGGATCTAAAGTTTGGTAGGAAGGGGAGCGGTGAGGGAGTAGAGCCATCATGCAGATGAGAAAGTAGACTCAGGAATTGTCCATGCATGCACAAGGCAGCCCAACAGAATGTTAAAACCAGAATATAAAGGGTAGGGGGCTTAGGAGATGGCTTGGTGCTTAAGGCATTTGCCTGAAAAGCCTAACAACCCAGATTCAGTTCCCCAGTGCCCACATAAAACCTAATGCACAAGGTGGCTCATGTATCTGAAGTTCGTTTGCAGCAGCTGGAGGCCCGGGCATGCCCTTTCTCTCTGTCTCTCTTCTCTCTTCTTGCAAAATATTTTATTTTTTAAAATAAAATAAAAAAGAACATAAACCATAGAAATAGACCTGGCTTAGTGGTTAAGATGCTTGCCTGCAGCCCATGTTCAATTCCCTAGTACCCACATAAGCTAGATGCACAAGGTGGCACATGCATTTGGAGTGGCCAGAGCCCTGGTGTGCCCATTCTCTCTCACTGCACTAAGTAAATAAATAAGAGAACCTAGGGAACATCTAGTCTGGCTCTTTAATTGTCCTCGAATCATATTAATTACCATAATGCAAACCATTTACCATGTCTAAGACTGCATAATCTTCTTATAACATAAAGAGCATTTTGATGATGGTAGCTGCACACATATTTGATATTGACAATGGTAATATAGTGCAGCCAGAAAACGAACTTCTTGTTTATGCTGTGTGTGTCATCTAAATAGTAAATTGCTATGTGGGGGGAAAAATGCTGTTGGCAAAGGGATTTAGAAATCCCAGAAAATACCTTTTTAGTCAACTGTGAAATCAAAGAGTTAGTCATGTCCTTTTGTTCTTGTCTTGACCCTTTTCCTTTCAGTTTTCTAACCTCTCAGTTTGAAGGGTGTTCTGTTACAGGTGCCAAACTGCTTCCTACAGGTTGATGGGGTTTTCTGCAGGTGCCATTGTAGGACGCTGAATTTGATGGTGTGTTCACTGATTCCTGGAAATAACTCACAGAGGCCCTATTGTCTTAGAGAACAGACCTCTGTCTTGAGTTACCCAACCTCTTGTGTAAAATTCATCCCCAAAGAGATGAGTTGGGATGGAATTTTGGCAGTAAAAGCTTGGCTTTGGTTGTAGTAACAGAAACTGAAATTTTCTTTTCTGTTTCCTGTTTGACTTTGAACTGGTGCCTCGGGGTTTGTGTAAGGTGTAAGGTTAAAGGAAACAAGGAAAAGTCTGAAGAAGAGGGCCACAGCTTTGCTGCTGTGACTGCGCAGGGTGCTCGTTGACCATGATGTCACAGAGCCCAGGCTTGGTGCGGTTTCCACTCCTGTTACAACTGGGTAGCTTTGCTCCGCTCTGTAAGCTTCCGTTTCCTCCACAGTAGAGAGGTGGCACCCATAGTGGGGTTCACGGAGGACAGCCCTGATTTGCAGCTGCCGTCCTGTAAATATTAATAGCGCCCCTCTTGCCCTCAAAGGTATTCAGGTGTTGAAGGCTAGCTTCTCCACCTGGGAGGGAACGGCCACAGGTGAGGATGAGTGGGCGTGTTAAACTGCTCAGCTTTTCAAGGCAGACATCAAAGAAATCTCCACAATAGACAATGTCTGTTTTGATGAAAATCTGGCCGCTGTCCCACTCCATCCTCTTATTCTACCCACACAGAATTTTCTGCCCAAAGCAATGGATTTGAGAAATTTCAGCAGCTCCAACACTTTTTGGTTGTTAGAGCTCTGCTGGTCGCCAGTTTCATGTTTGTAGGGACTCTGCAGTTGTGGCAGAGCATTCGGACCTTCCCCCCCTCGTCTCTGAGGCTCCGTGAGGGTTCCCCATGAAAAGGGTATCTTAGAGTTTGTTATGATCATTTTAATGCTCTGGAAGCTGAGGCTCAGGAATAGGAAATATACACTCAAAATCACATAGATAAATAGCATCAGGGAGGGATGGGCGCAAGGCCTCCTGAATTTCCATGGATTTCCATTGCACCATTTTGGTATTTAAAGGGATGAGATGGGTAAGCTCTCTAAATTCCTTCTCTTTCACTGTGTCTGTGTTTGGCACCTCCCAGCCCATGTTGGCTTTGTTTGGCATTTATTTGTTCATCATTTTCCACCCCAAAGAGGGAAGCGTTGCTTAGTCTCGGTGTCTAGACACGGTCCTTGGCCGGGGGTAGCTGACAGTCTAGAAATGACTCTAAATGTAATCATTTGTTTCTTGGTCTCCGTGTAAATCCAGGACACAGAGACTTAAAGGAGCCAATGTTGGGTCTCCGTGTGCTCACTGCTCCACAACTTCTGTTACTGTCCCATTGCAGGAAGGAGAAAGCTGGGGGTCTGTCTTACCATGGCCTTTATGCCTTTGAACCAGTCAGGGCATGTCCTGTTACACCTTAAACAGGCTCTATTCATGTCTGCCTTCTCCTCTGAGCCTCTCGTCCCTCTGCCTCCCGTTATCCTCTTCCCTCCCAAACATCTCGGTCTCCTCGGCCCCTCCCCTCACTCTTGCTAAGCCACTGGCACATGGGAAGGCTCAGGAACCAGGGACTGTGCTCAGCAGTCAGCTCTCATGCCAGGCAGCCTTGGTTACATCCGTAAAAGAAACTGGCTCATGGGCTGGAGAGATGGCTTAGCGGTTAAGCGCTTGCCTGTGAAGCCTAAGGACCCCGGTTCGAGGCTCGGTTCCCCAGGACCCACGTTAGCCAGATGCACAAGGGGCGCACGCGTCTGGAGTTTGTTTGCAGAGGCTGGAAGCCCTGGCGCGCCCATTCTCTCTCTCTCCCTCTATCTGTCTTTCTCTCTGTGTCTGTCGCTTTCAAATAAATAAATTTTTTAAAAAAAAAAAAAAAAGAAAAAAGAAACTGGCTCAGGGCTGGCATGATGACTTAATTGTTAAAGCGCTGGCCATGCAAGTCTGAAGACCCGAGTTCAGAGCCCTAGCACCCACGTAAATGCTGGGTGGACATGGTGGCTCACATGTAGTCCCCGTGCTGAGGAGGTGGACAGGAGATCCCTGGGACCAGGTGACTATCTCAAGTAGCGAAATCAGAGAGCTCGGGGTTGAATTGAGAGACCCTGCCTCTGTTAATAAGATGGATATTAAAAGACACCCATCACTAACTTTTGGTCTCCACACACAAGCTCATGCCAACACCGCACATGCACACACGTGCAAAAAGATACGGACTGTGGGAGAGGCTCAGTCACTTGCATAAGGTCACATACATTTTAAATACTGAAACAAGATCTCTCTTTAAAAGCAGCTTTATTAAGGTACAATTTTGCATAAAGTAAACTGTATGTATTTAAAATATACAACTTCATACCTTTAGAGCTGTGTATTCATACGCGTCCATCTGTTACCACCGTCAAGCTTGTGAACAGACCCATCATTCCCAAAAGTAAAGGCGAGGTGTAAATCCGGACCTGGGACTCCAGCACTCAGGCTTTCGCCCCAGTTAGGCCACATGGGATGAGAGCTCTTTCCACCTCATACTACCCGGGGAAAACCGGATGTAGAAAATGGTGCGTGCATCTGGCATTCTTTTGCAGTGGCGGGAAGCCATGGCATACCCATATACAGTCTATCTTTATTTAGGAGAGAGAATAGGTGTGCCAAGGCGTGTAGCCACTGCCAATGAACTCCAGTGCATGTGCCACTTTGTGTACCTGGCTTTACGTGGGGACTGAGGAGTCGAACCCTGGTTATTAGGCATTGCAGGCAAGCACTTTAACCATTGAGCAATCTCTTCAGCCCCAATAAAAATGTTTTTAAGTCGGGTGTGGTGGTGTATGTCTTTAATCCCAGCACTTGGGAGGCAGAGGTAGGAGGATTGCTGTGAGTTCGAGGCCACCTTGAGAATACATAGCAAATTCCATGTTATCTTGGATTAGAGAGACCATACTTCAAAAAAAAATGCTTTTAAAAAGCAAAACAAACCTTTATAATTTAGACATTGATACACACACAATCCAGGTATGTTTGTAATCCCAGCCCTGAGGAGTAGGAGATGGGTAGATCCCTGTGGCTCTCTGAGGGCCAGCCAATCTACCATTATTGGCAACGCACACATACATACACATGCATACCTCCTCCATACAGGTGTATCCCCACATCCAGAAATCAAGAATGCATTAGTGTAATACATACTCAGAAAGCTTAGAGCTATTGATTAGACCATGTTTGTGGTCAAGGGAACGAATCAACAGTTGAATGTCTTTAATATGGAGTGCATGAAAATTACCCTCAACGTGGAGTTGCTTGAGAGGCCCTGACTGGTGATGCTGTCTGATCCATTTTTACCATCCCCAGTTTTTCTGTTGTCATGGCTATAGAGGATAAAAGGAACGAGGGATAATAAAGTGAGGGGTCTCTAGTATCCTAAAAGTTGGAAGCCAAAAGAGACAAGAAGTTTATGAGCTTATAAAACTTCGAGAGCTTGGAAGCCAAGTCAACATAAGAGAAACATAATGGTAGGCAAACAGCAAGGATTGGGGCTGGAGTGGTTGTTGGTGCTGTCTTAATGCTGAGCCACATGGGACCATGTGTTCACCAACTACTTTCATGGAATAATTGCTAAAATGCTAAGCTTGACTGATTATATTTTTCAATTTTTAAAAACAAAACCAGGGCTGGAGAGATGGCTTAGCAGTTAAGACACTTGCCTGGGGAGCCTAAGGACCCAGGTTTGATTCCCCAGGACCCATGTAAGCCAGATGCACAAGGTGGTGCATGCATCTGGAGTTTGTTTGCCATGCCTGGCGATCTTGGCATGCCCAGTCAGTCTCAGTCTCTCTCCCTCTCTCTCCCTCTCTCTCCCTCCCTCCCTCCCTCCCTCTCTCTCTCTCTCTCTCTCTCTCTCTCTCTCTCTCTCTCTCTCTCTCCTTGTCTCATAAATAAAGAAATAAAAATAAAATAAGCCAGTTTAAGGAATTGGAAGCTCTCTGTTTTATAGTTAAGCCCACACGTGGGTCACTTTGCTGTCTCACTAAGGAAACCACATGTAGGCCCTGCTGCCCATCTTGATGGGAGCTTGTCTTACTTCCAGGTAAGACCTTGTGGTCTCTGAAATGCAGGTCTTGCAGCATCCAAAAAGCCACATAATGGGCTGGAGAATGGCTTAGTGGTTAAGGCACTTGCCTGTAAAGCCTAATGACCCAGGTTCAATGCCCCCAAACCCATGTAAGCCAGATGCACTTGGCCCATGCATCTGGAGTTTGTTTGCAGTGGCTAGAGGCCCTGGTATGTCTTCCCTCTCTCTTTCTCTCTCTCTATAAGTAAATAAATAAATAAATAAATATTTCAAAAAGCTACATACCTTTCAGGGACCTCTCTTTGTAAATGAAGCAATTTAACATGAGAACTTGTGGTCTTTGAAGTTCCTTCTGAACCTGGGTATGGAATTTTCATGAACATTATTGTCCAACTGGCAGATCTAAAAATTTGACTTAAGTTCTGAAAACAGGGTAACATTAAGCATAATATTCCTTTTTAATTTTTTTGTTTATTTTTATTTATTTATTTGAGAGCAACAAACAGAAAAAGAGGCAGAGGAAGAGAGAGAATGGGCACGCCAGGGCCTCCAGCCACTGCAAACGAACTCCAGACATGTGCACCCCTTTGTGCATCTGACTAACGTGGGTCCTGAGGAACCGAGCCTTGAACCAGGGTCCTTAGGCTTCACAGGCAATCGCTTAACAGCTAAGCCATCAGCCCAAGTATAATACTCTTAACGAAAAAAGAAGATGAGCTAGAGAGATTGACTAAGATTAAAGGTACTTACTATTACTTGCAAAGCCTATTGGCTAGGTTTGATTCCCAGGCATTCATGTTAAGCCAGATGCACGTGGCAAGAGATCCTGATGCACGCACGCACACGCATGTGCACACACACACACACACACACACACACACACACAAAATAAAATAAAAATTTAAAGAAGTAAATAATAAAAAAGAAGTGATTCACTCTATGTTCAAAAGTTTCATTGCCACGAAGCATGTCATCATACTTGGGTCATTCTGGCCTTTACATAAGGACACACAGTTGGCCAAAAATACACATCTGAGCCAGGCATGGTAGCACATGCCTGTAATCCCAGCACTTGGGAGGAAGATGTAGGAGGATCACCGTGAGTTCAAGGCCATCCTGAGACTACATAGTGAATTCCAGGTCAGCCTGGACTAGTGTGAAACCCTACCTCAAAAAAAGAAAAAGAAATGTTTCCCTTAAATTATTTTTGTTCTTATGTCCTCTTAGAGACTTGCATTAGGTCCATAATGTCTTTTATTTGCTTGTTACTTTACTTATTGTTTATTTGAGAGTGACAGAGAGAGAAGGAGGCAGAGAGAGAGAAAATGGGCGCGCCAGGGCTTCCAGCCACTGCAAACAAACTCCAGATGTGTTCTCCCCCTTGTGCATCTGGCTAACTAACGTGAGTCCTGGGGAATTGAGCCTCGAACAGGAGTCCTTAGGTTTCACAGGCAAGTGCTTAACCGCTAAGCCATCTCTCCAGTCCCATAATGTCTTTTAAAGATGGATAAATCTGGGGATGGAGAGATGGCTCAGTGGTTATCGGTGTTTATTTGCAGAGCCCGCTGGCCTGAGTTTAATTTCCAGCCATGCATGTAAAGCCAGATCCATTCATTTGCAGCAATTACAGGCATGTGTGTGTGCATGTACACACAAACATAAATATATTTTTAAAAGATGGATAAATTTCTAATACAATTAAGTCTCAAATGAGAGCAGGCAATGTGGTCCCCGTCATAGCAAGTTCCAATCAAGCACCACAGAACTGTGCTGTTGGAAGTTTGGGCTGTGGGTGTGGCCAGAAAGGCTTGAGTTGCTCTAGGAGCAAGGTAAACAGGTGTTCCCTTTGGAAGGCGCTCTGGCCCGCCTTATTGTACCTGAACACCTTATTTTCACAAGGGTTACTTTTGCTTATATGTTGTAGACTGAAGAGAAGACCTTCTATATGGATCATTTGTTGTTTGTTATAAAATGCTATTTTCCCACAAAAGCCAGTTACCCTCTTGTTGTTGTTGTTCCTAAGCACATTGCATTTATTTTGAGTTCTTGGCACTTCCTCATCTCAGAACCAGCTGCCATGCAACTACGTGAACGTCGCGTATGAAATGCTTGCCAGCCCCGCTTTCCTGCCTCATTTTTCAGGTGTTACAGGCAGAAGGGCATGGAAGCCGCCTGTGCAATGAGAACGTTAATCTGAATCGAAACAGACACAGCTAGAAATGTTTTCATGGAATTCCGATAAGGCCCAGGGCACAGCTTTAGTCAGCTCCTTATAAGTTAACAATTTCACACTGATCTTTTCTCTCCCCCTAGATGGTTTCAGAAGAAACACAAATAGTTGAACAATAGCTCTGTCATTTTTTTTTTTTTTTTTGCAATATTTCTGGAGGTCAGAGCCCAAAGAAAATAAGATTGAGGCTAGAAATTACTTGAAGCAAAATGGAATTTCAATACAAATGGAAAGTGGTCATTGCAGCTATGGTGTTTCTTTAGGCTTCTAATATTAGACCAAATCCACAAGCTTTGGGACCATGGAGAAGATAAGAAAAACCAGGATAACTTAAATGATTCTGTGGGTCAGCAAAACCTTCTGCTGTCCCACAATTTCCAGACCAAGGGCAGAGTAAGCCTTGTACATTGCGAGTCATATTCAAGAGGTTAACAGTGTCCTTATACACCATTGCCACAGTTTTTAAATGTCAGCCAGTCTTTGGCTTCCTTTAAACGAATGCAATTTTTTTTTAATTAAAAAAAAAATTGTCACTATTTCTGCTACCTACTTACACATTGTGACTTCATTTTTCTCTGCAGTGTTCTCTCTCTTCTTCAGAAGAGAGACTTATTGGCATCAGGAGACCTAAAACGCCAGCCTCAGGTGACTTCTCTGACCTTAATACGCAGACAAACTGGACAAAGTCTCTGCCACTGCCGACACCCGAAGAGAAGATGCGACAGCAAGCCCAGACGGTCCAGACGGACGTGGTGCCCATTAACATAACTGGTACGCTTTGCCAAGCCAACAGTCAGGATGTCCTTGGGGGACTGTCTGTGGCTTTTTATTTGCTCTATACTCTTAGCATTTTATTTACACATCAAAGTGAGTTGCTGTGATCTGACTTCCGTGTGTGCATGTAAGATATTGGTTGCTTGTTCAACAAGAAGACTGTCACCGAAGGCTGCCAAGATGGTTCAGCCATTCATCCAAAGGGTGATTTTTTTTTGTTTGTTTGTTTCTTTGTTTTTAAGTAAGATGTGGTTCTACAGAAATATCATTGAATGTGGTGCTGAGTTACAAAAGAAGTTATTCCCTACTAAAGAAATGTTTCTATGAGTTCAAAACAAATAATTACTTTGTTATGTTTCTGGGATATTTTCTTACCTTCTTGCTTTCTAAAGTAAAAGAGGGAAGGATTCTTAAAATATCAGGTAACTTAACTACTGAAAATATATTTTAAAAGATCTTAAAGGATGTTTTAATTTCTATAATTTGAATTCTCCAAACCTTCAAATAAAAATCCATCCCTGCTGAGTAAACAATTTTTAGAGTTGCCAGCAAATCTGAAGTTATGGTGTATTATGCTGAGCCTTTAATCATTTGTGACAACGTAACAAGTAGCAAAGGACATAAGGCCCCCGGGTAATCCTGCACAAATTTAGAAGAGTTGTTCAAGTAATCTTCTTTTAGCATCTTCATTATTTCTGTGGTCTTAAAAGAGTCAGTGGTATGGAAAGGGTCCAAAATGCACAGTAGGCATGGTAAGGGTTAACAAAGGGCAGAGCTTGCCTAGCAGGCCCAGGCCCAGGCCCAGGCCCAGGGTTTAGTCCTTAGAATCAGGAAGTCAATAGCTTCAACTATTTGGCTGTCTTTTATGTAGACTCAGATACCCAGTGTCATCACTGATAATCAGTCCTTACAAACCTGGCCTTCATGCCCTTAAAAACACACTGGCCAAAAGGGAAGACACTTCATTAAAAGTTAGGGTGAAGACTGGAGTGTCCTTACTGTCTCCTGATGCGACTGGAAAGCTTGTTGCCAAGGCAGTACTAACTCAGAAGGGCTTTTAGATAGTTACTGATTTTTTTTTTTTAATTTAGATAGTTCTTGATCTAAAAAAAAAATCTTTACAGGCTATATAGAAATTATACTTTGAACTGTTAAATTGAATCACAGAAGTTTAATAAGTATGTAATCCCATGTACGTTTTTCACATTTTTATAAAACTAAAGAAACATCATGGAATTTCAGTCCATTTTCTTTGTCAGTGGCATGCTCATCTCTCTCAATGTGTCTGCCCACTGTCCAGCTCACATTATAACAATAGTATTTTTGTTAGAAACCATGATTCAGAACAAAGGGTAGGATTTACTGCTTATTTTATTAAGCATCAATAAGGTCACATTTTCTAAAAGAAAATGAAGTCTATCATTTAATTAAATGCAGAAACATAATTATATATTATTAAATATATGTGCTTAAAAGTTTCACAATAATATTATAAGATATGGATATTATGCTATGAAGTATGACAATCCTTAATGGAATTAGGGTGAAATTCATTACCTTCAGAGTAAGAGATTAGAAACAGTAACTAGAATTTCAAGAATGAAGAATTCTTTTTAATGGAGTAAATCCTCACAAAGGAAGACAATGTCACTTCACTTTCATTCTTTCCTATTTGATGACTAAGAGGATGGGAATTACAGAGCATTTAAATGGGTGTCTTTAAATGTCACCCAGTAAAGGTGAATGACAATAATGAAGTGAACATGAGTTACATCAATTGCAATTTCTTCTTAATTGACTCATTAACATTTTACACATTTTACAGAAATGTTAAAAGTAAATATAATGGGGCTGGAGAGATGGCTTAGCAGTTCAGTGCTTGCTTGTGAAGCCAAAGGACCCTGGTTCGAGGTTAATATTCCCCAGGACCCACGTAAGCCAGATGCACAAGGGGGCACATGCGTCTGGAGTTCGTTTTCAGTGGCTGGAGGCCCTGGTGCGCCCATTCTCTCTCTCTCTATCTGCCTCTTTCTCTCTCTGTTTGTTGTTCTCAAATAAATAAGAAAATAAATTTTTTTAAAAAGTAAATATAATGTATTGATCTATTTTCTCAAGCTGTATGTTCACATAGACTCATCTATTTTTTTTAAAGGATTGGCTTTTCTAATTTGGTTTAAAGAAGCAATAAATTTAATCTTTTGCTTTCAATGGTTGAATTGATACAAATTATGGAGCCTTCTGCTCTTTAAATTATATTTCTCCCATCCATGTACTAAACAGGCCTGACCCTGCTTAACTTCCAAGATCAGACAAGATCAGGCATGTTCAAGGTAGTGTGGCCATAGACTAAATTGTTATTTCTAAAACCCTAGAATATTTTTTAAGATAAATATTTAACTTTTTATATAATATTGTTATATATTTATTAATATGGATGGGCATTGACCTTCTAGTTTGATTTTTGTTTTTCTCAGTTTGGCTTAACAAAAAAAAACATGTCAATGTATATGCTTCTACAAATCCAGAATGAAGCTTACCAGGCCCAGAACTGTAGGACATTAACTCAGTGAGCTGCTGGCTTGCAAACTAATTGAATCCCTGTAGCTATAGTCATGTGGATACTTTGTATGCTCTTAGAGTTAAGGAGGAAAAAAATGTTTAATATTAACAAATAACTTGGGCTGGAGGGATGGCTTAGCGGTTAAGGCGTTTGCCTGCAAAGCCAAAGGACCAAGGTTTGATTCCCCAGGGCCCGTGTTAGCCAGATGCACAGGTGGCACGTGAATCTGCAGTTCTTTTGCAGTGGCCAGAGGTCCTGTCATGCCTATTCTCTCTCTCGCTCCCTCCTTCTTTCTGTCAAATAAATAAACTAAATATTTTTTGAAAAAATAAAAAATTTAAAATAAATACTTGTGTGTTCCTTCATCTACCATTGGAACACCTCTTCCACCAGGAAAATCTACTTTAAACTGGCTTTGTACTGATGTTTGAGTTGCCTAAGTTTATTCCTAAATATTAACCATGACTAGCTAATACCAATTGGCAATGGAAGTGAATTGTTTAGTTCAACAGATATTTATTGAACAACTACTTCATGACAGCCATTAGGAGGCTAGCAAGGTACATAAATCTACCTTATGAAATGCATGAAGCCCAACTGATGAGTCAGTTTTTTGGGGGTCACAAGCAAGACAGTGGTTAGTGCCTTTAGGGGATGTTTCAAAGACACGCATCTTCATGTAGGACATTGTCTCATTTCCTTGGAGCTTGGGTAGTGGGTTATTTTGCCCTAATAGGAAGAAAAACCGAGACAGAATGCAACTTTATAGTAATATTTTATCTATTAATGCTTCCATGTAAGGAATTTTTTTCTGCTACCTGGAATTAATCAACCACTGGAATGATGGCTTCCCCTTTTCTGGTATTTCGCTGAGCAACCTATTTATCACAGAATGGTACTTTATGATATTTCAGGCCCTCCTCTCAATTATTTCTGGGTTTCTCCACTCTTAGAAAAGTTGCAAGCATTTGCAAGCTTGCACACATTGATTAGTCTGTTCCTTAGCAGATGAAATACGCATCATTCCCTTGTTTTGATCACTCCTGGTTCTCAGCCTGTGCTAATGAGATCAGAGTGACATTGTCCATAGCATCTTCACCAGCAGTATGTGTCAGTGTTGCCAAACACGAGTGATCGTTTTTACTCTTATGCATAAGAATGATGGAAGTATGTAATTTATGTATGCATATTGACTTTCTTAGTTTTTGTGAGAATGCCCATGTAAAAAGGTCATTACTGTAAAACTTCCTTTAATCAAAGTGGCAAGCAATTTAAAACTGACCAGTCAGGAACTAATACTGATACAAACATATTATTTTACGGTTTCCCAAAGTGTGTTAATCTCACGAACTTACCCTATAGAAAAACTGTCCTGTGGACATGGGACTCCTGGTTCCATTGCAATACCACGTGGAATGTCTGAATTGGGGTGAATTTTGAAAGAGAACAATAGGAAATAAGGATGAGTCTCAGTGGCAGAACACTTGCTTGGCATGTGGAAGACCCTGAGTTCAGGCTCAGTTCCTTCAATATTATGAACCAAAGAGGAACAGGCCAGCTTTGATAACAACAGTGCTACTGGATATCATTGTGGTAAAAGTACTTTATCATTATAAGGTGTTTTGTTTTGCATTACAGTTGTTACCTCAGCATAACGATTTCCACACTCTATCCAAATTGTCAGACCCCTTAGCTGAAGGGAAATCTGAGACTCATATTTGCTTCATCACACAGATGAGATATTAAATTGGTCTCTGTGGGATGACCAAATGAATAAAAGATACTGATTTCCATCACCATATACATACTGATGTAAAGAGTGACTTTTAGCTGGGTGTAGTGGCGTACGCCTTTAATCCTAGCACTTTGGAGGCAGAAGTAGAAGGAATGACAAAAGTTCAAGGCCCCCCTGAGACTAATTGCAGGTCAGCCTGGGCTAGAGTGAACCCTACCTTGAAGCCACATTCCCCCCCCAAAAAAGAGTAACTTTTGTGACCAGAGAATTTTATGAAATACAACATGCCAAACAATCATTTTTCAAATGCCATGGAGTCACTCTTCCAGTTTGTTATTAACAAATTTGTGGCTCTTTTGAAAATGAGATCAAGGTGTGTCCTTTGCAAGGACACAGACCAGACATTGCAAAACAGCCTTATGATGGTAATGTGCTCGCCTTCCTTTTGCGCCCTTCAGCATTCATCATCGTACGACTGGCTAACATCATTATTAATACTTTCTCATCATTTTACAAGCTTCTGGAAGAAAGCGCATGGTGTCAGCTTGCTTGACAATAACATTGCTTTGCTTGTTCTACTACTCTACATCAGGGGAGAATTTCGATCGCCAGGCCAGCCTGCGGCGGTCTCTAATTTACACAGACACTCTGGTAAGACGACCGAAGAAAGTCAGAAGGAGAAAGACTATTACAGGAGTCCCTGACAACATACACAAGGAGCTAGGTACGGTCACAGAGTTGCATTCTGCCGCCCCTCCTCGCTGCTTGAATTACCATGCTAACCTCCTGTGGGGCTTCCCCAAAGCTACATTCTGATAGCCAGCATCTTGCCTGGTGAGGGGGATGATATGCAAACTGTAGGCCTCAGGCAGGTGAGTTGCTGCTCTTCAGGGAGAAGGTAAGGAAGTATTTCTATGAGGACGGTAACCTGGAGATGGTCAAGGCCGAGAATTCCATCTCCATCTCCAGGCACCTTGAGCATTGGTTGTTTCCACATTTAAATTTACTTTTCATTTAGATCTGGGTCTCTAGGAATTAAAACTTCATTCTAGGACTTCGCCCTCAGGAGAAGGACTTAATAGTTATCCTGACAATGCTGGTGTTATTTTTGCTCTGAAAGATAGAAGTCTGAGATTATTTAGTGGTAAATATCAGTGTGATAGAAAGTGGCAGGCAATATTATTGCATAATACCTTCAGGTCCATGAAACAGCTTCACAGCTTTTTTTTTTTTTAAATTGTTTATTTATTTATTTGAGAGAGACAGACACAGAGAGAAAGACAGATAGAGGAAGAGAGAGAGAATGGGCGCGCCAGGGCTTCCAGCCTCTGCAAACGAACTCCAGACGCGTGCGCCCCCTTGTGCATCTGGCTAACGTGGGACCTGGGGAACCGAGCCTCGAACCGGGGTCCCTAGGCTTCACAGGCAAGCGCTTAACCGCTAAGCCATCTCTCCAGCCCGCTTCACAGCTTTTTGTTTGATTTTTTTTTTTAATTGAGGCTGATAGCATGGTTTCCATTCCCTATTCACTTACCCATTGTGTTCATGCTTATTTGACAATCTATGTTTGGTAGTCCTATCCTTCTCCCCCTGCATCCACTTCTTCTCTTCGTGTTTGAGAAGGGCCCAGGAAGAGATCCCGTGGGAGCAGGTTACCTTGGCTCCAGACATGGAGTGTCATCCCAATATCAGGCCCAGGATTTGAACTCGAACTCTGCCAGTCATTGTGACTGTGGACAGGTCACTTCCCCTCTCTGGGTCTCCTTCATTCCACCAGGGCACTGGTGATTGTAGTAGAACCTTGCTCATACTGTCGTTTGAGAACCAAATGAGTTTGTCCATGTGATGCATTTAGTCCCTGGCACAACTGTGAATTCAGTGGCCACCACTGTTCTTGGGGGGGACACAGCACTGCCTGTCTTGAAACGTACCTCTTCCTCCTTTGCCATCCTGTGGACTTGCTGGTTTCATCTGATCATTTAATCTTCTTTTATTCACTACCGAAGGTTACACTCTAGAAACCGGAATCACTGTTTCTGAAATTGCCTGCTAGTCATTTTATCCAAAGTGAAAACACCCTATGAAGCAGGTCTGTGTCTATTACAGGGTCTTGAGGTAGGTCTGAGGTCCCAAGGCTTCAGATATTCTGTGTCTCTCTTTATCTTCCCCCTGCTTCAATCCCTTACAGAAGATACACCCTCTCATCCTTACCTGTCCTTTTCTTCTCCAGTACCCTTCAGTTCTAGAGTGTCTATATCGTTCCTTCTAGACCACAGCAATATTTGTATGAGAATAGCCACGCTGTGCCTCTGCTCCAAGCAGCTGCAGTAGCGCGTTCACTGTCCTGGTAACCCCCTTGTTCTGTAGCAGCCAACTTAAAGACACAGGCTTCTGACTCACACCTACAATCCTAGTGCTTGGGAAGCTGAGGCAGGAGGATTACCATGAGTTCAAGGCCAGTCTGGGCTACAGAGTGAGATGCTGTCTCAGAAAACAAAGGGGAGAGGGGCATATGGCAAGAACACTTATCATGCAAGGACATGAATGCCTGAGGGTATCCAGGGTCTGATCCCAGCATCCATATAAAAACAGGCCCTATGTGCCTGTGACCCCAGCCTTGTGGGGAGCAGAGACTGGTGTATCCTTAGACTCACTTGCCAGCCAGCCTGGCCCAAAACAGCAGCTGCAAGGCCCAGGGAAGACCTCTGTTTCAAGGAAATAAAATGGAAAAGTGATAGAGGTCTGGCTTCACACACATGGCTCACACATCTGCACACACATAAACATATGTTCTGGTATGTGGTAACACATACCAAAAAAAAAAAAAAAAGCAACAACAAAATAAAACAAAAAGCAAAGGCAGGGTTACAACTACTCATGGAATTTTTGATGTCTGCCTTTGGTTCATGCCCTTCGTGGTATCTGAGGCCTCCAGGCAGCTTCTCTAAATCTGCATTAATGATATAATATATATTCTCTTCATTTCTCTAAAATAGCTGTGTCTGGGCTTTTTTTCTTCTTCTTCTTCAGGAATCACACACCCCCCCCCCCACACGAGGTGGCAGCTAACACATTTGAAAAAGTAGTCATGCTCAGCAATTGTTTGATAGGCTAGTTTCTTGTAGGACACAGATCACATTCGTACATTAACTGGCCTTTTCAAGAGATATGCCTTAAGCCTAAGAGTGAGGCTAAAGCAGGAAGCTAGGCCCTCTGTAAGCTCATGAGGCTGATGCTTTCCAACCAAGTCAGGAGGTTCTAGATGGCTTTGTGCAATGTGAGGAAAGTTTGGCTCGGATAAGGGTGTATGTAAGTGTTCAGTGTGAATTGTCCACACACGCCTGCAGTGTGACGCCCAGAGCCTGAGAGGTAGGGACAGGGTCACTTTGACGATTAAGTCAGCCAGGAAAGGCCAGTAACTCCGTTGCTCCCTTGATCTGCTGAAATCACCTGTCCAGCTAGGGAAATCATAACTTCTACAGGTTTAATACTTTAATTCATGTGTTTATGTGCACGTTTGTATGTTTCTGTGTGTGCAAGTGTGTGTGCCAGTATGTGTGCATGTGTGTGTGTGTGTGTGTGCATGGGGGAGGTCAAAGGACTATCTCAGGTACCCTCAGGAACGCCGTCCACTTCCTCTGGGACAGGCTCTTTCATTGGCCTGCTTCTCACTGGTTATGCTAGGCCGGCCAGCCAGCAAGCCCCGGGACCCTCCTGTCTTTGCCTCCCCAGTGCTGGCACGATAAGCATGCACCATCAGCGCCGGGGGCCAAACGCAGGGCTCCGTGCTCACAAAGCCAGCAGGCACTTTACTTTTGTCTCCTCAGTGCCTGTCTATATCTGTCTCTTTGTGTCTCTTCCTCTCTCTCTCTCTCTCTCACACACACATACACACACACACACACACACACACACTCACACATTCATTTCTCTTTCGCATGTAATGTTGAGTCATCCCCAATGCTGGAGGAAAGAAGATAGCTTTCCCTACATCATCTAGGCTGTGACTATTGCCACACGTGAGATGACGGTTATCATTGAAGATGATAGTTGCCTGGCTGACAGCTCAAGGGCCACTATATCTAAATTTAAAAAAAAGATGCTGGGATTGCTGGTTTAAGACTGCAATCCCAACTACTTGGCAGGCTGAGGCAGGAAGATAACAAGTTCAAGACTTAACCTAGGCTACAGAGTGAGACCTGTCTTAAAGTTAAAAAACAAAAACAAAAAACCATGGCAGGGCATGTAGCTCAGTGTTATCACGTGGAAGGCCCTGGTTTAAGCCCCAGTACTGGGAGAGGGAGGACAACTAGACAACAACTCTAGTGGCATTGTACACTGACTACTTGGAGAATTGGTAGATAGAAAGAAAAGTAAGGTTGGTGAATAGGGTTCTATCCAGCAAAAACACTAGATCACATATTTGCCCCATCCATACAAGACTTTTGGTTAAATGCTATTTTTTTCTCAGCATTTTGTACCTATGAGGACTCTGGTTGGGAATTGTATGTTATCCAGTAATCAAAAAATAGATACTTCATGGGCTGGAGAGATGGCTTAGTGGTTAAGCGCTTGCCTGTGAAGCCTAAGGATCCCAGTTCAAGACTTGATTCCCCAGGACCCACATTAGCCAGATGCACACTGGGGTGCATGCATCTGGAGTCCGTTTGCAGTGACCAGAGGCCCTGGTGCACCCATTCTCTGTCTCTCTCTATCTGCCTCTTTTTCTGTCTGTTGCTCTCAAATAAATAAATAAATAATAAACAAAAAATTATTTAAAAAATAGATACTTCATATTTTCTTTAAGAATGGTATTCATAAGCCAGGTGTGGTGGCACCTGCCTTTAATCCCAGCATTTGGGAGGCAGAGGTAGGAGGATCCCCAAGAGTTCGAGGCCACCCTGAGACTACATAGCGAATTCTAGGTCAGCCTGAGCTAGAGTGAGATCCTACCTTGGAAAACTAAAAACAATAAGATAAAATAAAAACGGTCTTCATAGCCAGGTGTGGTGGCACATGCCTTTAATCCCAGCACTTGGGAGGCAGAGGTAGGAGGATCGTTGTGAGTTCGAGGCCACCTACCCTGAGACTATGTAATGAATTCCAGGTCAGCCTGGACTAGAGTGAGACCCTACCTTGAAAAACAACAACAACAAAAAAAAAAAAAGGTGTTCACCTAGATATAAAACAGTGGGAAGCATGGCTGAGCCAAACAAATTAGACCAAAAATGAAATGATTTTCTGATGGAGATGCATTCACTGGGAAAGAGGTTCCTTGCCCAACAGTCACTGTTCTTGTTGCCAGGGGCAACCAGAGAGGGGCTCCAATGAATTAGAAATACACAACATGCTTAATTATATGCAGCTTTTTCTTCACAGTCCATATCATGGGGCTGGAGATGGTTTGGTAGTCAAAGGTGCTTTCTTACAAAGCCTGACGACCTGAGTTTGATTCCTTAATACTCATGTAAAGCCAGAGACACAACGTGATATATGCATCTGGAGTTTGTTTATAGCATCAGGAGGCCCTGTTGCATGACTCTGTGTGTGTGTGTGTGTGTGTGTGTGTTCTCTCTCAAATAAGTGAATTTAAAATATTATATCATGGACCTGGAGACTAGTCAACCTGTAGCTTTTGAAAGTCCAGGTACAATATTTAATATTTATTTCCAAAACACATAAGAGGACTTGAAATGTGCTGCCTTCCATTTAAATGGCTTGGACATAACTTCGTACTTTTTCTTTCATTTATCTTAAAAGTACATAGAAATGAATCTGAACACTATTCAATAAGGTTTTAGTCTTTTGAACTATATCGAATTATTTTGTTGGTATTACGTATTTGTCTACTGAACTTATCCCTATAGATATATCTGAAGCAGGAAAAAAAGCCTATTTAACGGAATACCTTTATGAATCAGTTTTGGTAGTTTGTCCTAAGCACTTTACAGAAGACCTGACAACTTTTCTTTTCAATTCATATATTACACCTGTTAGTAAACTGATAGACGGGTGGAGCTCAGTAGTAGAGCACATGGTTGGCAAGAGGCCCTGGGCTCAGTCCTCAGCACACACACATGCAGTTTCATGATTTGTGTATGTATATGTCCATGGGGTGGACATGGAGGCCAGAGGACATCCTCAGGTGGTGCCCACTTCCTTTTGAAACAGGGTCTCTCATTGGCTTAGCCAGTGAAGCTCAGGGATCTCCCTGTCTCTGCTTCTCCAGTGTTGAGATTTCAAGCATATGCCACCATAGCTGGCTTTTAATAATAATAATAATAATAATTGCTATTATTATTATCATCAATCTTATTATTCTGGGGCTCAAACACAGGTCCTTGAACTTTACTGATTGGGCTTTCAACCAGCCATAACTTACTAATTGTTACCATCCTTAGCAATATGTAATTTTTTTCTAGAAATTAGAAATCCTTCATATTATTAAGTAAAGAATAGTTATATCTTTTCATGTTTTAAATTCCAATAAGTCCCATGGGCTTTCAGTAACACTTAAGTGGTTTCAACCTTTATTTGTAGTTCCATTTTATGCATTGTTTTGTTCTTTCAATCTTTTTTATTTATTTATTTATATATATATATATATATATATATATATATATATATATATAGAGAGAGAGAGAGAGAGAGAGAGAGAGAGAGAGAGAGAGAGAGAGGCAGATAGAGAGAATGGGCACACTAACCACTGCAAACAAACTCCGGATGCATGTGCCTCCTAGTGTGTCTGGCTTATGTGAGCCCTGGGGAATTGAACCTGGGTCTTTAGGCTTTGCAGGCCTTAGCCACTAAGCCCTGTTTTGTTTGTTATCATGTCACATTTATCTGTATCCTGTAATATCACAACTAAAATTTGTGCTATTAACATATTGATGGACCTGTTTTAGAACAGAATTTTGATAGCGTCTCTGATAAATTTCACATTAACTGTTTCTCATCTTTTATAAAGTCTTGTAAGTATTTCTTGAATAAGAAAGTTGCGCTCAGCCATAGGTGGGGACAAAATATCTATATTTCCATTTTCAGAAGCCTAAAATTGTTGCACATTCAGAATTATTGCCACAAAATATCAGGCTTTGTTTATGAATGAACTTAGCAACTGCAGTTAAAATCTATCACTATCTGTGCAAAACTAACTACAACTTTAGTGGGAGGGGAAAGGTTTTTAAGAGTTCAAACCCAGGGCCCACACATGCTAGGCAAGATCTCTTATCACTGTATCTCCTTCCCACTATTACAGTTTTTAAAGAAAAAGAGACTAAGACCAACAGTTGAGTGGAATGAGATAGGCATCCTTGAATATTTGGAAATGAGCTGGTACAGTTATTTACACCAGTACAAATCAACTTTCTGTCTTCCACAATACCTCATGGCTGAAACCTACCTTGTACTTTTCTTTCCTCAAAGTAGATTTTCCCCTGTTTCTGCCTCTTTTACCACTTGCTGAGACAGCTTCAGTTGTGTGCACCTGCGTGTGCTTGCACGCATGCACACGTGCACACACACACCCACGCATGCACTCCATCTGTATCCATCTGTCTTCGGTAAACACTTGGCAGAGGGCAGAGAGGAGAAATAGATCGTCTGTGTTAAAGGTACAGGTATAAAAATGATTCTCTGTTGTCACAGGGACAGAAAGAGCTTTATTCTGGGCAGACTTCCTCATAGTGAAGCATCTTTTGAGATTGAGACAAGCGCATTGCTTTGCCACTCAGCTGAGAAAAGGCTTTCTGTGCCCAGCAGGGGCCATGCGCTGTGTAATGGCTATGGTTTGAAGTGTAGAGGGAATTCTCAGAAATCCCACTGTTACCCGTGTTGGTATGAAGGTGGCTGGTGATGATCAGTCAGAATCACACAGCAAAGTCTGAGCCACAAATCTGTTTTTTTTTTGTTTTGTTTTTTGTTTTTTTGACACAGGCTCCCAGAATATTTATTAGACTGTATCTTCATCATTTTTTTTTTTAGTTGGGGTACTATTTCTTTTTTTTTTTTAATTTTTATTAACATTTTCCATGATTATAAAATATATCCCATGGTAATTCCCTCCCTCCCCACCCCCACACTTTCCCATTTGAAATTCCATTCTCCATCATATTACCTCCCCATTACAATCATTGTAATTACATATATACAATATCAACCTATTAAGTACCCTCCCCCCTTCCTTTCTCTACCCTTTATGTCTCCTTTTTAACTTACTGGCCTCTGCTACTAAATATTTTCATTCTCACACAGAAGCCCAGTCATCTGTAGCTAGGATCCACATATGAGAGAGAACATGTGGCGCTTGGCTTTCTGGGTCTGGGTTACCTCACTTAGTATAATATCTTCCAGGCCCATCCATTTTTCTGCAAATTTCATAACTTCATTTTTCTTTACTGCTGAGTAGAACTCCATTGTATAAATGTGCCACATCTTCATTATCCACTCATCTGTTGAGGGACATCTAGGCTGGTTCCATTTCCCAGCTATTACAATTGAGCAGCAATAAACATGGTTGAGCACATACTTCTAAGGAAATGAGAGGAGTCCTTTGGATATATGCCTAGGAGTGCTATAGCTGGGTCATATGGTAGATCAATCTCTAGCTGTTTTAGGAACCTCCACACTGTTTTCCACAATGGCTGGACCAGATTGCATTCCCACCAGCAGTGCAGAAGGGTTCCTCTTTTTCCACATCCCCGCCAACATTTATGATCATTTGTTTTCATGATGGTGGCCAATCTGACAGGAGTGAGATGGAATCTCAATGTAGTTTTAATCTGCATTTCCCTGATGACTAGTGACGTAGAACATTTTTTTAGATGCTTATATGCCACTCGTATTTCTTCCTTTGAGAATGCTCTATTTAGCTCCATAGCCCATTTTTTGATTGGCTTGTTTGATTCCTTATTATTTAACTTTCTGAGTTCTTTGTATATCCTAGATATTAATCCTCTATCAGATATATAGCTGGCGAAGATTTTTTCCCATTCTGTAGGTTGCCCACAAATCTGGTTTTTAATGCTTACTTCCAAAGTCTATCTGATGACTTATAAATCTGCTGCCTTCTATTTAAGTGAAGTTCCCAGAATTTCAATCTTTTAGTTAATCATAAGACTACACAGAAGCAAATCTGAACCTTGCATTATTAGATTTCATTTTTTAGAATCAGATATGATTATTTTGTTGGCATATAATTATATCTGACCACTATCTCTCTCTATTTCTTACTGAATAAAGAAACCATAAAGAGAACCATGATTTTGCTACTATTTTTAAAGATTTAATTTGTCCTAAACATTGATTTTATTCTCTCCATGCACAGTGGATAACTTGTTGGCTTTATGATTCTGTTCCTCTCTTTTTTAAGCTCTGTTCTTTTCTGGGCAGCTTAACATCTGCTATTTGCAGTTATGGATTTATCGTCCATTTCCTTCTCTTTTTGCCCCTCTTCTTGTTTCTTTCTTTCTTTTTAACATACTACGCTGTGTTTGGTTGTAAAATTTCAAGAAATAAATAACCCTAATTTGAGGAATTATTGGCTGGATCAGTTCCTGTCGCTTTCTCCCCCACTAAAACACAGCAGATTGCTGTTGGCTATTGAATGTCACCATCAGACAGATGATAATGGCTTAAGATGGATAATGAAATGTTTGAAACACAGATGGGCCTGTAAATCAATTTCTTTTTCTTAGGATTTCCTTCTGACATGAAGAATCAATGTAATTAACAGTATCATACCAGTGGCATCTCCATGGCCCTATTGTTCCCCTAAAAAATATCACTGCTTGATAGATATACTTGCTGTCATCTGGCGCGGGGAAAGGCTACATGGATGGCTTTAGTAAAAGCTGGTGGTTTGATTATTTTTTGTTGTTTGCTTGTTTGAGATGAGATCTCACTATATATGGCACAGCAACCTAGAATTCACTGTGTAGCCCAGGCTGGCATAGAACTCAAAATCTGTTTATGATTTCTTCCTCAGTGTTGGGGTTATAAATGTGCACTACCACATCATACAAAAGCAGCTTATTTGAAAAGTAAATCCCCCACAGTGCTCATTAGCCGTGATCTCAAAAGGAGTTCCTGAAATTCCATACAAAGCACTCATACACACTATAGGGCGATTTGAAGTACAAATTAAAAAGCAAAATACAAGAAACTGATGACAAACTTTTTTGGTGGTGTTGGTTGGTTTATTTATTTATTTATTTTGAGATAGGGTCTCACTGTAGCCCAGGCTGACCTGGATCTCACTCTGTAGTTCCAGGCTAGCCTTAAACTCACAGCGATCCTCCTACCTCTGCTTCCCGAGTGCTGGGATTAAAGACATACGCCACCACACCCAGCAAAGGTTTTTATCGTAGGAAATATCAAGAACCCAGTAGTTAAGCCTGCCTAGGTACCTACAGGGATGAAGAAACAAATAGGTTGGGTTTTGTTTTGTTTTTATGATTACAGAGTCAGAAAGGATACTGGTGGTTAGGATCCGTGGGCTCACTTTTCCAGGTAACAGGCCTCTTTTCCGCTTTATCCCCAGCATCGGGCACTAGCCAAGATGACATTGATGGTCATTCAACATATGCGCCAGACCAGTACGCTACACTAGCAAGGCTCGATAGCTATCGCTGTGCCGGGCAGCGCTCGGAAACCAGGGACTCCAGCTGTCAGACTGAGACTATGAAAGTCATACCCCCATCAGTGAGAAGAATCAGGGCCCACAAGGGGCTCGGCATCGCTGCCCAGATGAGCCACTTTTCAGGCTCCTCTGGCAACATGTCCGTGCTGAGCGACTCGGCTGGTGTCGTGTTACCTTCCCGCCTCAGTAGTGATGCCGGCTTCCACAGTCTTCCACGTTCTGGCGCGAGAGCAAGCACTTACTCCCTGGGGGCAAGGCTGGGTGCCCTGGGCCCTGGAGAAGACATGGGTGGCACTTTTTCCTACCAGGAGAAGGACCTGCAAGGAGACGAACACTTAGGACGGTTAAGAGGTGCTTCTAGTACCGGAACACTTTTGAGACCCAGATCCCAGGAACTGAGGTTCTTGGGGACTGAAAATACAGTGAGCCCCGCATGCGTGGTTTCTCCTCATGCCACCTACTCCACCAGCATCATCCCAAATGCCACACTCCTGTCCTCCTCAGAGATCATTGTCATTCACACTGCTCAGAGTACGGGGCAGCTGAATGGCAGAATGACCAGCTCTTCCTCCAAGATGAAACCCAGAGGGCTCATCCCCAGATGTTCTGTGAAAGATGACCACCATTCCCCCACTTGCCACTGGACTGAGGGTCACTCCATTCATTCACAAGCCTTAGTCTCTCCCACCCCCAGTGCCACCACACTGTTGTCCCTCTGTGATTCAGAGGTCTCCCTGAATGCCCCGGCACATCAGGAGAACGGGTCCCAAGCCATGCCCTATAACTGTAGAAACAGCCTGAGCTTTCCTGCCCATCCCTCCGATGTGGATGGCAAGAGTGAGTCCAGTTATTCAGGGGACAGAGGGCAAGGCAGCTCCGAGTCTTGGGAATGCAAAACCTCCAGCAATGGGCGGGCGTCCCCACTGAAGCCACACCTAGCAACCCCTGGCTGCTCTACTCCCACGAGTAACTTGAGCAGTTGCAGTCTGGACCAAACGTCCATCAAGGAGGATGCCAGGTCCCTGTACTCAGAGGACCACGACGGCTGCTACGCGTCCACGCACAGTGACTCTGGCCGTGGGTCTGGAAACCTATACACCAGCCACGACGGCTTTGGCAACCCCAGGCACAGCGTGGTCAACGTTTTCGACGGCCGGGCTCTGAAGAGCCAAGGGGACCGGTCGAGCCACCTCGATAAATCGCTTTGCAGAAATATCTCTTTGAAGAAAGCAAAGAAGCCACCTCTGCCACCGTCCCGAACGGACTCTCTGCGCAGGATTCCCAAGAAGAGCAGCCAGCCCAACGGGCAGGTGCTCAACGAGAGCCTGATCGCCTCTCTCCAGGAGTCTCTGCAGCTGAGCCTCCCTGGCAAGGGTGGCAGCTCGCCCTCACAGAGCCCCTGCAGCGAGTTTGAGGAGCCCTGGCTGCCCCGTTCCCGGAGCCAGAGCGCAGTGAGCGCCAGCAGCAGCGTGACCTCCGCCACCACCGCCCACATGCACTCCCTGTGCGGGGTCACACCCTCGCAGAGCGACACCAGCAGTTGCAAGTCAGAGTACACGGACCCCTGGGGTTACTACATCGACTACACCAGCATGCAGGAAGACCCCGGGAACCCCGCGGGTGGCTGCTCAGCCAGCACTGGGGCCCCGACTGGAAATGGACCGGTGGGCCACATCCAAGAGGGGTCCAGAGCTCCCATGCCCCAAGTGCCTGGTGACTCAGTCAAACCAAAGATCACCTCGCCAGAGAAGTCACAGCGAGTCACCTCTCCATCCAGTGGGTATTCCAGCCAATCGAACACGCCCACAGCGCTCACCCCCGTGCCTGTGTTTTTAAAGTCGATGTCACCAGCAAATGGGAAGGGGAAGGCCAAGCCCAAGGTACCGGAAAGGAAGTCCTCTCTGATCTCCACGGCCTCTATCTCCTCCTCGTCCTCTTCTCTCTCCTCCAACACCTGTACGGAAGGAAGTGGCACCGGGAGGAAGCCCGATTCAGCGCCGGGCTCTCCCTCTGCCCCTCCACCCCCTCCTCCGCCTCTCCCCCCTTTACCATGTCCATATCCAGCAGACAAGTCTCCCCTTCCTCCTCCGCCTCCTCTAGCTGAGAGCTCCAGAGACTCTCCTGTGCCTCCCTCCCCTGTCTTCCCACCTCCCCCACCAGAAGCCCTGGTCCCCTTCTGCCCGTCCCCGGACAGGTGCCCGCCCCCGCCCCCCGCAGCCCCCCTCTCCTTCTCCGGGCCCTCGGCTCCCTTGCCAAGACCTCCACCTTTCTTACCTGCCTCGCAGCCCCCGCCTGCCCCACCTCTGGACCCCAAACTTATGAGAGATACCAGGCCTTCTTGCAAAAACTCTGGACAGCCCGAACCCTCCCGGGGGGCTCCCAGGCCACCTGCCAGCAAGGAGGAGGGCTGCCGGCCCCCCATGCCCCTGATCACGGCGGAGGCGCTGCAGATGGTGCAGCTGAGGCCGGTGAGAAAGAACTCAGGCGCCGAGGCCACCCTGTTGTCTGAGCCATCAGGTGAGGAGCAAGGAACGCCGACTGCTCCACAGTATCACTTAAAGCCATCTGCTTTCCTGAGATCCCGAAATAGCATAAATGAAATGGAGAGCGAAAGCCAGCCTGCCTGTGTGCCGAGCTCGCCTGCCAAGAACCCAAGTCAGGGTGACCATGACAGTGCAGCCGAGCGTGGCGGGCCTCCGGGTCGCAGCCATGGAGCTGGGTGTCCCGGGCCCGGCCCCAGGACCAGTCCACTCCCAGACTCTTCTTCACCCAGCAAGAAGCCACCCCCTATCTCCAAGAAGCCCAAACTGTTCCTGGTGGTGCCACCTCCGCAGAGAGATTTCACTGCGGAGCCCACAGAGAGCGGGAGCGAAGCGTCCTCAGGCGTGCCCAGCGCCACTAAGGCAGAGGGAGGCTCTGGGCACAGCCAAGAGGCAAACGCGAACCCAGCAGCCCGAGCTGGTGCTCAGGCCCCAGCCCCAACCCCCAGCAGCTCCGTCGTGCTGGAAGGAGGAGCTTCAGGGTCCACAGCCCCTCGCCGTTCAGAAGCCCCCATGGTCCAGCCCGCTGCCTCGCCAGCCTCCACGCAAGAAGAGCCAGCCCGGAGCAGCGTGCACGGTGGGGGCGTCGTCGAGAGCAGCTTGTCTCGCCAGGATGGAGAAGGTAAGACCCGGCTGCTCTGTGCCTTGCACTTCTCATCCCGTTGTCTGCAGCAGAGCCAAAAGGGGCTGCTGAACGCTCACGTGTGGAACCAGGTGGATCACTCTACACTGAAATGAAAGCCGGGTGTGTGGGCTTACACCTCATTACCAACTTTGCTTTAAAGAAAGAAAAAATCCAGATCTAAGCGATGCTTACAGAGTGCAGAAAATAGGGAGGTGGATGGTGTGTGTGTGTGGGGGGGGGTAGTCTGCAGCAGGCTGGGTATGTAGTGAGTAATCTTCCTTTCCAAGAGCTGTAAGAAATATTCTAACAAAAACATAAGAGCAATCCAGTCCAAATCTGTAGCAGAAAAGACTGCTGTCTGGCTGTCTGTAGTGTCATCTTGCCCCTCTTTGGGAAAGCTCAAACTGCAGACACCCCTGCGTCCCCTGTGGCTTTCACATTGTCTGGAATGGCAGTAAAAACTGCCTATTTTAGAGCCAGGCAAAGGGTTGCAATCGTAGTCACAGCATCTTGTATCGCCTGCTTGCTTCTGTAGCTGGGGCGCTGGAGTCCAACTTGGCTGCCACGGACGTGTGCGACTTCTCCACGGAAGAGGGGAGTGGCGAGGTGATGACTCCCACGAGGCCCCGGACCACCGAAGACCTGTTTGCAGCTATTCACAGGTATCTGAACTGCCTGCCTTGTCCATTAATGTACTTTCTAACTCCTTTCCGAACGGTTCTTCGTTTTCTCAGTTTCTTCCTTCCCCTCGTCATGACTCGTTACCTTTATTGTCCGTCTTTTACTGTGCTTCTTGCACTTTAATGTCCTCTGACTCCAGCTTGTTCTATTTCATTTCACTGATTTTAATGATGACATTGAGGACAGAGGCTCAATGGGATGCCGTCTGGTAGACACTGCTCTTTCTGGCAATCAGCCCCAAGTGCCAGTCATGTGACAGTGTTTATAAGAATGGGGATGCAGTCTGGGGTGAGGAATACTGTGTTCTGGGGCGTTCGGGTGCACAGACTGGCTCGACATACCCCACCCTCCCTAAGGGTGCTTTAGTTTGTTTAGAAGTTGATCCATTGACTTGTTATTTTCATTGTATAGAAAACCCATTAATTTTATATGCAGTGCAGTTCTTATGCTCCTTAAATGTTTCAAGGGAGAGAAGTACTTTTCTGCCTAAGCAAAGGAACTGAATTTGCCTGTTACTATGCATTGCTAGCACCATCTACTGGCACAAGAAGTTATTGGATTGGAAAACACAAAAAGTATACAGCTCAGTGTTTGTTTGTTTGTTTGTTTGTTTGTTTTTTCAGAATAAACTGCTTGAACTGTTGTCATTTTTGTATGGTCACCTTTAATAGTAAACGGGATTTATCAGCACAATTGTAGTTTTATTGCACTGCTTAGCTATGAACAGCTGAGGACTCCCACAACAGGTTCACTATAAAATTGATGATGTATATATGTATTTTACATACAATATATATCACATATGCATATGTTGTTTTTAAAATCCCACTGCTGTGTAATCTTGTTGCTTAGTGCCATAAATTCAAACTATACTTAGGCTATTCTTAGGCTCTCAACATTTTATTTTGCCCTGAGTTAATGTTTTGTCTAAAGGCATTAAAGGCATTCTGTAGACTCATTTATTCTCTGCATAAATAACCTGTGTTTCAACTAGATTTAACTGAAAAGATTTTGTTGTTGTTATTTTGTTTTTCACAGTAGGTCTCACTCTAGCCCAGGCTAGCCTACAATTCAGTATGTAGTCTCAGGGTGGCCTCGAACTCACAGCAGCCCTCCTACCTCTGTCTCCCAGAGTGCTGGCACTAAAGACATGTGCCTCCCCTCCCTCCCTGCTTGAAAAGACTTCTGTAAGAGAAAGAAAGTTGAGTCTTGTCACTACCTGGAACTCCGCACAACTTAGGAATGTCTAACAAGTTGGCAAATTGAGATGTCTGTCAAGAATTATATAAATTATATAAATTATATAAATACATGTATGGGTGTAAATGACCCTGAAGACAGTATTGCCATCTCGTTAGAAATAAAAATGGAACTACTTAATCCAGCTCAGAACCCGGAAATGAGAAATGAAACATCTTTGAAACCTAATTGAGTGATATTTGTAGGAGTTTACACAGTATTTCTAACTTTAACTGTGCTAGACACATAAATACTTAATACATATTTTCTTAATTAAATGAAACCAATTGGAATTTAGCAGTCAGGAACTTCTTCCTAGACTTCAGTCTTGTATTTAGTATGGAATGCATTGAGTTTTTTTATATACATGGAAATATGTATCTATAATAGCATTCCATAGAGATTTGTGTTGCCTAGTTGCTGTGTGTGTGTAAAATACTTGGTCTCGGGGAAATCCAACTGTTGTGGAGCCAAGTTATTGTGTAATTTTCCTAAAAATATGCCAAAGGTCTCTTCCATGTTTTATTTTGGCAGCCTTCAGAGGGCACTAAAGAAGCCATGGTTCCTTCTATTGGATTACAGATATTACAGATGTGGAAATCAGCCTGTTTGTATTATTCTTTGGATACATGAAGAATTAAAGGCCAAGTAGCCTTAGAAATGTGATGCAAAGAGAGGGCTAGAGGGCTGGAGAGATGGCTTAGCAGTTAAGGTATTCGCCTGCAAAGCCTAAGGACCCATGTTCAGCTCTTCAGATCCCTCATAAGCTAGATGCACAAGGTGATGCATGCATCTGGAGCTCAATTACAGTGGCTGGAGGCCCTGACATGCCAATGCCAGTTCTCTCTCTCTCTCTCTCTCTCTCTCTCATAAAACGCCAGTCGGTTGGGCTTGCCTTAGAACTAGAGTGCCTAATTTCTGTTGTGGTATTACCATTAATACCAGGTGCAATAAAAGAAATCTATCTGAAGTCTGTGACATTTAGGACTTTATTTTCATGTCCTTTGGCATCTAAATTCATAACTTCAAATAAAGACTATCTAAATTGAAGCACAGCTTTCAAATTAATTCACTTCAGATTTAAAGCCAGATGGAAAATGTAGAACCAACCAGTTGAGGTGTGAAGTTTTTATGTTTAGTGAAGTAATTAGATTTTTAACCCAGTATTAACTGTTTAAGTACTTTTTATAGCCATTATCTTTAGAAATGTGTACACACATAGCTGAGATGTGTGTGTGTGTGTGTGTGTGTGTGTATTTTTGTAGAGAATTCACAAGTTTAAATTTAATTCTCAGTTTAAGGGGCAGCTGTCTCTGGAGAAAAACCAATGACTTTATAAAATCCCATCATCTCTTTTAATTCTCCATCTAGGGTTAAAGGCCATAGCTTAAATCACAAGTGATTATGTCTTGTTTTATGTCTTGGCAACCCTCAACATTTAAAAACCAAACCAGCTGGGCATGGTGGCACATGCCTTTAATCCCAGCACTCAGGAGGCAGAGGTAGGAGGATTGCTGTGAGTTCGAGGCCACCCTGAGACTACAGAGTGAATTTCAGGTCAGCCTGAGCTAGAGTGAGAGCCCACCAAGAAAAACCAAAAAAAAAAAAAAAAAACTAAACTAAACATTATACTGTCCGCTAATACCTGAGATGAGCATCGTGCTTTGCAGGGAAGCACTGTAAGTTGTGAAGATGAGCTAGCTATAGGTGGGAAAAGCCTATCAAGTCCACTTACACCAGGAAAGGGTGGGGTGTGTGCGTGCGTGCGTGTGTTTAAAAGTCACTGTGTAGGGCCATGATGGTGCACAGCTGTAGTGCCAGCAGTAGGGAGGCTGAGGCACGGGGATGTAAGGAGTTCAAGGCCTGCCTGGCTTAACACAGTACCAGGCCAGCAGGACTTCATAGCAAGAGGCGCTAAGAATAGCAGTGTGGTGTGACTCGAGGCAGAAAGAAGCTGGCTGAGAATTAACCTGTATCTCCATGTTGTTAAATCTCAGATCCAAAAGAAAAGTCCTTGGCCGGAAAGACTCGGCGGAGGATGATCACACCCGCAACCACTCCCCCTCCCCACCAGTGACACCCACGGGTGCTGCCCCCAACCTGGCCTCCCCGAAACAAGTCGGGTCCATTCAGAGGAGCATGCGGAAGAGCAGCACGAGCAGCGACAACTTCAAGGCGCTGCTGCTGAAGAAGGGCAGCCGCTCGGACACCAGCGCGCGCATGTCGGCGGCGGAGATGCTGAAGACCACCGACCCGCGGTTCCAGAGGTCTAGGTCGGAGCCCTCGCCGGATGCCCCCGAAAGCCCGTCCAGCTGCTCCCCCAACAAGAATCGGAGGGCCCAGGAGGAGTGGGCCAAGAATGAAGGCCTGATGCCCCGCAGCCTGTCCTTCTCGGGCCCCAGGTACAGCCGCAGCCGGACGCCCCCGTCGGCGGCCAGCAGCAGGTACAGCCTGCGGAATCGCATCCAGAGCAGCCCCATGACGGTCATCTCCGAGGGCGAGGGCGAGGCGCCGGAGCCCGCCGACGGCAGGGCGCGCCGGCCGCTGGACGCTGCCAAGGGATGCGCCCTGGACACGCTGGCCGCGCAGGAGGTGGACCAGGGCCGGCTGCCGTGTGCCATGGAGCCCAGCTCAGCGGATGGGGCGGGCAGGGCGGAAGGCAAGGGTCTCTCGGAGCAGGGTAGGGGTGCTGGGCAGGAGGAGAGTTAGGGCCAGATCCTGCGTCTCTCAGGCGAGGCTGGGGTGAGCAGTGCACCAGTGTCAGAAGCCTAGAGGGGAGCCTTCCTGTAGGGACCCCGCTCCACGTTGGCGCTGG
Source organism: Jaculus jaculus (assembly GCF_020740685.1). Taxonomy (NCBI): domain Eukaryota; kingdom Metazoa; phylum Chordata; class Mammalia; order Rodentia; family Dipodidae; genus Jaculus; species Jaculus jaculus. The sequence continues at coordinate 27,080,269 of NC_059110.1, forward strand.
AGGCCTCAGCCCCTGTGGGTCATTTGCCACGTGGCTTAAAAACGAGTGTACATGCTTAAACTTCTTTAAGTGCTTCCTGGGGAAGATTTCTTCTTCTTCTTTTTCTTCTTCTTCTTCTTCTTTCCCCCCACCCCCCCCCAAAAAAAATGCTGGGTGTGTGTGAGAAAGCACATTCTGAACACTTCGTTTTTCACCAATACATACACTAGCAGTGTGTACACACATAGAAAGTCAGCGTTGTGAGGTTGGTAGTCAAGGAGTCTCCTGGGATAGGTGATAACTGCCTTCAAGGCACTATGGATATGGGAATTGCTGAGTCTCCAGAGAAGGGAAAAGCTGTTGTTTCTGAGAGGCCGGGGATGGGCTGGGTCTGGTGCACACAACACGGTTACGGACGCTCCCAGGCTGCAGCGAGGCCATGCCTGTGAATAGAGAGGCTGGGAACGGGCTGGATGGCTTATTCATTGGTTAAGGTACTTTTTTTTTTTTTTTTCTAGGGGAAAATGACTTTTTATAAAAATGACAAATGTGGAAGTGGGGGTACTGAATCCCGTGCCTGCTGCCATGCAGCTAGGTAACACAGCTTCTGGCCTGATGTTAGACGCGTGGGCAGTTTTTAAACAAATTCCCAGTGCGTAGCAGCCCAGCCCCTCTTTGAGAACCGACGGGAGAGGGTGCAGACGTGGGGGCCTGGGCAGAGGAGTGGGTGACCAGCTGCTGGATTCGTCTCCTGTTTAGTAAATAAAATTATTTTTCAGAATTAAATTTGAAAACTTGCACTACAGAACTGTGGGTGAAGCTTTTCCTTTAATAACAGGATTTTCATTGTTTTTTTTTTTTTAACCAGAGTTTAAACTTCCATTTGACAGTTTATCACTTGAAATGTCAACATTTGCTAACTTTTAGATATCCTTTTGGTTACACCAAAGAGAAAAAAAAATGGCTATTTTTTTCCCTTGAACTGCCCACAGTATCACACCCTAATTTAGAAAAGTCTACCAAAATTTATGATATATTATCTCACTTTGAAGAAAATGCTGCATAGCTCTTGTTAGTGAAATAAATTGATAAAAAAAAAAATGGGAGGGATTGGCTATTAGCCCTGGGAAATGAGTTTTTAGATTAAAAAGATTTTGTCTTTGCATCATTTGGTTTGTGTGTTTTTATATTTGTTTATAAATTGAGTTGCTAACTACCTTTCAATCTCCTCCAATCAGAATTCCAGCACTTTTAGACATGGGAGGGAGATGTGTATTTATTTTGACATAATGTTCCCCTCCTTCTTTCCTTCCCTCCCTCTCTCCCTCCCAAGTTCTGTGTACTTCTAATGAACCACAGGATTATTTTGTTTTGATTCATTCAGAAGATCTGCAGTGGGAATTCTGAGGTTCCTAACTTAAACCCAATATACCTGTAAATTGGCTTTCACAATGATATAAAAATATCATATGAAAGTTGGGGTGCACAGGTCAAATCCTCATAAAGCTTATAAAGCAAAACTTTTGGTACCTATTTTAGATATGTCTTTGAAGGAAGAATTAAGGCTTCTTTCTTTTTCTGCAGAAAAGAAAGCCCATCTTTTCACATAACCAGAAATCAAGACTTGACATATGGTTATAGGCTTAAGGTTATTTTGTAGAGCATCGTTTACTACACGAGGCACACAGGTCATCTCTTGTAAATTCTAGAAAAGTATTTGGCTTTTGAATACGTAAAACAATTAGAATGTATGTGGATATCAGAACTTAATATATAAATATTTGTTTGAAGGTAAAATAAGCAACATCAGAACTAATTATAAAATTATTTTAAAACCCCCATTTTTAAAGATATTTATTAGGTTTTCAATTTGCTTTGAATAAAACACTTGTCGATACTTGAAGCTTCCTTTTGTTTGTACATGCATGTTTTTGAATAACGAGATTAGTCTTCTCATACAGAATTGTTGAATGTTTTGCTGGACACAAACAGAACAGCAGTAAAGACCAGAAGGTTCCTGTGGGAGGCAGGGACCCAGCAGAGAGGAAACAGAACATCGCAGAGACTGCGTGGAAAACCAATTCCAGACAATGCCCTAAAGACTCTTCCATGAACTGTGTACTGTACTGAGGTAGTTCAGGTGATGTGTTTGGAGGCACAGGAGACTTTTCACAGGGAACCAAGAAACTACAACTTATCTCTGAAGCATGTGGCTTCTTCCTCTGTGAAGACATCTGGAACTGGGCTGGATCGTACACGAAGCTGAGGGTGGGCCGAGTGAGCCTTCTCCTACCAGATAGCCAGCCCAGGAGTACCAGGGTGAAATTTCCACTTCCTTTTTCTAAGAGTTGGAAAGAGTTGCAAACAGACTCAACCTGGGTCTGATTGTTGCCTTCTACTGTTTCTGAAGATTTGTGGTTGGATCTGTTGCTCACATGGGCATGAGAGTCTATACTTGGCCCTTTGTATCTGTGAGTTCTGTATTCCTGGAGTCAGCAAACTGCAGATAAAAATAATATCTGACAGAGCCGTGGTGCACGCCTTTAATCCCGGCACTCAGGAGGATTGCTGTGAGTTCAAGGCCATCCTGAGACTACATAGTGAATTGCAGGTCAGCCTGGGCTAGAGCAAGACCCTACCTTGAAAAAGCAAAAAAGAAAAAGGGGGAAAAATAATATCTGACAAAAAAAGGGTTTGGAGAGATAACTCAGTGGTAGAAAGCTTGCTTCATATGTGTGAAGCTCTGGTTTAATGCTCAGCATCATAAAAAGGAAAAAATCTGAAAAAGTATTTCTTTTTCTGACATGTAGACTTTAAAAAAATATTTTATTTTTATTTATTAATTTGAGAGAGAGATACCAAAATAGGCAGAGAGAGAGAGAGAGAATGGGCATGTCAGGACTCTAGCCACTGTAAGTGAACTCCAGATGCATGCACCCTCTTGTGCATCTGGCTTATGTGGGTCCTGGGGAATTGAACTGAAGTCCTATGGCTTTGCAGGCAAGCACCTTAACTGCTCAGCCATTTCTCCAACCCAACATGTAGACTTTTTTGTGTGTCATTGTTCCTTACTACAGCATAACAACTGTTACACAGCATGACGTTGAATTAGACACCCTGCAGAATCTCAAGCTGACTTTTTAATAGGTGTAGGGGAGGCTACATGAAGGTTAAAATGAAAAAATTCAACTGTTTTGTGACTATTCTGAGAGTCATAGTGACAAGGAAAGAAAGAAGTAGTATTTCTGTGTTTCCATCTTTGCATCCACAGGTGACAGCCCTGCCCTGTGGCTGGTACCCTGGAGTCAGGTGAGGCACTAGGGAGACCTCCTTGGTTACGGTTCTGCTTCTTGAGGTCCATTTTCCTTAAGCTAGTTACTGCAGTCGAGTTTCTTTCACTGAGCTGCTCTGATCTACCTTCCACACAGCCCAGCCTTTGTTCCCTAGAATAAGACCCGAGGGAGCTGTACTCAGGTGATGGGCTATGGGAGAGGAGGATCCTATAAATGTGCTGTCACTGAGGGTCTTCAAATCGAATGAAAAAGGCTGCCCTGCAAAACTTACAAAGCTCATCCTCTGTGCTGAAGCAACACCCTTTGGGGACTCTACCTGATGTCCCAAGCATTGTTTATTATGAGCTACCTCTGCTCTGGATAGTGGGAACACAAAGTTCTCCTAGTTCTCCATACGTAATCTGTAAATTATTTGTTCAGTCACTTTACATTTCCTTAGCATGTCTCTCTCCCTTCCTGCCCCTCCCTCCCTCCCTCATCCTTCTTTCTCCTTTCACTTACTTTGCCCAACAAGCTACTCACTTTGATCCCCTGTGACGCTCATCTCTGTCCCTCAATTTGGTGACCACTACTCTGGTTTATTGCCTAGAAAATGCCTCTGAGCCACTGTGAGTAGTCCCTGGACTCGCTTGAGATCCTAGCACTATACTATGGACCTCCAGTGTCCACTTTCTGCTTATTTAAGATGGAAGGGTGAGTTGAGATCCGGCTTCACTATCGTGGCCAGGAACTGATATACCCTGTGAGATTCCTGAAAAAAATGTTGCTCAGTGCCGTGCTGGTTTTTATTTGCTACCATGGTTGGGGCAGTGGAGGCTTAGAGGGTAACACACTGTACCCATAGGTCAAAGAATCATGGGCTGGAGAGATGGCTCAGCGATGAAAGTGCTTGCCTGTGAAGCCCAAGGACCCCAGGTTCTATTCACCAGTACCTACATAAAGCCAGATGCACAAGGAGGCACATGCATCTGGAGTTTGTTTGCAGTGGCTGGAGGACCTGGCGTGCCCATCCTCTCTGTTTCTCTTCTTTCTCTCCCTCTCTCTCTCTCTCTCTCTCTCTCTCTCTCTCTCTCTCTCTCTCTCTCTCTCTCCTTGCAAATAAATAAATATGAGTATTTGTTGTTTTTATTTATTTATTTGAGAGCAACAGACAGAGGTAGAAGGAAGCAGAGAGAGAGAGAATGGGCGTGCCAGGGCCTCCAGCCGCTGCAAACAAACTCCAGACACATGTGCCCCCTTGTGCATCTGGCTAATGTGGGTCCTGGGGAACTGAGCTTCAAACCGGGGTCTTTAGGCTTCACAGGCAAGTGCTTAACTGCTAAGCCATCTCTTCAGCCCAAATAAAAATGTTTTTAAAAAATAAAAAAAGAAAGAAACAACCAGTGTGGTTATTTTGTCTGCCACATAGGTCAGAGTCAGTTATAACAAGGACTAGGGAACTAAGCAGTGGTGAGTCTGCAGACCCAAGGAACCTTCTGTAAAAGCCAACTCATGATGAAAACGATGCTTATTTTCTAACCTCCATAGGTTCCTGGCTTTCTGGGGTACAAAGAACTACAGTGACCTTGATGGTTTCTGGGTTTCAAGCATTAACTTGAACCTCCCTGTGCCTAAGCATTCCTGTCTTCCCTGTGTGCACTCATGCCTGAGTAAAAATGGTCATTTTAGCAGAAGGCTGGAGTAATCTACACTTAAAATATTACAAGGACCTTTGTCCTAGGATCTGGTCATCTCTTGAGTCATGAGCTTTGGATCAGATGATTGATTCAGCTCAGGAAACTGGGTAAGGGGTCATTTTGTGTGTGTGTATGTGTGTGTGTGTGTAGGTGCATGCATAATTTTTTGGTTGGTGTGATCTCATACCCTTGACCTTCCATTACCTTGTTGACTAGGTACTAGATGCCAGGTTCTATTAAGCATCTCTATAAGATTTTACAGGTTGGGTCCCTCTGGCTACCTTTTTGAGCTTGGTGGTTTAACATGGTAATGGTGACACTCTGGTTTCAGCAGTTAGCACTGCCACCTGGACTCTTCAAGGCCATATTATCTTTCCCATTGTTCCCAGCAAGCCACCTAGCACCACAGCCTTTCCTGCCAATGCAGTCCCCAGGGCCTCTCTGTGCCTTTCCCAGAGCATGCAGTTCTCTAATGGCTACCTAGCCTTGCCTCTCCATTCCAGCATGCCCCCTTCCCTGACCAATTTCATTCCTTCCTCTGTTGTCTGGCCAACAAATTCTGGCACTTCCACATTTTTGTCACCTTTCCTGGGCTTTTAGGTGCCACCCTGAGGCAGTGATTTTACACTCTATTCTGGCATTTTCTCATGGTGTTAAATCCCTTATCCTGAAAGTTAGCTACAAATCAAGAAACTCTGCCTTCTCCGGTGCCCTCCCAGACATGCCAGCCAGGCTATGTAGCTCCTTTGGTACACAGCCCATTTATCCCCACATCTGAGCATCAACAGGTGTAACAACCCTGGTTAAAAACCTGGTAAGCCCAGAGAAGGGGTGGGGACAGCTCCTAAAGGACACCTGCTACCTTATTATATCTTCATTCCTTATGTTAGGACAGAAAGACAGGAGGAGAGCGTGACTATTTTGTAATGACTAAAAGTGGGCTTTAGATTTAGATTTAGAATCTTCCAGGAAGTCACAGTTTTGTGGGACATCTACCAGATTGTTCACATTTCCATTCTCAGGTTCGGTTCTGACCTTGACATCACTGACCCACCTTGCTTGGATATTTATTGATGGTGACCATCAAAGCCTGTACCTAACCTTCAGATTTTTTTTTTCTTAACTTGCCTTTGGCGTGAGTTGAGGGTATGTAGAGTTAACTGTAAATTGTTTTCCTGAGGAGTAGGGATTGAATTTATGGCCTTGTGTGTGCCTGGAAAGCACTCTACCATTGAGCCCTTATGTGTTAATTACCCACCCACGGAGCTCAATTCAACTCAGTAATAACCCATTCCAGTCTCTTGCCCTTGTTTTTATCATCTACCTTTTCTTCCATATTTGAGACGCTGGAAACATCACTTGTCATTGAATACTTCATACTAGGGTGCCACTCCAACCAAAGGATTTTGTGTGTGTGTGTGTGTGTGTGTGTGTGTGTGTGTGTGTGTGTGTGTGTTTTTCATGAGAGAGAGGAGAGAGAGAATTGACATGTGCCCTCTTGTGTGCATGCACAACTTTGCACACTTGTGCCACCTTGTGCGTCTGGCTTCCATGGGAACTGGAGAATAGAACATGGGTCCTTAAGCTTTGCAAGCAAGTGCCTTAACCACTAAGCCATCTCTTCAGCCCTCCATCCATAGTTTTAGTTATTTATGAGAGGGGAAGAAGCAGGTAGAATGGGAGCACCAGGGCCTTTAGCCATTGCAAACGAACTCCAGACCCATGTGCCACCTTGTGCATCTGGTTTATGTGGGTCCTGAGGAATCGAACCTAGGTCTTTTGGCATTGCAGCCAAGCATCTTAACTGCTAAGTCACCCCTTCAGCCCCATCCAGAGTTTTAATAACTGGACAGCTCCTTGTGCCAGGGGCAATCTGTGTCTTCACTGGGGAACAGAGGTCTTATAACCAGCCACAAGTCTCCAAATGTTATCTGTGGGGGTTTGATGCAGGTGTCCCCCACAAACTTAGGTGTTCTGAATGCTAGGTTCCCGGCTGATGGAGATTTGGGAATTAACACCTCCTGGAGGCAGTGTATTGTTGGGGGTGGGCTTATGGGTGTCATAGCCAGTTTCCCCATGCCAGTGTTTGCCACACTCTCCTGTTGCTATGGTCCACCTTATATTGGCCAGGGGGTGATGTCCACCCTCTGCTCATGCCATCATTTTCCCCTGCCATCGTGGAGCTTCCCCTCGAGCCTGTAAGCCAAAACAAACCTCTTTTCCCCACAATCTGCTCTTGGTTGGGTGATTTCTACCAGCAGTGCGAACCGGACTGCAACACCATCCTTCCACTTACGCGCCTGACCTGCTCCCACCAGTGAGCCAGGTGAAGGCTGAGTTGGAGTTAGTAGAGCAAAGACTTATGAAGTTACACCTCTGTAAAGACAAGGGAAAGCATGGTTGAGCAGAGAGTTACTGGATTTCTATTCCGATCTGACAGTTCCTCTACCAGCCTTCATGGACTGTATTTAGAGGAGACCCAAGTTGGGCCGAAAAGACTAAATCTTTTTGTTTGGTTTGAGGCAGGGTTTCACTCTAGCCCAGGCTGACCTGGAGCTCACACTTTAGTCCAGCTACAGCCTCATGGAGATCCTCCTACCTCGGCCCCCCTAGTGCTGGGGTTATAGGCATGGGCGACCACACCTAGCTTGACTGGACCACCACTTTGCTCAGTTAGTGGATGCAAGTTGGTAGGAACAAAAATAAAAGGGCATGCTCTCAGCTGCCCCTGCATTGCCCAACCAGAGCTCCAGAGTCTTTCAGGTTTGTTCTCATCTTGATCTCTTAGGTGCTTCCTAAGCGGTAAAAGCGGGCGGCTGTCTGCCAGTCACAGCCACCACGGGAGGCAGCGGGTGCTTTCTCAGAGGTCAGACTGGGTGGCTCGCCGACGTGTGCTTGTCTGCCCTGACTCCACACTCAGAAAAGTAATGGTCATTCTCTGGCTCCGGGAATAGGAAGAAGAAGAAATAATCGATGATGACCTCACTTCTAAATCCATGCGACTCAGCGGAAGCCGCGTTCTGGTAACCACCTCCACCACTAAATCACAGTCCATCCATTAATCCCTGGACTCCAGGCTTCCCGAGACCCTGTGTAGCTCAGCAGTTTTCTTTATCCCAGAGAGCCAGTGCCCTAGAAGCTTCTCGTCCCACTCAGCAAACAGGCGGTAGGGCATTTTTGCTGTGGGCACTGAACATGGCCTGTTCCTTTGCCACGCAGCTCTGCCCACAGTGCATTCTCCACCCCTCCAAGGGCTCTTCAGAGACCGTGCTATGTGACATTTGCCACACCTGCTATGTCCCATTGCCTGTTTGTTTGTTTTGTGGTGTGTGTGTTTGCTGAACATCCATGCAGGTGCACATGTGGACACCTTGTGCACATGTGTGCAGAGACCGGAGGAGAATAGAGGCTGTTCTTTCCATTTCTCCATCTTATTTCTCTGAGATACTCTCTCACTAGCCTGGAGCTGCCATTTTGGGGTTCAACAGGCTAACCAGCCATTCCTCTGTCCGTTCCCCTCAGAACTAGGGTTCCAGGACGAGCGTGCCATGCTCTGCTTTTACCAATGTGCTGGGATCAAGCTCAGGTCTTCACGAGCAAGCTCTCTTCCCCGTGGACCTACTTCCCTACACCCCCGTTTCTCACTTTTAAAAAATATTTTGGCCGGGCGTGGTGGCACACACCTTTAATCCCAGCACTCGAGAGTCAGAGGTAGGAAGATCGCTGTGAGTTTGAGGTCACCCTGAGACTACATAGCAAATTCCAGGTCAGCCTGGGCTAGAGGGAGACCCTACCTCAAAAAACCAAAAAAAAAAATTTTTTGTTTTATTTATTTGTAATCAGAAATAGAATGAGAATGGACACACCAGTGCTTCTAGCCATTGTAAATGACTTCCAGATGCACATGCCACTTTGTGTACCTATCTTTACATGAGTGCTGGAGAATCAAGCCCAGGCCAGCAGACTTTGCAGGCAAACACCTTTAACTGCCTTGCCATCGGCTGAGTGCCTGTGTCATTTCTTGATGGCACTTGCCGTAACTTCAGGTCATCTTGTTTGAGTAGAACTCCTTCATCATCTAAAATATAAAGGAAGGCTGTGCAGACAGAACCTTTCTACAGAAAGCTGGACTCAATGGAGAAGTGATGTATGCTGAATAGCAAGTCACTACTATGAGGCCAGCGAGTATATGGCCAGGAATACAGTATGGACTCCATAATGACCTGAAGAATGAAAATAAGTGTCATTTGAGGAAACTGGAGGGGAGGGAGCCAGATTTTTTGTTTTGTTTTGTTCTGGGTTTTTTGTTTGTTTTGTTTTGCTTTTTCTTTTCGAGGTAGGGTCTTGCTGTAGCCCAGGCTGCCCTGGAATTCACTGTGTATTCTCAAGGTGGCTTTGAACTCATAGCGATCCTCCTACCTCTGCCTCCCATGTGCTGGCATTAAAGGCGTGTGCCACCACACCCTGCCTGCTAAGCAGCCAATTTTTTTTTTTTTTTTTTTTTTTTTACGAGGTAGGGTCTCACTCTGGCTCAGGCTGACCTGGAATTCACTATGGAGTCTCAGGGTGGCCTCGAACTCACGGCGATCCTCCTACCTCTGCCTCCCGAGTGCTGGGATTAAAGGTGTGCGCCACCACGCCCGGCCAGCAGCCAAATTTTTAAGAGGATAAACGATAACAAAAAATAAATGAATGATGGGGAGATGATTCGGTGGTTAAAGGACCTGCCAAGCTGTTGGCCTGGGTTCAATTCCCCAGCACCCACATAAAGCTGGATGCAAAGTGGTGCATGTGTCTGACATTTGTTTGTAGTGGCAAGAGAACTTGGTGCATGCATGCACATTCACACCACACACATACACACACACACACACACACACACACACACACACAGAGCAAGAAAATAAAAGTTTAAAAAAAATAATGAATGAGCTGAGTGTCAGTAAATTGTTTTCAGGCTTTTATATATAATCTGTGAAAATATATAGTCTGAAAACCTGACTTACACATGAAGACATGGACTACCCTATGGGAAGCCTAGGGCAGGTAGAGGCTGTCCACCTTAACTCCCGTTACAGACCTGAAACACTTTCTCCCGACTCAGAGATCCAAGGAAGCCTCTGGAGATCTCTTTCAAGAGACACTGGATGCAAGCTAGAGAGGGATAGGAAAATCCATCTTGTTGGCTGCAGGGGGGGGGGATGTCAGTGACGACTGTGATTTCCAGTATGTCTCACCATCGGATGTGTTCTGAGAAGAGTGATCAGCCAGAAGAGAGGAGCTTGTGTGTGGAGCAAGAATTAGACCAATGGGGGGCTGGAGAGATGGCTTAGCGGTTGAACGCTTGCCTGTGAAGCCTAAGGACCCTGGATCGAGGCTCGATTCCCCAGGACCGACGTTTGCCGGGGCGCACGCATCTGGAGTTCATTTGCAGTGGCTGGAAGCCCTGGCGTGCCCACTCTCCTCTCTTTCTCTGTGCCTCTTTCTCTCTCTGTCACTCTCAAATAAACAAATAATTAAAAAAAATTTTTTTTTATTTGAGAGCGACAGACACAGAGAGAAAGACAGATAGAGGGAGAGAGAGAATGGGCGCGCCAGGGCTTCCAGCCTCTGCAAACGAACTCCAGATGCGTGCTCCCCCTTGTGCATCTGGCTAAGGTGGGACCTGGGGAACCGAGCCTCGAACCGGGGTCCTTAGGCTTCACAGGCAAGCACTTAACCACTAAGCCATCTCTCCAGCCCCAAATAATAAAATTTTTTTTAAAAAGTTAGACCAATGGCACAAGTGGAAGGCTCAGCTTTACAAAGCCTAAACATGTCTCCTATAGATAGGAGGGAAGATGCACAAGTCACACTAACATAAGGTATATTTCATAGTCAATGCCAGCCATAAAATTAATATAACAGATTTGCTGCCATGAGAAATATTCTCTGGGATGAGCAGTTTATGTCAGAAAAATGTTTTAAGGAAGAGGGAAAATGGGATGCATTGGACTTGATGATACAAAATTCATTTCTTTCTTGAGCACATTTCAGCTACAACTAAATCAATCTTGGCAGAAGATCAGAAATATACGTCTCATTTAAAATGGAAATGATTGCCTACGAGATGCCTGTTGGATAGAGGACTGTAGGAAACATGCAGGATGCTTATGCCTCCTAGAAATGGGAGTTCTTGGACATTCATCAGCAGGAGGGATGAGAGGTGTTGCCGGTTAGTGAAGATAAATGTACTATAAAGTAGATTTCTTTCTGGCAGGCATAATATGCAAGGAATTAATAAAGTGAGTGTGCAACTGGAGGAAATACATTCAGGAAAAAAAATGCTGGTGATTTAAAAGTTTATATCCATAATAACTTCAAAACCAGACAGCTAGCTTGTTTTGTATCCCAAATTACCATCGTAATGGTTTCTCGCAGGCCCTAAACGTGTGAATTATTTCTGGGCAGGAAGGATATGAGCACAGTCTACTTGTGAGGTATAATGGTCCACAGGGTGGACTTGAAAGTCAAAATACCTCTGTCCTTAGAGTTCTCTCTGGGGCAAGTTAGACCTAAGATCTCTGTGCCTCAGTTTCCCCATGTGAACAATGGAGATGAACAAGTGTAGGTTTCTGTGATATTTGAATGTGATGATTCAGTTGAAGCTCTTAGAATAGTATGTCCAGAAGGCGACCCATGTATGTTACCACAGAAACCTTAACTATAGGGAGAGACATAAGGGGTGGGGCTACTGTCACATAAGGAGGCTTAGTTTTAGAAAGTTACTATGTCACATTGGGGTTGAAGGGATCGCTTGTATTATTTTGCCCCATCCATTCCCCTGGGCATGCAAGCCTTCTCTTGATTTGCTCCTGAGAAGTGGTTGCATGCTTCCTGCTGAAACAGGCAGCTCACAGCCCTAAGTCCTGACACTTATGAGCAGCTTTCGTTGCCAAGAACTTACTGGACTCCAACCTGATAGTCCACCCTGTTCCAAAGCCATGATGCAGGGGCCCAGGCTTGGGTTAGAGCCCCTCCCATGACAGCCTCCAGGGATCTGATGTGACACTATCTGTTCCAGAGTTAAAATCATATAGCATAATGAAGCAAGGATTGCTAGCCTTGATTTTACAGCACTCCACACTTAATAAGTAGTCTAAAAATACTGTAGAAAATGCCTTAAAAATTCAAGCAAGCTTCAAGTTATTTGTATAGGTATGATGTATGTGTTTATAGTGTACACAAGTGTGTTTGCAGATGCATGCACCGGCTACACGTGTGCAGAGGCCAAAGTAGAATGTCAAGCGTCCTCATTCGTTCTTCCACTTTGCTTCCTTGAGATAGAACCTGGAGCTCTCCAGTTTTGGGGTAAGACTGGCTGACCATTGAGCACCAGTGATTTTCCTATCTCTACCTCATGACTGGGGTCACAGGCATGCTCAGCTAAATCTGACTTTTTATGTGGGTGCTAGTGATTGAATTCAGGTCCCCATGCTTGGGTGCCAAACACTGTAACCTGCTAAGCCCTCTCCCCAGTTCCTGTGTATGTTTCCTCAAAAAAAAAATCTGTCTGATTTTCAAGCAGGAAAGGAAGGCCTTGACTTCATACTTATTTTTTGATCTTCAAATTTTGTCAATACCTGATGCTTATTTATTTATTTATTGGGGGGGGAGAAAATGGGGATGCCAACGCCTCCAGCCTCTGCAAATGAACTCCAGGTACACGCAACACCCTGTGCATCAGACTTATGTAGGTACTGGAGAATTGAACCTGGGTCCTTAGGCTTCCCAGGCAAACACCTTAGCCACTAAGCCATCTCTCCAGCCTGTCAACACTTTTAAGTGAGGGCTTTTTTGGGCACGGGAGCAGTGGATAGAAGGGGTCAAGGGCCCAACATCAACAGGGAAATGTAACAGCAGCCACCCAAAAAAAAAAGTTAATTGTTGTTTCCAACTTAATTTTATTTTACATCTTGCAATGACTGTCTTGATGCTGGGACAAAACACCCAACAAAAAGCAGCTGGTAAGAGGAAAGGGTGTATTTTGGCTTACAGTGTTGAGGGGGAGCTTTGCTATAGCAGGGAAAGGATGGTAGACCAGAAGCTGGACATGACTTCTCTTTTTAAAGTCCTTTTTATATTTTATTTATTTGCAAGCAGAGAGATACAGAAAGACATAGAGAGAATGGGCACTCCAGGGCCTCCAGCCACTGCAAATAAACTCCAGATGCATGTGCTGCTGTGTGCATCTGGCTTGCATGGGCACTGGAGAATTTAACTCAGGCTATTAGGCTTGGCAGGCATGTGCCTTAACCACTGAGCCAGCTCTCCAGCCCTGGCCATCACGTCTTGCCACAGCAGCCGGCAGAAAGTAGCGAGACAGTGAGCTGAGCTCTGGCAAGGGGGAAGCTGGGCTGTAACACCCCAAGGCCCTCTCCCAGGAACACACCTCCTCCAGTAATGCTTTACCTCTCAAATTGCCACCAGCTGGGATCAGGAATTCCAAACACATGAGTTCATGGGGGACACCTCATTCACACCACCTTACTTCTCCAGGCTGACATCCTATTTCCACACAGCATAATTCCTTAACATTATTTTATTGCTATTAAGGTAACATTCCAATAACACACCCAAACAGGAATGGGGGGGGGGACTATGACATTTCCCTGAGTTTTCAAAGAAATAAAGGCCACCAGAGTCATGACCAATTTATGTGTTTATAGATTTGTCCTATTACCTGTGTATCTAAATAAAGCTTCAAGCATTCAAAAAGCACATTGAAACTATTTTTCTTAGTTCTACTCCCATGTAGATTGCAGATCTACACTTTACTTAGGGGCTGACCAGGTCTACACTAAACACAAAGCTTGCTCCCGGCAATGGTCTGCCTTTCATTGCGTCATTCATTGTCCTTGGAGGGTTCACTTTTCTGAATCAGCCACACCTCATTGTTTCTATTGAGCAGCTGGAAAGGACTGTTGTAGCCTGCAGTATAGAAAACCTTTTCATCAAAAACTTTCCCTTCATCCCTCAAAATGCTGGCTAATGTCAAAAGCTGTTCTTGATTCTTCTGGCCACTCGAGAATCCATCAAAAGACCTACAAAAGATAAAGGAAGTAAACCAGCATGAGTGTTGTTCATTTTGATAGGAATGTCAGTGATTAATATTGATGGGACTGTCAATCCTTGAACAGCAGGAAGGAGTGGAGTCCCAGATGCTGGATGAAGGAGCTTCCTGGCAGCCCCTTGACCTTCTGTCCCTCTGGTGCAAGGTCTCTTGGGATGTGATGCTCGCTGGAGGATATCCAGGAGGAGGCCTAGGCCCCATCACTGACAGATTTGGAACCTTGACCGTCTTATGTGCTAGAATGTGTGCAGAGGTCTGTCTGGGTTCTCGTTTAAATGCACGTTCGGGAGGTGAGGAGTAGGACCTAAGAGTGCATGGCCAGGAAGTTTCTAGATGCATGCTGACAAAGCTGGTTCTCTAACCACACAGAATCCTCCTTAGATGCCCCTCTCCCAGACTTTAAATGCATTCACCTTTTCCGCCTCTCCTCTCTCCCATCCCTTTCTCTTGCTATATAGTTTAGGCTCCCCTCAAGTCACATGGCACAGGCTAGCCTCAAACTCATGATCCCGCTGCCTCAGCCTCCTCAATACTAAGGTGACAGGATTGTGTCACTACACCTGACACCTAGCATCTCCTGCCTCAGCCTTCCAAGTATTTGGGACTACAGGAGTGTGCCACCAGACTTAACTTAGGCTCAATTTTTACAAAACCTTTCTCCTTTCTTCCTCTTCTGGAATGAAGTGTACCCAGAGGGTTATAGATGAATATGATATACTTTAGACCTCTATAGACACATCCATAGTCCAATGGAAGAGACAGACACTGTGGCAGCTCTACGCATTCATCCTAAGAAGTGTTTTGACAGAGACAAGATCAATGTGCTTTGGGTGAATTGAGCATCTGGGCTAAGGGTGTGTTATGTGAATTGTGCCTGGATTGGAAGTTAGTTTTGCTGAACAAAGAAATCGGACAGATGAGGAAAGGAACTGAAGTGTAAGAGTACCAAGCATTGTCACAGTGGGGCATAAAACAAAACTAGAAAGGTGAGTGGAAACCAGAGGGAAGAACTCTACATATTAGCCTGCGACCTCTTGGGATTGCTGCAAAGGATGCTGAGTCAAAAGTAATCTGCTGAGGTCTGAGTAAGAACACAGGCAGAGAAATGGAACAGATTAAAGACAGAAGCTTGCTGGGGGGCTGCTATAAGGATGAGGAAGGAAAGCTTGAAGTGAAAAAAAATAGGGAAGAGAACAAAACTTTGTTACAAAAGGATGGGTGGGCTGGAGTGATGGCTTAGTGGTTAAGGTGCTTGCCTGAAAAGGACCCATGTTTGACTCTCCAGATCCCACATTAGCCAGACACATGAAGGTGAGGCAAGCACATAGTCGCACATGCCCACTAGGTGGCATAAGCATCTGGCATTCAATTCAGTGGCTGAGGCCCTGGTTTGCCAATTCTTTCTCTCTCTCTTTCTCTCTCTCTAAAATAATAAATAAAAAGAGGTCAGGCATGGTGGCACACATCTTTAATCCCAGCACTTGGGAAGCAGAGGTAGGAGGATTACTGTGAGTTTAAGGCCACTCTGAGACTACATAGTGAATTCCAGGTCAGTCTGGACTAGAGTGAAACCCTACCTCAAAAAAATTAATTAATTAAAAGGATGGTTAAGGAAAGATTGAATTAAATGCAGGGAAGATAATAAAAGTTTTGTTCTAAGTATCTTATATAAATATAAATTATTTAAACCTGCTACATTTCAGATAAGATAGAATCCCTCAAACAAGGGCACGGATCATGTCTGCTTTACTCAGTGTATTCCCGTACCAAGAATTCCTTCTAGCCTGCAGTTCCCTTTGAGTCTCCTATTGAGTGAATGGGGACACGTGTATATGACTTAAACCTGGTTAGGGGGTTAATTCAGCTCATCTATCATCTTCATCATGCTGATAATTCTCAGATGTGTTAAAAAGCATTTTGGCTCCTAGATTCACTGTTTATTTCCCTATGAACAGCCAACACTATGTTCAGTTCGAATACCCAGCACCCACATAAACGCTGGGCAAACATGGAGGCAGCCTGTAATCCCAGCACTGAGCAGGAGGAGACGGGGTACCCAGAGCAAGAGGAATGAATGCGCTCGGGGTGTGAGACCCCGCCCAATAAATACAGCGGAGTGCGATCAAGGAAGACACCTGATGTCAACTTCTGCCCTCCACATGCATGTGCACACACATGCACCCCCCCACACACAAACACACAGGTGCACACAAAGTGACGATGAGGAGAGACAAAAGGAACCAATCAGACATAATTTTTAGGCAAGTGGGCGGGATCTGGGCATTGGTTGTTCCCTAATCCTACTTATGAGAACCACCTGAGGAGAGCCTGCAACACCAGTGAGGCCTTTACTGAGACCAAAACGGCTTGGGTATTACAGAAGGCTCATTTTTTTATGTTTGTGTTCATATCTGTGCATGTATGTGCCAGTGCATGTGTGTGGAGGCCAGAGGACAAGCTTGGGGTAGTTCTTCACCCTCTCAAAAAATTTTTGCTGCATTTGGTAAAGTCTGGTAACGTTTTGGTTGTCATAAGTGGGTGTGGCATTCCTTCTGGAATCTAGTGGGGGAAACGCCATGTTCTGTGTGCCTGATTGGTCCTAGGGCAGACAGCCTCTAGTGTAAGCATTGCTTTCCAATGAGCTCCTGGGTGGTAAAACTGGGGAGAACTGGGCTTTGGTTCTAAACATCCAGACATTTCTATTCTGTAAGGGAGTAGCGTGGACTGGACTGCCATCTGTTTTCACAGCTGTCTTGGAACTGTCCACTTTAATCCCAGGACTCAGGAGGCAGAAGCAGTAGGATCACCAAGTTCAAGATCAGTCTGAGACTACATAGTGAATTCCAGGCCAGCTTGGGCTAGAGTGAGACCTTACCTCGAAAAACCCAAAAAAATAAAAATAAAAATAAAAACTTTCCAGCACTTTCTGTGCTGGGGCATGTTAGAACACATGTGGTTACTTTAAGAGTCCCCCCTCCCCCGACTTAAGTTGAGCAGGCAGCCTTGAAGTAGAACCTACTCTCTTATCTGTGGGCGTTCCTGCCTGTCTGGACTCCTACCTCGACTTCCACCCCCACTGCTGCCGCCTCCTGTTACCAGGGGAACGCTGGCACCCCTGAGTTACAGTCTTGGGTTCTATCTAATGCCTCCATGGCTTCTGGCATGGAAACTAAGTCACATGGAGTAAAACTTTCCCTCCTCCTCCCCAAAATTATAAAAGCAAGAAATTCCCTTTGTCCTTCATAAGCTGAAGCCCCTCTCGGGCTTTGGTGACCTGGCCATGCTGGGCCACGGTGTACTAACCCCTCGTCCAAAACGCCTTTTCCCCAAAGAAAGAAATCTGTCTTAGTGTTTCTTACCATTGAACTGGCCCTTTATTTCCTTTAAAATATTATTTATGGGGCTGGAGGGACTGCTTAGTAGTTAAGGCACTTGCCTGCAAAGCCAAAGGACCCAGGTTTGATTCCCCAGGACCTACATAATCCAGATGCACAAGGTGGCGCATGTGTCTGGAGTTCATTCGCAGTAGCTGGAGGCATTGGCGTGCATCTATTCTCTCTATATATCTACCTGCTCCCCCTCAAATAAACAAATACAAAATGATTTTTTTTTTTTTGCTGGAGATGGGGTCTGTCATTGGACTGGAGCTCCCCAATTAGGCTAGACTGGCAGGCCAGGAAGCCCCATGATCCTCCTGTCCCTGCATTCCCCAACAGTGGCATGAAAACACATGGCACTGTGCCCAACTTTCTGACACAGGCTTTGCAGACGGAACTCACGCTCTACTGACTATTCACCCCTAGATGGAGATGTTACAAGTAAGGAAACTGAACCCTGAGATGTTCACTAACCGAAGTCTCTTGACACAGAGTTTTGAAGCGATGTGAGTGTGCCACCCCAAGCAAGTCGGTCAGGAAATGAAGATCAACAACATGAATCAACAGTAATGTCAGGTTTTTTGTTTTGTTTTGTTTTGTTTTTTGAGGTAGGGTTTCATTCTGGTCCAGGCTGACCTGGAACTAACTATGTAGTCTCAGGATGGCCTCAAACTCACAGTAATCCTCCTACCTCTGCCTCCTGAGTGCTGGGATTAAAGGAGTGCACCACTATGCCTGGCAATGTAGTATTTTTTAAGATTTATTTTTATTTACTTATTAGAGACAGAGCGAGGGGGGGTGGGGAAAGAAAGAGAGAGAGGGATCGAATAGGTGCGCCAGGACCTCCAGTCACTGCAAACAAACTCCAGACACCTGTGCCACCTTGTGCATATGGCTTATGTGGGACCTGGAGAGTTGAACCTGGGTTCTTAGGCTGCCCAGGCATGCGCCTTAACTGCTAAGCCATCTCTCCAGCCCATGAGTGACACTTTGAAAGTTAAAGGATAAACAAATATCTAAGAAGCAGACTGGTCACCACGTGGACACTGCGGAAGTCAGTCGTGGGCGAGAACTATAATATGTGGCACGTGTGAGGGCACTAAGAGTAGCAAGGGCAGGTCCAGAAAGAGGGTGGGAGGGCTGGAGAGATGGCTTAGTGGTGAAGCGCTTGCCTGCAAAGCCTAAGGACCCCGGTTCGAGGCTCGATCCCCCAGGACCCACATTAGCCATATGCATAAGGGGGCGCACACATCTGGAGTTCGTTTGCAGTGGCTGGAAGCCCTGGCGTGCCCATTCTTTCTCTCTCCCTTCTTCTCTCTGTCTGTTGCTCTCAAATAACTAAATTTAAAATTTTTTTTAAAGATTATTTAAAAAAAAAAGAGGTTGGGAGTTGTTGCAGATTGTGAGGGATTTGATGAAGTTTTCAAATGGACATGAGGAATATGTTATGGGAAAGGGTGTATGAGTGATCCTATTATGATGTGGCAAAGAACCTGGCGAGTCTGTCCATGTCCTAATGAGATGTGTACCGTAGGATCTGTGAATGATCAAATACGATATAGGACCAGACAAATTTCTAAGCAAAGTGTTGAAGGTGTGGTTTGACTTCTCTTGAATTCTTACAGTAAAATACAAGAAATTGAGATAACCGAAAGACAGTGTTTAATTGGAAAGGAAGCAGAATTTAAAATGAAATTTAGTCTATCCATGTTGAAAGAAATAAGGGGGAAAAAAAACCCTAAAACTAAAAACAGCTTGTTCAAGAGAAAAGAGGGCTGCAGCCACGCAACTCTGACAGAGATTCTTCTGGGATGGCTATCTGTACTGAAGCCAGAGCCTGCGCTCCACGACTCACTCTAAAGCTACACAGCAGAGGCATTATCAGGGGCTAGTTACCCCTATATCACAAGCCCAGAGAACCAGTTAGTAAATGGGGAGAATAATTTCAAAGGAGGCTGCCTTGGGCGCCTGAGGCTCAATGGCCAGCACCAACTCAATGGTCTCTTCCCTGCCTTCCAGAGGAGCACCCCTTGACCACCCCAGGTTTGGCTTCAGTGACCTGCGGTGCAGCGTGGGCTGTGATAGCCAGCCTCAGTAGGGCACAGGCGGCAGCGGCCTGTGTCATCTCTGCTGGCTAACACAGTGAAGCGTGTGGCTACCTTCACTTGGATTTTAATTTTTTTTTAATTTTTTTTTATTTATTTGAGCGTGACAGACACAGAGAGAAAGACAGATAGAGGGAGAGAGAGAGAATGGGCGCGCCAGGGCTTCCAGCCTCTGCAAACGAACTCCAGACGCGTGCGCCCCCTTGTGCATCTGGCTAACGTGGGACCTGGGGAACCGAGCCTCGAACCGGGGTCCTTAGGCTTCACAGGCAAGCGCTTAACCGCTAAGCCATCTCTCCAGCCCTTCACTTGGATTTTAAAAGATGGATATCCTCAAGAATTGAGAGAACCACAGCAAGAGCTGGACCACCACACAGAATCACCTACCCCTAATGGAGTTGTTGGGGAGGGCACACCAGACTGGAAGAGCTGCTGGTGTGAGGAGCTGCAGATGGATGACTCTAAGCCGTGGCAGCTGCCCTCAGCGTGGGGTCACCCCAAGTCATTGAACAAAGCTGTAGAAGACGGGCCTCCAATCCAGTGGGGCACAGAGGATTGAGTTCCAGTGTCAAGATGTCAGTTTTTATCATCCCACTGTTGTATTGGGGAAGCACATAATGTTTGATTTCACAGGCTCACAGCTATAGAGAATTGGCCTCAGAATGAATCATACCTGCATCGCAGCCAGATTTGCTTGAGAAGATGTTTAGATGAGACTGGCTTTTAGACATTCCAATCAATATTGAAATGAGCTAAGGTTCTGGGGGCTCCTGGGATGGAGTGGATGCGTTTTGTAGATGAGAAGGGCACAAAATCTGCCTCTCAAGTGCTGAGATTATCTAAAAATTTTTAGGGCTGTCCAAATACACTAAGGCAGGTATCATACATTGTTTTTGAAGGTATTTTTATCTACCTACATTGCAGGAAAGGGTAGCCTTGTGTTTCTTGGGGCGGGGGGGGACTAAAATTTGCACTGTATTTTATATGTGGAAGGCAAGCAATAGCTTTCTTATTAAATGAATTGCTTATATCTCTCAACAGCACTTAGTAATATTTTAAAACCAAACCAGGGCTGGAGAGATGGCGTAGCAATTAAGGCACTTGCCTGCAAAGCCTAAGAATGCATGTTTGAATCTCCAGGTCCCATGTAGCCAGACACAGGGATGCAGGCATGCAATGTTGCACATGCACACAAGGGGGCACTGCGCCTGGCGTTTGTTCAAAGCAGCTGAAAGGCCCTGGCACACCCATTCTCTCCCTGTCACTCTCTGCTGCTTTCTCTCTCTCTCTCTTTCACTCTCAAAAACAAAATAATTAAATAAAATGAAAACCAGTAGGGAAACACCATAAAATGCATTAGACCTGTTTTTATGGAAGGGTGCAAACCCTGCTGGAGTTGCACGTGAACTAAATGGTGAAAGCATGTAGGTAAAACTAGCAGCCAGGAGACCTGAAGTCAGCGGGGCTGTAAATAATCCAGCACTTACCGTACAAACACAGTCATCCCAGCTCGCTCTTCAATGAAGACATCTGACTCCGAAGGCCGGGGTGGATCGGATTGCTGCTCCGAGGGGAGGTACAGCGAGATGGTAATGCTAGACTCGCTGAAAGGATCGGAGCCCGGCTCCACATAGCTCATCAGCGGAGCTGTCAGCTTTATTTTCATCTCTGTGTCATAAAAATGAAAGCAACCTTAATGACATGTATGACTGCGTGAATGTTTCCACTTATTCTTTCCAACGTGAGCTTGATTTACTGTGCATTACTGATATAACTATACGCTATGAAGGTAATTCTATCTTTACAAAATGGGCGTCATGGTACAATTATTTGGTATACATGAAATACTTTCTATACTACTGTGTTTTTGGTAAATACTGTGGCTTTAGAGGTAAAGGGGAAATGACAGATAACATGGCGAGTTCATTCTTTCTCCTCCTCCCCCACCCCCCAAGGTAGAGTCTCACTCTAGTCCAGGCTGACCTGGAATTCACTATGTAATCTCAGGCTGGGCTTCAGTTGATTCCTTAAAACTCAGTAAATGAGCTGGGCATGGTGGCGCACACCTTGAACCCTAGCACTCGGGAGGCAGAGGTAGGAGGATTGCATGAGTTCAAGGCCATCCTGAGACTACATAGTGAATTCCAGGTCAGCCTGAGCTAGAGTGAGACCCTACCCTGAAACACCCCCACCCAAAAAAAAAAAAAAAAAGTAAATGAGGTCTTAGAGTCTAAAAAACTTGTGTATACACACACACACACGCGCACACACACACACACACACACACACACAGAGTGAAAAAGTTGACTCAGTGATTTCTGCCCTTCCATATCTCCCTACCCCCTGATATCTCTTACAGGGCCAGTCACTGAATTTCCTGGGGCATCTGTCACAGGAAAGGACTGGTCACTGGTTACACACAGCCCCTGTTCCCTTGGCCGAAACAGGGAAAGGAAAGGGGTTGAAAAGTTCGACCCTGCAAAACTCCCCTCTGAAGTTTAAGTTCCTGAGGAGAAGCTGTATCTAAAAGCATCCTGGTTTTGGCGGGCTGGTAATTTTCAATTATAAACGGCATTTCTTCAATTAGCTGAAACTCCATCATAACCCACGGGTCTCACTCAGTCAACTACTTCCCTTACCTTTCTCGTTTTTCCCTTGTATGTAGCCGTTCAGTTTTGTAAAGCCAGCCTGGATGGCCGAATCCCAGTCCATAGACTCCACGCAAGTGCTGACCCATTTGGCTGGTCCGTAGTGTCGGATCTCATAACTTCTGGGCTAAAATGGAGCACACCCCAACCAGCTCCATGACATCAGGAAACTAGACAGCAATACAGACCGGTACCTTGACCCAGATCTACCTGGACCGGCTTGTCCAAGGTCTGCACATCTCCAGCGTCCTCTAGCCTGAGGTCCTGACTTTTTTATTGTTAGGGCCAGGAGGGAACCTCTTCCCCAGGCTTCCCCCAGGATTGGGGACTGCCAGAGCCCTGACCACAAGTTAAATGACACTGAGCATCCTTCACATTGAGTCTGGCGGATCCCAGAGGAGGTCTAGGACTAATCCAGTTTCTCTCCACCTCCACAGAGACAAGAAATGGAGGTGTGGCTGGTGGTGCACTCCTTTAATCCCAGCACTCAGGAGGCAGAGGTAGGAGGATTGATATGAGTTCAAGGCCACCCTGAGACTCCATAGTGAATTACAGGTCAGCCTGGACTAGAACGAGACCTAACTGCCGGGGGAAGGGTGGGGAGGAAGAGAGCTGGGCGTGGTGGCGCTCGCCTTTACTCCCAGCGCTCGAGAGGCAGAGGTAGAAGGATCGATGTGAGTTCAAGACCACCCTGAGACTACATAGTCAATTCCAGGTCAGCCTGGACCAGAAAGAGGCCTTACCTCGGAACCCCCCCCCAAAAAAAAAAGAAAGAAAGAAAGTAATGGAGGTGTGGCTCTCATATGGGGGAACAGCTCCGGTACTCAAATCGTACTTTCCACTTCACTCCACGGGGTCCCTCCGATCTTCAGACAAAGCTGCGGGGTGTGTGGGGGGGGACATGCGCCTACCTGGGGTCCTGCATCCTGCGGGGACATCCAGCCCGGCGTCTCCAGCTCCGGCTCGGCCACGCCCTCGGCTGCCTGCAGCTGGGGCTCCTCCTCGGCCATGGACGGGACCAGTGCTCGCCTACCGCGCCCTTGAGGCCTGCTAGCAGGGGACACCCCGAGTCCCCGCCCCGCCCGGGCGCCGCCGTGATGCCCGCAGTGCGGGGGACGCGCCGGGGTGAGGGTCGCCAGGGGGCGCGGCGACAGTCCCCGCCCCGCTTCCCGTGGGGTCTTCCCACCCTGGCTCCAGTCGGGAACAGGCTGCAGTGGGTGGCGTCCCGGGCGGAGGGCCGAGCAGCTACGGTTTCGGTGGAACTGGTCCGGGCGCCTCTCCTTGCCAGCGCCTGGGCAGACAGGTCACCCGGGCTGCCCGCCCTCGGGTGCCACCGCGCGGCCGCGCGCGCTTGTCACTGGGAGCTAGGCGTCCTGGGGCCGGCGCTCCTAGCCCCCGGCCAGGACAAGGGCCCCAACTCACACCTAAAAGACAACCTAGATCCCAAACAACTTTCAGGGATCCTGGAGGCGAGACTGGGTGACTCTGAGAGAATCGTGACCATTTTCCAGAAATCACCCCAAACCCATTCAGTCACCTCGCCAGGACTGGGAGAGGGGAGAAGGACAGACCCTAGTGCTTTTCAGATATTTTGATTAGATGGTTAGATTTCTCACTTCACATAACATACAATTCACCTATTTGTTTATGTATTGTTTTTAATTAATTAATTTTAATATTATTTTTAATTTATTTAAGAGAGGGAAAGAGGCAGAGTGAGAAAGAAAGAGAGAATGGGCGCGCCAGGGCTTCCAGCCACAGCGAACGCCCTCCAGGTGCATGCACCGCCTTGTGCATCTGCTGGGTCCTGGGGAACGGAACCGAGGTCCTTTGGCTTTGTAGGCAAGCGCCTTAATTGCTAAAGTTCTCTCTCCAGCCCTGAATTTATTTATGTATTTGCAAGCAGAGAGGGAGATAGAGAAGAGAAGCAGACAGAGCGAGAATGTGCGCCAGGGTCTCCGGGCATTGCAAGATGAACTCCTTGTTAGGCTTTGCAGGCAAGCACCTTAATGGCTGAGCTCTCTCTCCAGTGCCACCATTTATTGTGTGTGTGCGTTGGAAGGTGTGCAGAGGACAACTTCGGGTGTCATCTTCGTACGCATGCAGAGTGTCCACCTCCACTGAGACAAGGAGCTCCACTGGCCTGGCGCTCACCAACGGGGCTGCATTGGCTGACCAGCGAGCCCCACGATCCTTCTTCCTAGTGCCCGCACACGCCTTCCTGCCGGCATTTCTGTGTCGGTGCTGGGCTCTGAATTCGAGGCCTCGTGCTTGCTCCGCAGTCACTTTTCGTACTGGGCCATCAGCCCCAAATGCGCTATTCTCAGGTCTTGGTTTATCCACGGTCCTGGGCAACCTCTGCAACGCTAGGACATTTTATCACACCCCTAAGCCCTTAACTCCCCAACCCTCACCTCTACTACTCAGCCACTGATTTGCTATATCTTTATTTTGGTTAGAAACCGAAATTTCTAAAAAGCATGGGGATCTGCCCACTCTTTACCACTACTCCTGGTGGGCTGATCCAGTGTTCTGGGTCATTTCTGGAAATGGTTAGGAAAGCAGGACAATTCAAGATTTTCCCAGTCACCCAGTCCCCACCCAGCCCTTGGACACTTCATTTGAATGTAAGCAGAGCCATATGTGGTCCTTTGTAACTAAATTCCTTCACTTAAAATAGTTGCAAGAGGGCTGGGAAGTTGGCTTAGTGGTTAAGCGCTTGCCTGCGAAGCTTAAGGACCCTGGTTCGAGGCTTGATTCCCCAGGGCTCATGTAAGCCAGGAGGCACATGCATGTGGAGCTCGTTTGTAGTGGCACTCTTTTTTTTTTTTTTTTTTTTTTTTTGAGGCAGGGTCTCACCCCGGTCCAGGCTGACCTGGAATTCACTATGTAGTCTCAGGGTGGCCTCGAACTCATGGTGATCCTCCTACCTCTGCCTCCTGAGCGCTGGGATTAAAGGCGTGTGCCACCATGCTTGGCTCTGTCTGCCACTTTCAAATAAATAAATAAAAATAAACAAAAAAATAGTTGCAAGAGCCAGACAGGTGGTGCGCATGTCTTTAATTCCAGCCGAGGAAGAGATAGGATGATCGCCAAGAGTTCGAGGCCACCCTGAGACTACAGTGTATTCCAGGTCAGCCTGGGCTAGAGTGAGACCCTCAAAAAACAAACCAACAACAACAACAAAAAAAAACAATTAGTTTCAAGATTCATGCATGTCATAGTGTGT
This sequence comes from Jaculus jaculus, assembly GCF_020740685.1. Lineage (NCBI taxonomy): Eukaryota > Metazoa > Chordata > Mammalia > Rodentia > Dipodidae > Jaculus > Jaculus jaculus. The sequence continues at coordinate 27,105,688 of NC_059110.1, forward strand.
ATATTTCACTCCTTTTTATGGTTCAATAATGCCTTTCTATAAACATTGTATCAATTGGTAGGCATTTGAGTTGTTTCAACTTTAGGCTATTATAAATAATGCTGCCATATGCATTTGTGAACAGGTACCTGTGTTGGCCAGTGTTTCCGTTTCCCCGGGTAACCCCTCGGGAAGGAAACTACTGCTAAGTGAAATGGTAAGTTTACATTGATCTTTTTTGGAACTGCCAGACTGTCTTTGCACCATTTTCCATTCTCACTAGCAGGGTATGAACATTCCATTTCACATCCTCACCACTGATATGTTTTTTTTTTTTAATTATAGCTCTGTTGTGGGTGTACCTAAGTGCTTGCAATTTCTTTTTTGGAGATATAATTCACATGACACGAAAGTCAGTATTTTACGGTGTACACCGGAGTGGGTTTTAGCATATTCGCCATGTTGGACAAACAGCACCACTCATTCTAGAGCATTGCATCGTTGCAAACAGAGAGCCCGCCCAGCTGAGCCAGCACCCTCATCTGGGACCCTCGCCCTCACCCCCGCCCCTGAATTACAACATGTAGTACCAGTACTGCGTTTTTTGTTTTTTGTTTTTATTTTATGGGCACAACAGGGCCTTGAGCCACTGCAAATGAACTCCAGATGCATGCACCTCTTTCTGCATCTGGCTTTACATGGGTACTGGGGAATTGAACCTGGGCCATCAGGCTTTACAGGCAAACACCTTAACCACTGGGCCATCTCTCCAGCCATTTATTTATTTATTTATTTATTTATTATTTTTTGAGTTAGGGTTTCACTCTAACCCAGGCTGACCTCAGTACTGTATTCTTTCTTAATACTGGAAAATATTGTCTGGGCCAGGAACTTTAAACAATTGATGTCCTTTTTCTTTGCCTTTACCCTCTCAATCAACTGTGCAATGACCCAAGGACACATGCCACTTTCCAGTGGTTATATCTGATCCATTATTATGCACAGCTAAGCTTGAATTATTTAGTGAAGTCTCAATAATGAATTTTGACTTGTTTTTTAACAATAGCCTGTTTATTTCAGCTATGCAACAGATGTGAATCCATTGTTTGGGTGACTTTGAAAAGTTGAGAATAGTACTGTTTTACAGGGTTCTAAGTAAAGAATTACATTATTTGTTAAGAAGTTTTTCTTTTAACCTGCAGACTATTTTATAATTATTAATGACTTTTTTTAGAGGAGACCATTTTACTCACAAGAAAACAAGCTAAATTTGGAGACATCCTTTTTAAAAAATACACATATATTTTACTTATTTGCAAGCAGAGGTGGGGGGGAGAGAAACAGACAGAGAGAGTATGGACTCATCAGGTCTTCTAGCCACAGCAAATGAACATCAGATGCATATGCCACTTCTGGCTTAATGAGGGTACTGGGGAATTGAACTCCAGTCTTTAGGTTTTGCAGGCAAGTACCTTACCATTGAGCCATCTCTCTAGCCCCGCCCCTTTTTTAGAGAGAGAGCAAAAGAGAGAGAGAGAATGGGCACACCAGGGCCTTTGCGGCAGCAAACTCCAGATGCATTTGGTTTTACATGGGTAGTGGGGAATTGAATGTGGGTACTTGGGCATTGCAAGGAAGTGGCTTAACTGCTAAGCCATCTCTCCAGCCTGAATTATCTGTATTTATTTTTATTTTTTTATTTATATTTTGGTTTTTTGAGGTAGAATCTCTCTCTAGCTTAGGCTGACCTGGAATTCACTATGTAATCTCAGGGTGGCATCAAACTCATAGCAATCTTCCTACCATTGCCCCCTGAGTGCTGAGATTAAAGGCATGTGCCACCATGCCTGGCTCAAATTATCTGTGTTTAAAGATCTCGATTCAGGGGCTGGGGAGCTGGCTTAGTGGATAAAACGCTTGCTATGCAAATCTGAGTACCTGAGTTCCCAGACCCCACATGAAAGCTGGAAGCTGTCTCAGGCTCATGAAAGGAGCATTGAGCAAGAGATCTTGTTTCAGACGAGGTGAGGACTAACGAACGTTGTCCTGTGATCTCCACACACATGGTACACACATGCCCACACTCACATGCACAAACATACCACACATACATATGCACACCAAATAAATAAAACTTTTTTTTTTCTTTTTGAGGTAGGGTCTCACTCTAGCCCAGGCTGACCTAGAATTCACTCTGTGGTCTCAGGCTGGCCTCAAACTCATATCAATCCTCCTACCTCTGCCTCCCGAGTGCTGACTAAAGGTGTGTGCCACCCCTCCCAGATATAAATAAAACTTTTAAAAATACTGTCATTTTTCATATGCAAGAACATAAGTAAAGGATTTATTTCAAATTAGTGGGATTTTTATTAGAATAAGATGAATAAAATCTAGAATGTTCAAGTTTTATACCCATAGTTCAAAATAATTAAGTCAGGTTGCTTATTGTGGTTATAATGTTCTATTTGTTTATACTTAATATTTATGTGACACTATGAAGTAGTTATTCACTTAAGATTTACAAAAAATAAATAAAGGCACAAGGAATATCTTTTTTAAAAATTTTGTTGTTGTTTATTTATTTGAGAGCAAGAGAGAGAGAGAGAGAGAGAGAGAGAGAGAACGGGCGCACCAGGGCTTCCAGCCACTGCAAACAAACTCCAGACGCCTATGCTCCCTTGTGCATCTGGCTAACGTGGGTCCTGGGGAATCGAGCCTCGAACCGGGGTCCTTAGGCTTCACAGGCAAGCGCGCTTAACCGATAAGCCATCTCTCCAGCCCAAGGAATATCTTTATATGAAGGGACTGCCACAATTATCCCAGCTAGAAAAGGCATACCAGGGGATCTTTAAACAATACCTATAAGCAGTTCTTCATATTTGTGGTAACTATGCACTACAAAGTTCCCATGAACACAAGAGGAGTGAATCTTGAACCTTTGCTCAGGGGCAAGAATATAGACAGCGTCCCATAAGCTTTTGGCCTCAACATTTTTGTCAACCAGTTAATGTATAACTTGTCTTATGTGTGCTTTATATAAAAACGCCTTATTGGATATATGCCATTGATTCATAAATACTGAATTCATAACCAACAATTTAACTTATACCTGAAAGAGTAAGCAAGATTTCCCCATAGCTTATAACAGCCTTCTTGCACTTACAAACACTAGGTAACACTTCAGCTCTGCCCCCAGTGGGCCATTGTGCATAGTTAGACCACCAACAGAAAGATCACGGCAGAAAACAAAGATGGCAGTCAGGTGACTGGGAAGAGGATGCTGTTCGGATGGAGAGCTCAAACAAGGCAGAGATTTGCCTTCTGATGTTGGGGGGGGGGGGTGCGGGGAATGTGTACACTGGGTACCTCAAAGTCTCCCCTGCCTTGTGCACATACAGGAGAGACAAAAATGTGCTACAGGTATTGGTTGAGAGGTACTTAGCAAGTAGAAGCATTTGCAAATATAGAATGTGTGACCAGAATCAACTTAGAAATACTTTTTTTTGTTGTTGTTGTTTTTGCAAGGTAGGGTCCCACTCTGGTTCAGGCTGACCTGGAATTAACTATGGAGTCTCAGGGTGGTCTCGAACTCACGGCGATGCTCCTACCTCTGCCTCCTGAGTGCTAGGATTAAAGGCGTGTGCCACCACACCCAGCTACAAATACTTTTTTTCAAGTTACATAAGTTGCTACCACATATCTTTTAAAAAATATTGTTATTTACATCCCTTTCTCTCACAATCTCTGAAATAACTAAATAAAATCAAAATATTTTTATTTCTTTGAGAGAGAACACAAGCATAGTAGGACCTCTTGCCATTACAAAGTAACTCCAAACACATGCACCCGCCACTTTGTGCATCTGGCTTTCTGTGGTGTCACAGTCAGCTCACATTGCTGCAATACACTTCCAAACCAGGCACGGTTTGGGGAGGAAGGGAATTTATTTGAAGCTTATAGGTCCAGAGGAAGTTCCACAATGGCAGGAATTGACCCCCTTTCACAGATCCAACCAGAAAGAAAAGCCACCATCAATGTCATATGCAAGCTCACTCCAGGAGCCCAGGCAGAAGTCCAGCACTTTGCTTATCTTTAGCTGGAAATGTCCAGAACTGTTCCCCCACACTCCTTAGAACTGGCCCTAGGATCCACCCAAAGTGACACCAACTTACAAGCTTGACTAAAACCCCTGAATCTTAGGGGGGACATCCATTCAAATTACCACATGTGGATACTGAGGAATCAAACTCAGGCCTGCAGGCTTTGCAAGCAAGCACCTTTAACCACTGAGCCATCTTCTCAGCCCCTACTAAGCACATTTCATTGACCAAAGCAAATCCTTGAGCCTTGACTAACCTCAAGGAAGTACAAAGTGCAACCACCTTGTGTTTGCACAGGGAAATTTAAACGATTTGAGAAAGGCATTGTATATAACATTATTTCATCACTCACTGGTTATTTATTTCATATATGCATCAGGTTTTGTTTCCCACAGGTATTTGCAATCTTATTTCTTATGCCACACTGGATTTTGTGACAAGATTTTGACATACCTCTTGTTGACAAGAGGAGGGTCCAGGTACCCTTTCTTGAAACTTGTGAGGTCAGTGGAAGTAACAGAGAGTGACTTCAGAGGTGTGGTAGTTTGAATAGATGGCCCCTAATATATTCAGTGTTTTATTACAGTTCGTAATTTAGTTCTGCAGCTGCCTGAGTGGGGGAGATGTCACTGCGCAGATCTTGGGGTCCAGCCCTAAAGTGTGGTGGTGGATTTGCAATTCCAATCTATATCTAGTTCTGCCTGGAGTTCCTGAAGTGTGCTGTGTGGTGTGGATTTCCTCTCTCTCTCTCCCTTTCTCTCCCTCTCTCTCTCTCTCTCTCTCTCTCTCTCTCTCTCTCTCTGTGTCATCCTCTAAAAGGGGGCCAACTTCTTCTGCCATTATGGAACTTCCCGTGGATCTGTAAGCCTCAATAAATATCCCTTCCTCTATGACTACCTGGTCTGGAAGTTCATCTCAGCGACCTGAAGCTGTATGCTACATGAGTCTACATTGTTACAGGCTTTCCATGGAATTCTCTTTGGGACATTGGTTTCTAGAATCCAATAGCCATGCTTAAGGGGTGTCCAAACAGCTCCACAGTGAGCTCCCAAGTGAGGTCACGGCTGACACTTGATAGCAATCATCATGCCAGGAGTGAGCAATGATCTTAGTTCTTTGCTCAGTGTTTTGACAGACAACTTAAGAAAGAAAGGGTTTACATTGACTCGTGGTTTAAGAAGGGACACACAGTTCATCATGGTGGGTAAAGCATGCATAGGGGCAGAGGGGTGAGGCAGCTGGTTACACGGCCCATGTTCAGATGGTTCCATCCCACTGCCACTGAGTTACTTACAGACATTCTCCAGTCTTACCTGAGACCCTGTAAGTAATGGAACACAGGTAGGATATGTCTGTAATGCTCAATGAACATGTGAGAATAAGAATAAGAAAATGAGGGCTGGAGAGATGGCTGAATGGTTAAAGCATTTGCTTGCAAAGCTTGGGGACCCATGTTCAATTCCCCAGGATCCAGGTAAGCCAGATGCACAAGGTGGTGCATGTGTCTGGAGTTCGTTTTCATTTGCAGTGGCTAGACACCTTGGTGTGCCCATCCTCTCTCTCTCCATATAGATAGATAGGTAGGTAGATAGATAGATAGATATACAGATATGTATATATGCCTCTCTCTCAAATAAATAAAGAAAAACTAAGAAAATAATTATTTTTATTACACTAAGATTAGGGTGATTTGTGGGTTTTAAAAAATATTTTATTTTATTTTTACTTTTTAAAATATTTTATTTTTATTTATTTATTTATTTAACAGAGAAAGAGGGAGAGAGAGAGAGAGACAAAGAGAGAGAATGGTCATGCCAGGGCTTCCAACCACTGCCAACGAACTCCAGATGCTTGGCTCCCTTGTGCATCTGGCTAACGTGGGTCCTGGGGAATCAAACCTGGGTCCTTTGGCTTTGCAGGCAAATGCTTTAACCATTAAGCAATACCTATAGCCCCAAATATTTAATTTTTGTTTATTTATTTGAGAGAGGGAAAGAGGAAAAGTGTGTGTGAGAGAGAGAGAAAGAAAAAAAAAAGAAAGAAAGAGAGAGAGAGAGAGAGAGGATGGGCACGCAGGGCTTCTAGCCACTGCAAATGAACTCCAGATGCAGTGTGCCCCATTGTGCATCTGGCTTACATACGAACTGGGGAATCAAACTGAGGTCCTTTGGCTTTGCAGGCAAGTGCCTTAACCACTAAGCCATCTCTCCAGCCCTGTTTTGCTTTTTTCTTTCTTTCTTTTTTAATAATAAAGTGTAATGGATGGATAGGGGTTGTAGTAGGCGTTGGAATATTTTAGCAATGAATAAACTTTTGGACTTCATATGTCTTATCACCAAACCATCCTTTACTCATTATTTACTCATAATATGGGGATTAATCTTGTACACACACCATAATTAGATATTTTATCTCTTTAGGGTTTCCACTTTCTCAAATGTGATAACTGTAAAATGGGTAGCCAGTTGTTATTCTAAAAATAAATGTAATCTTTTCTTTTGGCTGGCTTCTCCTTTAGTTTTGATGAGAATAATAATACTCTTCCATTATTTAGCTCCCACACAACCTATGAAACCCCTCCACTTTGCTCAGTGCATGATGGATAGATAATTGCTTGATAAATCTTGGATGAATTCCAGCCATAGCATTTATCAGATACATAAATAGTGATTGAGAGTTTTTAGGAGCACCTGTGTACAAAGCCACCTTTCTTTTTTAAGGTAACATAGAAAATGAGTTTATTGGATTATGGGGTGAAGGATGAGAAAGCTGGTCTGGAGCTGGAGAGGACTTTAAAAATTAAAACCTGAATTTTAATCAGATTGAGGCTTGATATAACTTCTGGGTCGGTGGCAAGTGTTTATAAAAAAAATGAGGACAGCCATATTGATTTTAAAAGGCTTATGCTTAGAATAAAACTAAACACCAGATATATCACAACCAGATAGCATACATTTTCAAAAACCCTTATGAAAAGCCAAACCCTTGGAGGCTGAGGAGGTGGCCCAGTATATACAAGTTCAGGCTGCCACAAGTGTGATGGCCCAGAACCTCTGTGGTACCATGGGCATCTGTAATCCCAGGGTGCCTGTGGCAAGATGGTCTGTGGAGATTGCAGAGCCTCTGGCTGCCTGTGAACACAGCAGTGCACCACAGAGACCCTGCTTCAAACAAGGTGGAAGGGAAAGACCGACACCCACAGTTGCCCTCTTGGGAGCTGGAGAGGTTGCTCAGTGGTTAAGACTTGTGCCTTTAAAAACCTAACGACCCTGATTCAAATCCCCGGTACCCACGCAAAGTCATATGCGCAACACGGGACGTGCCTCTGGAGTTCATTTGCAGCTGCTGGAGGCCCTGGTGCTAAGGGACAAGGCTGTGATTGGCCCAAGCAAATGTCTGGGATTCTTCTCAAAAGTGAGGCTGTGATTAGCCCAGAAAATGGCAAACACCCTTCTTGGGCTAGATCAGCAGGCTGCTCAGGCCTGAGCTGGTTGGGGGACATTCTCCTGAGCTCCCTTCCCCGGTGCTGCTGCAGCATTGGGTGAACCCCACAAAGAATCTTTTCCCTGGTGGTCTTTCCTTGATTTCTTTTCTATTTAAATTGATATAATTTCCATGGAAACAACAGTAGTAAGATTCTCCTCATGGGCCTAAGACCTCCCCAGCTGTGGGCTGATGACTTAGTTTACAGCATCAGGCAGGAATTCCTTCCTATGGCATGGGCCTGAAATATTACCAGAAAGTGGTTGGTTACCCCTATAACAGTTATGCCACTATTGCAACACATCTTGCCTAGTAGGTCAGAAATGTAGTACATAGGGTCCACTGTTGAGTGAGACCACTGCTGAATTTTCTCCATCAGCAGCTTGCATACTCTCTTCAGGCCCCATGTAAGGTAGTTAGCAGAAAGGAGATTTTATACACGTCAGTTCCAGCTTGATTTCTATGCCCTGCAAGCCAAGGCTGTGCTGTCTTTAACAATCTAGTCTTACCTTTCAGTTCTGGTGGGTGATTACGAGTCATGGCAATAGCCTGTACTGTTTCTCACAACAGTATTTTATTTTATTGCATGCGTAGATGTATGTTTATATTTGTGTAGGGGTGTGCTCTGTGTGTGTGTGTGTGTGTGTGTGTGTGTGTGTGTGTTTGCATGGGGACACCAGGGGACATTCTTGGAGGTTGATTCTCAGGAATTCCATCCACTGCCTTGGGACAGGGACTCTCATGGACCTGGAATTCACCAATGAGACTAAACTGGCTTGCAAGGCAAGCACTGTACTGACCATTTTACCCATCACCACAATCTGCAATAGTCTCTTGAACAAGTTCTAGCATTCTATAGGTAGCAGGAAATTCCTTTGTGGATATGTAGCAAGCCTGGCCTGAATGGCCTAGAGCTAGAGGAAAGGTAGTCTGTCACTTAAATACAGGCAGTTGCGTGGTTAGTTCAGCTGCTCTACAAGGTTCTCAATGCACATGTTTTCTATCCTCTCAGTCCATTATTGTCAGCATCAATCATGAGGGGTGACTGGCCTCATGGACACAGGACCGCTCTAGCCAGCCCCAGACATCACATGTAGCATCCAGCAAGAGACTACCTCCTCCCTTGAGCTTGTTTACTTGGGAAAGCTCCTCCTCTCTGAAGTCTCCAAACCAGTCCTTGGTAAAGGAACTGAAATCAAATCACCATGTTTGGAAGGGCTCCGCCTTCCCAAGGTCCCAGATCCCAACCAAGGAAGGAAGGAAGAGACGCGGAACACGACAAAGAACCAGTGGTTTCTTACACAGAGCTAACTTCTCAAGGATTCAAAGAGCTGTGCATAAGGCTGTGTGCTGAGCTTCTCTTGTTGTTTATTAATTTCTTTCAATAGACCATTAGAGAATTGTTCACTACATTTTCTCTAAAAGAGATCTTATTGATTTTTCACTTAAATAGGTTATGTTTCGCTTTAGTCTTTAAAGATAAAGCCATTATTTCTATCAGATTACATTTTAAAAGAAATGCATCCTATTTCTGCTTACTTTGTTGTTTTCCTAAAACAGCATTGCAAATCTAACATTAAAATGTCGAAATCTAAAAGCCACTGTTTTTTGATAATTTAGAGTCATCAAATTTAGTTTACAGTATTATTTTATTTTAAATTTACTTTATTATTTGTCTTTGAGACAGGGTCTAGCTTATACTGCAAAAACGAGTTTGTTTTTTTTTTAAATAAAAATTAGCATGAAGATGATAATTACATGTTCACCCCAATTACTAACTCCCCTCCTTGTTACCTCCATGGTTATTTTGTGTAGCTCCCACATGGCAATATTCACCTCTACTTCCCAAGCTGAAAAACCATGGAGGGAGAGTTCTATTATTTCCAACTCAGCCACGCTCTCTGAGAGCCAGCCCCCATCAGGTGCGTGGGCTGAAATCCGACCTGTGAGATAGTCTTTGGAAAACATCTCCGGCAATGCAAGGGGCTCCCACTCAGGCCAGAGGTCAGGCTTCTAACACTAGCTCTGCCTCCTAGAGGCCAACACTGTGCACGTGATGACTTCTCTGCACTCTATGGAATTATGTGGTTTATTATTAGAGTTGTTCTATTCGTTTTCACATTCCACTGGCGAAGTCGACAGACTCAGTACAGTGTCTTAGTGCCATACTGCGATGACATATGCTCATAGGAAATAAGACCATGTGATATAGCAATCATTGTCTCTTCTGCCACAGCATGTTAATCACCCATAATGTTCTACTGGGAGGCTTTCCCATATCACTAAGGCAGATCCCACTCCCATTCTGGAGAGTAAATCAAATAAAGACCATAAAGGAAGTAACTGTGGAGGGTTTTATTTTTTACACTAAGATATTTATAAATGTCCGTCCTTTCACTGTTCATAGTCGAACACATTCCTTGGCTATTTACAACACGGTTTGCCACTGTCGCTCTAGAGATGTCCTTTACTCCTTCTGGAACTTGCTGTGAGACCCACCTGAAACACTGAAGCAGGAAGAAGACAGTTTTATTTGGGGACAAAGCAGTAAACCTTTGACGGATCCAGCATTTTGCTTTTCCCTTGTCATTCAGAGATGGTTCCTGGATGCTCGCTAGTAATTTTATTTTTCTCGACACACTTTGCTCACAGGTCCTAGAGATTTTAGGAGAGTCCAGTCGTCTTCAAAACAATTTGGGGAACCACTTGGGGAACTTTTCCCTTAAGGAAATGGAACATGGGGTTAACCAGGTTGACCCCACCCAGCTAAGGAATGGCAGCTTTTTATTTATTTGTTTGAGAGAAGAGAGAGAAAATGGGTGCCCCAGGACCTCTAGCCACTGCAGACAAACTCCAGATACACGTGCCACCTTGTGCATCTGGCTTATGTGGGTACTGGAGAATTGAACCCTGGTCCTTTGGCTTCCCAGGCAAGTGCCTTAACCGTTAAGGCATCTCTCTAGCCCTAGGCATGACACCTTGTAGGGTCTAGAAGACCTTCTCCATCTTTCCATGGGGCCTCTGTGGGGTGGGGACATGTATGCAGAGCGGCTTGCTCAGGCCCAGGGGGTCAGGGGGCCTTGTCCAGGGCGTCCTCCCCAGCAGGGTTCCCCATGGCTTCTTCATAGGAGGGCGGCAGGCCCGGGTGTCGCAGGGCCCTGGAGGCGGGCAGCGGGGCGTAGGGGAAGCTCTGCTCGGCCCAGGGCAGGCCGGGCAGGACGTCGGTCACCTCGGAGGCCGGCGCGGGGGGCTCCGGGAGGTCGATGCTGAACACCTGACCCTGGGCGCTGGGGCGCTGGCAGCGGCGGTACAGGAAGAGCAGCAGGAAGGCGGCGAAGAGCAGCGCGGTGGCGGGAAGCAGGATGCACAGGAAGGGCTCCACGTCCGCCTGGGCCGAGCTCACCTGCTGGGTGTCCTGCGTGCATGCAAGCGGCACGAGTTAGGAGAAGGAGGCCCGGGGTCGATTTTCTTCACCCCAAATCCTTCTGACCATTAACTGTCCCTCTCAAGATGAAGTATGCATTCGGAATGTCAAAGAAAGCCTGGGGCTGTTGCTCGGTGGGTAAGGGTTCGTCCTTAGCTCACTATAAACTGCAGGAGGTGGTGCACGCCAGCAATCCCAGTATTAGGGGGAGGGGGATCAGAAGTTCAGGGTCATCCTCAACTACATAGGAAGTTCTAGGCCAGCCTGGGATACATGAGCGCCCGAGACTTTGTCTCAAAAATTATATATTAAAAAGTAGGGCTGGAGAGATGGCTTAGCGGTTAAGCGCTTGCCTATGAAGCCTATGGACCCCGGTTCGAGGCTCGGTTCCCCAGGTCCCACGTTAGCCAGATGCACAAGGGGGCGCACGCGTCTGGAGTTCGTTTGCAGAGGCTGGAAGCCCTGGCGCGCCCATTCTCTCTCTCTCCCTCTATCTGTGTCTGTCGCTCTCAAATAAATAAATAAAAAATTAAAAAAATATATTTAAAAAGTAAAAAAAAAGCCGGGCGTGGTGGTGCACGCCTTTAATCCCAGCACTTGGGAGGCAGAGGTAGGAGGATCGCTGTGAGTTCGAGGCCACCCTGAGACTCCATAGTGAATTCCAGGTCAGCCTGGGCTAGAGTGAGACCCTACCTCGAAAAACCAAAACAAACAAACAAACAAACAAACAAACAAAAAAGTAAAAAAAGAAGAGTCAACGGACACATTGCTAATAGTTTATGGTATTTTCCCCGAAATACAACTAATAAAATAGTAAAGTTTAGTTGGTAAGTCTACAACTCATTCTTTCTCTGGAACCTCTTATCATTTAACTAATTACTTCATTTAGAATTAGACAAATAATGCTCTATTGCCACAAAAGGGTCATAGAAAACTTAAATTTTTTTAATCCTGGAACAAAGTCTCACATGGTTAAAGTGTCCGCACGGCATGAATATAATTTTTAAGTTCCAATTTGATAGCTACCACTCATGAGATTTATAATTGCTGAAATCTGCTTTTGAAACATTTGTAGAATAAACATAGAAAATATATTGTTTAATTTAAATTTTATTTATTTTTTTGAGATAGGGTCTTGCTTGCTATGGAGCTCTGGCTGGCCCCCAACTTGTGGTCCTTCTGCTTCTGCTTCTTGAGTTCTGTTTCAGGTGTGTTCCGCCATAAAAAAATTTCAAAATCTTAAGAAACAAGAATTAAATATATATTCCTAGGCAACCTAAAAGGCATTGACTTTATAGTATTAGCTCACAGAAATAAAGATGCTTCCTAGGGGAGTATGTAATATCATAAGCATCAATTGGTGACTCAACAACAGGTATGAAAAGCAACATGAAAACAACAGCAAAAAATACTGCCCTAGGGCTGGAGAGATGGCTTAGAGGTTGAGTGCTTGCCTACGAAGCCTAAGAACCCCCGTTCGAGGCTCGATTCCCCAGGACCCACATTAGCCAGATGCACAAGGGGACGCACGCGTCTGGAGTTCATTTGCAGCAGCTGGAGGCCCTGGTGCGCCCATTCTCTCGCCCATTCTCTCTCTCTCTGCCTCTTTCTCTCTGACTGTCACTCTCAAATAAATAAATGAAAATAAAACAAAAAAATAAAAAAAAAATATACTGCCCTAGGGCTGGTGAGATGGCCCAGTAGTTAAGGCATTTGCTTGCAAAGCCTAATGACTGGGGTTCGATTCCCCAGTACCCAAGTAAAGCCAGATGCACAAAGTGGCACATGCATCTGGAGTTCATTTGCAATGGCTGGAGGTGCTGGCATCCCCATTATCTCTCTCTCCTTGCAAATAAATAAAAATATTTTTAAAGATGCTGTTCTAATTGCATGCCCTCAATTTAATATTTTATTTCTAGTAAATTTAACCATTTCAGTCTCTGAAGGATGAATATATAAATAAAAGCACAACACATATAAATTGGGTACATTGTTTTAAATACAGGTACTAAATGAAGCATTTAAAAATCTCTCTATTCTATAAAGTATATAATAAATATGGAAATGTTCATATCTGCTACTATGGAAAAATACCTTAAAGGCAAATAAACAAAACATCAAACTCTTTATTGTCTCATTTGAAATGAGTGTTGACATTTCTTGTTTTTGATTTTTAAAGTTGTCTCTCATTTAAGTGGAAAAGACACATGATTTTGGTGGTCATCTCCTTAAGGAAATGCCTCATCTTCCGTTGTTTAAATAATCTCTTTAATTTCCTAGAGACTTCACAATAATGTATGTTTTTTTCTGACTCAAAATTAGGTGGTTTGGGGCTGGAGAGATGGCTTAGCGGTTAAGCGCTTGCCTGTGAAGCCTATGGATCCCGGTTCGAGGCTCGGTTCCCCAGGTCCCACGTTAGCCAGATGCACAAGGGGGCGCACGCGTCTGGAGTTCGTTTGCAGAGGCTGGAAGCCCTGGCGCGCCCATTCTCTCTCTCTCCCTCTATCTGTCTTTCTCTCTGTGTCTGTCACTCTCAAATAAATAAATAAATAATTTTAAAAATAAAAAAAAATAAAAATAAATAAAAAATTAGGTGGTTTGTTTATAGTTGCACTGCCAGATATTTTGTTCTTGGTAAGATATAAACTGAGATGGTTTAGCTTCAGCAACATAGAAACCAAAAGCCTTGTTGGAAAGCAGGCATCTGTGATTGCTCCCTTTGAATTCTTTCTGTCACCTCTGTGCCCATGGAGGGTGCTTGCCCTTTCTGGACGTGGGTTTTATCCTGTATGAAATGGAAATAGTTATATCTGCCTTGGAGGGCTAGCAAGAGAATTAACCAAATTAATGTATATTAAAAAATGTGGATAGTGAGTATATGTTCATGTTTCAGGAACTCCAAAAGTCAGATTTACTAAAAATAACATACTGAAGACATCCAGGAGAAATGTGGAAATTTATTGATAAGGCTAGAAATTTGAGCATGAAACTTGGCACTAGAAAATCTATATTTTAATAAGTATCAAAAAATAGTAACATATTTGATCTGTATCGCACTTTTAAACTAGAGGCTTCTGTTTTCTCCCATAATCAGGTTTAATATTAGAGTAATTTACTTAAAATATCTTGTGATGGAAAGGACTTTGATTATAAAAGAATAAGTCTACATACATAATGAATACATATTGTAAATGAACTTATTATAAATAATCAAGTTGGAGTAAAAAGAAATTTAATTATAATTTGCTTTCTCTTTCTAGTTGACTCATTAAATATGCTAAAACTACCATTTCTTTTAAAACAGTAAGTAATGCTCCACCCAGTAACATCCCTTAATTCTCTTCTATATCAACAATACAGGAGATAATGGCGTTAGGTCAATTGTGCTCATCGAACTTTGATTTCTCTATTATGCCTGATAAGTTCAATATGCACTCAATATAAAGAAACTTAATCTTTTATTTAAAAGATTTTATGTAATAGGCTATTATTTATAAGGATGCCACTTATTAGTTGCAAAAATTTGGGAACGAAACAATACAGCCTTAGCTGAAATTGGGATTTTCATTGAGTTAAATTTGTTCAGATCCTAAGTAACATTAGAAATATTTTATCTGGTACAGGAGGCTAGGACAATGTCTTCAAGCAAAAAAAAAAAAAAAAAGTTTTTTCTAGTTAAGAAATTTTCAATGCTGTAGGAAAGTTAGTATTAAAGTGTTGAGTGTTTGTAAAGGTTTTTGTTCCCTTTTGAATGTTTGAGTTCGTTCCCTCAATGCAAAGTGGTTTTATGACTTTTAATAATTTTCCGATGCTTGAATTTACTCAGGGGGTATTTTAAAGAAATAAACAGTGAACGGTGTGACTGATTTCTGAAGGATCTGCCTATTTATATTTTTCTATAAAAGCTAATGTGGGGGATTGAAACATCAATATCACCAGTTGATATTTTTTTAGAAAGTGAGAAAATAAGTTTGTTTCCCTCTTTCTGGATGCTTAGCATTGTCATTCTTTGCTTTGAGATTTCTACAGGTATTTTCCTTTAATGCTGCTCAGCTAGGCGCTCATTGGGTGATTGCCTGACAAGGAAAGTGTGCTGTATTTCTTATGGAGAGAGAAAACCTCCTTAACCCTCTGCTCTCTCTCCTGAAGGTGCCCGGTTTCTGCTAACTCTTAGAAATAGTTCCCTCTCATACACACACACACACACACACACAGTCAAGAACCAAAGGGAGTCTCTTATTATTATTTTTTTTACAAGTCATATAGACAGACATTTCTTAATGATCAGAGAACCAAGTTATAACACCAAGGAATAAAAACCTGTTGGTTCCTAGCCTCAGACATTCTTTGACATCATTGGTGTATCAGGTATTCCTAGCATATATTTGCTCCAGGTTTGGCTGGAATGTACCATAATTAACCCCCGCTCCAACTTTCATGGTATTTCCTATAGACTATGCCAATCAATAACTCATACATATAACCACATCCACAATGCAAAATGTGGCCACCAAGTTTTAAGAACTGAACAAATACAGATATTATTGGCTTAAAAAGAAAATCTAAGTAAGTTCCTTTGGGGGATGAAAAAACTGAAGCTACAGTGACCCACCTGCAGCTGAGTCTCCAGAAGAGGCAGGCTTGGCTCGCTGGTTAGCCACTCGTACGTCCCCCTGCCTGCGTGTCCAAATTTCCTCCAGCTGCTGCCCAGGAGTCCCGGCATGTTGGCATCCGCTGATGCCCTGGCCACCCTTGCACCCCACTGCTGCCAGGATTTCCACAGTGCTGCCGGGTCTTGGCCTGGATCCAGAGGAGATGTGTTGGTAAACACGTGTTCTGATAAGTGGCAACCGGGAAAAGAGACCAACAGAAGGACCTCTCTGGACCCAGTGCATTGAAATGCAGTGCCTCTGAATTTGCGTTTGTGGTCTCTGTCCCCGCAGAGGTTGGCATCATGCATCAGGGATGGAGTGGATTTCAGGTGGGGGAGTTTCCAGCATCGCACAGTGACAGTGCAAAGCGTGGTATTAGAGAAGACAGAACCATTCCTGTTTACATTTCTAACTCACCCCCCATCCCCCCCACACTTTCCCTTACCCTAGCCTTCCCCACAGACCTGTCTGGTCAAGAAAAAACTATTCAGGCAGAATCCTCTTTAATCATTTCCAGAGTCCGTGGGACAGGGAAAAGCCGTATTTGGTAGAGAAGTAGAGACCCATTAATAATAGGTTCCTGAATTATTTAGCTGAAGGATGCCTAATGATAAAGTTGCATTGAAGCCAGATAGACAGTAGCTTAGATGCTTTGCTGATTTCCTTTTGCTTTTTAGAAATCAAATGATCTGCGTCTAAGTAGTCCCTTCTGATAATCTTATGAACTTTATATAGTTCCTTCATTTTTCTTTTTAATATGGAACGCTTCATGAATTTGTGTGTCCTCCTTGCACAAGGGCCATGCTAATCTCTGTATCGCTCCAATTTTCGTATATGTGCTGCCAAAGGGAGCACTGTATAATTCTTCACATCGACCTTAAGCTGAGAAGCTTTCAGTTTGATTATTCACTAGGCTATCTGGGATATTTATTTTTATTTATTTATTATTAGTATTTTTGATTTTTCATGGTAGAGTTTCACTCTAGCCCAGGCTGACCTGGAATTCACTATGGAGTCTCAGGGTGGCCTCAAACTCCTGGTGATCCTCCTACCCCTGCCTCCCAAGTGCTGGGATTATTTATGTATTTTTAAGGAGAGAGAGAGAGAAGAGAGACAGAGAGAATGGGCATGCCAGGGCCTCAGGTGCTGTAAACAAACTCCAGATGTATGAGCCTGTTTGTGCATCTGGCTTTACATGGGTCCTGGGGAATTGAACTTGGGTTGTTAGGCTTTATAGGCAAGCGCCTTAACAGCTAGGCCATCTCTCCAGCCCTGGGATATTTGATTCTACGTATGTGCTATTTGACATTTAAGATCTTGTCTTAAGGTTCTAGGGAGTTAGCTTTGTGGATAAAGCTCTTGCTGTGCAGAATCTCAGTATCTGAGTTTGGAGCACCAGACTCCGTATAAACTTCAGAAACAGTGGGAGGCGCCTGTAAACAGCAAACCTACAGCAAGAAGGAAGGCAGAGACAGAATGATTTCCTGGAAGTTGTGAACGCAGTGGAAAACAATGAGAAATCCTACAGAAAAGACGGGAGGTGGGGACCAACCTGACAGTTGCCCTGTGACCTCCCACGTGTGCCATGGCACACACGTGCCTACCCCCTCCCCCACACCAAGTAAATATAAATACTAAAGATACTGCCTTAGCTTGTTTGGGTTGCTTTATTAGAATACTTGACAGTAAGTAACTTATGAAACAGAGAAATTTATTTCCCACAGTTCTAGAGGCTGGGGAGTCCAAGGTCGATGTGTTAGTTGATCTGTGGTAAGGAGCTTCTTGCGAAATCCTCACCTGTCAGAAAACATAAGGAAAGGCTAGCCAAAAGCTGAATGAAGTTTTTTTTTTTTTTTTTTTTTCCAGGTAGGGTCTCACTCTAGCCCAGGCTGACCTGGAATTCACTATGGAGTCTCAGGGCGGCCTCGAACTCATGGTGATCCTCCTACCTCTGCCTCCCAAGTGCTGGGACTAAAGGCATGTGCCACCATGCCCGGCTTTGAAGTTATTATTATTTTTTTTTTTTGAAAAAGAGCTTTTTTTTTAAATGAACTAATTAATGTCCTAAATTCCCACATGTCAATTCCGTCACATTGACAATACTTAAATTTGGAAGAGGATACACTGAACCCCTAGCATAGTGGTTGAATTCAATATATTGTCATATATTGGGCTATTTTTCCCCCCTTCTGGTTTTTCAGGGTAGGGTCTCGCTCTACCCCAGGCTGACCTGGAACTCACTATGTAGTCTCAGGGTGGCCTCAACCTCACCGTGTTCCTCTTACCTCTGCCTGCAGAGTGCTGGGATTAAAAGTGTGCACCACCCCGCCTAGCCTGGGCTATTTCTTTACTGGGATTTTTTTTTCTCTCCTTAACTATGATCCTCACCTATCGGCTCACAGCGGCCTATGGATAGGTTTCAGGGAGGGATAGGCACTAAACTAAAATTTTGCAGGAGGTCCCACACTTTTCATTACCTTCTTAAAGACAGCCGTCCTCCCTGGTAGAAGTTGGTTCTTATCAAACTTCCTCGTGGTGTCTGTCCTCACTGCATCTCCTGGTGTCTTCATCAGCATTCTCAGGTGGAGCCCTTTGGCACCTCATCTTCTTATTTCTTACTTTGGAGTAAGTTTGCTTTGTGGTTTCCATTAAAACTCAGCCCTGTTCACTGATGTGTTCTATCTTAAATAAATCCTGGGTCCCCGTCCCCCAGGAGATCACAACACCTGGCGATTATAGTGCATGGTTTTGCTTTCTTCCATGTCAGTGGCTTTTCCAGTCCTGTGGCCTCCACGTGAACCTCTTTGCTTCACTTTGTTTACCTTCATCTACATGCCTCCATCTCTTAAGAAACAAATAGGCAGCCTGGATTAAAAGTATTAAGTATGCGTCTGTAATATTGACTCTTCTACAGAGAACAAATCAGATAAACATCTTGTTTATATGGGTACTAAGGGACCAAAAGAAACAAAACACTGTACAGGTCATACACACACACACACACACACACACACACACACACACACACATAGCAATAAATTCAAAAGAGAAAAAGGATAGAAGGGGCCAAGAAAACACTTAATGGAAAGTTATTTTTTAAAAAAATTATTTGTTTATTTGCAGAGAGAAATAGAGAGACTGGGCATACCAAGGCCTCCAGCCACTGCAAAGGAACTCCAGATGCATATGCCACTTTGTGCATTTGGCTTTACACGGGTATTGGCAAATCAAACCTGGTGGTGTGGCATTGCAGGCAAGCGTCTTAACCACTGAACCATCTCTCCAGCCCAAGGAGGATCATTTTTGTTTTGTTTTGTTTTGGTTTTTTGGAGGTAGCGTCTCACTCTAGCTCAGGCTGACCTGGAATTCACTATGTAGTTTCAAGGTGGCCTCAAACTCACTGCGATCCTCCTACCTCTGCCTCCTGAGTGCTGGGATTAAAGGTGTGCGCCACAACGCCCGGCTAGGAGGGTCATTTTTAAAGTGATAAGTTTTATTTGAGCAAGGACCTGAAAAAGCAGTCACTCTTGGGCATGTGATGTTGGAGGGGAAAATACTGCATACCAAGGTAACAGGCAGATCAAAGGCCTGAGGCAGGCATATGTCTGAGAACTTCATTCAAGGGCCAGCGGGTCTAGCGGGCAGAGCAATAAGCCAGGAGAAAGGTAGCAGCTGAGGTCAGGGAGGCTGATGGGGGAGGGGTGGCGGGCAGCAAAGAGTTCAGAGTTTACAGAAAACTAAGAACTTTGACTTTTACTCTAAATGCAATGAAGGAACCATAGCAACTGGTTTTTTAAAATTATTTTTAAAAATTTATTTGTAAGCAGAGAGATGGGGGGGAGAGAGAGAGAGAGAGAGAGAGAAAGGGAATGAATGGGAGTGCCAGTGACACCAGTTACTACAAATGAACTCCAGGTGCATGTGGCTTACATGTGTAGTGGGGAATCAAACCCAGCTTGTTAAGCTTTGCAGGAAAAGGCCTTAACCACGGAGCCGTGTCCCCAGCCCCCCGTGCTAACTTCTGAGCAAAGGAATGACAGGATCACTTTGGCCTCTGTGTGACAAGATCAGGGAAAAGGCACCAACCACTGGAAGGACTTGCTTTTTGTTTTTTCGAGCCCAGGCTGACCTGGGATTCACTATGTGGTCTCAGAGTGGCCTTGAACTCATGGCGATCCTCCTACCTCTGTTCCCAAGTGCTGGGATTAAAGGCGTGCGCCACCATGCTCAGCTTGCTTGCTTTTGTTTTTTTTTCAGTGAAGCAATGAGTTTATTGGGGTTGCTTACAGAGCATAGAGAAGGGTTATTTACAGGAATGTGGGGCTTCCTGTGTCAACATTACTCCTTGGACACTCCTCCCTCAGCTGCAGAGTAAGGGCTTACTTACCGAGCAGGGGGACCCCACAGCGGCTGCACCACCAAGATGTTTCATCCCACCCTGAGTGAGGACTGTTCGGTGGCCACTTCCAGAAGCTCCTTGTCCCTGTCCAGGAGTGTGAGACCCAAAGCAGCACTTCAGTGGGGCGTATTTATATTGAGATTACACCTGCGGATGCTCCTCCCTCAGCTTCAATTGGGGGCTTACTTACACAGCAGGAGGCTTCAAAGAAACTGCTTAGATGGGGCTGGAGAGATGGCTTAGCAGTTAGGGCATTTGCCTGCAAAGCCAAAGAACCCAGGTTTAACTCCCCAGGACCCACATAAGCCAGATGCACAAGGGGACACATGCATCTGGAGTTCATTTGCAGTGGCTGGAGACCCTGGCCTGCCCACATTCTTTTGCTCTGCTTCTCTGTATTACTCTGCTTGCAAATAAATAAATAAAATAAAATTAAGTTAAATTAAAATAGGCTGGAGAGATGATCAGTGGTTAAAGGCACTTGCTTGCAAAGCCTGCCAGCCCACATTCAATTCCCTAGTACTCATGTAAAGCCAGATGCACAAAGTGGCACATGCATCTGGAATTCATTTTGCATTTTGTTTTTTAATAGTGTGGAAGAAATAATGGAGCAGAAGAACAGCAGGAATGGTAGAGATAGATTTTGGGGAATAGCTCTTGGGGATTGAGATACCGAGTTTTCTTGAAAAGCTGAAGTTGATCTAGAGGGTTCTAGGCATAAGCAAATATGATGATTCTAGTCATCTGCAGAAAGAATAAAGATCAGTGGGCTGGAGAGATGGCTTAGCAGTTAAGCGCTTGCCTGTGAAGCCTAAGGACCCCGGTTCGAGGCTCGGTTCCCCAGGTCCCATGTTAGCCAGATGCACAAGGGGGTGCATGTCTCTGGAGTTCGTTTGCAGAGGCTGGCAGCCCTGGCGCGCCCATTCTCTCTCTCTCCCTCTATCTGCCTTTCTTTCTGTGTCTGTTGCTCTCAAATAAATAAATAAATAAATAAATTAATTAATTAAAAAAAAAAGATCAGTGATAGCTCACAGGGCCTACCACATACAAGACCCTGCCTTCAACCTCTGGCACTGCAGAAAGGAGAGAGAGGGAGAGAAGAGAAGAGAGGAGAGGAGAGGAGAGGAGAGGAGAGGAGAGGAGAGGAGAGGAGAGGAGAGGCGAGAAGAGAAGAGAAGAGAAGAGAAGAGAAGAGAAGAGAAGAGAAGAGAATAAGGAGAGAAGAAGAGGCAGAGACAAGAGAAGAAAGGAGAAGAGGCAAAGAAAAGAAGAGAGAAAAAGGTTACGGTTAAGGTAGGGTTTTGTTTTAAAAGCAAAAAAAAAAAAAAAGGTGAAATCAAAAGTTAACCTCTGGATGGGGTAAGTTTCCAATATATTTGAGTTTGAGGAAAAACACTAGACTAGAGAGAGTAGTTGGAACTCATGGGCAAGGAGGAGGTGTGTGAGGCTAAGGGACTTAATGGGATGGTCGAGAGAATTAGTGTCAATAGCATAGGAGCCAGAGCAAATGAGCAGAGACATAGAAAGGAAACTAAGAGTGTGTGGTGTTCTGGAGCCAAGTGAAGCTTCCAGAATGAGGGGATGATCCAAAGCAGCCATGGCACAAGAGTACCTACGTCAAAGGGGCCCGAGAGATCGAGCCATGGTTACGGGCGCTTGCTTGCAAAGCCTACCTGCCTGGGTTTGATTCCCTACTGTTGGGTTAAGACAGGTTCCCAGAAATGGAGTCACCAAGGACAACAGGAGGGTGACAGAAACATAAGGAAGTGGGTCATCCACATTCCACAGGGAACCACCCAGCCATTATCCCTTCCTTGCCTAACAATGCCCCAGGTCTAGGTTTCCTGGCCCCTTATCTCCCAGGTCCCCTGGTCACTTGTGGTCTCACACCCTAGCTATGTGAAATGGTTCTTTTCCCTCTATAAAGCCCACTATCTGGAATCTCAGGTTGGCTGTGCTCAGCTCTTGAGAGTCAGTCCTGGCAGCTCATGTTTTTCCTGAATATAAGTTTTCAACTTTGCCTCAGAGTGGTCTGCGTGGTCTTGGTCACTCCTGAACCTTACACCTAGCACCCATGCAAAAGCTAGATGCAAAATGACAAATTTGTCTCTGAACTCAACATGCCTGACAATCTGAGATACTTTAATCCCAGCACTTGGGAGGGCAAAGGATTGCTGTGAGTTTGAGGGCAGCCTGAGACTACGTAGTAAATTCCAGGTCAGCCTGAGCTACAGCGAGACTCTACCTGGAAAACACAAAAGAAACAAAACCAAAAAAAAAAAAAGAAGGTGGGAGAAGAGAAATACCCTGAGGTTGTCCTCTGAACATGTGGGCCATGGTGCATATGCCCATACGTACATATGATACACATATAACACACACATGCAAAGAAATGATAAAATAGAAAAAAAATAGCAGTTAGTTGACAAGATATAGACATATACCTTACCTGAAAGCAAATACCAGAAAGATGTAATATATGTAAATTCATGGGAAACTTTCAGAAGCCTGCATAGTTCTTATAAATGCTCATGTGTCTGCATACTAAAAAAAAGTTTTTATTGGATGAGAATGGATCTCAGTGAGAGAGGGTGTGTCTAGCATTCACAAGGCTCTCAGTTCAATTCCCAGCACCAAAAAAGAAAGAAGTCATTGCTAACAGTTGTATATTTTACTAACTGACAGACTTAGAGTTTTTATTTTTATTTGATGAGACTATACTTTTTATTTTTGGTGTTCTACAGTTTATAATATTCTATGAACATACAAAATATAAATAAGATAGAATAATTCCAAGACTTGCCCATCTTTGAAAGCCCACATCAAAACCACTTTGAGGTAATATTGTATAATTTCCTGCGTTCTACCAAATAATAATGAGTTATCATTTCCCATGAATTTCCATAGCATGCTTGTTAATCTAATATTTGAAACAGCTTCATGTTATTTCAAAGATAAATTATGGGCTTATTAGTTGACTTATGGAAGGACTCACTGAGGAAGTGTCCACAACACTGACCTCTACTGTGACTTATAGCTTAGTCTACAGAGATCGACCTCTTAAAGAAGCTGGACATGGTGGCACACACCTTTAATGCCAGCACTCAGGAGGCAGAGGTAGGATGATCACTGTGAGTTCGAGGCCACCCTGTGACTACATAGTGAATTCCAGGTCAGCCTGGGCTAGAGCGAAATCCTACCTCAAAAAAACCAACAAACAAACACAAAAAAAGAAATACTATTGGATTTTGACTATAAAATCTGTGTGAATTTTAACAATCCAAGGGTTTCTTTTTTGTTTTTACCCTTTATGGCATTTGCTAAATGTTTTATTATTTTTATACCATGACATAGAACATTTCCTTGTATTTCCACGGACCTTTTAACTATCTCATATACTCCTGGTCAGAACTTCTTATGTAAGTGTTAGAGAGTGAACCAATAATCCATACTGTATCATACTAGGCAAGTATTTTACCACTGTAGCCCCAGCCCTGTTTTTTTGTAGCTTTATGTCATTATAAAACCTAAGTATGATTCATCATCAAAATCATATTAGTTCCCACTCAAACATTCCTAGCTGTTTCCAAAAACAAGAATAGAATATTCTATTTTCTATTGACTTGTCATTTCTGTTTTGAAATTGGTTGAGGTCTTCATCTACTTTTATTCTGTTTTAGCTTGATTATTTTTTCTTTAATTTCTTTGAACTAAACCTAGTTGATTGATTTGCTATTATAGTTTGAAAAACTTGCTGGGCGTGGTGGCGCACGCCTTTAATCTCAGCCCTCGGGAGGCAGAGGTCAGGGGATTGCATGAATTTGAGGCCATTCTGAGACTACATAGTGAATTCCAGGTCAGCCTGAGCTACAGTGAGATTCTACCTCAAAAATAAATAAATACTTTCAGGGTTTTCTGGTTTTGCTGGTTGTGGACCAGCGGGACATAGGGAGTTTACTTGCTATATTACTTACCTTATATTCTGGGCTAGCAAAGACGAAGCTTCTATATATAGAGGAGATTCAAATAAGCCACAGATGATTGTAAAATGTTAATCTTTCCCCCCATGTTTGGTTTCGAAACTAGTGAATACATTTGAGTGTTGGTACACTGGACAGTACACTATCACAGGATGCTATTATAAGAATTAAATAAGCTTATATTTGATTAGGGTGAAAGAAAAACTAATCAGCAGGCTTCAGGCAACACTGTGACAGATTACCCTGCCTGAATCAGACTTTCAGGGGACCCAGGAGGTCACCCAGAGGTCACAGATCTCTATTCCTGTTGAAGGTTGGCCCTGATGCTCTGAATTGAAAGAGACAGACTAAGTCTCCTGACAGTATGGACTAAAAAAGGACTATGCCCTACAGTGACTTAAAAAATTATATATATATTTATTTATTAGAGAGAGAGAGAGAGAGAGAAAGAGGCAGATAGAAAGACAGAGAGAATGGGCATGCCAGGGCCTCCAGCCACTGCAAATGAACTCCAGATGCACATGCCCCCTTGTGCATCTGGCTTATGTGGAAATCGAACTGGGGTCCTTAGGCTTTGCAGGCAAATACCTTAACTGCTAAGCCATTTCCTCAGCCCTCTTAAGTCAATCTTAAAAACCCAAATAAGTGACAATAATTTTTAAAAAAATCTCCTAATATGAGTTTACTTTGGAATACCATGAAAACTTGTGGGACTGGAGACTTGAGTAAAAAAATCAAAAATCATCTGCAGGAATAATCAACATATAATACAAGCCACTTCCATTACTGGGCAACAAAATTAACAGGTCAAAGAAACATCATAATCTCAAGGAAACTGCAGCATCATTCACAATAGCCAAAATAATGGAGTCAATCTATATATCCATCAAGGGATTACTGGATGAAGAAAATGCAAATATATACATACATACATACACACACACACACATATATATATACATACATACATAATAGTTCATCTTATAAAGAGGGAAGTGTGTCATTAGCAGTAACACATGTGAAGGACATATATGTTATATACACCAGGCACAGCATGACAAAGATCACATGATCTAACCTATATGTGGCATCTCAAAATCTTGAACTTGTATCAGAATAGAATGGATATTACTGGGTGCTAGGAAGCAAGGGAGGAGGTGTTGGTCAAAGGGTATAAAATTTCAGCTAGGAGAAATAAGCTTAAAAGCTGTACCGTTCAGCACCATGACCATTGTCAATAGTGACGTACTTGAAAATTGCTAAGAGAGTAGATTCCAAATGTTCTGGGGACAAATGTGTGGAAACGAACAGAAGGCAAAGGTCTTATGTGTTCAGTTCAATCAATTTCGACAGTTTTATTCACTTACTGCTACAATCACCACCGCAAACAAGATAGAAAACGTTTTCATCACTCCAGAAAATTCCCTTCTGCGTTTTTCTGGTCTTTCACCTACTTCCACAACCAATTATTCTTTGATTTGGTTATACAATGGAGAAATAATTTTTTAAGATCTCAACTCAATTTTTAGAAGAATCAAGAAATAATATCCAAAATATTTAAGTGTTCCCATTTTCCCCTCAAACATTTGACCTTTATATTTTAATATTTGGAACCAATGAAAATCTAATCATAGTAAAATACAGTAACAATTACAAATGTTTGCATTTTTGTTTTTAAAAAAGATGTACACAATATTTGTACCTATCTATAAGGCATAATAAAATGTTTTGATTCATGTGTACATTGACCAGTGATCAACCCAGGGTACTTAGGATATCCATCACCTTAAATTTTATCATTTTTTTTCTTGGTGTGTACACTGAAATTGCTCTTTAATTATTTAGACATATCTAATGTACAATTGCTAAGTATTATATTCACAGGACCCCAGAGCTTACTCCTTGTACTGAAGGTTGTGTCTATTGGCAGATTGCCTGCCCCAGTAAATGCGTGTATGTAACATGGAGGTCTTTGGAGCTGTCCAGGAATTTGGTCTTGCCCATTTCAAAAGCAATGTCCAAGACAGCAAAGGGCTTTGAATACATCTTAGCTAAGGTGCAGGGCTAGACCCCTTCCAAAACACGTGTTGAGATAGTCAAACAGACCCAAAAGAAAGTGATGGAATCAGCACATGTAGCTAAGGCAAAGGCCAAAGACCCCACCAACAAGACCACCACCGAGGGGCAGCGGTAGCAGCAGTTTTTGTAATGCGCCAGCCAGGGCCACCCTGCCCTTGCTCCCTCTCCCCAGGGTACTTCCTTGCCCTCTCTGTTGTCTGACATGCATGAAGCCTTGGGTTCCGCCCCTAATAGCTAAAAGAAACAAAAAGTTTGGTAAAATTCAATAGTGAAGTCATCAAGTCTTGGTTTTTATTGAAGGATGTTTTATTATTGACTCGGTATTATTTGTTATTGGTCTGTTCAGGTTTTTTTGTTTGTAATGTTTTTCATGGTTTAGGTAGGGTTTCATAGTAGGGACATATGTGTCCAAAAATTTATCCAATTCTTCTATGTTTTTGTTAGTATATGACAGTTCATAACAATTTCTTTTTAAAAAATTATTTAATTATTTATTATTTGAGAGAGAAAGAGCGCACTAGGAACTCCAGCCACTACAAATGAACTCCAGATACACGTACCTCCTTGTGCTTCTCGCTTATGTAGGTCCTGAGGAATCAAACTGGGGTCCTTTGGCTTTGCAGGCAAGCACCTTAACCGCTAAGCCATCTCTCCAGCCCAATTTATAACAAGTTCTGATGATCCTTTGTATTTCTGTGGTGTTAGTTATAATGTATTGCTTTCATGAGGTTTTATTTGGTGGTTCTCTCTGTTTTTCTTTGCTAGTCTAGTTAAAGGGTTTTTATCTTTTTGAAAAAGCGAGTAAGTTTTATTGATCTTTTGCACTCATTATGTCTTTACTCTTTAGCTCATTTAATTACTTTCTACTACTAATTTTCAGCTTAATTTATTCTTGCTTTCCTCAGTCCTTGAGAGGCATTTTTTGGTTGTTTGAAATCTTAGACTTGACCAGGAGAGCAATGGTAGTGAGATTGATGTTAATTAAAAATAAAAGGTTGGGGCTGGGGAGATGGCTCAGTGAATAAAAGCTTGTCATGAAAGCAGGAAGAGCAGAATTCAGATTCCCAGCAGCTAGGCAGAAGCTGGGGGATAAAGCACCTGCCTGCGACTTCAGCAGAGGCTGAGACAAGAGGAGGCCTAGCTAGTTTAGTCAAAATGGTATGGGCAGAGTGAGAGACATTGTTTCAGAAACTAAGGTGCATAGTGACTGACCAAGACCTCTGCTGTCAGCCTCTGGCTTTCACAGTCACCTGTGCAACACAGATGTATGAACATGCATACATGTGCCACACACATACACATGCAAAAGTTAAAAATGAAAGGTGTAGGCATTTTTCTTGGTGATGGCTATATCTTGGGTATCTTCCCAACCCTTGGACAGGTGGTTCAGAAATATACTTGCATACCTTAGGGTATTACTATTGTAATATACGAGGGGCATGGCACTAATAATAAGTTCATGGCCCAATTTACCCAGGAGGGAGCCTTTGAATTGAAATGTGCATTATTTAATAGTACTGTTTTATGACATGCAATTGTGCGGCTGGTGATTTAATTTAAGAACATCAGATTTAAAATAAATATCAACTTTAATCAGTGCTCCTATTGTAAGCCACATTCATTTTCTTTTTTTAAGTAGCATTTATCTTTTAACATTTTTTATACTTTTTTTATTGACAACTTCCATAAATATGCCATGATCATAATCCCAAATCCCACTCATACCATTCTCCCTTTTCTTCCTCCTAAATTCCTTCTCTATTAAATCCCTTCTTCTTTCCAACTAGTCTCTCTTCAATATTTTTTTAATTTTGATGTCATCATGTTTAAAAGGCAGTATTAGGGCTGGAGAGATGGCTTAGCGGTTAAGTGCTTGCCTGTGAAGCCTAAGGACCCCGGTTCGAGGCTCGGTTCCCCAGGTCCCACGTTAGCCAGATGCACAAGGGGGCGCACGCGTCTGGAGTTCGTGTGCAGAGGCTGGAAGCCCTGGCGTGCCCATTCTCTCTCTCTCTCCCTCTATCTGTCCTTCTCTCTGTGTCTGTCGCTCTCAAATAAATAAATAAATAATTTAAAAAAAATAAATAAAAGGCAGTATTAAAAATGGAAATGTTTTGCTGAATTTTTTATTTTAGTTTCTTGCTTTTATATCATTCAGTTATGCTCAAATAATTTAAGGTTCTTTCTATAAAAATATGTTTGTTACCATTTTAATGTTAGTGTTAAATTGAAATGTGGAGATGCATTATCTCTCACTCACTGGATTATAGAATATTGGATTTTCAGGGTTCTTATATTGTGGAGTT
Organism: Jaculus jaculus; assembly: GCF_020740685.1. NCBI lineage: Eukaryota > Metazoa > Chordata > Mammalia > Rodentia > Dipodidae > Jaculus > Jaculus jaculus. The sequence goes on from NC_059110.1 coordinate 27,134,087, forward strand.
CAAGCTCAAGGTCTCAAATTCTCAATCAACCACCAAGAAAATAGTGTAGAGCTTTTATTACTTGATAATATTACTATCTCATTTATTGAGTAACCAGTGGAGGTGGGTATCTAGTCCATCATGGTGGGGAAGGCATTATGTATTTTCATATACACATATAAAACAGCTCCTGACCAAAGAAGCTTGTAATCATGTGGGGCACAGATAAGAAATTCAACAGAAACTAACATGAAATATCTCTATTCTTCATAAGACTTGGGTCACACATGTGTATCCACCCCAGCTTTTCTTTTCTTTCTTTTTATTTTATTTAATTTATTAGTTTTCTTTTCAGCAAATACAAGTAGTTTGGTACCATTGTTTAGGCTCATCTGTGATCTATCCCTTCCCATTGGACTCTCCTTGTTGATGTAAATGGGTCGTGCATTGTGGAGTTAGCCCACAGTTATTGGTACGATAAATGTCTCTGCATATCATGACCCAACATGTGACTCTGACATTCTTTCCGCCCCCTCTTCCGCAAGATTTCCCTGAGCCATGTTGGGTTCATTTTTGGTCTGCTTCAGTGCTGAGGTGTTGGGGGCCTCTGAGGCTCTGGCTCTCTGATTTGGTAGGAGTTGATTTTTCTCTGCGTTGATCTCCTTCCCCTTTGTGCTGGTATCTGGTTCATCAGGAAAACATCACCCTTGCTTGTTTCGCCAATTGTCCTTAGTTTCAGTCGGGCCCCTTTTGAGGTATGTTGGGGCAGCTCTCTCCTTAGGATCTGCATCTATCTGAAAAAGAGAAGCAGATTCTCCAGTGGAGAGTAAGTTAGCACCCGGAAAATTGAGATAACACTTACTTTTTTGATAGAAAGTTTGATAGGTGTAGGCCCTCTTGTACCCCATGATTGATGGTAGCTTGATGTTGTAGAGTGGGCTTGTGTTTGCACCCCCAGCTTTTGTATATAGGTGCTGGCGCATCAGCTTGTACGGGCTCAGGCCCTCGTGCTGGTGTGGCGAGCATCCTCACTCGCTGAATCACTTCCCCAGCTTCCAAATTCTCATGTTTTGAAGGGCTCACCAACTTGACTTTGGTAGCATCTGAGTCTTCTCCAATCTCACTGGAAGTTCTTTCCCAATTTCCTCAGAGAGTAATCCTTATACTAATTCTGTCTTTGCCCAGTTTGTTAGATCCAATAGAAAACTCTCTCCATGAAGCCAACTTTAAATATAAAAATCCAAGTAGGTTAAATGGAAAGGAATGGCAAAAAGATACCATGTAATCATTAATGAGGTGATTAATATCAAGTATATATGAGTGTACAAAATATTAAGAGACTAAAAGTTTTATAATAAGAGGTTCCTTTGGCAAGATGAAATAAGAATCCTTATCATGAACATACATAATAACAGAGCTTCAATATAGTCAACATAAACAGAAGAAACTAAAAGAAGGAATCAACTCATCTACATTTATAGCTGGAGATGGTAACATCCTCTTTCAGTATAACTATGATAGTTAATATTGATTGATACCTTGACAGGATCTAGAATCACCTAAGATAAACCTCTAGGCACGTCTGTGAAGGCGTTTCTAGAGTGAGTTAATTGAGGTGGTCACACCCACCCTAAATGCTGGTGGCACCGTTCCATGGGCTTGGATTCCAGACTGAATGAGAAGGAGAAGGCCAGGTGAGCACCCTCCTCCATCTCTCTCTGCTTCCTGACTGGGGACGCGGCCTGACCAGCCGCTGCATGCTCCCACTCCCCTGCCTTCCCCTCCATGGTGGACTGATGTGGCCTCTCAAAGGCCACTGGAGACCCCATGGAGGGGTGCCCATTAGCCAAAATCAGCCCTTCCTTAAGTGGCTGTTGGGCATTTTATCATAGCAATGAGCAGAGTGCAAGTTGTTTTCCAGTTAGTTTGTTCTAATAGGTTTAAGGGATGGGACTATGAGCTGGTGGTCAAAGGTACCAGGCTTCTGCCATTTAAGCCTGAGTGGCTTTGGGTGAGTTCAGGTAATTTCCTTAAATAGGAGAGGCTTCCTCCTGTCAAAGAGGAATAGCACCCATGTCAGGACTGTTCTGAGGACGGTGTGAAACAGTCCATGCAAAGTGCTTTGTGCTCACCGTTAGGCACTGTGCAGATTCCCTTAAAGGGGAATTGTGCACTGAATAGGAATTTAACTGAGCACTCTTGGTTCACAATTTTTTTTTTTCTTGATGTTAGACTAAACTCTTCTGACAAAAATATTGTCCAAAGAGACTGGAAACCCCATAGCCCTTTGTTCTCCTGAAGGCTACAGTGGATCCCATATGGATGTGAGGGCCTCCTGCTTCAGAAGTCTCTCCACCGAACCGTGTCCAGCTATTTACTATGAGCCTGAAAGGAGGGTCTTTCCTGGGACCCATATTGTATTTACAGCGTCTCTAAGTGTATATGCTACGTGTATCCAGGGTCAGCCGGGTCACATGTTGCTTGAGGGACTCTTTCAATCACATATGATCTATACATTAACTAAAAAATGATCCACGTTTGTTCATAAAATAAAAGTGGTACAAAACCAATGATATGGGGAATGGGAACTTGTCGGATATTGGCAGGGCCCTGGGTTAAAGCAAACCTAAGCTGTCTGACAAGGGCCCAGGCTAGGGAGAGGCCGCAGCAGCCTGAGCCACCACTGGTCATATCGTGGGGACCAGACCAGCAAGAGAGCTCCTCCCCCCATTCTCAGTGGTTGCAGTGAGCCAGGATCCTCCCCCCATTCATGGGGGGTGCAGTGAGCCTGGGCCCCTGGACAAAATCTCAGACCCGAGATGAGCAGGAAGTCAGACCACTCCTTCTCTCAGCATGGGATACCAGGACATTCAGATAAGACTTAGGCTTTGCCCATAACCCTGTGGCCTTTGGCCAGTTGCCTAGGAAATTCTGTATATGGTATCAGTCAGCACCTTTGCAAAGCCCATCCCCTTGTACCCTATGTCTTCCCTTTGCCTTTGCCCACATGCTGGAATTAATGTCCCCACATGCTAATTAGGCACCAGCAAGCAATCTTGTGCATCCAATCCCCTTAGGACCCTCTTCCCACCCTCAACTGCTTATAAACCCATTTCTCTGACAATAAACTGAGAGCTGTTCACCGACACTGTCTCCCTGGAGTGATTCTTTCTGTAGTCACGCGGGCACAACCTTGGTCTCCACGGTTGCCTGGGACGCCTTCAGGAAGCCACAGGGACTTCCAGGGAGAGAGGACAAAATCATTGTTTGCAACAGGTCTGGACAAATTCAAGTCTAATTCAGACCTGGGATAGAACGCTTCGGGTGATCTCAGTACACTTTTCTGGCCACAGGACAAAAGGAATTGAGACGCCTTGCTGAATTGTCCTGAAGGGCAGTTATGGTGAGTGGAGAACCACGTTGGTAGAGTGGTGCCAGCTGCCTGCCCTCTTCTTGTTCCTCACCACTGTGCTGCCAACCCCAAATTCAGCTCAGAGCATCGGACCCGCTTTTTAAAAGTAATCCTCTACAGTAGAAGATTAAATAATTACTATCAACATCCCTGGCTGATCTTTCATAATTGGAAAATTTGTTTCCTGTTTTCTTTTTTTTTTTAAAGTTTTTTAATAGATTTTTATTTATTTATTTGAGAGTGACAGAGAGAGACAGTGAGAGAGAGAGAGAGAGAGAGAGAGAGAGAGAGAGAGATTGAGAATGGGCACGCTAGGGCTTCCAGCCACTGCAAATGAACTCCAGACGCGTGCGCCCCCTTGTGCATGTGGCTAACGTGGGTCCTGGGGAATTGAGCCTTGAACCGGGGTCCTTAGACTTCACAGGCAAGCGCTTAACCGCTAAGCCATCTCTCCAGCCCCAAGGGACTACATTTGAAGAGACAACTGCTAGCATGTTCATGGGTTTGGGGGGGTGCTGGATGTCATGGTGAAGATCTGAGTTTTTTTTTTTTAATATTTTTTATTTATTTATTCGAGAGCAACAAACACAGAGAGAAAGACAGATAGAGGGAGAGAGAGAGAATGGGCGCGCCAGGGCTTCCAGCCTCTGCAAACGAATTCCAGACGCGTGCGCCCCCTTTTGCATCTGGCTAACGTGGGACCTGGGGAACCGAGCCTCGAACCGGGGTCCTTAGGCTTCACAGGCTAGCGCTTAACCACCAAGCCATCTCTCCAGCCCCTGTTTTCTTATATAAGGAAAAAGGTAATGTAATGTCTATCTACTCTTAATATAGATTCATGGGAGACACATTTGGTGATTTCTTATGTTAATCCTTTTTAAGAGCTGAGGTATAGTATTCAAGCTTAATGTAGTGAAGGCATTTCTAAAGAAAGCTAATATAATGTGGTCTGAAAACATTACTTTGCAACAGCATAGTTTAATGCAAGAACAGAAATAGAAATTCTAAAAATTGTGGGTAGCTGAAATGACCTTTGAGTTTCTCTTGCATATTAGCTCTCTCCAGTTACCTTTTGGCAAATGCTAGATTGTCGGGTAGGTTACATCCTCAGTTCAATTGCATGCTACTTGTTTCTATAGCAGGTGATTTATTCTGTGCTCCTGCGGCTGAGATGGCCTGTCATTGTGGAAAATAGCATAGCGCAATTCTCTTAAGAGCACAGGTTACAAAAAGGCTCAAATTTGAATCAGTGGGTGATCTTCATATAAAAGGTGGAGGTTTTGCATTGGGAAAGGCTTTAATCAGTTGTAGTATCATTTTCAATTACTGGATGACATCATGTCACAGTGAGAGAGCCTCAAACTCTGACATGTCCCCTGAGTCATGGCCAGGCCAACTGGCAGTCTGATTTTAGTGTTGAGTTCTCTGTAGCCTCTGGATTTCTGCTCGCACAGGTTTTGATTAATCTTCATGTCTGTTGTCATCACCCGGGAGCTGGTTGTCAAGCTAGCCGGGTCCATAACGTCACTTCCTCTGCAATTTCTGCTGGGCCCTGGCAGATGCGGTAAAGGTGGCACTCAGTGGAAATTTGGAGTTTTCTCCCTCATCACATCTTTCCCCTGAAATGATGAACTGTTGAGTCAACTATTTACTTAAGTAGGAAGAAATGAATGAAGAAAATATTAGGAGGATAAAGAAAGCTATATAGCCAAATATACTTTTTCCATCTCAATTATGTATTTTAAAAAAGGTGACCTGGCAGCATTCATCTATGATCTTTGGATCACGGATGTGATCCTTTAAGTCCCTAACTGTATCCATTCAAAATTTTGTCCAGCCATTTTTTTTTTTGGACAGGCTTTATGAAAGATACAACCCAGGCTATTCTGATAATAACACAATCCTTTCAGGGAGGGCCTTGGAAACACCCCTATGATAATGTTCTCATATTTCTACCTCCCTCCTAGGGGAGCAGAAGTAGGTGAAGAGCTCATGTGCAGACGTGCTTAGTGAGTGTGTGAGGTGTTAATTGCGGTAGCTGAGCCAGGAAGACAGGCAGACCTGATGCTCTAATCCCAAACAGTTTACAGGTATTGGTTTGCTTAGAAACAAGGCTAATTAAAATTAAATTGGCCAATTCAGTTATCTCAATTTTAACAATCTAATTTGGTTGTATTGATAACTTCCTGTGCTCTTGGTTTAGAACAAACATTCATGATTTCCCAGTGAGGACAATAATATGTTCCTTATGCTTGAAAAGAATTCCACTCTACGGGGCTGGAGAGATGGTTTAGTGGTTAAGCACTTGCCTGTGAAGCCTAAGGACCCTGGTTCGAGGCTCAATTCCCCAGGACCCACGTTAGCCAGATGCACAAGGGAGCACACACATCTGGAGTTTGTTTGCAGTGGCTGGAGGCCCTGGCATGCCCGTTTTCTCTCTCTCTCTCTCTCTCTTTCTCTCTCTCTCTCAGTTGCTCTCAGATAAATTAATAAATAAATAAAAGAATTCTATTCTATGTAGTAGAAGAATAGTGTTTTATAATTCACTGTTATCCTGAAAGAGATGAAGTCATTACTGACTGGTAGCTGTCATAGCAGTAAGTCTCTTTAGCAACAAAACATGTTTCACTACCTGATATATTCCGGGAAGACTTGGGACTCAAATGACTTGCTGTTGTGTGGTCATTTGAATGAAATGTTCCCCATAAACTCACATATTTTGAACAATTGGTCTCTAGCTGGTGGCAGTTTGGGAGCGTTATAGAGCCTTTGGGAGGTGGGACCTTGCTGGAAGAGGTGTGTCACTGGGGGTGGACCTTGAGGTGGATTAGTCCGGCCCACTGGGTGTTCCTTGCCCGCTCACTCTTGCTGCTACCTGCCAGCCAGTGTGACAAACCTCTGCTCAGCCATGCTTTCTTTTCCATGATGAAACTTCCCCCTTGGACTGTAAGCCAAAATAAACCCTCTCCTTCCTCACGCTGATTTTGCCAGGGTGTTTTGTCCCAGCAAGGAGAAAGTCACAGCTACATGTTGTAACTAGGGCTTATAAATAAGAACAAATAAGGAGAGAATACAAGAGACGCCGAGTGCTCTTTCAAGAGCTTGAGATAACAGGGATGTTGGTCAATATGTCAAAGCCACAGTATTGCATTAGGCTTCGATTTTATTTTTACTTGCTTATTGAACCTACCTTGAGCCAGATGGAAGTTGAATTTTGTAATGTGTGATGTGAAACATTTACAAAAGCTAAATTAATACGAATTTTGATCATAATCCAACTAGTTGAAGCATATCAAGTTTCTGCTTTAAAGAAATATAGCTACATTTATGCCTATGGTATGCTTATTGCTGGATAATAATTTTTGAAGAACTGAATATTGGAATTTATTGCTAAAATGCTTGATGAAAGAGGTCTGCTCATCAAGTGTTGGCCTCCTTATATCAGATGGGCCGAAAATATTAAGTTTTCTGTGTTGGAGTAGTACAATGGTATGGAGGTCAAGGGGATGATATGTACATGGATTTCAAATGCAAAACATCGGTGCTATTTACGAAATATTCACTGTCTTGTTGAAATGGTTATTGTTCATTCAGTGTTTGTGCTTGCTTTTGTTGCTTTATATTAAAACCACCCATTGAGGGAAGGGCTTACTTTCCTTTTACAGAGCAACACACTTGTGCTCTAAGTAGCCAAGAGCTGCCCATGTCTCCCAGTGTCAGAGGGGCTGGTCTTGGGCTGTGATTTGTGAGCTCCATGTTCAGAAAGAGGCTCTGTTTCAAAAAAAAAAAAAAAAAGTGGGCTGGAGAGATGGCTTAGCGGTTAAGCGCTTGCCTGTGAAGCCTAAGGACCCCGGTTCGAGGCTCGGTTCCCCAGGTCCCACGTTAGCCAGATGCACAAGGGGGCGCACGCGTCTGGAGTTTGTTTGCAGAGGCTGGAAGCCCTGGCACACCCATTCTCTCTCTCTCCCTCTATCTGTCTTTCTCTCTGTGTCTGTCGTTCTCAAATAAATAAATAAAAATTAAAAAAAAGTTAAAAAAAAAATGAAGTTGAAAGAAAGACACGTGACCTCAACTTCTGGCGTCCATATGCGTCTGCACACACATGCATGTGCTCACAACATGCTCCTACACCCATACAAATATGCATGCTCTCATGCATGTTTACCACATACATGTACATACACAAAAAGAAGTGTGTGTGTTGGGGGAAAAGAGTGACATGTATTTGTGCATTTTTTGGACATAGTGATTAACAGTAATTATCTCCATTTGATAAGACTGGAAAGGGGCCTTTTATATTCAGAGTTAGGAAAGGTCATGGAATGCTCACTAGTTCTTTTGGTAGAATTTTATAAACATAGGCCATTTATATATATCACATACACTAATTATTAGATTATACTTATTAAAAATACTTCACATATAATTTTAATGCATTTGACTTTATTCTACAACACAAGCAACATAAATACAATATCTTTTAAAATACTTTCTCTTTAGAATTTCCATTTTTCACTTCAGATAAAATGTACACAAAATACATTTGCAAGCTTGCTTACAGAGAGAGACCTGTAAATGGTGAACAGACACATTCTATCGAATCAAATAGTCACATCAACATATGAGAAGAGTTGTTTTATATGAAAAAACTGACTACAGAACCCAAAACAAAAACAATATACTTCCTTGACAAGGCCTTTGGAGTACACAGAATGCTTCAAGGCTCCTGGTGAATGGGTTATAAGAATGAATTTTACATGTTAGAGGTAAAATGGCACACCAACTCAATCATTATGGCTATATCAAGCTTCATTTATTTATAATTTTTAATGAAAATAAGTTGATTCTTTGGTATAATACAAGAAGGAATAAAAGGAACTGTACTACCACTGGCTTTACCTCAAATAGGACAGGGAAGCAGGGCCACTGTTGATAATATAATGTACTTAACTTTATTCCTCTTACAAAAGCATCATGGATACCAGTCTTTTGGCATGATTAGGACAATAAACATTTTACTTTTAGCCCCTCCCAACACAAACAAACCAAGAAACAAACAAACAATTACCTCTCTTAGGCACCTTGTCCTGTCCTAGCATGCCATACCTGGACATTCTACTGCATGATTTCAGTAAAACTAAAACTCGAATACCCAAATTATTCATCTTTTCTCCAGCTGAGCCTGTGCAGCGGAAAAGCAATCTTTATTAAAGAGGCACATTCCCAAAAAGTACAGAGGAAAGAATTGCAGAGCGGACACCAGAGAGCGAACCTGTGCTCATGGGTGTGGACGGGCATGGGGACTTGGTGGTGTCAGGGGCTTAAGCCAACCTAAGCTTACGAGAAAAGCTAAACACTGGCTTTCAGATTCTTCCCTATACTTTTTAGCACTGGTTGATAAAACAGTTTTGCAATAAATTATTTTCAGAGACTGATTTTTTTGTGTGTGTGTTTTGATTTTTTGAGGTAGGGTCTCACTCTGGCTCAGGCTGACTTGGAATTCACTCTGTAGTCTCAGGGTGGCCTCAAGCTCACAGCGATCCTCCTACCTCTGCCTCCCGAGTGCTGGGATTAAAGGCGTGCGCCACCATGCCTGGCAAGACTGATTTTTTAAAATGTAATTCTAAAATCAGAAGTGAAACAACTGAATGGATAATTTAAAAATTATGGTGGGAAACTATAAGGGGAATTAAAAGCAAAACTCAATGACTTCCATCCAGAGTCAAGGACTCCAGTCCTTGATATTATTAACATTCTGCTTTCTAAATTGACTAATTCAACTACCTATGGTGACTGATTTCTATTCATATACTAGTTCAAAGAATATCAAGGCATTTATTAAGCACATGACTTTACAGAAACTTTATTGGGTCAGTAAGAGTTATGTGGAATTAATGTGCTTTATAAATGGGTGATAGTTCAATTCATTTTCTCTTGAATCATTTCTTGTATGCTCCTGTTTTCTTTCATTCTTAAAAAAAATCATTTAATTATTTCTTTACTGTACGTGGTATGTGTGCATGTGTGTATGTTTGAATATATGTAGGCATGTGTGCACGTGTGTGCACATGTGTATGGAAGCCAGCCAGACGCTGAGGTTGAGTGTCTTCATCAAATAATTCCACGACATTTTTCTGACACAAGGTCTCTCACTGAACCCGGAGCTCATCGGCTCAACCAGACTAGCTCTCCAGCATGTCTCGGAAGTCTTCCGGTCTCTGCTTCCTCAGCTAGGACGACAGGTTCGTGCCCCCGTGCCCAGCTTCTGTGTGGGTGTTGGGATCTGAACTCAGGTCCTGAGGTTTAGGGGACAAGCATGTCACCAGTTGCGTCATCTCCCTAGCCCCCCTTTTGAGGTGGAGTCTTGCTATGCCGCTCAATCCAGCCTCGAACGTCTAATCCTCCACCCTTAGCCTCCCAGGTAGCTGCGACTACATTGACAGATTTTGATTTTATTTGGGAATTTAATAAAAATACACCTCACCAATCTCCACTCTTTATATTATATGGTCCTTATGTTGTAAGAGGGAATGAGTTTCTAAAATGAATTAGTTGGAATTAATTGGAGAGATGGCACAATGGCTAACTGTGCTTGCTATAAAGCCTGATGACCTGGGTTCGCTTCCTTAGCACCCACATAAAGCCAGATGCACAAAGTAGCACATGCATCCGGAATTTGTTTGCAGTGGCAGGCGTCCCTGGATTTCCTATCCCCCCTCTCTCTTTCTGGTTGCAAATAAATACAAATGTTTTTTTTTTTTTTAACAAGTAAGTTAATTGAACCAAGAGCTAAAATATAAACTAAGACTCCACCTATATTCGAGTCACCATATTTTCACTGCATTTCCAAAGCACATTCATTTACTTTTCTATTTTTCCCTTCATTTGAGAGATAAAAATAAATCAGTCTCTATTGTGCAAGTATGTGCACTGACACGACAGACATGTTTATGAGAAGTCAAAACAGGCAAATCAACTGCTCGAAAAGAATTAGTTGGTTTCACAAATCTTCATGAAACCGTTTAGTAGATTCTGCAGATGACGTACATGAAATGAACACGCTCGGTTACGTCAGACAGTTAAGTGGAAGTAGCGTCGTGTCACCTTGCAATGTTGATTTTGTTTTTTTTAAAATGACCAATCCGAGGTAAAATAAATGGCAAGCAAGCAACTACTCAAAAACCTCTACAAACCAGGAGCCAGGTTGTCATGGAACCAACATAGAAAACATCCCATTAAAACTATACGGAAAGAAATGCAGATACTATGTACTTAAATTTAAAATCACCTTCAGTACAAGTCAAAGGGTCAACAGGATATCAACAATCATTCATAGAATCAATGTTCCTAAATACGGAGAAAGGAAGGAGACAACATCTCTCCACTGTTCCATAGAAGGGTACATTCACGGTCTTCTAGTCATGTAAGAACCCACTGTTGGTAGGATAACACTGGGAAGGTTGGACAGGAGTTATTGTGGGTCATTCAATCCCAAGTTGTCTGCCCAAGGGTAAAACTCAGTTTTTTGATAGTGCTTGATAAGTCAGGCTGATTGTAAAGGTAGGAGGTGAACGATTTCGAAGCAATGGTTCCCTAAGCCTGGAACCCAGAGCAGCAGTACTGGCCTCACTGGGATCTTTCTAGAAATGCCCATTTCTAAACACTCCAACTTAGCAGCTCTGGCCACAACTCAGTTATCTGTGGTTTAACAACCCCCCAGGCAAATTTTGATATATGCTCAAAGTTGAGAACCATTATTATTATTATTATTTTGGATGAAAGAAACTAGAAAATCCCTGGTCAACCCACCAGGATGGGAACTAACAATACAAGCAATTCTTGAGGCTGAACTCAAAACTCTGGGAGGACGGGTTTCTCTAGCTGTGAGGTCAGCCAGCCTCCACCTCCAATCTCTGTGTGTGATGATGCAGACAGTCAAAGGTTGTGGAGGGTGTCAGTGATGTGACAGTGTTTCATCTTCAATTAATAAGTGGTGCCACTGTATGTAAGGAAGCCAAACATTGTTCTCAACTAAATTTCTCCTGGATAATCTCAGGGAATTATTATTATTCTTTTTGTCAGTCTTCCCTAAAGCAAAGCTTTTGTAGTTTGGAAGTAAATGCTGTTTCTATTCCAAAATCTTTATGGAATCATTAGCTACTTTCTTATGAAGTACAAATACTATGATATAGCCAGACCAAGGGGATTCCCCCCCAAACGAACCATATTTTTTTTCTAGAACATTCCATTAGTGAATAAGGGGAACTTTTCTTTGAGAAAGCATAGTTATCAAACAAATTCCTTACCAGCTCTATAAGTCTTCCCCAATATCAAGCTATCTTTTCAATAAGAAGTTAAGAAAAAACAAAACCTAATTTTGCTTTTTGAAGGTCTCACTAGATCTTTCAGGGCTCCTGTTAGAGGTACCCAGGCACATTTAAGTTTTGTCCTCACTTTACTGCAGGACTCTGGAGTTTCTGCCTCTTCCCTCACCTGCACAACAGGTAGGAATGTTTGGGTGCGTGGCACGTGATTGCCATGGATATATTCCTGACCCCACAGTGCCCAGACCTTTAGTCAGTTTTCACTGGCTGCTTCCTCTTCAGAGGATGTATGTGTGGACAGATGGTTATTTATTTTGCATACACCCAAACGTTGATGATATTTCACACGTCCCAGAGCAGCTGGTGAAGAGGAGCTGTTGGCTGTAGGTCACTTCGTTGAAATGATATTTGAAAAGGTTTACTTCTTATGTGTGTCACTTCAGGCACAAACAGGAATAGCAGAAGTCCACTGTGTCTATCTAACTTAGTAAAATTTTAAAGTAATAAAAATGTTTGTTTTTAAAATTAAGGCTTAGATTTTGAATTTCTTATTAAAACCTTACTTTAAGCATCCACATGCTATCCCACACATATCTGAGCTATTGATCAAATGTATTCACTTTACCTAATACCTTGTAATGTTCTTTCTCTCATACTAGGGTACTTATACTGTGTCTTTAGAGCCTAGTATCTGAGAAATAGTATGGCCTTGGGATTTCGTGGCAATCTTTTTCATCCAACTTTGCCTTTTACTTGTTATCCTAGGGAAATTTATGAACCTCTCTGCACCTGTGTGAGAAGACAATATTCTTTTTTTTTTTAAAAAAAAGATATTGTTATTTGGAGAAAGAGAGAAAGCAAGAGAGAGAGAAAGAGAAATCATGGACATTATTCCAGGGCCTATTGCCACTGCAAACAAAATCCAGACACATGTGCCAATTTATGCATCTGGCTTTACTTGGATACTGAGGAATCGAACCTGGGCCAGTAGGCTTTGCAAACAAGCAACTTTAACCACTAAGTTATCTCCCCAGTCCTCCAATATTTGTTTCAGAAGGTTGCATGTTCACAGTTAACATCCAGTCACCTCCTTCCTTAGTTTGATGGGAATGATAATAGATTTTCCAATCTTTCTGAGAAATATGAAAGTTACTATCTAAGCCATATGGTGGTGCATTTGGGAAGGTCATGGGTCTCTATGAGGTACTGTATTACTTGCCCACAGTTGGAGCTACTTGTCTCTGTTTTAAGTTTTTTCTTGAAACAAGAATAAGGAGCCCACTGATCATCATATCAGCAAGTCTCAAGTCAAAGGTACTTTTGAAATATATTTGCCATGTTTAATTTTTTAATTTGTTTTGAGAGAAGGTCTTACTCCGTAGTTCAAGCTGGCCTCAGATTCATAGGAATGCTCCTGCTTCAGTCTCCCAAGTGCTGAGATTATAGGCATGAACCACAATTTTCATAAGCCACGTGAAAAATATTTTAATCTGAACTGTTCTATATGTTAACAACTCCCTGGGTCCTTGTTGGTCAGTCATTAAGTAACCTAAAAATAGTAAAATGTGTTCCAGTTTGGCATCTATGGAGAAGGCTGGGAAATAATTGGGAAAAGAAGTAACAAGAGAGTACAATGAGGCAGCCTAACCATCTTTCAAAGTCGACTGGGAGATGCAGGAGCGAAGGGAGGCTCCGTGAACAATTTAGAAACCTTCCCCCATCAAACCTGATTGCCTCCTTTTCCCCTCCATTTTTTGAGACAGGGTCTCATGAGCTCAGGCTGTCTGAGGATGACCCTGAACTTCTGGTTTTCCTTTCTCCACCGTCCAAGTGCTGAAACCGCAGGTATGTGTCTGTGTATGCACCTGGTTTATATGTTGCTGTGCATAGAGCCCAGGGCCTTGTGCATGCTGGGCAAGACCTCTGCCAGCGGAGCTACATCTCTACCGGATTCCTTTCTTTTTTCTTAAACATTTTTTGGCTTATTTTTATTTATTTATTTGAGAGCCACAGACAAAGAAAGAGGGAGAGAGAGAGAGAGAGAGAGAGAGAGAGAGAGAGAGAGAGAGAGAGAGGGAGAGAAGAGAAGAGGAGAGGAGAGGAGAGGAGAGGGAGAGGGAGAGGGAGAGGGAGAGGGAGAAAGAGAGAGAGAGAGAGAGAGAGAATGGGCGCGCCAGGGCCTCCAGCCACTGCAAACAAGCTCCAGACGCATGCACCCCCTTGTGCATCTGGCTAACTTGGGTCCTGGGGAATGGAGCCTCGAACCGGGGTCCTTAGGCTTCACAGGCAAGCGCTTAACCGCTAAGCCATCTCTCCAGCCCCCGGATTCCTTTCTTAATGACAGGGAGATCTGTTTTCTAGGGCATGGGTGCCTAGCTGGGCTGTACAATCAGGGATTCTGTTACACATGGGGTTTGGTAGATGTGTGCTTCATGAAGAGCATTTTACCAAACTATGAGACAAGGAGAGAAAAATCTCAACCTCAAATAACAAACGTTTTGGCGGTAAAATAGGGAACTAAAAGCAATGTGTGCACGCATGCTCTGCTTAGGTCTGTATACACAGTGCCAATAACAGTTCTGAACTTCAAAAGCCCACCTTGACGTCGTCTTTACTGTTGACAAAAAGTGACTGAGGAGAAATATACCCTTCCCATCCTGAGACTGTGGAGGGAGTAGAGACAATGATGAGTAAACGCAGAGATCATGACAGTGGGAGTGACTGACCAGTGGTAAGAAAGGAGCCATTGTCCACTGACTGCTCCACGCCACTCTTTCTTCTCACCTGCTAAAGGTTCAGGTGAAGTCATACTCATTAGACATCACGCTGCATCAAGCAATATCTCCATTGAAAACTACAAATACCTCCGGGAAATATTGCTGTGACTGCTGTTTTGTTTTCTGGTTGAAACCTGATATGGGTGTGGATGCCAGCTCTGGAGACCAAAGGGCACTGGGCATAGGGGTGGGCGTAAGAATTATGTGGAACTCAGAATGAGCTATCAAAGGGTGATGGAAGTCAACGCCCCAAATTTACAACAGTATGTGTCGACAGCTGGGTACACATCCTCAGTTTTTACATTTTATACCTGAGCCCCAGAGTCATGCTATTATAGAACTCTTGGGGCCTAGTTTGGAGAGAAAGAACGTTTTCATGTGCCAGTCTTGTATCGTGTCATAGAGAATCTGTGAGAGAATGAATTCTGATTTCTGAGTAATTGACATACTTCAGGGATATTTATATAGTGAGATTGCTTCTTTCGAATTTTTATACTTTTTGAAAAATTGTTACATATGAACTATTTTTTTAGAGAGAGAGTGAAAGACGGAATGACAGTGAGAGAGAGAGAGAGAGAGAGAGAATTATACACCAGGGCCTCAGCCACTGCAATCAAATTCCAGCTGCTTGTGCCACCTAGTGAGCATGTGTGACTTTGTGCTTGCCTTACCTTTTGCATGTCTGGCTTACGTAGGATCTGGAGACAGATAGAATACAGGTCCTTAGGCTTCTCAGGAAAGAGCCTTAACCACTAAACCATCTCTCCAGTCCTGTATGAACATATTGTAAGTGCTCTCTGGATTACTGAAGCTCCCTATTGCAAGGAAACTGAGGTATACTGACAGACTCACCAAGAACACAACTCCAGAGAAACTATAAAAATAATCAAACAACCATACTGTTCAGCTTTTGTTGAAAAAGAAAAGGACTAAGGAAGGAAGGAGAAAGAGGGAGAAAGGGAGAAATAAGAAGGAAGGAAGAGCCTTTACCAACTTTCAACTCTTTGCAAAGTATAAACATTATCAAGTTATAGATAGAACCTGGCTCAACGCTGTTCATGTAATTCACTGTGCATTAAGAACTAATAATTGGGGTGTGTGTGTAAATACAGAACAGTGGTAGAGATCACTTGTGTAGCATTAGTGAGGCCCTGGGTTTGATTCTCAGTACTACAAAACAGACAAACTAAGCAAAAAGATGTTTTTAAACTCAAATGATTATCCAAGTTGAATCAGTGCCTCTGAAGGCAAAGTAAATGTTTTGTGGAACAAAAAAAAAGTGCTCTCTAGATCCTGTGGTGATCTCTTAGATGACCATCTTTATGATCACCTAAGCAAGCCAGAGAGTATTACTTTTCTCTTGACCTTGTAAAGTGCTACATAGTTCTAGTGGACAGCAAGCTTCATGGATACTCGTCACTGTATAAAGTTTTTCAACCCATTTCAAATCCTTACTTCAATACTGCAGGATCGATGTTTTATTCTTTTAAAGGATGATATAAGAATATATATATTTTTGGCACTGGTTAATGATCACATATGCCTTAGTAACTCATTCTAATTTTTAGATTGTATTAGTGGGCCTGATTAAAAAGGTTCAGTCACTATTATAATGTCAAAAATACAAAATATTCTGTGGTAAGTGCTGGAGGGTATAGCTTAGTGGTACAGTAGGCGATTAAACACCAACAAAACCCTAGGTTCAATCCCTAGCACCCCTGTATGTGTATATGTGTGTGTAGATATACATACATACACACTGCAATAAAGTAAGGGCTTCTAATTTGTTTTCTAATAATACTTAGGAAAAGAAATAGCTACTTAAAACTGGTCTGAATAAAAAGACTTAAAACATAGATGGACTTGTGAGAGAGGAGCAGTGTTTTAAATATAAAAATTAATCTTCTAAATTCATCAAGTCCCTTCCCATTCAGTCTAAAGCTTGTACAACTGACGCTTTAATTTCAAAACTGATGTATCGTAGCTTAAAATTTAAAATGAACCTATCATCATCCCTTCCCCCTCCCCTTCCAGCTGTCTCCCTACGCAACACTTCCTACCCCCGTCCCTGAGAAGTCTGCTCACTGGATGGAGGATTCTCAGTTCTTTTTCCTCCAAAGGTATTGATATAAAAAAGTGTTTCATCTTAATATTTTGTTCTCTTAAAAACCAAGTGTTGTTGTACCTTACGTTCAATAATTATGGGGCATAGAAATGTCTGTGCAACAAAAGACTAAGGCACCATTTTTCTTTCCTTTCCTTGTCTGCCTTGGAAGCAGAAGCCAAGACTAACGGGGCCCATAGAATAGTCAGCATTGAGTGTCCTGACAATGTACACATCAGTTGATATACCACAGGGTGCTTCCTATTAAATGCTGCCAAGCCACAGACTTCAAACCCTGCCAGGAAAGAATTTTCGTCTTTTACGTATAAGGAAGAAAGGCACAGCAGTACCTTATGTGGGGCAGTTGGTGAATAGTAACCTGAAAATCATAGCAACTTAGGCTTAATGTGAAAACACTGTGGGATATTTTATAGTCATTTGTTTCTTGATTGTGATACTGAAAAAAGTACATTGTTGCAGTTTTCTTCCCAGCCAAACCTATAATCAGAATATAAATTTACTTCTGATTAATAATGACTGGCACTAGATACATGACTGTTTATCTATCAGCTTGACTTACCAGCAGATATTCTCTTAGGACTTGCACTTATTTTTAAAATGAGGGTTCAATGTAGGGTTTTCAAAGGAGAGGTCCTTGAAAATGACCCATCTGGGGACAACGATGCAAAAGCACTTGGAAATTGATTTCAGGATTTAGAAATGTATTAAGGAATGTAGACTCTTGTGTGATAATGTGCAAAATCAGAGGGTCACTCTGTCCCCTGGATACCACCGTGGTACCCAGAATGGCCCAAGTCTAGTTAGGGAGTGCTTGGAGAAGCTTTGTGAGTTAGGTTTCAAAGAACTCACTTCTCAGAGACCTAGTTTAAGTGGGGCTAGGGGTAGGGAGACTGTTACCAGTATGGAAAAGGCGGACTTGGACCCTTGGTATTTCCTTGGGGATGGAATTTCAGTCTTCTACACAATGATGTCATAGACACGGCCCACGCGGCCCAGCCATTCCCTCACGGCCTGGCGAACGCGGATGTCAGTCACGTGACAGGTCAGCTGGCTGATGCAGGGGAACACTGCGGGCTGGAGGGCAGTGAAGGTCTGGTCTGGGAGGATCTGAATCTGGTTGAGTACTGTGAGCACCATGTTGGTCCACGCCTGAAAGAAATGATGGGAAGAGAGTTATGGGCCAACTCATGGTTCCACTTGGCCATGTGGTTAAGCTCTGCCCTTCTGGGTTTCTCAAATTTAGCTATAATAAAATAGTCTTTAATAACTCGATGAGCCTGTAATAAACTGTGGTTTTCACTTCACGTGAAAGAATGGGCAAACTAGAAATTACTTGTTTTCAGCTTTCACAACCTCCTAAGATCTTTATTACTCACATTTAAAACCCTGCTGGTTCTCGCAGTGAAATTTTGACAGGAAGATGATTCTTTTAATCAGTTAACTTACAATGCCTAGACTGCATGGACTCATGCTGCCTTAATTTAGGATAACTTTGAAAATCACTAAGCAAAACTCCAAGATATGGGAAAAAATATTAAAAAGAGAAGGTACATGATTTGCAAAGAAACCTCCTGAATAATCTTGCATCTTGGTGTTACTGCATACTTGACAACAAATCTAGACTAACATGACTTTTGCAGATTCTATATTATGATGTTTACTTCTAGTCCCAAGATGTCTCACAAGAAAAGAAAGGCATCTTGCAAGATTCAGGCTACTTTCCACTTATGCTACAGATACATTCTTGCAGAGGTTTCCAGGAAGCTAGGGTCATGGGAGCCTAGGGTCCCTGATAATCTAGTGTACTATGACTATGGCAGGAATTTTTAAAGTAAGTATTGAGGTTATTTTCAAAAGACTACCTAGAACTGATCTCTCTGTTTTCCCATCTCATCTCTTCTCAAATGGAATAAATAGTACCAATACAATTTCCCTCTCAAACTCGTTTATTTATTTATTTTTTTTTTGGGGGGGGGTTCCAGGCAGGGTCTCACTCTTGCCCAGGCTGACCTGGAATTCACTATGTAGTCTCGGGCTGGCCTCAAACTCATAGTGATCCTCCTACATCTGCCTCACAAGTGTTGGGATTATAAGGTGCTTGCCACCATGCCTATAACTCACTCTCTGATGCGCCACAACTCTCACGTACGTGAAGGAGCAGGGACACACAATACCCCCTGGGAAATGAGAATTTGTCATGTGCTCAGGATGGCTAGGAAGACGTCCCGTATACCCACACAATAATATTTGTGATCCCTTTCCCCCTAACCCAATGCTTTAGAATACTGTCGGCGCCATCTTCTAACAGCAAACGACTCAGTGACGGCTGAGGGCTATCAATTTGATAAGTTTTAGCAACTTATCGAGATGGGTTCCCCATTCTCAATAACGCGCGTTACAACTCAGAAAAATGGTTTCTAAATTGACCCGAGAAGAAAATGTCAGTTTCCCACTAATGTATGGAGAGGCGTGACTTTGGAGGCGTGCATGCTCTATTATTTCATCCCTGAGAATTTTTATCAGGAATCAAGATGTGCCCAGCAAGAGGGAAGTTTCTGGTGTGGGCAACCCGGCCTCCCATGCCCATGCTCTGGCTGGCAGAGGCCTCACCTGGATCTGGGCCTCGGCATCCCTCACGGAGACACTCAGGGAGCTGCCCGTGGACCCCGAGCGGGGCCTCTTCTCCAGCCTCAGGAGCTCGGGGCCTGCGCTGAAGGAGTGGCGCATCTGGCCTTGATCCACCAGATGCTGGGGCCGTTGAAGCAGCGGGGAGTCGGGGCCTCGGGGTGCCAGGGGCTCACCCTTCTTCTCCACCTTGACCTCCCTGGGGAAGGCGGGCAGGTTATGCTGCTGCTGCTGCCTTCTCTTCTTGTACTCGCCCATCAGCTTGGAGATGGTCTTGTCTGCGGCCATGGTGTAGATCTTGTTGCCCGCGCTTTCCCACCACTCTTTCTTGCGGCCGGGGTCCTTCCTGTCCAGCTTGGGGCTGGTGGGGGGCAGCGCGAGGGTGTCTCCGCCGCCCGCACGCAGGCTCGCGGGGGGCTCCGCGGGGGGCTCCGCGCGGTCATCCTCGGGGGGAGTGTCTTTCCCGGAGAAGCCCCCCGTGGACGGCGTGGAGGACTCGGACTGGAAGGAGGGGAGCGTGAAGAAGGGGTCGCCCTTGAAGGCGGGCGGCTCCTCGGCGCCGCTCTCCAGGTCCAGGTGCATCTGGATGTAGTGGTTGCACAGCTCCATGCACAGCTTGTGCAGCCGCTTGACCAGCCACACCCAGTCGGCGTTGCTGGCCGGCTGCGCGCTGAGCGAGGGCGCACGGGCGCGCCGGCGCCTCTGCTCGCGGCCCCGCGGCGGGCTCACCTGCGCCGTCTCCTCGAAGATGTCCTCGTCCTCCGACGAGCACGGCTGCGAGGAGTCCGAGCTCCTCTCGTCGTCCTCGAACAGGACCCTCTTCACGTGCTCGGCCGTGATGGTGTCCTGGAGGGTGAGCACCGCGCACACCAGGGCGTGGAAGTAGATGTTGAAACTCATGGCCGATTGGCGGTAGAGGTTGGCTGCGCCCCCGATGCCTGACACTTTCTTTAGCAGGCACTTGAGCCCCGGGCTCGTGTCGAACTCGCGGGCCGTCCGGTAGGAGTCGAGCAGCAAGTCGAAGATGACGGCCAGGTTCTGCATGGAGATGTACCTGAGGAAGCCGGCCAGCTTGGCGTCCGGGGCCTGCGCGGCCTTCTCTTCTCCCGGGGACGCGCCCTGGACGAACTCCTCCAGCAGGACGTCGTAGAGGTTCTGCAGCAGCACCTGGTGCGACAGCAAGCTCACCACGATTTCCCGGAAGGAAACGCTGCGAAACGCAAAGGAAAGGCACGGGGTTTAGGAGCTGTGCTCCGAGCCAGCTGGGCCCCAGTGCTTTTTACACGGGGCCGGCGTCTGTTTCCATCAGGATTAGTGGAATTCCTGGCACTTTTGGAAATCCAGGAGGTGCAGATGATAATACTGCTGAATATCTATCAAAAAGCCTTAAGGGAATATATACAACACATTTATAAAAATTGTGGAAAAAAAATAGGTACAAGGATGGCGTACGGCTTCTTTCATAGTTACTAGTTATAGTGAAACTTCAAGTTAGGCTAGCAAGAAATCTGTAGATTTTAAGTGACACCTTTCTCCCTTCTACTCTGCTTCCTCTAAGAAAATGAATTCCTTTTGATTTTATTTATTTATTTATTAGAGAGAGAGAGAGAGAGAGAGAATGGGTGCACCAGGACCTCTAGCCACTGCAGATGAACTCTAGACACATGTGTCACCCTGTTCATCTGGCCTTACTTGGGTCCTGGGGAATCAAACTTGGGTCCGTTGGCTTTGCTGACAAGAGCCTTAATCTCTACACTATGTCTCCAGCTCTACTCTGTTTTCTTTTATTTATTTATTTATTTATTTATTTATTTATTTATTTATTTATTTATTTAAGAGCGACAGACACAGAGAGAAAGATAGATAGAGGGAGAGAGAGAGAATGGGCACGCCAGGGCTTCCAGCCTCTGCAAACGAACTCCAGACGCGTGCACCCCCTTGTGCATCTGGCTAACGTGGGACCTGGGGAACCGAGCCTCGAACCGGGGTCCTTAGGCTTCACAGGCAAGCGCTTAACCGCTAAGCCATCTCTCCAGCCCTCTACTCTGTTTTCTTAAACCCAAAGGTTTTTGAATGGTTATTTGGTTTCCCTCAGCTCGGCTACACTGGAGGTAGGTAAGGGAGGACAAACAGGTACCTGGTTGAGGAGCAGGCAAGTCGCTTATGACAATCTTGAACTTTTCCAGTCAGGGAACAGCCCACATAAGGTTGTTTAGAAGGAAATACTCAAATGCTTGGGGATTCAGATCTTTCTGTTTGGTTGAATCTTATACTAAGAAGATAATTTCAACCTTAGCTGCTACATTTTCCCAACATTTTAACTGATCAGCATGGTTTTGGGTTTGTGGTTTCGTGTTCTGTTTTTTCTTCCTAGAATTTTGTGAAACTAGCTTATGCCACTGTACTGACAACTAATTCCTGTAAGTGATTTAAAAGGTCCAACTTTTTTTTTTTGGTGGGGGAGGTGTTGGTTTATTTTGAGACACAGTCTCATGTAGCCCAGGCTGTCCCTGAACTTGCTATGTAGCTGAGGGTGTCCTCTTGCTTCGCCTCTTTTATGCGGGATTACCAGCATGAGCAACTGTGCCTGGCTTAGGATCAAGCATTTTGTTAATAACTCCTTGTTTCAGTCTGTCTTGCTATGACCTTGAATTTAAAAATAACTTTTATAGCTAGCAAAAAGTACTTTAAAAATATTTATTTGAGAGAAAGAGAGACAGAATGGGCACACCAGGCCCTCCAGCTGCTGCAAACGAACTCCAGATGTATGTACCATCTCGTGCATCTGGCTTACATGGGTCCTGAAGAATTGAACCTGGGCCTTTGGCTTTGCAGGCAAGTGCCTTAACTGCGAAGCCATCTCTCCAGCTCTGCAAAAAGTACTTTTAAGCCAGCAGAAAATAAAAAAAGTCCTGCCACAAAGCGAAATGCTGACTTTTCTCTTTAACCAGTTGCCACTGAGGGAAAACATATTCCTCTCAGTAAAAAGGAAATGAATAATGAAGGGTTGTCACCCCAAACCAGTAGCCTTTTAAGATAACTCACTTAAGTGACCTTTGTGAAATACACATTCATATCTTTACATACACAACATAACACTGTTATTTTTACTACACAATTCAGTGGTAAGTGTAGTCATGATATTTGGTATAACTATTGCCACGGTTTATATGAGGCTGTGTAACTATTACCACGATAGCATCCCAGACAGCAACTCTGTATCCATTAAACAAGAACTCGTTATCTTCTACCTCCAGTTCCTACTGAGGTTATTTATTTATTTATTTATTTTTGGCACACGCATGCGTGTATGTGTGTAGAGTGTGGGTAGTATGGTGTGTGATGTTGTGTGAATGTGGAGACGCCAGAGAACATCTTCCATCTCTCATCAGACTGCTTCCTTGAGATGGAGTTTCTCACTTAACCCACAGATGCCATTTGTTGTTCAGCGAGCCCAATTCTCGGGTCTCCACTCCCCATTGAACAAGCTGTTTACATGGGCCCTGGGGAATCGAACTTAGATCAGAGTCAGCATGGCTGGATACCAGGAAGACTCTGGTGGTTGTAGACAGTAAACTTCCTGCTATGTCTTCATACAGCAACCAGGGAAATCTCCCATTTCTTTTTTTTTTTTTAACCATATTTATTTATTTGCAAGGAGAGATAGACTGAGAAAAATGGGCACACTGGGGCCCCTTGTCACTGCAAACGAACTCAGGCTGCACTGCTTTGTGCATCTGACCTGTGCAGATCCTGGGGAATTGAAGCCTGCCTGTCAGACTTTGCAAATAAGTGCCTTTTACAGCTGAGCCATCTCTCCAGTTCTCCTCCATTTCTTCTTAAATTCATTACCTTACTTCCTCCAAAACACCCTACCTCCTAAGACCATAACTTTCAGGATTAAAATTAACAGCACAAATCTGGAGGGATGCAAAGTTTCAGTCCATTGTACTAACTTTCCTCCCAAAATGATGAAGGCAGAGGTCTTAGATTTGATTCTGGCTTTACCACTTGTAGTTCTGCATTCTTAAAATAATTTTTTTGTTTATTATTTATTTATTTGAGAGCGACAGACAGACAGAGAAGGGGGGAGGAAGGGGGGAGAGAATGGGAGCACCAGGGCCTCCAGCCACTGCAAATGAACTTCAGACGCGTGCGCCCCCTTGTGCATCTGGCTAACGTGGGTCCTGGGAAATCTAGCCTCGAACCAGGATCCTTAGGCTTCACAGGCAAGCGCTTAACCACTAAGTCATCTCTCCAGCCCAATGTGTTTTTTTTTAAAGTATTTTATTTGTTTATTTGAGAGAGAGATAAAGAGGAGGAGGAGGATGGGGCGGGGGGGGGGGGAGAGAAATGGCCATGTGCCAGGGCCTCCAGCTACTGCAAACAAACTCCAGACACATGTACCACCTTGTGCATCTAGTTTACGTGGGTCCTGGGGAATCAAACTTGCGTCTTTTGGCTTTTCAAGCATGTACCTCAACCACTAAATGATCTCTTCATCCTTAAAACTCTCCTTTTGTTGAAAACTTCTGCTGAATGACTGCACAGCTGCTGTCAGTATCCCTAGTAGATTAAAATGAGCCAGACCTGGAATAGGAGACATGGTCATTTCTAGGTGCTTTCGCATGTAGAGCAGTGTACCTCTTTTTGGTGTGCCCATTGGGCTTCTCATCAGGAGGCAGTTCAATGATGAGCTGGCAGGACTGGGCATGGTCGAAGTTGTTGGGTGTCTTCGGCGAACACTGGGTGTCCAACATAAACACCTGCAAAGGGTATACAGCTATGGTTCATACATCACTCCCTCTACCAGCTCCACTGGTGTTAGAGGATGGTTTTGGGCAAGGTGTTCTCTACCCATTTCCTCATCTACAAAATGAGGGTGATAATAGCTTCCTACCTGGCACATCTGATGAATTCACCAAACTGATATGTGTATGTTACATATGCAATGCATTAGAATAGACGTTGGCTCTTCACACTAACACTATTAACTCCTGTACCACAAGACATCCCAAACAGCAAGTGCTAACCTTTAATGTTAATTGAGAGCAAATACAAAAGGGCTATGTTTGTAGAAGATCATCTTTGATTTTTTTTTTCCAGTGCTGGAAATTGAACATAGAGATTTGCTCATGCTAGGCAAATGCTCTTATCACTGAGCTACACTCCCAGTCTTTAATGCTGATTTAAAAAGTTACTTATGTGTTTGCACACTGTGTGTGTTTCTGCTCGTACGTGCATGTTGGTCTGTCTTGCTGCTGCGGATAAATGCCAGACCCATGCAACACTGTGCATGTGGCTTTACATGGGTTATGGGAGCTGAACCTGGGCCGACAGGCTTTGCAAGCAAAAGCCCTTAACACATGAATCATCTCCCCAGCCTTTATCTCTGTTTTGATTTGCTGTCATCTTACAGCCAGTGAAGGAATGACAAGTCAGTTAGGATTTTCCTATCAGGATTACTGATGTGACCAACTCACGCCACTAGACGATGGCAGAAGTGACCCAAAACAGTTACTAGCTATCAGATCCAAAGGATTTCATGTCTTGAGATTTAAAGACCTTTAGAAATAATAGACTAGCTTTTACAAAAAAAAAAAAAAAAAAAAAAGAAAATCTCTTTCCAAATATTGCAAGAATGATCAGATGTTTGAATACTGGGATATTTTAAGAGTGCATAAGAAGGAAGGTTTGGGGCTGAAGAAGAAATAGAAATATTAAGAAGCAAATGATTCTCTGTTCTCCATAAATAGTATTTTTTAATGTAAAGATTTGTTTCATTTCTACCGGGGGAAGGCAGATGATAAATAGAGCTGCTTTCTAATTTTCTCTCCACCACCAGATACACACATACTCACATGCACACCTTTACATACATACATACATACATACATACATACATACATACACACACACCAAGAACACCCCCTTCCCCCAAAACCACAACAAAAGGTTCAGAACCCAAAATACCCTCAAGCTGCACCAACACTTTTTTGTTGTTGTTGCTTTTCGAGGTACGGTCTCGCTCTAGCCCAGGCTGACCTGGAATTCACTCTATAGTCTTAGGGAGGCCTTGAACTCACAGTGATCCTCTCTGCCTCCCAAGTGCTGGGATTAAAGGCACACACCACCATGCCTGGCTAGACACTTCATATTTTGACTAAAAGTAAAGACTCTTTTGAAGAGAATTCCACTAATGCCATTTTTGGTTTTTCAAGGGAGGGTCTTGTTCTACCCCAGGCTGACCTGAAATTCACTATGTACCTCTCAGGCTAGTCTCAAACTCACAGTGATTCCCCTACCTCTGCCACTTTGTGCATCTGGCTTTATGTGGGTACTAGAGAATCTAACCTGGACTGTCAGGTTTTGCAAGCAAGCACCTTTAAGTGCTGAGTCATCTCCCGAACCCATGAGTACATTTTTAATGATTAGCTACACTCCACTCAAGTTTATTAAGGAAATCACTCTTTGAAAAGATTTTATTTTTATGAGACAGAAAGAGGCAGAGAGAGAGAGAGAGAGAGAAAGAGAAAGAGAATCAGCATGCCAGGGCCTTTAACCACTGCAAATGAACTCCAGACACATGTGCCACCATGTGCATCTGGCTTATGTGGGACCTGAAGAATCGAACCTGGCTCCTTAGGCTTCATAGGCATGCACTTTAATGGCTAAGCCATTTCTCCAGCCCAGGAAATAACTTTTTTAAAATTAAATTTTATTTCTTTTTATTTGAGAAAGAGAGAGAGAGAGACAGAGAGAGAGAGAGAATGAATGGGTACGCCAGGGCCTCTAGCCACTGCAAGCAGACTCCAGTTGCATGCGCCACCTTGTGTATCTGGCTTGCACGGGACCTAGAGAATCAAACCTTGGTACTTAAGGCTTCACAGGCAAGTGCATTAACTGCTAAGCCATCTCTCCAGCCCAAGGAAATCACTTTTAAATATTAAAGTCTGTGTTCTAAATAGGAAAGGTAAAAATAATGCAAACGTGTGCCCATCATTTGTGACCCACAGTGTAAGAGCAATCATTCCCCAAGCAAGCGCTTGTGTGTAGTCTCAGCAAATTATGGTTGAAATCAGGGCAGCAGGGATGGCTGAGAGGAGCAAGTGCTGTGACTGGGCTAAAGTCATTCCAGAGAAAAGTGAGGCTGGCAAGAAGTCAGGGCCTGGATTTGTACTCTTGGGGAAGGAAGGGAAAGGCAGTTTGGTAATGCAGGCTCTTAGCATGACTCCCAGCATACCTATCAATCTTCTGGAGACCCAGAGACCCAAAGGTCCACCCTTACCTGCTGGGCCATGGCCCGGATGCGCCAGTACTCAGCCTCGGCACTGGGGGAGGAGGACGGGGCTGCCACCCGCACCTGGCAGCCTTCCCCGCTGAAGCTCTCTGTACCGCTGTGGAAGCAGCCCAGCAGGTCCTAGGGAGAAACAGGATGTGTCTTGGTTCACAGTGCCAGGCATAATCTGGGACCTGGCTCCGGGAAAAAAGAGTGACCCAGCTCTTCCTCTCTCACCCGTAGTAAGATGTGTCTGTGAGGAGGTGGTCAGAGCCCAGACACCCACCTTGCCCAGGAAGAGGAGAACACTCGGGCTTCCTCCTCCTGGAAGCTTACCTTCACTGGCTTGAGGGTGGCAGAGAAGGCATCCTGCAGGGCGCAGCAGGCAAGCCGCCACATCTCCTCAGTGAACACAGGGCCGGCCGTCACCAGGACATACCTGCCAAAGACACCCTGGATCCAGACCTTTTGCGGTCTCAACTCTGAGCCCCTCCTGCGTCATGCAGCAATATCAAATATCATGCAGAAATATCAAATGGATTCCCTTTGCCAACAGAGCAACATTCAACCTTACATTTGTAGGCAAGGCTACTATTCTGTACTCGTTTTCATTCTTACCCTATTTCCCACCACTCTATGAATAATTATTATACAAAACACAACCAACGCTGCCTTGTCACTTGTTCTTATCTGTGTGCTCTGGTTTACTTGGAAAATCCTCACATGTCAAAAACTCACTCTGGGGCTGGAGAAATGGCTTAGCAGTCAAAGCACTTGCTTGCAAAGCCAGAGGATCCAGGTTTGATTCCCTAGTACCATGTAAAGCCAGATGCACAAGGTGGTGCATGTGTCTGGAGTTCCTTTGCAGCAGCTAGAGGCCACGGTGTGCCCATTCTTCCCTCCCCCCTCTGCCTCTTCCTCTCTATCACATAAATAAATTAAATCAAACTTTTAAAAAAGCTCACTCACTATAGCAAATATATCCTCCCACTTTATGGACTTTTTAACTTTATGGAATTTTATTTCATCATTTTACTTGAGGAATTACATTTCTGAACTTCAAAACATTTGCATCTCACATTCCTACTTAAAAAAGGAAAGCTCACTCTGGGGTTCCTGGCCAAGTGTCACTACAACCATGGGGCTCTTATAGACTGTCTTTTGCTCTCTGGGCATTTATAATTTTCTCTTCACTGTTCTTCTTCTGTGACCCCTTCTCTGTTATCTTATTTTTATTTTTTGAGACAGGATCTCTCTATAGAGCCCAGTCTGGCCTTGAGCTTGAAATCTCCTTCCCTCTGCCCCTTGAGCACTGGGATTATAAGCATGTGCCAGCATGCCTGGCTGTTATGTCACTGCTCTTTCCTCTGTCCTGTGCTGAAGGACCAACCACCTAGGGCTGAGATACCTACTAATGTTTTACAATAAGGATTCCTCATTCTCTTTACCCACGGGAATAGTGTTCTGGGCCCCAAGTGGGGATGGTAAGAGAGTGGTGCGGCATAGGAGCTAGATCCCGAGGAATCCCTTGAAGGAGACCGTAGAGCTCATGATCAGACAGAGGCAGGCCACCTGATGGCTCAGGGTCAGCAGAGGGTTGCCACATCTTCAGTTTCACACAACATGTTCCACCATCACTGCCCACTGCAGAAAATCTGCCACACTTCTTACACAGTGAGCATTTGCCAATTGAATGTAGAAATGAAGGGTCTTAGATATTTGGTTTTCTGAGGTAGGGTCTCATTCTAGCCCAGGCTGACCTGGAATTCACTATGTTGTCTCAGGGTAGCTTCAAACTCATGTCTCTCCTCCTACCTCTGCCTCCTAAGTGCTGGGAATAAAGGTGTGTACCACCATGTCTGGCTTGTATGGTCATCTTTATTTATAAAGAACCATCTAAAAAGTAGGTTGCTACTGCAAAAGATGATATAAATGCCTTGGATTTCAAAATGAAGCCCCCAACTTTGTGGACATCCAGGGAACCGTCTTCTTACCTGATGCAGGAACAGCCCACTCTGGAGATAGTTTCGGTGGGTTTGGCCACGCACGCCACCAGCAGCTCAAAGAGATCCTTCAGCATAGTGTTGATCATGCTCTCATACCTGATGTCTAAAGGAAGAAGTCAGTTCAAGACCTTACAACTCTAATGCAAAGGGTAGAATGCAATGACTACCGAAAGAGAGAAAAGTCTAAGTGACTGAAAGAAAGAAAATAGGTATCCGGGGAAAAAGAAAGAAAACAATGAGAAGAATGGCAATCTCACCCCTCCCCTCACCACCACCCCATCAAAATAATGCCTTGCTTGGATTTTTACCCAATTTTGGCTTGTTTCATTCATCCATTTATAGACAGAGCAAGATGAAATATGTGGTTCCCTTTGATGTGTTGTATATTTTCCAAAGTTAAGTATGTAACTAATCTACTTAAGCAGACTAGAATACATTATATATCCTGAACGTTAGTTGAGACTTTAAAAATTTTTTTAAGGCAATTAAAACATACTTTCCTTGCTGCTGATAACTGAATTAAATTGAATTAATAGAAACAAAACAATCTAGACAGCTTGGTGACTTCCTGAACCTTGTCAATCTGCCGTCCATCTGCACACCATCTGCACACTAAAGGGAAAAAAATAAAAAGGCTTCCAAAAATCACAATCTATTTGCCTAAGTTAAGGACTGCATCTGCGTGTCTTCCCTGAGGTCCCTGTTATGCCCCAGATGCACTTTTCAATGATGACCTCCAGAGTCTCCTGCTGGTCAGAGCAATAAGGCCATCAGCCTGGGCGCACGATCACCCCTTGGGACGTCTAGTCTTGATTGTCAACTGGATAGGATCTAGACTCTCTAGGAGACACCTGGACACGTCTGTGAGGGAGTTTTTAGGTGACGTTCACCGAAGTGGGAAGACCCGACCTAACTGTGAACAGCACCATCCTATGGGCTGGGATTCCAGACTGAGTGGACAAGGGCAGGGAGAGAAGTACAGACGCTCAGCTCGCTCTGCTTCTTGACTGCAAGGTGACCGCTACCTCATACTTCCGCCACTGCGCCCTCCCTGACCCCTTCAAACTGTAAGAAGAAATAAACATTTTCTCCCTTCAGTTGCTTCTTCACGGATATATTGTCAGTCACAAGAAAAGTAAATAATACATCTCTATATGTGGGACCGTTTACTTCTTTTTGTGTTCTTGTTTTGCTGGGCAAATTTTCTTCTTTTTTTCTTTTAGAATTATGATTTTTTTATGAAAGAGAAAGAGAATTGGCGTGCTAGGTCCTCTAGCCATGGCAGTCTGGTTTGGTGGAGTTGAACCTGGGTCCTTAGGCTTAGCAGGAAAGCAGCTTAACCGCTAAGCCATCACTCTAGCCCCCAGTTTTCTTTATTAAACAATATGTGCTGAATGTGGTGATTCACACATTTAATCCCAGCACTCGGGAGAAAGAGGTATGAGGACTGCTATAAGATCGAGGCCAGCCTGAGACTACAGAGTGAGTTGTAGGCCAGCCTCGGCTACAGTGAGACCCTGCTTTGAATCCCCCCCCTCCAAGAAAACTCAGTATAGATGTGGCTTCTCTTTGCTTGTTACTGTCCTTCAGGTTCAGCTCTCTCCTTACTACATCTTCTCTAGCAGGGTACCGTCTTTTTTTATACTTTCGGATGTCCTTCTCTTTGGTTTAGAACCTGCATAGCTAGTAACCATGGTTTTTCTCCCTCCCAAACCTTCAGATTTCTCCAGGGCAGATCATGAGCAATCTACATTTCAGAGGGGTCCAAGTGGATATATTTCTCCTTCCTCCTAGCCCTTTCCATCTGCTGCCGTCAACACAGTCTCCACCCGACACCGACACCTTCACATCTTTTTTTAAAGGTGCCAGAGATATTAAGAGCATTCTCTGCATTCCTATTCTATTAGGTAACTTCTTGCCCATGTTTGAAGTCCCTTCTAGAACTCGCCTTCTCCATTTGTCCTCCCTAGACAAAGAAGAACAAGATATCCTCTCCTCCGCAACACACACATTCCCCCTGCAAAGGTGTTTAATATTTTTTAAGTTTTTATGTACTTGAACGCGTCTCGCCTTTCCTTAGCCACAGCTACGCTAGATCTGCTAGGAAGTATTTTGTAATTGTTTTTTTAAGGCCACATGGGTATCAGTTTTCCCTTTAGTGCTATAGCACTAGATGGCTGCACTGACCATGTGATTCTATTTTAGTATAATTCCCAGGATAAAGGCATCTGCATCAAGAGTTCTTTTATCCTTAAGCTCCTGGAAGATGGTGAACCTTCCTTATGAAGCACTACCCAGGATGGCCGACTGTGGCGCTGCAGCTACCTGAGTGGAGGAAGCTTTGAACGTGCTCCGTCACTAGCTCGCAGGACAGACCAATGGCGTGCTTGAAGTTAGCTGAGGCCACATCCCAGTAGGAATGGTCTTTATGGCTACGGCGGAGCCAAAGGGACATCACCGGAAGGAGAAGGTGAACGACTGCATAGATTCCAAAGCCCGGTCCTGAAAAATAAACGGGATGGCTAGAACTGTTGATGCAAGAGGGACGTTCCTTGCCATGGCTGCCATCATGGGTCTATTTCGAAAGACGTCTCCATTTTCAGAGAAGATGTGGCAAGGATTTACCACTCCTCTTGGGGATACCGGTGGCCTTTTTCTTCTTCGCATGATTTTAGCTATGCAGGTAATGTGCAGATGCATTCATTAAAACTCAAATAGTGGGGCTGGAGAGCTGGCTTAGCTGTTAAGGCTCTTGCCTGCAAAGCCTGAGGAGCCAGGTTCGAGTCCCCAGTACCCACATAAGCCAGGTGCACAAGGTGGTACATGTGTCTGCAGTCTGTTTGCAGTGGCTGGAAGTCCTGGAACGCACATTCTCTCTCTCTCTGTCTACCTCTTCCTCTATCTCTACCTCTGTTAAATAAATAAATAAATTAATTAATTAAAAACCTCAAATAGTGACAAAGCAAAAATAATGCTTTATCATTTCCTAGTCGTCAGATATGAACACATAAACACATATGTGCATATAAAGACTTGTCTTTACATAAACACAGAAATGTAGTTTTGTTTATTAACCGACTGGGTCTCACTGTTGCCTAGGCTGACCCTGAACTCCTGACCTCAAATGTGCTGCCTGCCTCAGCCTCCTGAATAGCTGGGACTACAGGCGCTTGCCCACACACTGGCCGAGAGCTTTTCAAACTACTTTTAGATACACGACACAATGTCCACTCTGTTCTTCATATTTGTCAGCCTGGTTAGACAGCCCTTACTGTTCCTACCACATACCATTTGTTACACATGTATGCAATTTACTAGCCAAACCCAGTACTGGTGCATGCTTAAGATGCTTCTGAAAGGCCCAAAAATTCAGAAGCTCAGAAATACTATCACGCTCCAAGGGGAGCTTAAGCGGGCTTCCTGCATACCTCAAACTCCAGGCTTTACTCTCTGTTGGAAGCAAGTAAAGAATCCCTCTTCTCATTATATCAGAGCCCGCTCCTAATATAAAACTAGGTAAAAAAGGGCATGAGATAGCCCTCAAGGATGGGAAATGAGTAATGAAGTGAACCACTTATTTGGTTTCTGTAAATAGCCTGCACTATAAGCCTTAATAGCCCACACTGTTAGCCTTAGTAGCTCGCACCATAAGCTGTAGCAGCCTGCCTCAGACCACCAAGGTCACAGGAGGCTGATACCTTACTCTGCTACCCCCACCTAAGGAATTACACAAGTGCTGACCTCCAAGGTCATAGGAGACTGGAACCACACTCTGCTACTCCCACCCAAGGACCTGCGCAAATGCTGACCACCAAGGTCATAAACTAATTGGCTTAGAAACTATGGGGTGGCACCAACTGACTGGCTAACACCCTGCGGGGCTCCTAATATTAGAAAATGATTGGTCTAAGGCACAGGCTTTGTTAGAAACCCTATAAAAACTGTCCCGTTCCTGCATTCGGGGCTCTGCAGTCCTCTACCCCTGTGCGGTGTACGACTGTGGGCCCCAGCGCGCTTGGAATAAAATCCTCTTGCAGTTTGCATCAAGACCGCTTCTCGTGAGTGATTTGGGGTGTCACCTTATCCGGGCAGAGCGTGGGGGCCCCCTGCAGGGGTTTTTTCCTACACTTCTACCGTTTTACTCTGCAGACAAAGCTATAAGGAGTATCTCTGTGGCATAAACATCTTTTAAAATTTATTTTGATTTTTAATTTTAAAGCAAGGTAGTAGAAGGGGGCGCTGGCAAATGCCTGTACCCCGGGCACTTGGGAAGTTGAGATAAGAGAGTTAGTAGTTCAAAGCCAGATGGACTTTATAGTGAGACACTATCTCTAAAAAACAAGTAAATGAGAAATGAAAAAAGAAAGAAATGAATAAGTAAAGGCAAGGTACTCTTTTATAATGAACATGGAATTATACAAGAACCTACAGTTATAATGACATTTTAACATAATTCCTTGAGTGGTTTTTGAGTGTACATGTATATATGTATATATAAATGCAAAGAATTTTATATGGTTGTTCTTGTACCCCACAGTTTATAAAATGTTAAAAATGTCTTAAGACAATTATGTAATTAAATGTTATTCACAAATATTAATTTTAATGGCTATAGAATATATTATTCTCCATAATTTACTTAGTTATTTTGCATTTAGTGTTCATAATAGTTATGTTAGTATTCAATATATTTCAACAAATACATCTATTATTTTTTTAAAAATTATTTATTTATTTATTTGAGAGTGACAGACACAGAGAGAAAGACAGAGGGAGAGAGAGAGAATGGGCGCACCAGGGCTTCCAGCTTCTGCAAATGAACTTCAGATGCATGCGCCCCCTTGTGCATCTGGCTAACCTGGGACCTGGGGAACTGAGCCTCGAACTGGGGTCCTTAGGCTTCACAGGCAAGCGCTTAACCACTAAGCCATCTCTCCAGCCAAATACATCTATTTTTGTCTTCTTAATTCCCTTGGATGACAGAGTCCTAGGAGAATTCCCAGCATTAAACAGTATTCATACATCTATCTATCTATCTATCTATCTATCTATCTATCTATCTATCCATCCATCCATCCATCCATCCATCCATCCATCCATCCATCCATCCACACACACACACACACACACACACACACATATATATTTGGTGGCAATTAGTGTAAAAAATGAAAATAATATTTACTAATGAGTTAGATTTAGAAGTAGTAGCAGATAATTAATTCTATAAAACATCTGGCTTTTTTTTTTAAATATTTTTTGTTCATTATTTATTTATTTATTTGAGAGCTACAGACACAGAGAGAAAGACACATAGAGGGAAAGAGAGAGAATGGGCGCGCCAGGGCCTCCAGCCACTGCAAACGAACTCCAGACGCGTGCGCCCCCTTGTGCATCTGGCTAACGTGGGACCTGGGGAACCGAGCCTTGAACCAGGGTCCTTAGGCTTCACAGGCAAGCACTTAACCGCTAAGCCATCTCTCCAGCCCACATCTGGCTTTTTTAAAAATGGAAGGCTTTTAACTTTTTAACATGTGGGAATTGCTACACTGTGTTTTTTTCCCCCTTGGAAAAATTCCAGTATAAACTTCAAAAAGTATTTACTTATTTATTTGAGAGAGAGAGAGAGAGAGAACAAAAGAGGCAGATAGAGAAAGAATGGGCACACGAGGGGCTCCAGCCACTGCAAATGAACTCCAGACACATGTGCCACCTTGTGCATCTGGCTTACGTGGGTCCTGGGCTTCATAGGCAAGCGCCTTAACCACTTCCAGTATAAACTTTGATATGGGTTTTGAGACAGTATTAATAATTAAGTCTTCTTAACAATGAATTTATTAACCTTTTCTTCTCACTTTGGAATTAGCTAGTGGTATCATTTATGATTCTGATTCTGTCAGGAAAAACTACAATTTCTGTAAGTTTCTCTGACCTTGGTAAAATTCAAACAAAATCGTACGTATGCTAAGTTTAATTAATTCAGAGCAAGAAATACATTACCAAGGACTCTTCTTTTTCTATATAATCAGGGGACTAAATGTCTTGTAGTACTGAATGTCTTTTTTGAAATCTAATCACCATGACCTTTACAGACAAGATGCTACTGTCTTAATATTGCATGTTCTTGTGAGGATTTTGTACCCATGGTAGACCTGGTGAGTTCTCTTCACAGGCCTGGGGCTGTGCCGTAAGATCTAGCCACCAAAGATGGCTGTGATCAAGGCAAAACCAGCTCACTGGTGGAAACATTGATGGCATAGTCTGGTTGATGTGGGAGCTCCCGAGCCCACAAACTACACAACTTTTGTAAACAGACAAGGAGGACAAACAATTCAAGGGCCACACTTTAAACATCACTGCATCACAGCTAGTCACATGTATTTATGGTACATCATTTCTACATGAACCTTTGCATTAAGTCTAGGAAACAGTGAAAATAAGTAGACCTCCATAAAAAAAAACTTCCTAAATATAGTTGTGTGTATGACGACCCCACCCCCATAGAAACAGGCATAGACATTTACCAGGAGTTTTGGTGACATCTCTCAACAGCTCAAAGAGTAAATCCAGGGTTGGCGGCTGGTGCTGTCGTGGACAATTGGACACAGCTGCAGTTAGCTGCTCCAGGAGGATGATCCAAACTTCTATCAGACCTGAAGACCAAAAAGCAGACCTCTCTGAAACCCAGTTAAGCATCCGGAGGAATCCTTTCAAATCCAAGCAAACACTGCATGTGACTGCCATCCGATGCCAGCCATCACCCACAGTGTTATCCCTCAGTGTCTAAGTTCATGCAAATATTGTGATTTACATGACATGACAAAGAAAAAACCCATAAGCCTAAATTCTTCTTTATTCTCCTTTTAAAAAAGGTGATATGGTATGTAAGTTCTATATCGAAATGATTATGCTTTGAATGATTTTAATGCACATGAAAATGGCTTTATGTAACCCTGCATAATAAAATTTAATCAAGCAGGGGCCGTACAGATGGCTCAGTGGTTAAGGCATTTGCCTGCAAAGCCAAAGGACCCAGGTTCGATTCTCCAGGACCCACGTAAGCCAGATGCACAAGGGGGCACATGCATCTGGAGTTCATTTGCAGTGGCTGGAGGCCCTGGCTTGCCTATTCTCTCCCTCTCTTTCTCTCTCTCAAATAAACAAATTATACACACACACACACACACACACACACACACACACACATATAATTAATCAAGTAAAAGGATAGACAGACAATAGAACTAAAAGCATATTTCATTCCTGGGGAATGGAGCCTTGAACCAGAGTCCTCAGGCTTCACAGGCAAGCGCTTAACCACTAAGCCATCTCTCCAGTCCCATGTAGCCAATTTATAATAGTTTAAATTGTTCACAACATTTGGTATTTATTCCCTCCTATCCTTCTTCTCTACTAATCTGATTTAGTGAGGCTTTTGCCATTTGTGACTTCTCTCAAGGATTATACATCTTCTAGCAACTCCCGTAAATGAAAGACAAAAATTTAAACGAGTAAATAAGTTAAAAAATCCCTTGCTCCCAAAGTCCTTTAGCAAAGATTTGAAACATCTTCTGCTTGGAAAGTGGGCCTCATTTACATTGCTAGATGTGGAGCACTACAAGGTCCTCTGAGAAGTCAACAGCGGCATGCACAGGAGTTAACCAACCTGCAAGCGACACAGTCTGAGCCACAGGAGATCTCCCAGGGCCTACTCTGAAGTAGATGCTTTAAAGTTATTCTCTTCCCCCAGCCTTCAGCTTCATCAGTAACAAATAGATTCTCCCTTTAGCAATGCCTTGATTTCCCTAGTCTCTAACCGAATAGTCTTGCTGGAAGCAATTATATAAAGATCGTGTTTCCTAAAGCCCATTAAAGACAATTACCAGCCAATTTGAGTACCAATGCAATTTTGTCCCAATTTCCTAAATTCAAAGGAAATTAGAGTTCACGACATGTATAGCGGAACCTACACGTCTCTGCTGGCTGATGGGCCAGGAGGCAAGTGTTAGTTCTAGAAGTCCATGGCAACTTTGGACACACTTGTTCTGATACAATTAAACAAAAAATGCAAATGGACGATCTTTCTCATAGTCTACAGATAGATCAGTTTGCTGGGACCAAACACCCAACCAGAGACAGCTCATGAAAGGAAAGGGTTTTTTCCAGCTATTGCTTTGAGAGGAAGTTTCTTCATGGCTGGGAAAGCATGGCTGGAGCAGACGGGCCACTGGGCCTCATAGCTTGAGTGCAGCAGGAAGGAAGTAGTCTATATCTACTGGACTTGAGCTGGGCTATGTTACTCCAAAACCAATAATATCCTCCTCAAGCATGGCTCCACCTTCCAAAGGTACCTCAACCACCCCACCCCCGTCACCGTAGCCTTCCCAAATTGCCACCAGCTAGAGACCAAGAACATATCCAATAACCTGGGTGAGTCAAATCCACCAACATACCAGTATCGTCATCGAAATCCAACAGGACCGACTCAATTCCATCCTCACTACTTGCTGACTGCTCCTGAAGTCTCCGGGGCAAGCTAGCCAGCCGCCCGCTGAGGAATATTGGCTTCAAGGGCATTTTGTAGATTTTGGCCAGTAACTAAATGACAAGACATCCCAAACACTGCAGTTATATATTTGGAAAACTTTGGGTGTTATGAGTCCAGTAAAATTACATACCAGTATTAAAGAGGGCATGGTAAATGAGTGAGGTTCTCAACACATAAAAGTTGTATCGTTATTTGTGGTTTCCATTGAAAAGGATGTGAACAAGCAGCATTTATCCCAGAGAGCAGATGAAATTGCATTCAGTAGCCACAAAAAAGGAGTTGATAGTTTTCAGTATAGTAAGTACATGTGGCTTTTATAGGGTTCTTTTCTGCATGTGGGCACGTACATATATGTACAGGTGCACGCATGTGCAGAACAAAGGGCAACCTCAGGTGTTATGCTCAGAAACATGGGTTACTTTGTTTTTTAGATTGGGTCTCTTGGTGGCACCAATTAGGATGATTGGTCAGTGAGCCTCAGGCATCCTCCTGTCTCCACCTCCTCCAGAATTACAGATGCAGAGTAACATACCCAGTATTTTATTTTAATTTTTTTTATTGTTTTGAGGCAAGTCCAACAGACTGGGCTTTTTAAAATGCAAGAAAGGAGAGAGAGAGAGAGAGAGAGAGAGAGAGAGAGAGAGAGAGAGAGAGAGAGAGAGAGAGGAAGGGAGAATTGGCATGCCAGGGCCTCCAGCCACTACAATCAAATGCCAGATGCAAGTGCTACCTTGTGTGCATACGTGACCTGCACGCTTGCATCACTTTGTGCATCTGGCTTACGTGGTGCCTGGAGAGCCGAACATGGGTCCTTAGGCTTCACAGACAAGCTCCTTACCCGCTAAGCCATCTTTCCAGCCCATACCCAGTATTTTCATATGGATTCTGGGAATTGAATCCACATTGTCATGCTTGCAAAGCAAGCACATTACTAGCTGCGTTATAAATCTATAAATAGCCCAAGTTTTACAGGTTTTTATAAACCTACCAAGGGAACGGTGAACATATCAAGAATCATGCTTATCAGAATGCCTGAGAAAAGTCTGTAACCAAATGGCTCCCAGACTCTGGCTTGCCCTCCCCCTGACTGAAAATCTAAGGTAGCAGAAAGACAAAAGCAACCAGAGAAGTGGAGGGTCTGGGGCAAGGTAGAAGAGATGAAGACACTTCTCTTAGAACTCTGTAAAAGATATTTGCCTGCACATCGCCAAACCCCTCTGAGGCAGGTGTGGGGACTGGAGCCCAAAGTGAGTCCACTCAGTACCTGAGAACAACGCCTGAGGTAATCCAGGGCCGGGAGGCACAGGTCTGTGGATGTGGTCCCTGGTCCAGGGAGACAGTCACCAATCTCTTTACAGTCCACCTCCCCTAAGGCAGCACAGGGGACAGTGACAAACAAAATTACCCTTATGGCAGACAGCTGCTCACTCACAACATCACTTCATCAGATATGGACATAAAGGGAAAAAGAGGAACAGGAAATTGCACTATCCTGACAACAATCAGTCAACTTTCCCCCTAAAATGAACAATTTCCTCCTTCTACTTCATTTCATTTCTGTTTTTTTTTTTTTTCTTCTTTTCTTCTCTGTTTGGTTGTTTTTCGAGGTAGGGTCTCACTCTATCTAGCCCAGGCTGACCTGTAATTCATGGTGTGGTCTCAGGGTGGCCTCAAACTCATGGCAATCTTTCTACCTCTGCCTCCTGAGTGCTGGGATTAAAGGTATGTGCCACCATGCCTGGCTTCATCTCAGTTTTTTTGGTGGGTGGAAAGAGTCCTTTTATATGGGGACAAAGTGTAATTCACTTCTCTGGGCTCTGTAGTTGGATGGTGTGGCTTCTAGACCTTTGGTGACAGGATAATCCCAGATACAAGCCTTGAACTGGGCTGGAATGAGATGCTCAGTGTCTGTGTGCAATGATGATGAAATGAAGATTCTGGGAAGAGTCTAAACACAGGGTTTGCGACACAGTCTACTTAGTTGAATTCAAGTCAATTTATTCATATACATATGTAGTGATTTAACATAGCTGTAGAAGGGCATCTAGATTTTTCTGTCGATGAAATAATTCAGAATTATACTTTTCATTCTCATGTCACAAATATATTTCTATACTGCTAATAAAAAATCATTCCACAGTGTTATAATTGTTGCTAGTTATCTGCAATTATAGCAATAAGTATCCTTCCATGTGAGTAAACAGACATAATTACTAGGCATTAGTTAAAACTCAGAGATTATGAGCCATGTTTCTTATAAAACAAGAAGGCATAGGAGGAAAAGAAGAAGAAAAAGATGGAGTAGGAGAGGATGAAAGAGGAGCAAGAGAAGAAAAAGAAGTAATAATAAAAGCAAGCTCATATTATGTTTTTCCAGGATTGGCAAACCTTCTGTAAAAAGCCAGGTAATTAATATCCAAGACTTTGTAGGTCATCATATGCCTGGATTGTAACTTTCAACTCTGTTCCTATAGCACAAAGGCAAACATACACAACTGTGCATGGCTGTGTTTCAATAAAATTTTATTTATAAAAACTACCAGCAGCTGAGATTTGGATTGTAAGTGTGCCAGCCTCTGATTTACATCAATATACCTTGCAATTAAAAAAAATAGAGACCAGGGCTGGAGTGATGGCTTAGTGTTTAAGGGGTTTGTTTCCTTGCAGAGCCAAAGGACCGAGGTTCAATTCCCCAGGATCCACTTTAGCCAGATGCACAAGGGGGCGCACATGTCTGGAGTTTATTTTCAGTGGCTGGAGGCCCTGGCATGCCCATTCTCTCTCTCTCTCTCTCTGTGTCAAATAAATAAATACATAAAAATAAAATATTACCTGGGCATGGTGGCACACGCCTTTGATTCCAGCACTTGGGGGACAGGGGTAGGAGGATCACCATGAGTTCGAGGCCACTCTGAGACTACATAGTAAATTCAAGGTCAGCCTGAGCTAGAGTGAAACTCCACCTCAGGAAAAAAAAAAAAAAAAAAAAAAAAAAAAAAAAATATATATATATATATATATATATATATATATATAGAGAGAGAGAGAGAGAGAGAGAGAGAGAGAGAGAGGAGACAATGTCAAATTCATGTTGAAATGAGTAAGCAAAAAGTTTTTTATTTCCTATCATCTTGATCATAGCAGGTATTTCAGATTTTTATGTTAAAGCTATGTGAATGTGTTTCTGGAACTTGGTGCTTCACAGTCAATATGGTTTTATTGGGGGCTCTGCCTCTCTCATAGACCCCAAGTCCAACACCAATAGTTCCACCATATAAATCATGGAAGAAAATAGAATCTGTCTTCTTAAAATATCTTGCACATGCACATTAATAATTTGGAATCTCTCTTTTCAGTTTCCAACTGTTCTCTAAGACGAAAATTCTTATTTTTACCTCTGTGTCAATAGTTCACATTCAATATGGATGTGCCTGGAAAAGGGAAATTTATGACCACTTCCTCGTGCTATGATCTGAATATTTGCGCCCACATGGTATGAAAACGCTGGATGAAAAAATTTCAGAAGTAATTCACAAGTCTTACAGTATGTGCCATTCTCAGTAAAGTGATGAAATCTCATACTATCCTGCTGCATCCCATCTGGGCTGTGAGTCATCTCATCGTCCAGTGCTTCCAGACTGTATACGCTACCCGCCGATTGTCACCTAACAGCCATTTGCATTATCAGATCAACTAGCTGGGCATCAGTATTTTGTCACGATGACTATTAGTCATTGTTAATCTTATATTATGCCTACTTCATAGGTTAAACTGTATCCTTTGGTATGCATACACATGGAGAAACACAGCCTGCTCAGGGCTCTGTACTGTCCACAGTTTTAGGCGTCCCTTGCTGGCCTTAGAATGTATGCCCTATAGGTAAGAGAGGACAGCTGGATGTCATAACAGAATGAGGGTGATGCTCTTCTAACGAACATGATTTACACATCAGATTGACAGCAAGTAAATCTTGAAACTTACTCCAAAAAAATAAGTGTGACATGTGTCAAACAACTTCTTTTTATTTTTTTATTTATTAGAGAGAGAGAGAGAGAGAGAATTTATATTTTCCTTACTTTCCAGGTTCAAATGTAAAAGGACTTGATGGTAAGACTCAAAAGTTCAAGTTTTGTTCTAAACTTTTGGTTTCACTCACTGCCTCTTCCTTCCAATTTCACCCAGATAATTCTATGCCGTATAAGTCTAGCTCCCACACGTCATGTTGGATGGCAAGACTTCATGCTTCTAAATGTTCCTCAATTAAGCATAACAGCAGTGAGGTGGGTCTGGAAGTAC
Organism: Jaculus jaculus; assembly: GCF_020740685.1. NCBI lineage: Eukaryota > Metazoa > Chordata > Mammalia > Rodentia > Dipodidae > Jaculus > Jaculus jaculus. Next base: position 27,175,458 of record NC_059110.1, read on the forward strand.
ACTCATACTTAAAGAAGGGGTATGTCTACCAATCCAAAACATGTTTTGTGATTGCTAAGGTCTAGGGAGGGATTCTTAATTTTTCCTTAGCTGCTAGGGTATCAAACACAGTTTGCTAGCTGTTTGGTAATGAGGACAGCAGTTTTCTCTAAGGGCCACCACTGAACATAATACTGAAGATTCCAAGACTGAAAAGGAAGTTGGTGTAAAACAACATGTAGATTGGAACTGCATTGTATCACAAGATAGTCCATAGACTATGAAAATATATCAACTCCAAACAAACCCAGCCTGCTTTCACAGTGCGCTTTCTGTCCTTGACTATACAACTCAAACCCATGTGCTCATATCCAGAGATGTTTGCTTGGAACCAGCACTCAGGACGCCCTGTCTCCAGGGGCATCCGTATGAAGCCACCTTGGGAAGGGTCTCTCCTGGTTAAGAGGCATGAAAGGAAGAGCCCACTTACCCAGTCCTTTGACAAACTTCATAAGGCACATGATATAGCTGGTGGCCGCATTAGCAAAGACCTGGATGTTTTCAGTATTGAGAAAAGCTTCGAACACATCAAACACCGGAGCCTGGCTCTTTCCTGAGGAAGGAAGATCACAGCATCTTAAGAAAGGGAGGTTTGATTATTCCCTTCAAGTTTCTTAGGTTTCTAGTACCTTCCAAGGCTCCTTGGAAAGAGGTCGACTGGGCAAATTCCTGGGAATTTGAATGGACAACTGGGGTGGGGTGGCTGTCCTGCTGTGCCTCACCTCCACAGGGGCTGCAGGAAGGCTCCAGAGAAAGTGAGGTGGAAAAATGCAGGATTGGAGCCATGTGTGAGTCCATAGCCTTTGGAACAGTACCGCAGAGGAAATTGCAGAATGTCTCCAGACAAGGGGAGGACTATTCAGAGATGCTTCTGATGAGATCTGCTCCTTTATTCATTTCTGGGCAGAAAAGTCACAAAGAAAGCCCGAGACTGCTGGCCTCAGAAACACTTGCTTGTAAGGTTGGTGTGGTGATTTGATTCAGGTGTCCCCCAGAAACTTATGTCTGAGTGCTAGCTCTCAAACTGGTGGCAATTTTGAATTGGATCCTCCTGGAGGCAGTGTATTTTGGGGGTGGGCTTATGGGTGTTATAGCCAGCTTCCTCATGCCAATGTTTGGCACACTCTCCTGTTGCTATTGTCCACCTTATGTTGGCCAGGAGGTGATGCCCACCCTCTGCTTATGCCATTGTTTTTCCCAGCCATCATGGAGCTTCCCCTCGAGTCTGTAAGTCAAAATAAAACCCTTTCCTCCCATAAGCTGCTCTTGGGTGGGTGTTTTCTGTCAACAATGTGAAGCTGACTGCAACAGTTGGCAATTAGGTAACCCTTGGTTGTCATCAGGGAACTGAGTTGTGTGACTATCACACCGTTCGCAAGGTGGTTCACTGTGCCTCGACTGTGTAACATGTCTTATGGTGGCCACCTGATTCCCTTCATCTGGAATTCTGGTGTGTGCCAGGCAGTGGTGGTCTATGTAACCTCTTCCCAGTTGGGTCTCCAACTGGCTTCCCCGAGGAAATGTTGCTGCATTTCATTGCTGAGGGAAGATTACTTTGTGTGACACTTCATGGGGCTATAAGAAAGCCTGTGCATGGCTTCCTCCAGAGTCCATGTCTTGTCTTCCTCATGATTTGCCTGTGTCCTTAATACACTGGCACAGTGAAGCCATGTAACCAACCCAGCCTGACTATCATGCTGAATCCAGGAACCCTTCTGCTGGGCTTCTGAGTGGAGTGGTGGCCTTGCAGACACCTGACACAGTACCCTGAGCCCTGCCTGGACACGCTGATACATCTCCAGCTGGATCCAACCTCTCTAATGCTGACTCCCCTGTATTACACAGAGGTGGTTTTGGATGAAATTCCTGCTCAGGCTCATGTGTTTTGAACAGTTGATCCCTCAGCTGATGACAATTTTGGAATGTGGCAGAGGCTTGCTGAAGATGCATTGCTGGGGGTGAGCTTTGAGGTCCTATTAGCCCAGCCTCACTGAGTAGTGTTATAGCTCACTCTGAGACTAGTTTCTTCCAGCTGATGGGACAAGATATGACACCCTGCTGTTTTGCCTGTGCCATGTTTCCCTTGCCATGGTGAAAATTCCTTTCAAAAATATGGGCTGGAGAGATGGCTTAGTGGTTAAGGCATTTGCCTGTGAAGCCATAGGACCCAGGTTCAATTCCCCAGGACCCACAAGGGGCATATGCATCTGGAGTTCGTTTGCAGTGGCTAGAGGCCCTGGTGTGCCCATTCTCTCTGTCTGTCTCTCTCTGCTTGCAAATAAATAAACAAAATTAAAAAAATATTAAGTTGAAATAAACCATTATCTTCCATAAGCAGTTTCTGGTCAGGTGCTTTATCCCAGCAACGAGAAGGTAACTGCAACATACACTATTACCCTTCTTAAAATTTTTCAAAAATTTTAGAAAGAGAGAGAGAGAGAGAGAGAATTGGCACGCCAGGGCCTCAGCCACTATGATCAAACGCCAGATGCTTGCGCCACCTAGTGGGCATATGAGACCTTGCACTTGCCTTACCTTTGTGCATCTGGCTTACAAGGGATTTAGAGTGTCAAAGGTGGGTCCTTAGGCTTAGCAGCAAGCACTTTAACTGCTAAGCCATCTCTCCAGCCCTTCTCTCTCTCTCTTTTTTTTCCCTACCACCTGGGCATAAGTTGGGTATCCCTTATTCTAAATTGTGGGAACCACATATGTTTCAGATTTTTAAGTTTATTAGAGGTTTGGGACATTTTCGTAGGCTTTACTAATTCACCATCTCTAATGAATATCTGTATGCTATGAAACACTCCTGTTACATTTTCTCTTTGGCTTTAGGAAGGAAGGACCTCTACACAGCAATATGGCACGAGCCAGTAGAAGCCTCTGTTGGCAAGAGCAGGGCCTGGCAAGCTCAGGGCTCTGTGCCAGCTGACAGGCATCAGACCCCAGGTCCAAGAGACACATTATTTCCTGCTGGCAAAACATGGGTGGCTAACTGGCTTCCCTCTCATTCAATTTTCTTTTGATAACACGAGACTTGGCATAGAGAACGAGGCCTATAGAGCAAGAATCACCTGCCCATTCTTACCCATGGAGTAGTCCCCAACCAGGTACTCCTTCACCTCCGATTTGTTCCCGCTGTGAACAGTTTCCAGGGCACTGAACAGGGGTCTCCATCCTGACTGGATCTGCGTGGAGCACACCTCAACCAGCTCGCCAATGGAGGTGACTACCTGCAAAGGCAAAGGAAGTGGTGCTTAACAGAAGCAGCCTTTCCAGCAAGGGTGGTCCATGTCTCTGCCCTCTTATTTCTCAGTTAACTTTAGTGAAAGAGAAAAAGCAGGATCTAGGGACTGGGGAAATGGCTTAGTGGGTAAAGGGCTTGCTGTGCAAGCACAAGGACCTGAGTTCTGATCCCCAGATCCCATGTAAAGTGTCAGGCATAGTAGTGCATGCATTTAACCCCAGTACTGGATAGGCCGAGACAGGCCGATCCCTAAATTTCACTGGCTAGCTAGTCTAGCTGAATGGGTGAGCCCTAAGTTCAGCTAGAGATCTTGTCTCAAAAAATACGCTGGACAGTAACTGAGGTCAGCCGATATCAACATCTGACCTCCACATGCATGTATACATGATGTGCACAAGCACCCTCCAAACACATGCAGCCCACATGCATACAAACACACACCTGCACACACTCACACCCGAAAAATGAATAGCATCCAGAAAAACTCGCTTATTTCACTAGCAGCTAATGTTGCTCAGCAAATTTTCAATGTTTGTTAGAATGTAGTAGTTTGCTTCTTCTTAAAGCTGTGTGTGTGTTTTCTCATTTTGTGTGTGGTGTGTGGTGTATGCATGTGTATGTGGCCTGGGTACACCCCATGTGTCTGCGTGCAGTGGGGTGTGCTGGCATGTACTGTGTAGAACGGGACTTTGGGTGTCCAGTGCCATTGTTCCTCTGCCCATGCATGTTTGAGCAGGAGTCTCTTACTAATCTGAGAGCTTGCTGGTTTCTTCTCTTTTTCATATGCTCCAGTGATTCCTAACTTTCTGATCCCCACAAGACTGGGGATCTAGCTGCTTACTGTGAATTCTGGAGATTCAAGTCAGGTGGCCTCAGGTCACCTCAGGCTTGAACAGGAAGTGCACTTACCACTGACACGTCGCCCAAGCCCTCATTGTCTTTTTATTGAGAGATGGAAGTGTGCTTTATGTATTATAGATTTGTGTCCTTCCCAAAATATATGATTTGCCAGCATTTTTTAAGACCCAGAGCTTGTCTTTTTATTTTTATTATTTAGTTCTATGTTACAGTAAATAGTCAATTTGAAAAATTATTCTTAGCTTGGCGTTGACGGCACACGAAGGCCCTTAATCCCAGCACTTGGGAGGCAGAGGTAAGAGGTAGGAGGATCACTGTGAGTTCAAGGCCACCCTGAGACCACATAGTGAATTCTAGGTCAGCCTGGGCTAAACTAGGACTCTACCTTGAAAAAAAAAATTATTTGGGAGAGAGAGGCAGAGAAAGAGAGAGAATGAATATTCCAGGGCCTCTAGCCACTGTAAATGAACTCCAGACACATTCACCACCATGTACATCTGGCTAATGTAGTGATGGGGGATTGAACCTGTGTCCTTAGAATTCATAGCCAGATGCCTTAACCACTAAGTCATTTCTCCACCCCTAAAAATGATTTGTAAAGTTTTAGGATTATTATTTGCATGTGTATGTGTGTGCACACTGGGGATCGTCCTCAGTTACTCTCCACTTTATTTCTTTGAGACAGGGTCACTGAACCTAGAGCTCACTGATTAGGTTAGATCATGTCCAACATAATTTTTTTTTTCTTCTGTAGTAATGGGCTTTCTTTCTCTTGCTGCTTTCAAGGTTTTGTCATTGCTTTTTAGCAGTTGCAGGATAGTGGTCTGTTGTGGGTATCTTTGTGTTGATCTGAGATGCAGTTCCGTTTTGTCTCTAAATAATTTACCCTCTCCATCGGGACTGTCATTACACGTGTACTGGAATGCCTGTTGTCCCACAGCCCTCCCAGGCTTTATTGTTTCTCATATTTCTTTCTTTCTGAATCAATGGTTCTTTAAAAAATATTTTTACTTATTTATCTGAGAGAGGGAGAGAGAGAGAGAAGCAGAGAGAGTGAGACAGAGAGAGAATGGGCATGCCAGGGCCTCCAGCCACTGCAAACAAACTCCAGACACGTGTGCCAGCATGTGCGTATGGCTTACATGGGTCCTAGGGAATTGAACCTAGCTCCTTAGGCTTTGTAGGCAAGTGTCTTAACAGCTAAGCCATCTCCCCAGACTCGAATCAGTGATTTTTATCTTAATGTTTTTAAAACATTTGTTTTATTATTTAATTGAGAGAGAGGAGAGAAAGAGAGAGAGAGAGAGGGAGAGGGAGAGGGAGAGGGAGAGGGAGAGAGAGAGAGTGTGTGTGTGTGTGTGTGTGTATGCACACACTCATGCATATGCATGCCAGGGCCTTTTGCCTCTGAAAATGAACTCGAGACACATGCATTGCTTTGTGCATCTGGCTTTATGTGGGTAATGGGGAATCAAACCTGGGCCATCAGGCTTTGTAAGCAAGTACCTTTAACTGCTGAGCCATCTCTCCAGCTCTTATTGCAATATTTTTTAAAAAATTAAATTAAATTAAATCTTATTTGAGAGAAAGGGGGGGGGGGAGAAAGAGAGAGGGAGGGAGGGAGGGAGGGAGGGAGAGAGAGAGAGAGAGAGAGAGAGAGAGAGAGAGAGAGAGAGGGAGATAAAGGGAGTACCAGGGCCTTTAGCCACTGTAAATTTACTCCAGATGCATTCACCACCTTGTGCATCTGGCTTACATGGGTCCTGGAGAATAGAGCCTGGGTCCTTTGGCTTTGCAGGCAAATGCCTTAACTGCTAAGCCATTCCTCCAGCCCTCTTAATGTGATATTTTTGAATTCACTGATTTTTTTGTTTCCACGTGAAAAATCTTTCTGGCAGCTCATCTGACTCACTATTATCGGACAGCATGGTTGTCGGGCACCAATACACCTCACTCCTGTCTTTGTTTTCTTCTTAACTTACATTTCGGGTTGTTGCTCTGCATAGCAGACACCGATACTTTTGTTCTTCCTAGATCTGATGTATCTACTATTCTGCAAGTGCTAATTGCTGCTTTATTGCTAAGAATGGGCATGTCAGCACCTCCAGCTGCTGCAAACAAATTCCAGATGTATGCGCCACTTTGTGCATCTGGCTTTACATTGGTACTGGGGAATCAAACCCAGGTCTGCAGGCTCTGAAACAAGCATTTTAGCCACTGAACAATCTCTCCAGCCCAGTGAATTCACATGATTTGGAACTTTATTTGTGGGAACCTATTGCAGCTTAGATTCAAATGAGCCCCTCCACAGGAATTCTGTTGCATCTATGTGGGACCCACTTCCAGCTTCTCAAACTCCCTTGCAGACCCCACAGAAGGGCAGTCTGCAATGTTCAATCTTGGAGAACTGTTTATTTATGTATTAAAAAATCTCCAATGTCTGAAACAGAAAGACAGTATCCTCAGGGAGGGTGACATTTGAGTTCATTCCTAATTCAACCCTGTCTTGAGTAAACCTCAGCTTTGTAAGGTTTGCAGTGACTTGCCCCTGCAGATATGATATGTAGACCTCTGCCTTCAGCTGATGGCACATCCCATCAAGGCAAAGCCAGCCATGGGATTGTGCTTCCCTCGCTGGCATTTCAGTGCTTTTGACTTCCTTGCCAGCATGCCACTTCATTTAAAAACAAACACTTTTTTAATATTGTGTATATATATGTATATATATATATATATTTTTTTTTTGTTTGTTTGTTTGTTTTTGTTTTTTCGAGGTAGGGTCTCACTCTGGCCCAGGCTGACGTGGAATTCACTATGGAGTCTCAGGGTGGCCTCGAACTCATGGCGATCCTCCTACCTCTGCCTCCCGAGTGCTAGGATTAAAGGCATGCACCACCACACCCAGCTAATATTGTACTTTTATTTATTTATTTGAAAGACAGAGAGAGGGAAGGGAGGGGAGAGAAAGAGGGAATGAATGGGAGCTCCAGGGCTTCTAGCTGCTACAAATGAACTTCAGACACAGGCAGTACCTTGTGCATATGGCTAACATGGGTTCTGGGGAACTGAACCTGGGTCCTTTGCCTGTGCAGGCAAGCACCTTAAGCACTAAACCATCTCTCCAGCATGGAAATTTTTTAAAAAATGAGCTGAAGATATTTTATACTGGTTAAGACATTTTCCTGCAAAACCAAAGGACCCCGGTTCAATTCCCCAGTACCCATGTCAGTCATATGTAAAAGGGAGCCCATACGTATGGAGTTCATTTGCAGTGGTTAGATGCCCTGAAATGCCCCCCCTCTCTCTAACAGCATCTCTCTCAAATACATAAGATATTATAAAATTTTTTAAAAACACCTTTTTTCAATATCTGAGTGGATTTCAGAGTTGGCCTCTTGGGTTCTGCCCACTATTGTGTTAGATGTGAGGTCTCCATTGGTTTCTTCTCCCTTTCTCTCCCTGTTGGAGGATGGTCATGGTCTATTGTGTGGTTTAGATGTAAGAAGATGGTCATCATCTATAGTGTGTTTTAAGTGTAAGAGGATGGTCATGGTCTATTGTGTGTGTGGCTTAGGTGATCCTTAGCCAAAGTGCTCAACTCCTCCGTCACCAATTTGGGAAGAGACGTAGACAAAGGAAAGAGAGCAGTGTCCACCATTACCTTTTTGCTGGTGGCAAAGTTGGCCATGGTGTCACACTGACCTGGTCTTGGACGTCTTCATCGCACAGCTCTAGCTGCATGATTCGCTCAAAAGGCCGGAAGAGGGCTTCGTTAAAGTGAAAGTGGGGTGGCTCCTTCCAGTCAGTGAGGACCTCGGTCAGGATGTCATGGATGAAGGACACGGCCTTCTGAGACACGTGCCGCTCCTTGTGGCAGGCAGCCTGTACAGAGAGAGACCCACACCAGCAGGATGTCAGACAGGGAGAAGGGGGACTCTAAAGGCTTCCTCAGGCCACCTCATCACGTGGAGGTGGAAAAAGCAATTCTTTATTTGATTTTATTATTTTTCTTAGGGCTTCCAGCCACTGCATACAAACTCCAGGCACATACACCACCCTGTGCATCTGGCTTACATGGGTACCAGGGAATTGAACCTGGGTCCTTAGGCTTCACAGGCAAACACCTCAACCACTAGGCAATCTTTCCAGCCCAAGCAATTCTTGTAACATCAAAAATCCTAAGGAATTTTTAGTGTACAGATGAGATGTGTGCTAGACTGAGTGATAACAACTGACCTACTCACCAGAAATGACTCCAATTTCACCTTAATGTTTTTGTGAAAATACGAGTTTCTGTTATTTTCTCTTTCTGCAGCATGATAATTTTCTTAATGGTTGTGGCCCATGATTGATTACTAGATAGGCATCAGAACCTAGCCTGGAAACTGCCCAGCACTCATCCTTAGCCACTACCCAAGCCCAAGAACACTGAGTGAGTCCTCTGTCCCCGAGGCAAGCAGCTCAGCACTTATCAGGACAGCCCAGGATCAATGGCCTCTTCCCACACTGACCCTGAGCTTGAATAGGAGACTCGCCCTGGCTGGTGGCACAGTAGGAAGCATTGCATAAAGAAATCCATGGGGGGAAACACATCCCCGATACTGAAAACTTAAAACAGGGGTAGTCATGAGCCCTAGGGGTGTAACATCTGCTGATGTCTGGATAAGTGTATATACTGTGCTTATCAAACTGCCCAGTAAGCACTTCTCTTAATATCTATTCCCTTATATTAACGCTACTCTCACTTTGGGTAGAGAATCTTCTCTTTTCAGACAGCAGTGACCTTGGGATGACTCAGAAGGTATCATAGTGCTGGAAAGAAGTGACTGGAGTACTGAGTAACATCTTGATCACACCTTCCAAGGCTCAGGATCTAATGCGGAAGAGGTTGCGGAAAGAATGTAAGAGCCAAAGGAAGGGTAGGACTCCTTACAACATGCTCCTCCAGACATAAAATGGCCTGGATATCCATGACCTCATAGTGCCTGACACAAGACCATCATAAGAGGAAGAAAAGATCATGACATCAAAATAAAAGAGAGACTGTTGAGATGGGGAGGGGATATGATGGAGAATGGAATTTCAAAGGGGAAAGTGGGGGGGGGGAGAGTATTACCATGGGATATTTTTTATAATCATGGAAAACATTAATAAAAATTGAGAAAAAAAATAAATTCAGGTTCCCACAATGCATGACCACAGCCCCATGGGGAATACCAGCAACCCCACTGAGGACGGTGCCCTGTGGCATGGGGGGCAGGGAGGAGGGAAAAGATGGTACTACCGCATGATGTATCCATACAAAGTATGTTCTTAATTTAAAAAAAAATTAAAAAATGAAAAAAATAAAAAATTCAAGTTGTAATATGGAGTTTGCCCTCTTGCTATCTTGGAGGACCCTAAGAAAGCCACATGAATGAGCAGGGAGGGGTCTGCCGCTTATGGCCAACATGTATGTGAGACCTTGGAGGGAGAGAATTATTTGCTCATTTTCACCATTAAAGCCACCAAGGACCAGTTGGTGATAGTCTTTTCATTACCTGACCTCCGGTGCCTAAGAAAGGCCAGCTATTATCAGTCAAGGCCAGACCAGAATTATCACAGAATCTTCCACACATTTCTGACCCTCAGGACCACGAGTGGAATAGGTGGTTGCTGTTTGAAACACCCCATAGGCTTTTGGGTGGCTTATTATAGTGTCATATGTTACAGATAATCTTGACCTATGAGTAAATTGATATTTTCTCTCTTCCTTACTAGAGTGTCACCCAATTTCTAATATATCTTTACCAGGTTAAGTGCAAAAGGGCTTCTAAGAACAGTTACCACTGTCAAACAGAGCAACAGTTTTCTCTGTCCATTTAGAAATGGCTGGTCAGGGCTGGAGAGATGGCTTAGTGGTTAAGCGCTTGCCTGTGAAGCCTAAGACCCCGGTTCGAGGCTCGATTCCCCAGGACCCATGTTAGCCAGATGCACAAGGGGGCGCATGCATCTGGAGTTCATTTGCAGTGGCTGGAAGCCCTGGTGAGCCCATTCTCTCTCTCTTTCTCTCTCTCTTTGTCTCTTTCTCTTTCTGTCACTCTCAAATAAATAAATAAAAATAAACAAACAAACAAAAAAAAAGAAATGGCCTGTCATCATGCACTGGAATGCATAGATGTCAACCTACCACAAAACTGATTCTGCAAAGTGCTTTTCTTTGGACACTGGAATACTGTGTTAGTATTTATTATATTGGGAAAACCAGTGCACAGGATTCCCTTTCCGAAATGACACTGTCCCGAGTCACTGAGTTATTAGAAGAGACACAGTGGTAAGAACCAGAGACACAGTGTCCCAAAGGGAAGAAGGTATTAAGAAGATATTTGGGAATCTCTAATTTATCTTTTAGCTCCAGACTCCGGTGGAAGGCAGGACCTAAAGAACAAAGAACAGGAAACATCTACTTGGGAAGAAGGAGGGTCATCCTGAGGCCAGGAGGACATTGGCCTTTGGAGTGTCTTATGCTCAGAGAACGCTGCGCTTTGTCCTCCCAGGCTGTCTCTGAAACAGGGCTTCCTGGAGCCTGTAGCTACCTCTCCCCGCTTCCAGCCTCACCTCCACCAGGTGCGGGGCGACGAGGCTCCAGCAGCGCATCACGTGGAGCAGGGGCCGGGCTTTGCTCCGCACAATCCTTAGCATGGCATCCCCCAGGCGGAACAGGTGCAGGGCACTTTTGCGATCCTGCGTGGACTTAACTTCTCCTACAGGAAGGTAAGATCATACAAGCCAAAAAAAAAAACAAAAACCCAATAACAACAACAACAAAAAACAACAACCCCAAACTCAGAAATAGTCCGACCTATTCCAGCACAAAGAGAAGTTGAAAAATCAAGGACTGCTCTTGGACTTAGCAGGCTCATCAGGGGAGCTATCCATTTACAACCAGCTTTGTGGGTCACTTAGCAGGGCCAGCACCTCTCAGATTCACCACTGTGTCCCCAGTTTATAGAATTTGATGGGTGTGAGCCACCGTAAAGAAGGAATGAAGCGGTGGTTCCATAGAAAGGGTGAGGGGGCTCTCTTAGTGGTGTTAGGATGGGCCACAGAGTTCCCTTTAAACCTCAGTTATCTCACGTGTAAAATTAGGAGTGAGCATTTCTACTTGTTAAAGTTGCCTTATGGATTAAATGAACGTGATACACACACAACAGTGCTTAGATGAGTCTTGGCACATCCTGATGAGCACTTTTAGCTATAATGCTGACTGTCATCCTCTGCCATCATCCTCCGCTCTGCTAACCCTTAATGGTACCCTATGAGCCCTTGTCAAGGAGGCCGGGCACCACTGAGCACCTTCCCTGTCTCGCCCACGTCAATCTCTTGCTATTTCTTTGCCACCGCCGCGTGCGTCTTCCCCATTTCCTTCTTGCTCTTGTGCTTTTGCCTCTCTCAGAGGTCCCACACACTGCTGACTTTTTACCTGGCTCTTGCAAACACTTCTTCCAAAATGCTCCTTTGTAGTTAATCATGCCATCTCAAATAAACTTCCTGATAACAGTAGTCATAATTACCATGGCATTTGCTGGATGCTTACTTTGCATCAGAAAGCATGTCGGTTCTCTCTACGTATCATAACTTTAATCTTAAAAGCAATCTGAAGAGGTAGATATAGCTGTTGCCACATGCATTGGTGCCCAAAAGGTGAAATGACTTGCCATAGGTGACGCAGTAGCTAAGTGACAACGGCAGCATTTTTAACTCATACCTCATGGCTTCCAAAGCCAGGATACCTTCCTCCCCAGTTTGCTAATTCTTCTCAACTCTGGCCTTTAAAATAAATAAATTTATTTATTTATTTATTTATTTATTATCATTTCAGAGAGAGGGGGTAGTGGGCATGCCAGAGCCTCCAGCCAGTGCCAAAGAAAAGAAAAGAAAAACAAAAACCTCCAGATGCATGTGCTAGTAAGTGCATCTGGCTGACATGATGCAGGTGTACCCCAAAAACTTATGTTTTGAATGCTAGGTCCCCTACTGGTAGCAATTTGGGAATTGAATGTTCCTGGAGGCCATATATTTTTTGGGGCATGGTTATCGATGTTATAGCCAGCTTCCCCTTGCCAATGTTTGGCATACTCTCCTGTTGCTGTTGTCCACCTGATGTTTGCCAGGAGGTGATATCTACCCTCTGCTCATGCCATCATTTCTTCCTCCCATTATGGAGCTCCCCCTCAAGTCTAAGCCAAAAGAAAACCCTTTCCTCCTATAAGCTGCTCACGGTTGGGTGCTTTCTGCCAGAAATATGAATCTGACTGCCACATGTGGGTACTGGGGAGTCAAACCCGGGTCCTTAGGCTTTGCAGGCGAGTGCCTTAAGTGAAAGTCACCTCTCCAGTGCCAACCCTGATCTTTGACTTTCTGTAATCTCACAGCCTCCTGTTTTCTCCAGTGAGAAAGACTTTGAGGGTTACCTCTGGGCTCAGAGGTAGGTGTACCCGACATTTGATGGGTCTGGGAAGGTTGGTGTTTTATAGCCCAGGTTCTCATCTTTGTTAAATTCTGGGAGTCGGGGAGAAGGACTGTGGTTCTTAAGCTGGAATCTGCAATGAACATCAGAAGGCCAAACGGGAAGTCCTTGGATCTTCAGGTTTCAAAGATGTAAGGGACCTCACGTGGTGAACAGTCCCACCTGCCAACCTCTCGGGTGCATCCCAGACATGGTCACGAGCAGCCTACACCCACTGGGAACTATCGGGCAACTTGCTGCATTCCCTCTCCCATAGGTAGGCCTTCAAAGAGCCTTTCTCTTCCTCTGCCCATAACGACCATTGTGATTCTGACTCAGTCCACTAAGGCCAGCATTCTAGAAATCCTTCCCTCTTTTTCTCTCCCTCCTCCTTGAAATCAGCGTTTACTTCTGCATACTGACTGGGCTGAGGCAAGCGATGGGTTTGTGATATGGAGAAGGACTCCCATGCCCAGAGATGCTGCCTGAACCCCACAGAGTAGCCACTCCTGCATCGCAAGCACAAACTTCAGCACTCTGAGCCCCAAAGTTGAAAGATCAGCAGGCACTTCAGAGACCTGTACTGCTCCCTGTGATCTTTCTGGCAGTTTCTTCGGGGAAAGAATTACCTGGCATGGCCAGAGAGTAGTCGACCGTGTCCGTAACCGAATGGAAGAGCTGGGCCTGAGACGCCGTCTTCAGCTGGTGTAGGAATCCTCCCAAAGCCACTAGGTTCAACTTATCTGCGGCGTCTTCAAAGAGTCTGGGTGCAAACAGAGGAGATCTGTTATGTTGGAAACAGCTCAGCAAGGGCTTTGTGGCAGAGTGATTATGGTAATTTTGTTGATGTGATTAATGAAAATTAATGCCGTGTAAATATTGCAGACAAACGCACGGTATTATTGTATCTATTCTCACCGTGCACAAGTCTGCACTAACCGCAAGGCTTTGATGCAAGGAACACCACGAGGCATATTGAAGAAAAATCTTCACACCCGCCTCCTCCGGGTCTAGCTCAGTGAATGCAGGCACTCCCGACGTGTTTGGCGACAATTGGAAAGGCACCAAAGCTCCCTGAAACTCAGTCACTGGGGATGGCCTTGGTGCTAAGGAAAATTCAACAGCACTTGAGAACGGATCCCATCAGCGCCCCCCCCCCCCACAAAGGGCGGGAGTTGCTTTTGTACACTCAGGACCCTGAGTATTATGGGAGCTCAAGTATCGATTAGAAGAAAGAAGTTTCTACAGTATAAGGACTGGTGGCTCTTGCAGGTTCTTTGTGCTGTCCATTCTATTCAGTTCCACAGAGACTCTTCCAGCAGAAGGACTTAGGAAGGAAAAGGGGACGAGACGAGGATCCCAAGGCCACGGGAACGAATCATGTAAAGATCAAGTCATGAAGCCTGGGGAGGTGGCTCCACGGGGACAGACCCAAGTTCAATCCCAGCGCCCATGTAAGGAGCCAGGCATGGTTGTGCAAGTCTATACGCCCATTTCTGAGGGGAGATGGAGACAGGAGGGTTGCTGGGATTCACTGGTTAGCCAGTGTAACCAAAAGCAACAACAACAACAACAACAAATGGTGTGAGCTCCAGGTTCAGTGAGAGGTCACGTCTCAAGGAAATAAGGTGAAAGGCTACAGGAAGCGCCTGCTTCATGTGTGTACAGGACACGTGCATCTGCACACATGTGCATAAACTACACACACACACACACACACACACACACACACACACACACGCACGATCAAATATCAGTTTCATGTGGCCACAATGAGGTAGCAAGCCAGCCTCTTGTCTGATCATCTGAGGCCCACACTAAGCCTGTTGGTGACATCAGAAGGTGGGCTGTCGGGCTGGAGAGATGGCTTAGTGGTTGAGCGCTTGCCTGTGAAGCCTAAGGGCCCTGGTTCGAGGCTCAATTCCCCAGGACCCACATTAGCCAGATGCACAAGGGGGCGCACGCGTCTGGAGTTCGTTTGCAGTGGCTGGAGGCCCTGGCGCGTTCATTCTCTCTGCCTCTCTCTCTCTCTGTCGCTCTCAAATAAATAAGAATAAACAAAAAATTTAAAAAAAAAGAAGGTGGGCTGTGGTGTGGTGTGTCATGTTATACTTAAGTGCTAATAGATATTGAATCCTGAATTCTTTTGAAAAAATAAGATAATATACACCAGGTTTTTCAGCAGGAATTACTAGTTATGGGTTTATATTTTTCTTGTTGTTTTATATCTCCAAGTTTGTTATTATTTGGTTTCCGAGCCAAATTATTTCTTTGCCTGTTAACCTAGGATAGTCTACCTAACACCTTCACATTCAAAAACACTTTCACAGCCAACTTGCTGGAACCACAAGAAGAGGGGTGCACGGACAGACAAGTACACGTGCATAGAGTATGAGCTAGTGGAGAAACTGAGTCTCATTGCAACTTTTTCTCAAGATATGACTCGGCCAGCATGAAAGCCTAGAGAGGAAGTCAGGGCTGTCTGAGCCCAGCCCAGTAAATGCCCTGACCACTGCCCAGCTCCTTCCTATTTCTCCTCTGTATCAATGTCACAGCGCCAGTGCTGGGACATCTGGAGCATGGTGACTACATGAGGAAGAGTTACGTGTGATGGAACCACATGTTCCTAGTGACCAAAGGTGCTTTGAGCACCAAGAAGCGTCACCAGGAGGTTGAGATGAAGGATGGCTTTCTTTTGATACCTTAATTTAGTTGTTGGAATCAATAAATAATGCTCTTCTGGTGTGAGATTTTGTAGGTAGAGGGAATAATAAAAATAATAAAGTTTTACAATTTTCCAAGTTTAGTTCTAGGTGCTATAAAATTCATTACTCCCCAGCACTGGGATCACAGGCACATACACCATATCTTATACCTAAGAATAGGTGATTTGGGGTCCTAAGGAGGCAAGCTGTTTACAGATCGAGCTATCTCACTCCTTGAAAGTAACTTTACAAATGACCTATTTTACCAGCTAGCTAACCAGGGCTCAGGAGGGTGACATTTCCAGAGGTGATGGTAAGAACAGAGACTTGACTTAATCATCAGAAAATGGTTTGCTCACTGCCTGATAGAAAGTTGGAAAAAAGCTATGCTGTATGCAGTTTTATGGGAGAGAGAGAAATCACCAGAGGAGATAAACAACAGTGGACACTACAAGCCTTAACTTTGGCCAGCCAGGCCCAAAGAGCCAACAGGTACAATAGTGGTATGTCTGTTATGGGGGAAACCAACAGCTCTCTAATTGGACTGGAGGCACATACATGCTTGATACTGCAAACCTATGACAGGAAAGTCATGAGCCCTAGGGGTGTAATGTCTTTTGGCATCTGGCTAAATGTATATATATAAATACTTTGCTCACCAAACTGCCTGGTAATCACTTCTCTTAATGCTCATACCCATGTATTAATACTACTCTCACTTTTGGTTAGAGAAGATTTTTTTTTCAGATGGTGGTGACCTTGGGATGACTCAAAAGGCACCATAGTGCTGAGAAGAAATGACAGAGGAATGCTTAGCACTGAAATATCACTATCACACCTTCCAAGGCTCTCAGGGTCCATTGCAGAAGAGGAGGAGGAAAGAATATAAAAGCCAAAAGCAGGGTAGGACTGCTTACAATGTGCTCTTCCAGACACAAAATGGACTGGATATCTGTGACCTCACAGTGCCTGATACTACCTATACAAGACCATCATAATAGGAGGAAAAGATGATGACATCAAAATAAAAGGGAAACTGATTGAGAGGGGGAGGGGATAGGATGGAGAATGGAGTTGCAAAGGGAAAGTGGGGGGGGGGCAGGGAATTACCATGGTTTATTATCTATAATTATGGAAGCTGTCAATAAATAAAATCGTTTGTTCAAAGGACAGGACACAGTAGTAGGGAAAGCAATTCTGTGTGTGTGTGTGTGTGTGTGTGTGTGTGTGTGTGTGTGTGTGTGTTTTCAAGGTAGGGGTCTTGCTGTAGCCCAGGCTAACCTGGAATTCACTGTGTAGTCTTATGGTGGTCACAAACTCACAGCAATCCTACCTCTTCCTCCCTTGTGCTGGGATTAAAAATGTGAGCCACCATGTCCATCTCGAGAACTACATTTTTAAAAGACGGGAAGCAGTTTCAATGCCACACGATGTTCCCAGGCTGATTCTGAGATGAGGCAGATAAATGCAGGTCTATTTGGCAGGCAGTAGATGCCCCCTGCTGAGCACCCTGGGGTGGGGGCTGAGACACCCACCTGTCAGCCTGGGTGGACAGGCTGAGCACCACCTTGGTGGCACTGCTTCCAGTTAGACTGCCACCCCGAAAGTCCGAGGCGCGGCCGCGGCTGCATTCCTGGATGAGCTCTTGGACAGAACGAGGCTGGGCCACAGGGGCTGTGCTCAGGGACTGTCCCTGCTCCAGGTTCTGCTCCTGGGGTGAACCTTCACACTCGAGGTCCCCAAGGAGTCCAGAGCCCCCGGGTGTCTTCTGGGGCTGACGGAGGCTCAGAGGGGGTTGGGAGGTGCTGTCACTGAAGTGGGTGTGCTCCAACGTGCCTACGTACTCACACACCCTAGAAAGAGTCGCAGACAAGCAGCAGGTGAACCCTACAGCCCAGTCAGATCCATCCAGCCCATAGGGAGAAACAAAGGAAATTCAGCCAGCTCTGCAGTCTGCCCTAATGTTCCCCTCATAATATGCAGCCCTTCCCGCATTTCCTCACTACATATTTATCTCTACTCGTAACTTTTCAGTTGGACCATGCAGCCTTGACATGAGTGAGGGATTCCTGAAAGTCTTTCAGCAGTCACCTATTCTGGGACAAAGATGGACAATGGAGCCCTGTCCACCTGTCCACCCACTTCTACACAGCACAGCTCACCTGCGTATCTGGACTCTGCTATGTGTGGTACTTTCCCTCTTTCTTTCTGTACCATGTTCTGATTTATGACTTGGGAATCCACTTCCTTACTATGGGATTCCAGAAACACAACAGACATCTTGACACAATAGGGTTCTACCAAGCCACATCCTGCCTCGTCCTGATAGCGCCACATGACCTCATGTCCAGGTGGCTCAGGGTTAGGGAGAGATGTCCCCCAGTATGGAACACCCACAACATATACAACTGCCGATTTTAAAGCGTCTGTTCCCAATTATATTTGGGGCTAAGCTAGGATGTTTCCTAAGAGGTCCCTCATCTCAAAATAATCCAGTTTTTTTTTTTTTTTTCCTTTTTTGGCAAAAGGCATCCTAGATAATCCACTCTGGTGGTCTGTGGACTGGGAGATTTCTTGTCTCTCACACTGTTGGGTGCCATTTGTCCCCTATCTGCTTTGGAAGATGGATGGAGAGATCTGGTCACCAGCTTCCCTACCATCACCCATTTTTTTTTTCAGCCCTTGGCTTTTTTAGAAACTCAACCAACACTCATGGTTATAGTGGCTTTGATGATGTCGAACAGAATCTAGATCCAGTTCCCACTGCTCTTGTCCCTGGCTGCAGGGCACTCAGTATGGGAGAATGTGGGCACCAGACACACAAATGTGGAGCTCACTTCGTTTTCCTCTCACAGGCCAGGCACCATGGACTATGTAACCAATTGGAAGTTTCTTTTCACTTTGGTACCACAAAGCTTAGTCTTTTTTTGGCTTATTGAGGTAGAGTCTCACTTTAGCCCAGGCTGACCTGGAACTCACGATGTAGTCTCAGAGTGGCCTCAAACTCACGTGATCCTCCTACCTCTGCCTCCTAAATGCTGGGATTAAAGGCATGCACCACCACACCTGGCTTCAAGTCAATTTTTTAAGCTGGTCTGTTCTGTTGTGTTGTTTTTTCAAGGTAGGGCATCACTCTAACCCAGGCTGACCTGGAAACTCACTGTGCAGTCCCAGGCTGGCCTTGAACTCACAATGATCCTCCTATCTCTACCTCCTAAGTGCAGCGATTAAAGGCATGCACCACCATGCCCAGCATAGCATTCCATTTTTATTTATTTATCTAGTTAAATTATAGTAGGAATCTTTAATAAGGGACTTTATATAACCACCTATACTGTCCAAAATCCTTCCTTAAATAATGAGGACATTGCTAAACATTCAGTCACTGTATGTTATACTACTGACAGTTGAACATGTTTTAGACTAAAGTTCACTTACCAGTACGTAATCTCCTTCTACTTAAGAAACCCATTTTTCTTCAGTCGCCCAATACTTTTGTATCTCATGACAAGGTCAAGAGATAAATCACAGTGCCCCGAATCCAGCTCTAGGGCCCTTCTTCTTGTCCTCCTCTTCTCTCTCACTTGGAACGTACCCAGACTGCGATCTCCTTAAGCGCTGACAAACCCTCGTGTCTCCCCTCGCCATCACCCCCAGGCTTCCCAAGGCCGGGTTGGTGGCAGCTAGGGTGGGGATCCCGTCATGCACCTGAACACGTGTGGCCAGCAGTCCGGGTTGTGGCTTCCCATCTCCAGGCCTACGCTGAGGATGGCATCCATGCACAAGACGTGGGCTGTGTGCAGCCCCATCCCCTGCACCTTCCCCATCTGCTCCAGTTTCTGCTCCACTTTTAGTTTCACTGTGCCAAAAAGACATTCATTAAAACCACAGTCTGAGCGAGGGAGACAGAAAGGGAGAGAGACAGGCTGAGAATGAAAGACGGTGTCGTCATGCGAGGGCAAGAGGGAAATGACACCCTTCATTGGCTGCAAGGGCTCATTCGGCAGGCCACCATGGCTCATGCAGGCTACCCAATGGACAGGCTCCCCCTCACCCACACATACTGGTGACCCCAACTCTGTGGCTCTGAAGCCAGATGGCTCCTGAGCTGGTAGGTGCAGTTCTTTCCCAGCCCACCCATGGGTCTGGATGAAGCACAGCAGCATGGGTGGATCTTATGTGCTGATGTTAGCTAAACCATTTGTGCAGAGACCCTTCACCCTCTCCTGTGAACCGAAGTGAGTAGTATCAAGGAATTCCCAGCAGTCTGCAAGTTCTCTCAGAGACTGCGTAACATTATGCTTTTATTATAATGGTCATCTCTAGAACTATAGGTACATTTTGAGCAACAGGATGTGTTTTTTTTTTTTTTTTGGTTTTTCGAGGTAGGGTCTCACTCTAGCCCAGGCTGACCTGGAATTCACTATGGAGTCTCAGGGTGGCCTTGAACTCATGGCGATCCTCCTACCTCTGCCTCCCGAGGTGCTGGGATCAAAGGCGTGCGCCACCACGCCCGGCAGGATGACCCCTTTTTAACTGAAAATCAAGTCATTTCACATTCCACAGAAGCTAAATCTCAGGAATCCCTCCACCCACCATTGTGGAGTCATCGATCCTCCTGTTCAGGGTGGGACGAGAGTCCACAGAAGCTGGGTCTGTATTTGTATCTGTGAGCATTATAATAGCTTCTTAAAATAAGAAATGATCATTGAGGTCTGGAGAGATGGCTTAGCAGTTACGGCGCTTGCCTGTGAAGCCTGAGGACCCATGCTCCACTCTCCAGGTCCCATGTAAGCCAGACACACAAAGTGATGCAAGCACACAGGGTGGCACATGCTCACGAGGGGGCGCACGCATCTGGACTTTGAGTGCAGTGGCTGGAGGTCCTGGTGAACCAATTCTCTCTCTCTGTCTCTCTCTCTTTTGCTCTTGCTCTCTCATGTTAAAAAAAAAAAAAAAGGCCAGTTTGTTGAACTTACCTCAAAAAAAAAAAAAAAGATCATTGATATAGAGGACTGAGGAAGGATGCAAAACTCAAGGTAGGGTGTCAACTATGCTAAGTGCCACAGCAAGGCCAGATGGCCCAGAGTCCCTGTTGAATACAGGTCACTCGATCTGGTGGGACAACTGAGGGATGCGTCAGCACAAAGAATACAGCAAACTAGTTTCCAGGGATTTTGAGCCATATTCCTGGAAGATGAGATTTTAGTACATAGTGCTTGCCTCATGAATATGATTCTGATTTCACTTTGTATTCAGTTAGAATTAGAAAACTTTAGCTTTGCATATGTTATAAGGAACTGTAAATGTGAGAAGTTTTTGAGAATACTTTATATTATATTCTCAAGGTGGGGGGGGGGTCTTGCTCTGTGGCCCAGGCTGTCCTCAAACTTGCAATCTTTCTGCCTCAGCCTCCTGAGTTCTGTGATCACAGACATGCACACCTGGCTGAATTCAAGGATTGTTGTGTCATATGCATACAATATTCAAGTAAAATTGTGATTCCTTTTTTTTCTGCAGCTCATATTTGTCATCTGCAATAACCACTTTGCTTTCCCATAGATCTCTAATTATTATTCAAGTGTGTGGAATGGCGACCTCAATTCCTAAAAATATACATTTATTTCTATAGCTAGCTAATTTATACGTCTGAGGAGGAATATTCCCACAATTTCAACTTGGGTTTTTTCTGATGCTTGCTGCTGCCTCCAGGGCTGTTAGGAGGGATGTTTTCTTTCCTGTTGTCTAGATGATCATTGGTTTCCTTGATGATTTTAGCAAGCCAAAGATCAACCCTTTCCTGTGTCCACAGAGCTCAGGTTTTTCTCTGACAAGAGTGAAGTCTTTCTCAGGCCCCTTTCCCGGAGTCTGATTTTCACCTTCAGCATACCAGCTAACTTGCCATCTCCACTATAACCCCAGAGATTTTCAAACATGCACCTCTGTGAAGGTAGAGGGCCTCCAGCAGCTTGAGGATGAGCCAGGTATGACCAGCTCAGCCACTCACACTTCCCTCATCACTAGTGGCCAGGATGACCCTCCTTGAGGTTACACCTGCCCTCTGTGGGTCCCCCACCTGAAACAGACCCAGTGGCCCAGTGGGACTTGTGACTAATGCCGCTCATTTATGGTACATCACACTTAGAATGAGGAGTGGTTTCTGCCAGCAAGGCATGTGCAGGGCATAAACGCACACCATCCATGTCCCGGCACCAGGTGAATGCCAGCCTCTCAGCGGTTACCTTGCGCAATGGCATCGCTGGGTTCCTGACCTTCCCTCTCTTCTTTCTCCTCCTGCACGCACGAAGCAGCCGCCATCTGAGCAAGAGCCGAGGCGCAGTTAGCAGCGACCCCTTGAGAGGAGACAAAGCACGTTCTCAGCCTTACACCCGCCGAGCCCCTTCTGAAGGGGGCTCTTCCACTGAGGTCTACAGGGACTCCCCAGACCAAGGGCTCGGGGTACACTCCCCACGCTACCTAGCGCACAGCTCAGCCGGGCTGCTTTCCGCAGCCCATCAAGGCTCATGCAGATGGCATCACGCTCCTTCCGGTTCTGTTCTTTGATGCCCTCAGCCCCCAGAATGAAGGCCAGGCCCTTGGAGCTTCCTGCCATCCGACCGGTCAGGGGGGTGGAGAGAGTGTCAATCAAGTTCTTCCAGCAGCCGACTAGAATATAGCGAGCAAATGCCATCCCTAGAGGAGGAAAGGATGGAGATCATTTTTCCAGATTCCCCCGCCACCACCAAAAACATGGGAGAGATAAAGCTGGGGTAGGGCGGGGTCTCTGCTCATCAAAGTAGCAATTCTGAGTTACATGTGATTCTATAAAAGGAAATGCGAAGTTTTAAATATCTTATTTATTAATTTGAGAGAGATCAAGAGAGAGAGAGAGAGACAGAGAGAGAGAAAGGGCAGATATATATAGAAAGAATGAGCACACCAAGGCCTCTAGCCACTGCAAATTAACTCTAGACACATGTGCTACCTTGTGCATCTGGCTTTACCTGGGTACTGGACATTTGAACCTGGGTTCTTTGGCTTTGCAGGCAAGTACTTTAACCACTAAGCCATACTATCCAGCCTTCGGAAATACAATTTAACAGATTGCATTGGATCATTTCACCTTATGCTTAAAAAAATGAGTCTTGCATTACCAGTTCAGTGGAGTGCTATGAAGTAACTTCCTCAGTCAGATGGCATGGCACCCATATCCAGTATGTCCTACCTGTGGCCTGTGGGCTGTGTATGTCCTAGGATGGCCATGACTGCAGTCTGACACATTTGTAGATGACAACATAACATGATATTGCAAAGTCCAAAGTTTGGAAACCCTTGAGAGCTACCATATAACAATGTCATGCCAGGAGCATAAGCAATGTACGTATATTCATAAACACAAGACCCAAGAACTTACCTGCCACTGTGGAGTCATCGATCCTCCTGCTCTGGGCGAAAGGAGATTCCATACAAGCTGAGGCCATCAACTGGCCGCCAATTGCACTGCTCTCTAAGCCATCAATATCTATGAATTCAAGAGGCAAATTCAGAGCTGAGGTTGGTGCTCAGGGGTCAAGTACTCCCCTAGCATTCTCACGGACTTGGGTTTGAACCTCAGCATGCAAAAAAAAAAAAAAAAAGAAAGAAAAAGAGAAAAAATCCCCCAAACAAAAACAAAAAACAACTGCCAAGTCTTTCTTAAATAAAGCACTGCAGTAAAGAACAAATACCCACCACAATATTCATGTCTTTTTTTTCCAATAAAAACCTCATTGTGTCTATTGTGGTTGGAATAAATAGCGACTTTTATGAAAATATTATCAATTCTGATATAATCAATTCATTTTGCTTTCATTGTCAAAGCCTTCTTTCGGTTATGCTGTTGGAAGTTTTACATTTGGAAAAAAAAATAAAGCTAAATTTTGCTATCATTATCATCAGGAAAATCTACTCATGCAAAATGTTTTGAGGCTGGAGAGATGGCTCAGTGGTTAAGGCTCTTGCGTGCAAAAGCTTAACCACCCAGGTCAATTCCCTGGTACCTCATGTGAAGCCAGATGCATAAAGTAGTGCATGCATCTGGAGTTTGCTTGCAGTGGTTGTAGACCTTGGCATGCCTAGTCTCTCTCTATTTCTCTGCTTGCAAAATATTGAATAAATAAATATAAATTTTCAAACTGTTTTGATCTTTGAATACTCCTTTTATTCAAAACCATGACATTATCCCCAAATTACATATGTACAAAGAATTTGAGTATAGATTACATGTTAAAGACAGGTTATAGGCCTTAGGCTGGCCTCTGATTTCTACCCTGCCTCAGCCTCCCGAGTTCTTGGATGGCTGGTGCATTCTACTATGCCCAGGTTAATGTGGAGCTTTCTTTCAGAGTTTCTTCATCACGTCAGAGCTGAGAGGATGAGCATGGCGTCTCACACCTGTAATCCTGACCCTCAAGAGGCTGAGGTAGGAGGTACTGGGCTTGAGGGAGAACCTGCCTCAAGACGAACAAACAACAAACAAAAACCTCACCTTCACTCCAATAAGATTTCATTTAAAGCCAGGTGTGGTGGCGCACGCCTTTAATCCCAGCACTCGGGAGACAGAGGTAGGAGGATCGCTGAGAGTTCGAGGCCACCCTGAGACTACATAGTGAATTCCAGGTCAGCTTGAGCCAGAGTGAGACCCTACCTCGAAAAACCAAAAAAAAAAAAAAAAAAAAAAAAAAGATTTCATCTAATAGTGTTCAAATTTGGTGCCGCTGTACCTGCTGTGTGGTATATGATGTGCATGGCGCATGAATGTGTGCACAAATGTGTGTGCCCGTGCACATGCATGTCCCCTTCTATCACTTTTCTGCCTTATTTCCTTGAGATAAGGTCTCTCACTGAACCTGAAGCTTTCTCTCTCTCTCTCTCTATATATATATTTTAGCCAGACTGGCTGACCATGGAGCCCCAGGGATGCTCCTCTCCCTACCCCCATCTACAGTGGGGTCACAGGTATATATAGCTATGCCTGGATCTTCATGTGGATGCTGGGATTGAACTCAGGTCCCCAGGTTTGAGCAGCAAATGCTCTTATCTACTGAGACATCTCCCCAGCCCCTCTATCTTTGAATCGTACACTATTTGCATTAGCCCACAAACATCTGAGTCACACATTAGAAGACTGGAAAAGGCACAAACCTATTTAAAGCTGTCACAGTGAGGCTAGGCCAGTTTCTCTGAAATCAAGTTGGCTTTTGGTCAGATGCCACACTGTTGCTCAACAGAAATTGTCATCTCTGTTTATGTTATAATGTTTTCTATGTGCTAGGTAGAGGATGGATGAACTCAAGCAATGCAAAGTGTATTTAAGCATAAGATCCCACAGTTCTACAGAATGCTTTGCCATGGCTCCAGATCTGACAAGTAAGTTATGGACAGATGTTGCTGTGGCTCCTGCTGGTGGATAATGGAAAGCTCAGACTGTGTTACCAAACCCTAGATGAATTGCTGCTCAAATTCACTTATCACTTCATATCTGGGATTGGCTACAGAGATTTGAAAAACCCAATTTTGTGGATTCCTTATGAAAATATTACATTTTCATCATTAAAGTTAAATAATTTTCCCATGGACATAGAAATTGAGCTTACTGTTTCCATTATCAAAGACATGGTTGATTAGTGACGACTTTTGAATATGGCTACTGTAGCCTGTCATTCATGCTCATATCTACCAAACGACTCCTTTTATTAACTCTACTTAAGAGATTCATAGAAGTCACATTTGGCAGAAACTGCGGTACTTAAAAGTGAAAGAATTAAAGTTAGCTTTAAAGTTGTACTTTCCATCATACTGAAGGGAGTTTGTGAAAACGGACAGACACCAAGCATTGCTTACAGCAAACTAAATGCCTCTGGCACACACGGATGATTAGTTGACAAATGGCATTAAGTACTACCATGATTAACACAATGAAAACTGGCCGCTTGTCCCATGAACCTGATCTCTAAGTCTTGGGACCCCATCTTGCACCCCAAATTTCATCTTTGCTCTGGAAGTAAGATTCCAAATTCTAAGCAATGACCAAAACCCTGTCCCCTGAGGAGAGACTTCATCATTTTGTCTAAATGTTCCACTTGGTTCCTAAAAGTGTCTCACCCCAAATTCCCAAGATGGGTCCATCTATGAGTAGTCTGCCACTTTTATTTATTATTTTTGTATATGTATGTGCCACCTGTGTATGTATACTTATATGTATATAGGCATACTATGTATGTGGGTGCATGTGGGGGCCAGAGATAAATTTCAGGTATCCTCCTCAGGGTATTTCACTGAACCCAGAGCTCACCAATTAGCTAGCCAGATCACTCCACAGAACCACCTATCTCTGCATCCTGAGCGTCAGGATTACAGATGTGCACCTTCACACCCAACATTTACCTTGGTTCTAGGGATTCCATCAGAGGCCCCCACATTTAAACAGTAAGTGTTCACTGACTGGGCCAGCTCCCAACCTCGACTCTGCCACCTTGATAAGAGTCTAAGTGCCATGCATGGCAACATGACATACCCTTGGGTGAAAACATCCAGTCTCCTAGTTAGACTGCTCAGCTTTACTCTGTCCTGTTCCTGTGTGGTCAGAGCTGCTGAAGTTTGTGAGGCCACGGGAGCCCCCCAGAGAAGGCAGGAGACATCTGCCAGAAGGCACTTTCCTACATGCCCTGTAAGCTAGCACCGTGAGAGGAACAATTCTGGTCAGAAATCAGCCTGGGTACTCAGAACACATTTAGAACAAGCTCAAAGAGGCTTTCCTGATGGACAAACCAAGCTTCTGAACACTTCCTGGTCTTCACCTGGCATTCTGGCTAAGACAAATAACATCTGCTTCTTCTTTTTATTTTTTTTTGCCAAAAACATTCACACCCCAACTGCTGCCCAATAGCATCTACAGGTCTGTCATGCGAAATTTCTAGTAAAGAGGATATGAAAACCTCTGAGCATCCAAGTCAAAGATGCTGGGCAGACTAGCCCTTGGCACCATCATACATTCTGATACAGCTGGGAAGGGAACACAGGAGCTCTGAAATGGACAGGAAATGGAATCAATCCCAAGTGTAAAATCAATCGCTTCACATTACTGGTCAAATCCCAGGAGCACTGACTGATGCACAGCCTCTGTTGGCATGTGAGAGCTTCCAGGAACAATTCTGGGTCTCGCGCCCAGAAAGTACTACATGTCCATAGTTCCAGAGCCTTACTCTGACCCACGCTTCAGCTGAGCGAGTCCTGTCCAATGGCTAAAGTGAGCCTGACAGGTACCCGGGGCAAATGCAGAGCAGTGGCTTGCGAGGTGCCTTCATGACTGTCTCCTGCACCTGTCACATCACAATGGTGGAAGCTTTGTGGGTGCTGTTTCAAAGCCTACTCACACACCAAAGGTTTTTCTGAAAGAGGTTCTGAGTGGCCACCCACTAAGCACCTCATGGCCCTGGCACCAGCCACTGACCTCTGAGCATGGTGACGAGGGGCAGGCTGCTGTCCTCTGGGCTGCCCCAGTAGCCGGCTTCTCCCAGCATGTTTCTGTCGAGCACCTGGTGGTAGAGCTCCTCGATCCAGGCCTGGGAAAAGACCGTGAGCACCCCGCTGCTCTGCACCAGCTTCATGAACTCTTTCTGCGGAGAGGCCACAGGAGAAGGAAACCCCATACACTCCTTTGGGAGCAAACAGGGTCCCCAGCTGTCTCTTCCCGCTCCTTCCCTTACTGAACCCAGGCTTCTTATCGAGAAGAAGCCAAAGCCTCCTTAAGATATCTTCTCACAGGTAGCCTGCAGAAGGACCAGAGATGACGAGGTTTATATTCTTACTGTGAGTGGGCGGGAGGGTCATCAACTGCATGGCTAGTGTCCTCCTCTTCTCTCTCCCCCCATCAGCAACAGAGACAGAATACGGAAGAACCATAGGCACCCCAAGAGAGACTTGACTTATAACCCATCATCTCTTGTCCTTTGGTACATTTGATTTTTTAAAAAAGGGTGTAGGCCAGGTATGGTGGCACACGCATTTAATTCCAGCACTTGGGAGGCAGAGGTAGGAGGATCGCCATGAGTTCGAGGCCACCCTGACACTCCATAGTGAATTCGAGGTCAGCCTGGACCACAGTGAGACCCTACCTCAAAAAACTAAAAGGGTGTTGGGGGCTGGAGAGATGGCTTGGTTAGTTAAGGCACTTGTCTGCAAATCCTAAGGAGCCCGTACCACAGTGAGACCCTACCTCAAAAAACTAAAAAAAAGGGTGTTGGGGGCTGGAGAGATGGCTTGGTTAGTTAAGGCACTTGTCTGCAAATCCTAAGGACCCAGGTTTAATTCTCCAGTATCCACATAAGCCAGATGTACAAGGTGGTGTATGTGTCTGGAGTTTATAGTGGCTAGAGGCCCTGGCATGCCCATTCTCTCTCTATATCTGCCTCTCTCTCTCAAATAAATAAATTATAGGCCGGGCGTGGTGGTGCACGCCTTTAATCCCAGCACTCGGGAGGCAGAGGTAGGAGGATCACCAAGAGTTCGAGTCCACCCTGAGACTACATAGTGAATTCCAGGTCAGCCTGAGCCAGAGTGAGACCCTACCTCAAAAAACCAAAAAAAAAAAAAAATTTTATATATATATATATATATATATATATATATATATATATATATACACACACACACATATTTTTAAAAATGGGCTAGAGAGATGGCTTAGCAGTTTAGTCACTTGCCTGTGAAGCCTTAGGACCCATCTTTGACTCTCCCAATCCAACGTAAGACAGATGCACAAGGTGATGCAAGTGTGCAAGGTTGCACATATGCACAAGATGGTGCACTCATCTGGAGTTCAACTGTGGTGCCTGGAGGCCCTGGTGCACCAATTCTCTCTCTCTCTCATAAAAAATGGGGTGTCAGGCTGGAGAGGTGGCTTAGTGGTTAAGACACTTGCCTGCGAAGCCTAAGAGCTCATGTTTCGAATCTCCAGATCCCACATAGCCAGTCACAGTGACGCAGGCACACGACGTTGCACTTCCCCACAAGGGGGTACGCGCGTTTGGAGTTCCATTGTAGTGGCTGAAGGCCCTGGCATAACCATTCTCTCTCTCCCTCTCTAAAAAAATGAGTGTTGATTTTCTGCAGATTCATAATTTAGGCACAGAAACTGACGTCATGGGGCACCGTGACTTGGCTTGATCAGTCAAGGGAGTGGACCACAGGACAGTCAAGGCCATTGTCACTGCACAGCTTATAAGAGGTGCTTTATTGACGATACTCAGCGAGCACCGTGTGACTGGACATCTGTACACTGTCGGCACTCTGCAAAGCCGTACAGGCATTGAGCACTGCAGAGCAGGGTGTGGTGGAATACACCGTTCTGGTCCTCCCAGGATACGAATGCTCAGCTGTACAGCCAACAGGCCAGAGCCCACCCCTCCCCGCCGGGGCAGCAGATACCAGGCTGCGTGCTCACCATCATGCCAGGTGCCAGGGTGGGGCGCTTCCGGTAGTAGTCGCCATGCGAGAGCTTCAGGTTGAGCAGCAGGGCGCAGTGAGCTGCGGTGTACAGGCTGTCGGCGTTCATCAGCATCCGGAAGCTCAGGCTGCTGCCTCCGTCGAAGCCAGGAGAGCGCATCATGCCTGTGGAGGGAATCGGGACAGGGATGCCAACAGTGCGCTGGGGCTGGCGTCTGGAGAGCCACGGCCAGATCCCAGCGACAGACACTGCAGCGCATTTCTGCATGACACTGACCACTGGATGTTCACGGGGCCAGATGCTTGAGCGTCATGGATTCTGGAGTGGATCTACTGCCCCTGTATCTTAAGCTGTAAACCCAGGGAAGCCCTCTTATCACTTTCTTATGTCTCAAATAGGAAAATAATTGCTTTCGGCTTCCTGTTCGAACTATCCAGTTGCTTTGTACGACAACATAGTAAACAAGGCCTCAGTCTCCTGCTTGTCTCTCCCATAGCTCTCAATCTGCCTTCTATGTCTCCACACACGCCTAGACCTTCCTCCGGGCCTGTGCTTTGTTTTTGCCACTCATTACAGTGGTCTCCAGGAGATCTCTGATGACTTGTGTCTTGGTTATTTTTTTAATAAATATTTTATTGTTTTAAAATTTATTTACTTGAGAGGGTGAGGGACACACACACACAGAGATAGACAGAGAGAGAGAGAGAGAGAGAATGAATGTGCTAGGGCCTCCAGCAGCTATTGCAAATGAACTCCAGACACATCTGCCACCTTGTGCTTCTGGCTTATGTAGGTACTGGGGAATCAAACCTGGGTCCTTAGGCTTCATAGGAAAGCGCCTTCACTACTAAGCCATCTTTGATTCTTTCAAGTCTCAAGTCAGCTTCTCAGAGACTTTTCCTTTCAATTCCATCAAAATAGTATCCTACCATCCCATTCTTTGCCCCCTCTCCCTGCCCATGGTAGTGCTTCAGTGTGATTTATTATACTTAAAACTATATTAATACATAGTTCACACAGGTGTGTGTGAGGGTTTTGCTACAGAGGTGTGTGTGTGTGTGTTTCGCTGAGATTAAACCCAGGGCCTTCACATGCCAGGTAAGCACTCTACCTCTGAGCTACATCTTCAGCCCCCTCTTACATTTTTTTTTTTTTTCAATTTAGACAGTCTCTCCATGTAGCTTAAACTGGCTGGCTTCAAACTCTAGCTCCTCCTCCTGTCTGTGCCTCCTGAGCTGGGATTACAGGTGTGGCCCCTATGCCTGATTTCTTTTTTGTTTATTCTCTGCTCTCACCACCTCAAGGTAAGATCTGGGAAATGGGATGACATTGTTTGTTTTATTCACTGTTGAATCTCCAATGTTTAGAGTAGTGTCTGTCACATAAAAAACATTTGCTGAGCCAGGCGTGGTGGCACATGCTTTTAATCCCAGCACTACGGAGGCAGAAAGGCCACCCTGAGATGACATAGTGAATTCCAGGTTAGCCTGGGCTAGAGTGAAACCCTTCTTCGAAAAACCAAAAGAGAAAAAAAATCATTTGCTGAATGAATAAGAATGAATGAACAAGGTCGCTATGAGAACCAAATGTATACGAAGTACTTAAGGCAACTAACTGTTCAAAAAAAAAAAGTAAAAATATAGAGCCAGCATGGTGGTACATGTCTACAGTCTCAGCACTTTGAAGGCTGAGGCAGGTGGATTACGATGAGCTTGAAGCCAGCCTTGGCAAGTTTCAGGCAAGCCTGAACTATATAGAGATCTTATCAAAAAAGCTGAAAGTGGGCTGGAGAGATGGCTTAGCGGTTAAGCGCTTGCCTGTGAAGCCTAAGGACTCTGGTTTGAGGCTCGATTCCCCAGGACCCACATAAGCCAGATGGACAAAGTGACACATGCATCTGGAGTTCATTTGCAGTGGCTGGAGGCCCTGGTGCACCCTTCCTTCCTTCCTTCCTTCCTTCCTTCCTTCCTTCCTTCCTTCCTTCCTTCCTTCCTTTCTTCCTTCCTTCCTTCTTTCCTTCCTCCCTCCCTCCCTCCCTCCCTTCCTTCCTCCCTCTCTCTCTGCCTTTTTCTTTCTCTGTCAGTCTGTTGCTCTCAAATGAATAAATAAAAATAAACAAAAAATAAACAACAACAACCAAAAAAAAAAAAAAAAACAGGTAAAAGTGAGGTGGGAGTGGTGGCGCACGCCTTTAATCCCAGCACTCAGGAGGCAGAGGTAGGAGGATCACCCTGAGTTCCAGGCCACCCTAAGACTACATAGTGAATCTCAGGTCAGCCTGGGCCAGAGTAAGACCCTACCTCAAAAAGCAATAAGAAAAAGAGGGGGGCTGGAGAGATGGCTTAGCAGTTAAGCACTTGCCTGTGAAGCCTAAGGACCCCGGTTCAAGGCTCGATTCCCCAGGACCCACATCAGACAGATGCACAAGGGGGTGCACACATCTGGAGTTCCTTTTCAGTGGCTGGAAGCCCTGGCATGCCCATTCTCTCTCTTGCTCTCTGCTTGCTTGCCTCTCTCTCTCTTTCTCAAATAAATAAATATAAAATAAGCAAAAATAAAAAAGGTAAAAGTATTAAGCTAAACACAGAATTACTTACTTTATGACCTAGTCATTCTAATTTTCATTACATTTTATAAAGAACTGAAAGCATGGGTTTGAACAGACACTTGAATATCAATTCTCCTTACAGTGTGATTCACAACAGCTGAGAGGTTGTAATGGTGGATGCATAAAGTGGATATTATTCAGCCATATGAAGGGATTGAGTTTTGATACCTATCATATAGATGCACCCTGAAAACATTGTGCTAAGTGCGATAAGCCAGGCACAAAGTGACATTCATGTATGTATGTATGTATATATATGTATATGTATATGTATATATATATGTAATGTTCCATTTATATTATATGTATATAGAAAATGTTCCATTTATATGAACTACCTGGAATAGATTAATTCAGAGAGACAGTATACTAAAGATTACCAGAGCCAGAAGGAAAAGTCGTGTCTATTTGCTGTGATGAAAAAGTTCTAGAAATGATGCTAAAGATTACACAATACTGAATACATAATTTACACCACTAAATTGTTCCCTTAAGATAATTAAAATATTAATTTTAATGGTACAAATTTATTACAATTAAAACAAATAATCATGTGATAAATCAAGAAGCCATTTAAGGGGCAGGAGAGATGGCTCAGCAGTTAAAGGTGTTTGCTTGCAAAGCCTGATGGCCTCAGTTCAGTTTCCCAGGACCCAGGTAAAGCCAGACACACAAAGTGGTGCATGCATCTAGAGTTCATTTTCAGTGGCAGGAGGTCCTGACATGTCTATTCTTTCAGTCTCTCTCATAAATAAATAAAATTTTTTTAAAACCATTTAAGTGGCCGTTTTAAAGGGTAAACCATGTACGTAAAATTTTTGTCTCAATAAACTTGTTTATGAAAACTTGTGGGGACGGGGCTGGTTCAGTGGGTAAAGTGCTGGCTGTGCAAGCATGAGGACCTGAGTCCCCAGTGCCCATGTGACAGCCAGGAGTAGCAACACAAACCTGGAATGCCAGCTCTGGGGCTGTAGAGACAGGAGGATCACTAGCTGGCCAGCTGGACCCACTGAATTGGGTGAGCTCTAAGTTCAGTGTGAGACCTTATTTCAAGAAATAAGGTGATGTTTGCTGGGGTGGCCATTGGGCAGTTGCCCATTTTCCATTAAATAACCTTCCACCTACTCTCATACAAACAGCCCTAATTTAACTCTGTGACACAAATATAGACGTGAAAGCAGAAAGGGGATTAGTTGGGAAGAAGGAAGGGTTGAGTGGGAGTGGGGGGGGCAGAGAGGAGAGGGTACGGGGGGTGAATATGATCAAAACATATTATATACAAATATGAAATTGCCAAAAAAAATTAAAGGTAGGGAATGATTGAGGAAGACATCAGATTCTAACCTTTACATGCACACACATGCCTCCATACAGACACAAAAATGCACATGCACATGCATGTATAACATACACACACAATGAGAAAACAAAGACGCTAAAAACATATAATCACAGGCTGGAGTGGTTATTAAGGTGCTTGCCTGCAAAGCCTAAGGACCTAGGTCAGATTCCTCAGTACCCACGTAAGCCAGATGTACAAGGTGGCACATGCCTCTGGAGTTCGTTTACATTGACTAAGTGTGCATGTGCAAATTCGACAAACCCACATTTCTTCATATCATGTCTAAATGTATCCTTTCCCCAAAAATATGCTTCTCAGAATTAACATTTTCCAGAATTAACAGCCAGATCAGTGAGAAATAAATATTTTCAATGGCAGTGTTGACTTACAACTCTATCTTATGCATATTCTAGTAAGAAAATATAGTCCATCAAAAAGGCTTTTGAGACTGAAAAGGATTCAAGACCCTTGCTGTACTGTCCAAGAGAGCCAACACTTCATGATGGGAGTGAGCATAGATGCCATTCCAGTGGAACGGTCTTAGAGACACCAGCTCTGTCTTGCTATCTGGAGTGCTGGCAGATGTCACCGCTGTGCTCAGAGATTGTGGCCAGAGAGCACTTGGTGATCCCACATCCAGGTTCATTTTTAAAAGGAGGGTGAGGGCTGGAGAGCGGATAAGCGCTTGCCTGTGAAGCCTAAGGACCCCGGTTCGAGGCTCGATTCCCTGCCATGTTAGGCAGATGCACAAGGGGGCGCACGCGTCCGGAGTTCATTTGCAGTTGGCTGGAAGCCCTGGTTTGCCCATCCTCTCTCTCTCTATCTATCTGCCTCTTTCTCTGTCTGTTGCTCTCAAATAAATAAATAAAAATAAACAAAAAATTTAAAAAATAAAAAATAAAAAGGAGGGTGAAGAGGGAACGTGAGGATAACATTTACGGTCAGGACCTGGTCACTGGGTCAGCCCTGATGGCCCTCAGGAATCTTTCTCCACCCAGCACTTGTCACATTAGGGTGTGATTGGATGTCATTCTCTGGAGGAGATCGAGGGCCTAAAATCCATTGCTGTCCATGGAGAAACAGAAAAGGCATCTGGGGTTTGCAATGAAATGTTATGGCTAAAAGGTAAATTGGAGTCTAAGGATGGGAAGGAAGAGCTGGAAGTGGCTTTGATCTCAGACATCAATCAAAATTGAAATGAAGCTGGGTGGTGGCACACGCCTTTAATCCCAGCACTCGGGAGGCAGAGGTAGGAGAATCGCCATGAGTTCGAGGCCACCCTGAGACTCCATAGTGAATTCCAGGCTAGCCAGAGCTAGAGTGAAACCCTACTTCCAAAAAAAGAAAAAAAATATTAAATGATTGCTTGTTTGAAACTGGCCACAATTTACCTTGGAAATGATTTTGGAAAACTGAACATGTGTTTAGATAGTGAAAAAGGCAGCAGGAACATCTGTTGACATGGAGATCCAGACCATTGGCAGAGGTGTGACAAAGCCCCCAGAAGGCTCTACTTAAGTCTGAAATAATTTGCAGGATTTGTTAGAAGCAGTTTACCAGTAAGTGATGGCCTGTCATCTGCATGCAGGTTAATTTCTGCAATTACAAAGAACTGACAAATTAAGTCTAAGAAAATATGAAGCATATTCTGTCCACCAAGGGAACAAAACAATTTTCTCGCTATATACTTCACTGGAAATGACACAGCGGCTGTCATTTATGAAATACTATCTGATGTATATAATCAATCTTTTCTAATACATTTCCTTTGGTCCTGCCCAGACTTTGTTTACCATCAAGGAAGGTGCCCTGGAGACATCAAGCAATTTGCTTAGTTACATAGCTAGAGATTGGCAAAAGTCTTTTGAACCCAAACCCCAGGCTTTCTGCCATTCTGCTAAGATGTGCCGGCTGCACCATCGATACCCACTGCTAGGCATTCGATTTCCTGTTTAACTTTCAGATGGCCTCATTGAAGGCTTACCCATTTTTGAGTGACAAGCTAAGGGGCCTATTGTGGATATTAAGCTAATTAACAGGGTCCTCTTTGCACAAGCTAAGTCTGAGGCCATGGAAGGCCTTGAACTCACAGCTTCTCCAACAATTTCCTCATGTAATAAACACAAACAAATAACTTGTGATCTGATCTGATGTGAACCGTGATCTGCCTTATACTCCGACTCCCCACAGCTTGGGCTGCCTGAAACTGGATGACAGCTGGGCGCACCGTCAGTTCAGGCAGCACTAGACTTGCATCTCTCCGAGCTTCCTTTAAGTCCTGTTTTGCGTGTAGTGAGTTCGTTTTGGTGGACGGTGTGTACAAGTGGCGTCCAGAACAGGGACATTATAACTGCTGGAGATGCGAAAAGCCAAGGAAACTGAGAAGTAAGAATATAAAATAAACAAAGGGAGCTCCACACATAAGTAACAGGGAGAAGTGATTCAGTCAAGGTACCATGGAGCAGTCATTACCCACAGATCAGAAAGGACATATTAAGATGCTTCAGCATTTGTTGGAATCCTCAGGGGCTCACTTCTCAGAGGAACAGCCCTTGAAGTGGTTTCAGAAAGCAGTTGAAATGAACCCTTGGGCTGGAGAGATGGCTCAGTGCTTAAAGCGTTTGCCTGCGAAGCCAAAGGACCCAGGTTCGATTCCCCAGGCCCCACGTTAGCCAGACACAAGGGGGCGCACGCGTCTGTAGTTCATTTGCAGTGGCTGGAGGCCATGGCGTGCCCATTCTCTCTCTTTCCCTCCCTCTTTCTCTGTCAAATAAATAAAAAATAAAATGTTAAAAAAAATTA
Organism: Jaculus jaculus; assembly: GCF_020740685.1. NCBI lineage: Eukaryota > Metazoa > Chordata > Mammalia > Rodentia > Dipodidae > Jaculus > Jaculus jaculus. The sequence continues at coordinate 27,211,030 of NC_059110.1, forward strand.
ACCCTTGGTTTCCTGACAGTGGCACAGTGGATCTGGCATTGTGGGCTCAGGTGGAGACAGAGTATGAGATGGGCTCATGAGAAGAGAGACTTCCTATGTCCTCTCTGTCAATTCTGCTCTCAGACCCAGGTCCTCCACCTGGGAAACAACCTTCCCTTCTTCCCATTGAACAGTTGCAACTAGAGGGCAACACCTTGCCTGTGCCCAAGGAGGCGACCTTGCCCTTTTTCACTGAACCTCAGCAAATGGCAATCTCTCTCTTTTTCTTTCAAACATATTTTAGATAATTTTTCTTACCTCTTTCTACAGTGCATGACTTTTCTGGTTGGATATCATATAAAGGTTGATTTCCCCAGAAATTCTAACCACTCTCCTACCCTCCAGAGAGCAACTGGAAAAGCCAAGGGAGAGCTAATCTTAAAGCAGTGCATTCTGGGGTCAAAATATTTAAAAAAATATGACTTTTTCCTAAGCTTTTTGGCCTGATATGAGCCTGTAAGTCTTTAAATCTGGATTTCTCACTACTTATTTGAAAGAGTTTTCTTAACTTTCAAAAACATATATATAAATTGAATAGAAGAGTATATACAAAGCGTTGGCCTAAACTGTTTAAAAAGATCTTTCCATCTATAAAGACTTCTCTCTCTCTGCTGTTTAGCTCTCAAAAACAAATGTCAACTCTGCTGTAGATCTACAGAAGCAATTTCATTGGTGATCATTTATGTAATGGAGTTTTACATCTCAAAAATTATAACGTTTCAACATCATTTTCCTAAGGTGTACCTAGGATTTAGGTATTTATGTCATGTGTGTCCATGTTTTCATATTTGTTTTTGTATGATGCCTTGTCAAAAAATAATAGTAGAAAATAACAATGTAAAATTCAAAATACATTAAACTTATGGCCACTTCAAATTTTCACTATTCCTAATTTTTTTTCTCTTTTAAATTTTTATTAGCATTTTCCATGATTATAAAAAAAATCCCATGTTAATTCCCTCCCTCCCCACTCCCACACTTTCCCCTTTGAAATTCCATTCTCCTTCATATTACCTCCCCATTACAATCATTGTACTTACATACATACAATATCAACCTATTAAATACCCTCCTCCCTCCCTTTCTCTTCCCTTTATGTCTCCTTTTTAACTTACTGGCCTCTGCTACCAAGTATTTTCCTTCTCACGCAGAAGCCCAATTATCTGTAGCTAGGATCCACATATGAGAGAGAACATGTGTTTTTAATATACTTTTGGTATACCAACTTAAAGTTTGAATGTGTGTGAATGTGAATGTTTTGATGATATGTTTAAAGGCCTTAGAAGTATATATTCATAAATTTAAGCAATCTTAACTTCTTAAAACCTATACAAATGTTATTTTTAGATTTGCTAAGTGTTTCATAAAACCTTAAATGCTACTTGTTTGGGTGATTCATTGGAATCATAAGAAAAAGTTTCATTAGGCTAACATTAGGTTAACATTGGCTGTGTAAATTTTTATAATGATTGCTTTCCAAAACAGGTTTCACAACAATTCTATTCCATTTTTCAATGATCACAGATAATAAAAATAAAATATCCAAACACCTATAAATATATGCTAAAGGTCATTTAATTAGATTGATCACAATAGATTTATTTTTCAGGATGATATACAAGTACCAAATGCAAAATTTTATTTTATATGTTTGTAAATTTTTACTTTTATTTATTTATTTGAGAGAGGGAAAGAGGGAGAGAGAGAGAGAAAAAATGGGCAAGCCAGGACTTCTAACCACTGCAAACGAACTCCAAATGTATGTGTCACGTTGTGCATCTGGCTTATGTGGGTCCTGGGGAATAGAACCAAGGTGCATGTATATTGCCTACATTACCGATATAGTGACATTGACTCATAAGTGAATCCTTTATCACCAGCCACTGGTTATGCTGCTCTGGGTTTATGATCCATGTCCTCTGTCTTTATGTGTAACTAAATTTATTGTCCACTAAATGTTAAAAAGTACATGGATAAACATTAAAATAACATTAGATTGCTAAAATCAGGCTTAAAATCTATTTAAAATAATTCACCTCTAAGCTTTTGGCTTTATACTTGTTCATGCTTACTATAGCAATTTTAAAGTGACCTTCTACACAACTATTATGACTTAAATCTTTAACAAATTAATTAATTTTGAATTTATTAACAAATCTCAAGACAGTATATTTTGCTTATACTTATAATTGCTATACTTTCTGTAAAGTATAGCTTCCTGGGTTTTCAATTTAATTTCTAAATTATAACAACAATGATATAAATGAAACCATTCAATATTAAAGGATAAACTTACAAATATAAAGTATGTTTTTAATTAAAAATGTTTTTAAGGCCAAAAGGACACATGATATACAAAAAGCTATGTTCTTTAAAAAGAAGGGGGAATAAGGTATAAGGCCAAAGTTACACATGTCTAAAACTACATGCTATTATAATTACTTTTGTTTGTTTATTTGTTTGTTTTTCAAGACAGGGTCTCAGTCCAGCCAGGCTGCCCTAGAATTCACTATGTAGTCTCAGGGTGGCCTCGAACTCACTGAGATCCTCCTAATTTCTGCCTCCCAGGTGCTTGTATTAAAGGTGTGCACCAACATACCTGGCTCTTATCATTACTTTTTTATTTTTTAATTTGTTTTATTTATTTGGGGGAGAGAGAGAGAGAGAGAGAGAGAAAGAAAGAGACAGGGAGAAACCACCAACCAGCAGGCACAAACAGCCAGAGTTCAAACTGTCTCTGAAAATACCTTAGGGTTTGAACCACAAGATCTGCCCCAGCAACACCTCATCCAGCAGGCTGTGGAAGACTTAAGTAGGAAGCTTAACTTTAACCAAAAACAAGTAGCTAACCAAATAAAAATCCCTCAGACGGGGCTGGAGAGATGGCTGAGCGGTTAAGGCATTGGCCGGCAAAGCCAAAGGATCACAAGAGTTCCACTCTACAGGACCCTCCTAAGCCAGATGCACAAGGGGGCGCAAGCATCTGGAGTTCTTTTGCAGTAGCTTGAGGCTCTGGTGTGCCCATTCTCTCCCTCCCTCTCTCTCCCTCTCTCTCTCTCCCTCCCTCCCTCCCTCCCTCCTTCCCTCCCTCTCTCTCTCTCTCTCCCTCCCTCCCTCCCTCTTTCTCTCTCTCAAATAAATAAACCAATAAAATATATTTTAAAAATCAAAAAAAGCCGGGCATGGTGGTGCATGCCTTTAATCCCAGAACTCAGGAGGCAGAGGTAGGAGGATTGCTGTGAGTTTGAGGCCACCCTGAGACTCCATAGTGAATTCCAGGTCAGTCTGGGCTAGAGTGAGACCCTACCTCGAAAGACCAAAATAAAACAATTAAAATTAAAAAAAAAAAAATCCCCCAGACTATGGAGGACATACATTCAACATTCAAACCACCACAGGTCCACATATCTTTGTTGCCTACATAGAAAACAAAAACAAGATTTACAAACCTGAGCAGAAGGTGGAAGCGAAGTTCTGGAGAGCCAGGTCCACCTCCTCCACGCTGGCCAGAGCCAGCAGCCGGGGCAGGAGGCTCTCCAGGGCCTGCACGAAGAGCCGGGCGCTGTGCTGGTCAGCCTCTTGGTTCTTGAGCAATTTGAGGGACAGGGCTGCGGTTCGCAGGGACCGATGGCCCAGGCAGTCCCTCGGGGTCTGCTCTTCATCAGCCAGCGAGCAGTTGTCTGATCCGATGTCTGACACGTCGGATCTGCCCGAGTCCTTTTCGGCCGCCATGGAATACTGGTCGCAGGAATCGAACTCCGTCCTGGACAGATCCTGGTCGTCCACGCTGAAGTTACTCTCGCTGTACCTGGACCCGTAGGACCGCGTCCTGCAGTCCACCGACAGGAAGTTCGTGATGTCCGGGTAAGCGACCGTGTGGCCTCTCTGCACCACGTCGGGCTGGTCGATGGCCTCGGGCTCGGGCACTTTGCTCGAGGTCTCCTTGCGCTCCTGGATGGCTGGCGACTTGAGCCCGTTCTTGTGGTGCTCCAGGCGGTCCTCGGGAGTCGTCTGCCCTAGCTCTCCCTCCAGCGTGGTGTGGCCCGTGTCCGTGGTGACGCTGATGCTGATATCGGGGCTCCTCTCGTGGCCGGCCTCCCACGGGGTGTGCTCGCAGGACAGCACGCGCCGCTGCCAGCGGAAGTCGGCCTCGTTGATCTCCACCGAGTCGCGGCTGGACTCGGCCCCGTCGCGCAGCTCCTCGAGGCGCGCGAGCAGCAGCTGCACTTGACCTTCGCTCAGGCCCTTGCCCTGGCTGAGCTCATCCAGGGCGCCCAGCAAGGTGCAGACGCAGGACACCGCAGCGTAGCACGCCTCGATGCCACCCTTGATGCACGCTTCCGTCATGCCGTCCATGATGCTAAACGGCGATGGAGACAAGAAGCAGGACATCCAGGCGTGAAAGATTAATTCAATGCACCTGAATACGCAAGAGCTGCAAGCCCGGCAAAAGTGCACGGCGTTCAAAAGAGACAGCGGGACTTGCAGAGAATCCAGCTGTCTGGACAACGCGTAATATTCTAGAACAGACACACTCAGGTTGGGAGAACGGCCCATTAAAATTAGCCCACCTCAAGCCACATCCCCTTTTGGTTAGGTAGTTTATAAGTACTGAAAGGAATGAATCGGGAATTCAACGTGAAGGAATCCTTGAGCTATCATATTGTAAATCAAAATCACAAATGACAAAATAAGTTTTAGACACCTCTTTTGTGCATTTGGTTTTAAGCCCATATGAAAATCAGTGAAGTTAGGAGATTATGATAAATTGGGAAGTTTTACGTGGCTTGTGGGTAAATAATTGAGCATGCACATTTTATTTAGTAGGCTCAAAAATTTCATGCATTTGGAAACAAGATAAAAGTGTTCCGAGAAGTGTTGTTGACCGATCAATAGACACCTAAAAGGGGAATGTATCATACAGTTTGAGAAGGTCCAAGTGGGACTTCCTTTTCGAAACCGATCTTTTTCTGGGTTCTGGCTCAGTGGAGCTGGGTCCTGCCAAGTCACAGAGGCGCTGTGGGCTTCCCAGTATCTTTAGAAAAAAGGGAAGAAGTAACAGAAAGCCACTGTCACAAAAACAACAACAACACAGTTTTATGAGACCAAATTAACATGAATTTTCTCTACTGAGTGATACCAAGTCAGGACAAACAATTAGAGTTGAATATCCCTTATCAGAAATACTGGGAGCCAGATGCGTTTTTTAGTTTGGACTGTTCCAGATTTTGACACATTTTCACGTATGATGGGATATCTTGGGGATGGACCCCTAAATTCATTTAAGTTTCACATGTAGCCTGAAGGTTATAATAGTTTTTTTTAAATTAATTATTTACTTATTTGTAAGCAGAGAGAAAGAGAGGGGTGGGGAATGGGCATACCAGGCCTCTGGCTTCTGCAAATGAACTCCAGATGCAGGTACCATTTTGTGAATTTGGCTTTATGTGGGTACTGGCAAAGTGAACTTGGTCCTTCAAGCTTTGCAAACAAGCATCTTTAATCACTGAGCAATCTTTCCAGTCCCACAGAATACTTTTTAACAATTGTGTTCACAGGGTTTCATGGGTGGAATTTTCTTCTTGTGGCATCATGTAGTATTCAACAAAAGTTTTATATTTTAGAATGTTTTAGCTTTCAGACTAAAAATGTTAATGAAAAATTTTTGTAAAATTTAAACTACAAAATAATAATATGCATTATGACAACAGTAGACATTGTTCTGTATAATAGCTGTCTAGAAATTATTCATGTTAAATAAATTGCATGGCCAGCATCTCTCCAACCTCCACCCCCCTTCCCCTGGCAACCATCATTCTACTCTGTCCCTATGAATTCAATTTTTTTTGAGGTAGGGTCTCACTCTAGCTCAGGCTGACCTGGAATTCATGCTGTATTCTCAAGGTGGCCTCAAATTCATGAGGATACTTCTACCTCTGCCGCTGGGATTAGAGGCATGTGCCACCATGCCCAGCTTGAGTTCAAAATTTTCAGGGTCCATAAACAAGTGAAATCGTGTAGTACTTGTCCTTCTGTTCCTGATTTATTTATCTTAATGTAACATATTCTCAACGTGATTCATGTATGTTGCTGCAAATGACAGGATTTTCTTTTTTTTTTTTCAGATCAGATATTATTCCATCAACACTGTCTTTACTAGGTTTAAAGTATATCCCTTCCGGAGCTAGTAACAGCATGCTACGATAGCAGATCTCTGTGGAGACTCTACTGGAAGACCATGCTTTAAACAACATCTGTTACAACATAGGGCGTCACATTTCCAGAATGTTCATCCAGAGATTTTTCTACACAGTCCTTCAATGCTTCGCTTCTTTCTCAGGTGGTGACAAGGATGAGGCTGCTATGGTAAGACTCTTGGGAATCATGTTTCTTTTCAAATATGTGCAAACAATATAAGGAATAGAATTTCTTTTTGAGAGGAGGGGTTCAAAATGGTGAGGTAGCATAGCTATTTTGAAAGAAAGTTATTTTAAGATTCTGGGGTTGGTGGTTCAGCTGATGAAATTTATCTTGGGCATCTGACAGGCACTTAAGTGTCAGAGATTCAGGCTTTGTATCAAGTTTCTCTTTGCACAGTTCTAATATTTAAAATAATATTTTTTGTTTGTTTGAGAGAGTGAGAAGGGGGGAAGAGAGTGAGCGAGAGAAAGGATGAGTATGGGTGTGCCAGGGCCTCAAGCCACTGCAAACAAACTCCAGACACAAGTGCCACCTTGTACATCTGGCTTACATGGGTATTGGGGAATTGAATAGGGGTCCTTAGGCTTCACAGGAAGGCACCTTAACCACTAAGCCATCTCTCTAGCCTCAATTTCCAATATTTTTGTAAGGTGGTTCTACATGGAGTTTGGGGGAGAAAGTTGAAACCCAGAGGCATACACAGCAAAGGAGAAGTTGTAGAAGCTCTTTCTCAATACTTGAGGAATCTGTTCCCCATTCCTTGTTCATAAGTGTTGCTGTTGCTTTGTACATAATAATCTTCAAATCCAGGAGCTAATGTTATGGATGCATCCTCTGAAATCACAGATTTTGCCTGAGAAACCTGACTGGGTAAAAAGGAATTCCCCAGGGCTGGAGAGATGGCTTAGCGGTTAAGTGCTTGCCTGTGAAGCCTAAGGACCCCGGTTTGAGGCTCAGTTCCCCAGGTCCCACATTAGCCAGATGCACAAGGGGGCGCACGCATCTGGAGTTCGTTTGCAGTGGCTTGGAAGCCTTGGCGTGCCCATTATCTATCTCTCCCTCTGTCTTTCTGTGTCTGTTGCTCTCAAATAAATAAATTTTAAAAAAAAAGGAATTCCCCATATCTAGGAATGCAAGTAGGGATTATATTAGCTATAAATTTCATTTTACCTTATATTAAGACATTTTATTATATATATATATTTGTGCATGTATATGAGAGTGAGAGACAAAAAGAGAGAGAGAGAGTACGGGCACATCAGGAACTTCAAATGCATGTGCCACTTTGTGCACCTGGCTTTCTGGCTTTATGTGGGTACTGGGGAGCTGCAATAAATGCCTTTAACCACTGCGTCATTTTCCCACACTAGGTATAAATTGTAGATAAGGGTGAATAACTTGTTTCTGCCCTTTCCACAGGAAACATTTGTAACGTATCACCTTCAGCTACCGAATTTCTTCTTCCTCTTTATTGAGTTCTCTGCCCGCTCCAGTTATTGCAAGGCGCAGGAGGACACAGCCTTGCCCTGTGGCTTTGGAGCTGTCCAGCACTCCAACGCCACTGTTTGCTCCTGCAGCTGCTTCGGAAGACGTTTGTCTGGCAGTTGTTTGCCTGCCTTCCTTCCTTCCTTCCTTCCTTCCTTCCTTCCTTCCTTCCTTCCTTCCTTCCTTCCTTCCTTCCTTCCTTCCTTCCTTCTTTCTTTCTTTCTTTCTTTCTTTCTTTCTTTCTTTCTTTCTTTCTTTCTTAAATTACACCCCAGATACCACCATCTTCTCCTCACCAGTGGAAACAGCCCACCTACCACTTCTTCCTGATATGAAGAGTCTCAGGTTAGAAGGAAATATCTTCGTTTTCTGAACAATATAGTTGCTGCAGCCATGACTGCAATATGATTCATTTTTTAAAAAAATATTTATTTATTTGCAAGGGGGGGGGGAGAAAGAGAGAGAGAGGGAGAGAGAGGGAGAAGGAGAGAGGAGATACAGACAGAGAAGGAATGGGCAGCAGGGTCTCCAGCCACTGCAAATGAACACCAGACGCATGTTGACCCTTGTGCATCTGGCTTACGTGGGTCCTGGGGAATCAAACCTAGGTTCTTTGGCTGTGCAGGCAAATAACTTAACCACTAAGCCATCTCTCCAGCCCCCTACTTTATTTAGGGAAACAGAGAGAGGAAGATAGAGAGAGAGAGAGAGAGAGAGAGAGAGAGAATTGGCACGCCATAGCCTCAGTCACTGCAATCAAACCCAGACACTTGCGCCACCTAGTGGGCATGTGTGGCCTTGCACTTTCCTCACTTTTGTGTGTCTGGCTTACGTGGGATCTTGGGAGTAGAACATGGGTCCTTAGGCTTCACAGGCAAGTGCCTTAAGCCCTAAACCATCTCTCCAGCAATCATATCTGCTTTTCCTCACAGTACTTTCTGCTTGTCTCTTTCTGCCTCCTACTACTTTCTCCTTCCTATTGCTTGGAACTTATTCTGCTCTTTTATTTTTTTTTTTCCAGCTCCCCAGACTGGAGAATGATGAAGTCAATTTTGTGTCTTCTATTTTTTTTGGTTTATTTTTATTTATTAATTTGAGAGCGACAGACAGAGAGAGGAAGAGGCAGATAGAGAGAAAGAGAGAATAGGCATGCCAGGGCCTCCAGCCACTGCAAATGAACTCCAGATGCGTGTGCCCCCTTGTACATCTGGCTAACGTGGGTGCTGGGGAATTGAACCTGGAACTGGGGTCCTTAGGCTTCACAGGCAAGCACTTAACCACTAAGCCATCTCTCCAGCCCGTGTCTTCTATTTTTAATACAAGCAGGTAGAGCTGTAGTGATTCCATGCACTGCATTATCTACTTACTCACATGTCTCATGCACAGCATTTTCATAGTTGTGAAGTTCTAGCCAATTAATATTTCTATATGGTGCAAATCTTTACAAACATATCATTTTGAGGCAAAATTAAAGAATGGTTAATTAAGTTATGTGGAACAGACATCCTACTGTGATGCCCATGAATTTTCAAAGCGATGTATACTCCAAGTAGAGTAGGAAAAGGTATGTTAAGTACATTTAGTAGAAATAGTTATCTCTTGTTTCCTCTTTTTTATGAGAGAGAGAGAGAGAGAGAGAGAGAGAGAGAGAGAGAGAGAGAGAGAGTTTGTGTGGTTGGTGCACCAGGGCCTCCAGATACTGCAATCTAACTCCAGACAGGTATGCCACCTTGTGCGCATGTGTAACCTTGAGAGTTTGTATCACCTTGTGTGTCTGGCTTACATGGGATCTGGAGATTTGAACATGATTCCTTAGGCTTCACAGGCAAGTACCTTAACTGCTAAGCTATCTCTCTAGCCCAGAAAAAGTTATCTCTGAAGGAACTCTCTGGTTTCTCTTCAGAGCTCTTACCACAGAAAGTGGAAGTATTCATTTGTTCTTCACATTTTATTTGTAATTTGTCACTTTAAGAAAGCCATGATTATACTGGGGCTAACATCAGTCAGCTGTCTGTCACCTCTCTCTCTCTCTCTCTCTCTCTCTCTCTCCCTCTCTCTCTCTCTCTCCCTCTCTCTCTCTCTCTCTGCAGGCCTGCATTCAGATGGCCAGATGTATGGGCTATTCCTGGTCTCCCACTTGTTGAAGAGTAAGTGCATTTCTAAGCTGTGGGAATTTTGTTTTTCTTGGTGCTGGGATGACCCTCACAACCTTTTATATGATGAGCACACACTCTACCACTGAGGTGCACCACCATCTCTAGGGAGAGGAGTTTGAGATCAGGTTCTCATGGGTTCCCATCCCACCCACTAGTCCTACTTAGATAACATATTTTAATTTCTATATTTATCTTGTACTCATTTGTTAATTGCTTCAGAATATGGAAGGGAAGGGGACAGAGCAGGCTTCTGGAAAACTCCCAGCAAGTGCTAAAAGATAAAAATGTATGTGTGTGTGTGTGTGTGTGTGTGTATATATATATATATATGATATGTATATATGTATATACACACATACACACACATTAATGGTGCTCAAGCCCATAGCCTAGTGCATACTAGGCAAGGGCTGTATAACTGAGCTATGGTCCCTAGCCCTGTTTGCATTTTTCAGCACTGGGGATAGAATTTAAGGTCTTGTGCATGCTGGGAAAGTGCTCTACCACTTAGCACTTCAGCTTCTTCCGAAGGGCATGAGGAGTGTGGGGTCAGTGGGCTGGTGACCCAAGCCTCACAATCACTAGGGACACCTTCAGAAGCCCACCACAGGGTGGACAAAAGGAAGCTAGTTGTCCTTTCTCAAAGCTGATTGTTCGGAGGAAAGTAGAAACTGAAGGAGAATGTACTCTGAGAAACACGACGTCCTCCATGATCTTGACAAATAGGTACATAGTGCAAGTAGCAGGGAAATAAACCAGAAGGCTTGACAAACATCCTGGTTACTAAGTGGTTTTCTTTGTGCATATAAACCCTGTATATTTTGGTGTCAACTATCCTAAATTCCTGGGCTTTGTCCTATAAAACAGATATACTGGTCTTCACAATGGCTTGAATTCAACTGCTTGGCTTCCCGGGCAGCACTGGCAGTGCGTATCACTTGGGTGCAGATGTTTCATTCCAGCTGCTCCTCTTCAGAATGCCCTTGGGAAGCGCCACACTGCTAAATGCTAGGATGGAGTGCACAGGAGTAGTGAACCTATACAAACCACATGTGGGGAGACCAGAACTTGTTCCACCTTTCACTGTAAAGCACCCAGCGTGCTGGGGCAGAGAAGCACTAGCTAAAGGGATGGGATGGAGGGTTTTTTTTTTGTTTGTTTGTTTTTTGGTAGCAAAGTGTCTTTTCTTACATTTAATGAGAGAGAGAGACCCTACCTCAAAATAACCCCACAAAATACAACAAAAACACTCACAAAAGTTATTATGGTCTTGCTCTTTTTAAAAAATTTAATTTAATTTTATTTTTTCTTAAATTTTTAAACATTTTCCACAATTATAAAAAATTTCCCATGGTAATACCCTCCCTCCCCCACTTTCCCCCTTTGAAATTCCATTCTCTGTCATATCCCCTCCCCATCTCAATCAGTCTCTGTTTTTTGGATGTCATGATCTTTCCCTCCTCTTATGATGGTCTTGTGTAGGTAGTGTCAGGCACTATGAGGTCATGGATATCCAGGCCATTTTACATCTAGAGGGAGCACTTTGTAAGGAGTCCTACCCTTCCTTTGGCTCTTACATTCTTTCCGCCACCTCTTTTGCATTAGACCCTGAGCCTTGGAAGGTGTGGTCGAGATGTTACTCGGTACTCTAGTCACTTTCCAGCACCATGATACTTCTGAGTCGTCCCAAGGTCACTGCCATCTGAAAAGAGAAGATTCTCTACCCAAAGTGAGAGTAGCATTAATATAAGAGTATGATTATTAAGAGAAGTGCTTACTGGGCAGATTGATAAGCATAGTATATACACTTATCCAGACATCAGCTGATGTTACATCCCTAGGGCTCACGACTACCCCTGTTTTAAGTTTTCAGTATCAGGGATGTATTCCCTCCTATGGAGTGGGCTTCCAGTCCATTTGGAGGGCAGTTGGTTTCCACGTGCCACTATTGCACCCAGTGGCTCATTTGGGCTGGTTGGCCAATTACAAGGCTTGCAGTGTCCACTGTTGAGTATCTTCACTGGTGGTATCTCTTTCTCCCATTGAACTGCATGTAGAATGGCTTCTTCCAGCTTTCTGTCAGCTGGTCTACATGGAGGCGGTTATCAGCTCAGTTACAGCAGGATTTCTCAGTGGCCTTGCAGCCCAAGTATGTGGAGTCTTCAGCAACAGGGTCTTACCATCTATTCCTGGTGGGAAACCAAGGGTCTCGGCAATGGCCTATAATGTTGTGGGGGCATCAGGGACCTCCCTGGCCAACAACTCACTGGAAGGTATCCCATCCCTGGCACTGAAAATTTTCTAGCAATGAGTGTTCCATTGTCCAAAACTGGAGGATTCCATATGATTTATTTATATCCTCTTAGATTTTGTATAGCCCTTCCTCCACTTTTCCTTTACTCAATCTCCTACCCTGACCTCACTTTGGGCCTTTTCACACCCGTTAATCCATTCTTCTACTTACATATATACAATACCAACCTATTAAGTACCCTCCTCCTTTGCTTTCTCTTCCCTTTCTATGTCTTTTTTTTAGCTTACTGGCCTCTGCTACTGAGTTTTTTCCTTCTCACACAAAAGCCCAGTCATCTGTAGCTAGGATCCACATATGAGAGAGAACATGTGGCGCTTGGCTTTCTGGGCCTGGGTTACCTCACTTAGTATAATCCTTTACAGGTCCATCCATTTTTCTGCAAATTTCATAACTTCATTTTTCATTACCACTGAGTAGAACTCCATTGTATAAATGTGCCATATCTTTATTATCCACTCATCAGTTGAGGGATATCTAGGCTGGTTCCATTTCCCAGGTATTATAAATTGAGCAGCAATAAACATGGTTGAGCATGTACTTCTAAGGAAATGAGATGAGTCCTTAGGATATATGCCTAGGAGTGCTATAGCTGGGTCATATAGTAGAGCAAGCCTTAGCTGTTTTAGGAACCTCCACATTGATTTCCACAATGGCTGGACCAGATTGCATTCCCACCAACAGTGTAGAAGGGTTCTTCTTTTTCCACATCCCCACCAGCATTTATAATCATTTGTTTTCATGATGGTAGCCAATCTGACAGGAGTGAGATGGAATCTCAATGTAGTTTTAATCTGCATTTCCCTGATGACTAGGGACGTAGAAAATTTTTTTAGATGCTTATACACCATCCATATTTCTTCCTTTGAGAACTCTCCACAGCCCATTTTTAATTGGCTTGTTTGATTTCTTATTATTTAACTTTTTGAGTTCTTTGAAACCCTAGATATTAATCCTCTATCAGATATATAGCTGGCAAAGATTTTTCCCATTCTGTAGGTTGCCTCTTTGCTTTATTCATAGTGTCCTTTGCAGTACAAAATCTTTGTAATTTCGTGAGGTCCTAGTGGTTAATTTGTGGTTTTATTGCCTGAGCAATTGGGGTTGTATTCAGAAAGTCTTTGCCAAAACCAATATGTTGAAGGGTTTCCCCTACTTTTTCCTCTAGCAGTTTTAGAGTTTTTGGTCTGATGTTAAGGTCTTTAATCCATTTGGACTTAATTCTTGTGCATGGAGGGAGAGAAGGATCTATTTTCATCCTTCTACAGATACATATCCAATTTTCCCAACACCATTTGCTGAAGAGGCTGTCTTTTCTCCAAGGAGTATTTTTGGCATTTTTATCGAATATAAGGTGGCTATAGCTACCTGCACTTACATCTGGGTCCTCTGTTCTGTTCCATTGATCTACATGTGCCAGTACCATGCTGTTTTTGTTACTATGGCTCTGTATTATAGGTTAAAATCAGGTATGGTGATACCACCAGCCTTATTTTTGTTGCTCAGTATTATTATAGATATTTGAGGTCTTTTGTGATTCCAAGTGAATTTTTGGATTTTTTTTTCTATTTCCATGAAGAATGCCTTTGGAATTTTGATGGGGATTGCATTAAATGTATAGATTGCTTTTGGTAAGATGCCATTTTCACTATATTGATTCTTCCAATCTAGGAACAAGGGATGTTTCTCCACTTCCTAGTGTCTTCTGAAATTTCTTGCTTGAGTGTTTGATAGTCTTCATTGTAAAGATCCTTTACTTCCTTGGTTAGGTTTATTCCAAGGTACTTTATTGTGAATGGGAGTGATTCTCTGATTTCATCCTCTGTGTGTTTGTTGTTAGCATATAGGAATGCTACTGATTTCTGTGTATTTATTTTGCATCCTGCTACATGGCTGTAGGTTTTGATCAGCTCTAACAGTTTGCTGTTAGAGTCTTTAGGGTCCTTTATATTTAGAATCCAATTTGAATCCCTTTTATGTGTGTCTCTTGCCTTATTGCTATGGCTAAGACTTCCAGTATTATATTAAATAAAAGTGGGGACAGTGGACACCCTTGTCTTGTCCCTGATTTTAGTGGAAAAGCTTCCAGTTTTTCCCCATTTAGTAATATGTTGGCTGTAGGCTTGTCATAAATAGTCTTTATTATATTGAGATATGTTCTTTTTATTCCCAGTCTCTGTAGGACTTTTATCATGAAGGGATGTTGGATTTTGTCAAACACTTTCTCTGCATTTAATGAGATGATCATGTGATTTTTGTCCTTCAATCCATTTATATAATGTATTACATTTTTGATTTGCATATATTGGACCATCTCTTCATCTCTGGGATAAAGCCTGCTTGGTCAGGGTCAATGGTCTTTCTGATATATTCTTGTATTCTGTTTGCCAATATTTTGTTGAGAATTTTTGCATCTATGTTCATGAGGGAGATTGGTCTGTAATTTTCATTTTTGTTCTATCTTTGCCTGGTTTTGTTATCAGGGTGATGCTGGCTTCATAGAAGGAGTTTGGTAGAATTCCTTCTTTTTCTATTTTATGGAAAAGCTTAAGAAGCAATGGTGTTAGCTCTTCTCTGAAGGTGTGGTAAAATTCATCAGTGAATCCATCTGGGACAGGCTTTTTTTAGTTGGGAGACTATTGATAACCATTAGGATCTCCATGCTTGTTATAGGTCTACTTAAGTGACTAATCTCATCTTGATTTAATTTAGGTAGGTCATATAAATCAAGGAAATCATCCATTTCTTTCAGATTTTCATACTTTGTGGAGTATATGCTTTCATAGCATGTCCCTATGATTTTTTGAATTTCTCTGGCATCTGTTGTGATGTTACCTTTTTCATTTCTGATTTTATTAATTTATGTCTCTTCTCTCTTTCTTTTTGGTCAGATTTGCTATGGGTTTATCAATCTTGTTTATCCTTTCAAAGAACCAACTCTTTGTTTCATTGATTGTTTGGATTGTTTTTTTGGTTTCTGTTTCATTAATTTCTGCCTTGATGTTTATTATGTCTTCCCATCTGCTGATTTTGGGTTTGCCTTCTTCTTCTTTTTCCAAGGCTTTAAGGTGAAGTATTAGGTCATTTACTTGCGACCTTTCTAATTTCTTAATATGGGCACTTAAAGCTATAAATTTACCTCTTAGGACTGCCTTCATTATGTCCCAGAGATTTTGGTATGTTGTGTTCTCATTATTGTTTGACTCTATAAATTTTTTATTTCCCTCTTGATTTCTTCATTGAATCATTCATCATTTAGTAATGTGTTGTTTAATTTCCATGATTTTGTGTATGCTCTATAGCCTTTCTTGATATTGATTTGTAGATTGATTCCATTGTGATCAAATAGAATGCAAGGAATTATTGCAGTTTTTCTGTATTTGTTAAGATTTGCTTTGTGTCCTAATATATGGTCTATTTTAGAGAATGTTCCATGTGCTGCTGAAAAGAACATATATATTCTGCAGCATTTGGATGAAATGTCCTGTATATATCTGTTAGGTCCATTCCTTCTATGACCTCATTTTGTCCAGATACCTCTTTGTTTATTTTTTCCCGGGATGTCCTGTCAATTGATGAGAGTGGGGTGTTGAAATCACCCACTACCACTGTTTTTGGTGTTATCTGAGACCTTAGTTCTAATAGTATTTGTTTGATGAATTTGGGGGCCCCATGTTAGGTGCATATATGTTTAGGATTGTAATATCCTCCTGTTGGAGGGTATCTTTAATCAATATAAAGTGGCCTTCCTTATCTTTCTTAACTAATGTTGGACTGAAGTCTATCTTGTCAGACTAGGTCCATTTGCTTGAAACACTGTTTTCCAACCTTTCACCCTAAGATAGTGTCCATCCTTTGTAGAAAGGTGGGTTTCTTGGAGGCAACAAATTGAAGGACCCTGCTTTTTAACCCAGTCTGCAAACCTAAGTCTTTTGGTTGGGGCATTGAGGCCATTGATATTAAGAGATATTATTGAAAGGTGTGTATTCATTTTTGCCATTTTTTTTGTAGTTCTTCTGGTTTTACCTTTGCTGTCTTGAGTTAACTAGTATTTGAGTGTTGTTTGTTTTTTTCCCCATTCCTTATATGTGTACTTTTCTTGTTCTTCAGCATGGAGGATTCTTACAAGTATTTTCTGTAGAGCTAGTTTTGTCTTCAAATACTCCTTTATCTTGCTTTTGTCATGGAATGTCCTTATTTCTCTGTCTATTTGAATGGATAGCTTTGCAGGATAAAGTAACCTTGGTTGACAGTTGTAATCTTTCAGAACTTGGAATACATTACTCCACACCCTTCTGGAATTTAAAGTTTGTGATGAATAATCTGCTGTAATCCTGAGGGACTTGCCTTTGTAGGTAACTTGATTTTTCTCTCTGACTGCTTTCAATATTTTTTCTTTGGTTTGTGTGTTTGGTAGTTTGATTATAATATGGTGAGGAGAGGTTCTTTCCATGTTTTGTCTGGCTGGTCTTCTAAAGGATTCCTGTGTCTGCATTGGCACCTCTTTCACAATTTGGGGGAAGTTTTCTTCTATGAGTTTGTTGAAGACACCAATTATGCTCTTGGAGTGAAACTTTTCTCCTACTATGCCCTGAATTTTTTTTTTAATTTTATTATTATTTGTTTGAGAGCGACAGAGAGAGAAAGAGGCAGAGAGAGACAGAGAAAGAGAGAGAGAGAGAGAGAGAGAGAGAGAGAGGGAGAGAGAATGGGCACGCCAGGGCCTCCAGCCACTGCAAATGAACTCCAGACACGTGCACCCCCTTGTGCATCTGGCTAACGTGGGTCCTGGGGAATCGAGCCTTGAACCGGGGTCTTTTGGCTTCACGGGCAAGCGCTTAACCACTAAGCCATCTCTCCAGCCCTGAATTCTTATGTTTGATCTTTTCATAGTGTCCCGAATATCTTGAAATTCCCACTCATACTTTTCTTTTCTTTTTTTTTTAAATTTTTTTTTTAAAATTATTTATTTATTTGAGAGCGACAGACACAGAGAGAAAGACAGATAGAGGGAGAGAGAGAGAATGGGCGCGCCAGGGCTTCCAGCCTCTGCAAACGAACTCCAGACGCGTGCGCCCCCTTGTGCATCTGGCTAACGTGGGACCTGGGGAACCGAGCCTCGAACCGGGATCCTTAGGCTTCACAGGCAAGCGCTTAACCGCTAAGCCATCTCTCCAGCCCACCACTCATACTTTTCTATTAGTTTGTCTTTGTCTTTGTTGGACTCTATTAGATCTGTCACCTGGTCTTCTAGCTTAGATATTCTGTTCTTTTCCTTCATCTATTCTACTGGTGAGATTATCTACAGAGTTTTTTTTTTTTTATTTCATTAACTGTGTTCTTTATTGCTAGTAATTCTAACTGGTTTTTCTTTATTATTTCAATTTACTTATTTATGTCTAGTATTAACCTCTTTATTTCATTAAATTGGCATCCTGTGTCTTCTTTGCTTCCCTTGATTTCTTCTTTTAGTTCTTTGAACATATTTATAATCATTCTTTTGAAATATTTCTCAGGCATTTCCTCTAACTCATTCTCACTGGAGGTCTGATGCATTAATACTTTTTGGTGGATTTATATTGTCTTGAGTTTTGGTGTTTCTTGTGTTATAATGTATATATTTTTGCATCTTGAATTATTTAATGATTGGCTTTTTCAGTTGGCTGGGTATTATGAGATGCATCAATCAATCTGATGTTATGTATCTTTAGGGTAGGAGCTTAAGGCACTAGGTGTGGCTCTGAAGACTCAGAGTATCTACAAAAGTGACTCTAGGTGTTGGGTGTGCCTGCTATGAGAGTATTCAAGTAGGCTAAGTGGAACAAAATACAGGCAGATTCTAATATTTAACTAAACAATGTACACTTTCAATGAAAAACAGCACAGGTATTTATCCAAGAGTAGGTATTATGACAACCAGATCCTATGTCTGTCCCTCAGGCTGTGTGGTGCCTCACCCACTCCCTTAATCCTGACAACAAGACTGTTAAGATTTCTGGTCTGGGGCTGGAGAGATGGCTTAGTGGTTAAGTGCTTGCCTGTGAAGCCTAAGGATCCCGGTTTGAGGCTCGGTTCCCTAGGTCCCACGTTAGCCAGATGCACAAGGGGGCGCACACGTCTGGAGTTCGTTTGCAGAGGCTGGAGGCCCTGGAACGCTCATTCTCTCTCTCTCCCTCTATCTGTCTTTCTCTCTGTGTCTGTCGCTCTCAATTAAATAAATAAAAAAAAAATTAAAAAAAAAAGATTTCTGGTCTGTAGAGGGTTCCAGGTCAGCTTGTGACCAGGTGGGGCCTTTCCCTAATGTATAACAGAATAGTAAACAAAGCCACTTTAATTCAAGAAGCAACAAATAACAAGCCCAAAATACAGCTTATTTAAGAATGACAAATTTGACCATCCATATGATTTAACATATAATTTATCCTGATATAGAAGGTGCAATTAGCACTTCTGGTTCAGGCCTATATACCAGGTTTATTATGCAGGTACTGACCTGGTGTGATCCCAGTTCCCTTTTGGAATGATTTTGGTCTCAGCTGTGCTCTTGATTGGGTCCCTCTTCGGTGCTCTGTCAGTTCAGGTTGGTGTGGCTGGGACCCTGGACCGCTGCTCTGTTCCCAAGGGCTGGGCATTGGCGGTGGGAAAGCGGAGGGAGCCGATGCTTCTCAGTTTGCCCGCTGTCTACCTTGTGATCTGCACCTCTGTTGTTCACTGCCGCCCTCCCTTCATGTTTCTTGAGTTTGCAGAGAGCTCCAGTGTAAGTGGAACACCCCTTGCCTGGCTTTTCCTGCAGCTTACGCTGAGCCTGGCGGCTTTCTGGCATGCCTCGGCCGCCGCTGTTGGTGGACCTGCCTGAGCTGCTTCTGTGTGGGCTCTGGATCTCTTCTACTTCTCCACTGCTGTTTCAATTTCCCATACACTTCACTTTTTAGTAAAAGTGTATATATTGCTGTTTTTTTTTTTTTTTTTTTGGCTCTTTCCCCCCTAGGCTGCTTTGGTGTGGTACCTACGCCATCTTAACCAGAAGGGGGGGGATGGAGTTTTAAGAAGAAGAATAACATGTCTGAAGAGCACTGCTAAAGAGAAGTTTTTTAAAAAAAATTACTTATTTATTTATTTGATAGTGACAGACAGAGAGAGAGAGAGAGTGAGAGAATGGGCACATCAGGACCTTTAACCGCTGCAAACCAACTCCAGATGCATGCATCACCTTGTGTATCTGGCTTATGTGGGTCCTAGGGAATTGAGCCTTGAACTGGGGTCCTTAGGTTGTACAGGCAAACGCTTAACCGCTAAGCCATCTCTCCAGCCCCAAGAGAGGTTTTTAATAGTCAAGGGGCAGCTGTATTTAGACCACCTGGGTTCATAGCAGAGAATTACTTCTCCAAGGTGTAGGACTTTGGAAAAGTGATCTTCTTTACTGTGAATCTCAGCTTTAAGCTCTGGAAAATGAGCATATTGTGGTGGTTTGAATGTAAAATGTCTCCCATGGCCTCATGTGTTTGATTCAACCTCTTATCTTACTTGATCCTCAGCTGGTGAGCCTTTGGGAGGTGGAGCCCTGTTGGGGGAGGTGTGCTGCTTAAGGTGGGCCTTCTTTCTTAGCACAGCCCCACTAGGTGTTCAGACCGTAGCTGAGCATGGTTGGCCAGCCCCTTCCTCTCTCTTTTTCCTGAGAATTCACCTACCCAGAAGAAGCCCACTCCAGCTCCTCCAAGCTTCAAGTTCAACAGGGGAAGGGTAGGTCCTGGCAGATAGCTCTGCTGCCTGGGTCATACTGAATAGCCTAGTCTATTTGCCTCCAAAATTGCTGTCCTCATCAACCTGGAGGTGATCAGATCTTAAAGCTAGAAACGCTAGAGAGAAAAATAATGTTGATATGCAACCTTAAAAAGTTATTATGAACCTTAAAGGTAATGTATGTGACGTGCCTGCCACATAGCAGAACGTTAATGTTGTATGCTCGCAGAGTTTATTGACCAGCAACTACATCTGGATGACTTCACTTCTAGGCATGTTGCGTCAGAACTTCCATTATTCAGTCAGAGCTCATAAATGCAATATCAAGAAACAATTCAAATTCAACATGTGTGCTTTCATCTTGGCTACAGAAGAGAGACGAGAAAAGGACCATCAACATTTGAATGGTGACACGTGTCTCACCTGTGGTCCCTATGGCTTGGCCACATTCAGAAGTTGACCTGAGGCCATCTGGCTACTCTGCCAGGCATACGAGAAAGCACAACCAGAGTCCAAGGCTGAAATATGAAAGGCCACCAGGACCTGGTCGAATGGGATGCTTACACATAGTATCCAAAATTCCTGCACGTATTCCTCGTGGGAATACCAACTGAAGGACAACTATTACAGTATCCAGCTCACCGTAAGAATTTCAATGATTAGTTTTACAATAAATGATCTGGTTAAAAAAAGTAACATTTTAGCCAGGCGTGGTGGTGCACGTCTTTAATCCCAGCACTCGGGAGGCACAGGTAGGAGGATCGCCATGAGTTCAAGGCCACCCTGAGACTCCATAGTGAATTCCAGGTCAGCCTGGGCTAGAGTGAGACCCTACCTCGAAAAAAGTAACATTTTAGGGGTGGAGAGATAACTTAGTGGCTATGGCAGTGCCTACAAAGGCTAACAACCCGAGTTCAATTCCCCAGTACCCACGTAAAACCTGATGCACAGTGTGGCACATGCACCTTGAGTTCGTTGGCAGCAGGAGGTCTTGGCACACCCATTCTATCTGTCTCTCTTCTCTCTATCTTTCTCTGCTTGCAAATGAATAAATAAGAATATTTAAAAATAACATTTTAGAAACTGGTAATCAATATTGTTTAAGCTGAATAAATCATCAACAAGAGAATTTGTTACTCTGTTTTTTTGGGGGGGGTTAGACATGTTAAGGAAATGCAAACATGTAACTGTCATAAATGAGTACACAAAAACAAAAATGCTAAGCCCTTTCCTTTGTAGTTCTTTGGGAGAAAGCAGAGATTCTTTATTGCAATGCCTTCAATATAGCCCCAATTCTTCCTCAAAGCCATAAGGAAACACATGGAGTTGGTTAATTCTACCTACAAAACCTTTCTATTCTTGCCTGGGTTCTGACCCTTGGGAGAAATGGGGCATACGGAGGTAGGGGGCCAAGGGATTCCTTTTAGCAAGAAGAGACTGGGAAAGCTCTCTTTTGTACAACCCAGCAACTAAGTCATTCTGAACTCTGATTTTGGTAACTGTGACAAGCATAATGTGACAGCAGACTGGAATATTGGGGGCAGAGTCAGGCACAGCTAATGGAATTTTAACAAACACAGGGCTAATTATCAAAGGGCTTGGAGCTATGTGACATATACATACACATATATATATATATTATATTATATAAAATAAAATATTAAAATTGCATATGTATGTGCAATTTTAATACATGTGCAATTTTAATATTTTATTTATTAATTTGACAGAAGGAGGCAGGTAGGAAGAGAGAGAGAGAGAAAATGAGTGTGTCAAGGCCTCTAGCTGCTGCAAACGAAATCCAGACACATGCGCCACCTTATATATCTGGCTTACATGGGTACTGGGGAATTGAACCTGGGTTCTTTGGCTGTTCAGGCAAGTGCTTTAACCACTAAGTCATCTCTCTAGCTGTTTATCTTTTCTCAGCCTTGTGTATATATATATATATTGTTTTTAACCACAGCTCCCAAAATGCATGCACACCAACTGCAGACCGAATTTTTGTTACGTAACTCCATGCGCTAGCAATGGAGTTCCAAATGATCACCAACGCTCTGAGCACTTCTGTAAACCCACCCATTCCCCCACCCATCCTACCTCCTTCATGATCCTGATGGCTTCCACGCGGTGCTGGGGCGGGGGATACAGCAGCATTCGGTGATACAGGGACTGCAGCACGGGTTTCATGGAGTCCATCGACCCCACCAGGCGGATGAGCTCGACTGCAAGGTAGTAGATAGTGCGTGCCACGGGGCTGCTGAGGGCTGGCGCCGTGCAGGAGCAGCCGGAGCCCCGACCGTGGTCAGACACGCCCGCAGAGGCAGAGTCTGCGTCCGCACTGATGCCTGTGCTGTTGCTGTGAGCCGAGGTGATCGTCTTGTCATGGATGGGGTTCCCCAGGATCACGATGAGAGCAGGGCAGAGGTTTTTCCTGGGAAGAGACAGGGAGGAAAAAAAAAAATAGCTTCACCAGAAGCCAAGTGACAGAATGAGAATGTCACTTCCAGGGCAAATAGCAGATGCTAAAAAAAAAAAAATAAATTAATTAATAACCAGGGAGAGCTGGGTTCCTTACTGCTCATTCTTTTGCCTACCTATAACTTCTCATGCTAAGGTTAACTGCACAAAATAACACAAGAATCTGTAACAGGGACATTTTGTTTGTGAAAAAAATAGACTTAACATGCTAGTTATCAAAGTTCATTTCTTTTTTAACCATAATAACTGTGTCATTGATGGCCAGTGTCCACGCTCAGCATCTCTTGCGCCTATATAAGTTTCTGCTGTGTTCATATGCTTTCAATATGAACAACAAACCGAAAACCCAGACAACTGACTGGTTCAGTTCTCCCATGATTCCACGACATAAACAACACCTCACAGGCCCATGGACCCATGGTCGTTATGACAGTCACCTCTTTTCTCTGCACATTTTAGCCTCAGACGTGTCCACAAAGAAGTTTTCCTACTTGCCAGATAGCTATGTTCTGATGAATTGATTCGAGGGGGCGAGGCACGGCGACGGGAGCCCCCCTGGCCGGCATTGGGGGTGTCAGGAGTGGGTACTCACCAGATGAGGTCAGTGAACCCCCTGTGCAGGTGCATGGAGGAGGAGGAGCTGCTGAGCACGGAGAGGATGCACTCCAGGTATAGAGGCTGTAGCTGCTGGCCGTCACTGTGGACGAGAAAGGGGCAAAACGCACAGCAGCGTTAAGGGGGGAGGTTAGACGTCAGCAAAATACTCGTTTCGGGTGGGTGGGGCTGTGGATGGTTAGCACTACAGATTGAGTTACGCTCCTCTCCAAATGCATAGATGCAAGTCTTCATCCCCCAGTGGGTGAGAATGTGATTTGACTTGGAGGAAAGTCTTTATTGAGGCAAAGAAGTTCAAATGAATAAATTAACATGGTCCCTAATCCAAAAATAGCTAGAAAGAAAAGGGACACCGAGGCATGGCTAGAGGGGAGGAAGGAGGCGTGGACTAGGTCCTCTGACAGTGATTATAAGGAGTTCACAATAGTGACTTCTTGTCTTGGATGCAGAGCCTTTCGAGTGGAGAGGAATCTGTCTTTCTGGCACAAGGCACTCAGGCTGTGGAACTCCATTATGGCAGCCCTAGAAAATGATTTACTTAGACTGGTTATTCTTTTTAATGAAAAACTAACACACTTTGCTTTGTGGAAATGTTTCTGTATATTTTTGCGAAAGCTAAATATGAAACAGAATCGCCTCAGTTTACTTCTCCTTCACAGTTTTTCCTATTATTAGCAGCTCCAATTACTACAATGTATACATTATCATTAAATGTACAGACATTGGTACATTCACTAAATTCTGGTTTATGTCAGAAATTTTCATTATTGCTGATTCTAAACTTTCAAGAACCATTGACCACATTATCTTTCCCTCTCTCCTTCCTTCCCTTCCCCCCCTTTCTCTCTGACGTTGGACTTGAACCCAGAGCCTCCAGAGTCAGGCACTGGAACACTGAACAACACCTCCACCTCACCATACATTATCTTCTAATTATCCAACGTTTTACTAATTAACATTTGACCTTTATGTATGGGATAAACATGGTTCAATGGAAATTTTACTTTTCCCAGAAGTTATTATAGCCAGATAAGAAAACCAGACTGCTTTATAGGATGTATAATTTTATGTCCTGATGTTGTTTTTCTGCATGTCAACAAAAGATACTAAAATCCTAGTAGGTAACAGAAGAGCAGAAAGGGGTGGGGGAGAATAGAACTTTCAAGGATGCATTTTACAAATGGCAGACTTTATATTTTTATTTTTTTAAAAAAAGGGTGTTTATTTGGTGTGTGTGTGTGTGGAGAGAGAGAGAGTTGAAAATCACATAAGCCTGCCACACTTTCGGGCTTTTATGTGAGATCTGTGGATCTGAACTCAGGACCTCAGAGTTATGCAGCAGGCCTTTATCCTCTGATCCATCTCTCTAGCCTTAAAAAGTCTATATGCTTTTTAGAGAAGTCATGCAAGAATCTTTTAGGTAATGGAATACTCAGTAAAAAGAGAAAGCTGCTAATAAAAATAGTATTTGTTTGTGTTTATTTTCCCTTACATTTAAAATAAATGCTGGAGGGGATTCAGTGGAGGGGGCGAGGGGGAGGAAAAGGGAGTGTGATGGGAGGGGATTATAGTCTGTATGTATGAAGGTTGTCACTAAGAAGCGAAATAAAATAAAATAAATGCCAAGTAGAAAATTAGCATTCTCAATAGTTCGAATTATTTCCTGAAGAAGGAGGTGGGAGGGACAGGGGAAGCTACTACAGAAAGCTAGAAAGAGAAGGAGAAAGAGGGAGAAAAGAGAAAATGACCATCCTAGGGCCCAGAAAATGGCATCCACACATGAGACTGAGAAAGACTGTGCCTGCAAGACAAGGAATAGACAGATGGAGGGCGGGGCAGGGGTCACCCTCACTTGGAAGCTATGCTAAGTCCCAAAGACTTTAGACTCTAAAAGTGGTTGGCAAGCTATACAGTCGGAGGACAAAACTGTATACATGACCTATGAGCTAAAACAAGGGTTTTTTCTTTTTTTTTTTTTTTTAAATGAGAGAGAGAATTGGCACACCTTGTTCTCTAGTCACTGCAATCGAACTCCACACACCTGGGCCACATTGTGTGCAAGTACAATCTCGTGTTACCCCGTGTGTCTGGCTTACGTGGGATCTAGAGAGTTGAACATGGGTCCTTAGGCTTTGCAGGCAAGCACCTTAACTGCTAAGTCATCTCTCCAGCCCTAAAACAAGGTTTTTTATGTTTTAAAAGGTTTATGAAATAAAAAGATCTTTGGCTATATAGTGAATTGGAAGCCAGCCCTGCCTACGTACGTCTACTTTCTGTAAAAGTTTTATAGAGGCTAGAGGAAGATGGGCCCTATAGACTGTGCTGAGATGTTGTCTGGACATTATTTTGCACAGAAGAGTAACTTGACCAGGCTTGTATCTTAGACGGCTTTTTTTTTTTTTTTTTTTCAAGGTAGTGTCTCACCATAGCCCAGTCTGTCCTGGAATGCGCTACGTATTCTCAGGGTGGCCTCGAACTCATAATGATCCTCCTACCTCTGCCTCCCGAGTGCTGGGATTAAAGGCGTGTGCCACCATGCCCCGCTCTAGGTGTCTTGTTTTTGAACAGATTGGAGAGGGCAAAACAGCAAGACCACAGTGTTAATTTCAAGCTTCAATTAAAAATCAGGTCTGGAAGGTTCACCTTTCCCATGTCTTGGGGTAATCATTTTGGATTCGTTATTAACAGGAAGAATATTAAATATCCTAAAGCAGACTTTTTTTTTTTATTTCCCTCAAACTGCTAGTCTAGCATTTAAAAAAAAAAGTAAACATAGTAAAGAAAATAAAGATTCTTCATTTCTGAAGCCATCAGAAGTGAAGCCAGAGAAGAAAGCTTCTAGACAGTCGAGGTTCACTGCAAAGCCTGCTGCGGAGCACGGTGTGGTCCCAAAGCCAGCCTCACTATCAGGCAACACATTGCCAAGGAAACTGGCTTGGGAGTCTCCTTGGTGACAGCACAGAAGCTTTTCTGTGGGCTGCAGCACTCAAGAAAAGTGGGTGCTGGTGGCCTTGTGTGAGCCATGCCACTCAGTAGAGTTATTTGAAATCCAAGACCCTTCTACCTGCGCTCCTCCGTGGAGACCCGTGTGTGTGTGTGTGTGTGTGTGTGTGTGTGTGTGTGTGTGTGTGTGTGTGTGTGTAGATGTGTGCCTTTCATACTTGCATGGGTGCAGACAGAAAGATACGTGTGTGCATGAGGCAGACAGGAGCCTGGAGTTCAGCCAGCTCTTGCCTCCTTGGGAGGGTTGAAGTCCCTCCTGTCTGCTGCTTTGCTGGGGCATTTCACAGCCGGCAGGTTGTGCGTCTGCTGGTGGCATTGTCATCTCATGGCTGCGTTTCCTCCTGGGCGCCCAGGCCATGCCCAATAGCCGTCAGCGTTGCCTGCTGCGCTACGCAGGCTGAGCAGCCGCCCACCCCGGCACAGTACCTGGGAGGGTAGTCACTGTGCTTCACAGGGCCCCGCAGCTCTCAGAATTTTCATTTTAAACTGTTTTTTTGGTCCAAGTTTCTGCTTCTCCTTTAAGAGCATTGCAATTTAGTTAGAATTTAAAAAGAGAGAGAGAAGGACCAGAGCGATAGCGCAGGGTGGAGTGTGATCAGTACAAGCAGCGCAATCACGCGGGCTGGCCTTGCTGCTTCCCAGGCTGCTCTGGTGCAGGTTCCTGCTCGGTTTTCTGTGCTAGGACAGGGAGATGGTGAAAGACGGGCGGCAGAGAGTGACGACACATTACCCCAAGCCCCATTAGCCTTGCAAATTGTCTTGGTTCAAAGCAAGATCGTGCAATTCAACTTGCCCAACATAGACTCTCTATTAATATCGTGTCCCCACGGCCCGTGGGTGAGTTATACTGCGTACCTGAATCTATTTTCAGAATCCTCCTGAGAAGCTGTAGCATGCATATATCTACTGAGCCAAAGCTCTGGGAATTATCTGGGCTCTGATTTTGAAATGGTTGTTAACAAGAAATACTGAGGGCTGAAGAGATGGCTTAGCAGTTATGGCACTTGCCTACAAAGCCAAAGGACCCAGGTTCAATTCCCCAGGACCTACGTAAGTCAGATTCACAAGGTGGCGCATGTGTCTGGAGTTTATTTGCAGTGGCCAGAGGCCTTTGCATGCTATTTCTCTCTCTCTCTCTCTGCCCCTCTCTTTCTTTCTCAAGTACATAACTAAAAATAAAAATATTGTTGGGGGCTGGAGAAATGGCTTAGCAGTTAAGTGCTTGCCTGTGTAGCCTAAGGACCCCAGTTCGAGGCTCAATTCCCCAGGACCCACATTAGCCAGATGCACAAGGGGGCGCACGCGTCTGAAGTTCATTTGCAGTGGCTGGAGGCCCTGGCACGTCCATTCTCTCTTCCCCCTCCCCCGTCTCTTTCTCTCTCGCTCTCTCTCTATGTTGCTCTCAAATAAATAAATAAAAATTAAAAAAAATATTAAGTTGGGTACGGTAGCACATGCCTTTAATACCAACACTCGGGAGGAAGAGGTTGGAGGATCACCGTGAGTTTGAGGCCACCCTGAGACTCCATAGTGAATTCCATCCAGGTCAGCCTGGGCTAGAGTGAAACCCTACCTCGAAAAACCAAAAAATAAAAATAAAAATAAATTAATAGAAAAAGAAGAAAGGGCTGGAGAGATGGCATAGTGGTTAAGGCCTTTGCCTGCAAAACCAAAGGACCTGACCTCAGTTCAATTCCTCAGGACCCATGTAAGTCAGATGCACAAAGTGGCACATGCATCTGGAGTTCATTTGCAGTGACTGGAAGCCCTAGTGTGTCCATTATCTCTCTCCTTCAGCCTCACTCCCTCTCTCAAATAAATAAATAAAATATAAAAAAATAAAATAAGAAATACTGACCATCATGATATTTCAGAGAAGGAATCTGTATCAGTTTCTTTCTCATTGCTCAGACAAGAAGGCTGAGCAGGAGCAGCTTAAGAAAGGAAAAGGTTTATTTTCAACTTACACCCTTGAGGGGAAGTGTTCATTATGGTGAGGAAGGCATGGCAGGCTGAGCAGGCAAACAGTGTCACACCTTCACATCAACCGGGAAGAAACAGCACCTAATGGGACTGGAATATAAAACCCCAAGGTCTGCTCCCAATGACCCACTTCCTCCGGCAAAAGCCTCTGCCTCCTAAAGGTCCAATAACCAGGCCAAACAGTGCCACCAACTGGGAATTAAGCATTCAAGCATGCAATTTACATTCAAACCACCACAGAACCCACTTGAAAGAGGCAGGAAATATCTAGCTTAGCTAATAGAAATAAAGGAATTCAGGCAGTAACATAAGAAGCCACACAGATATGAGCACTTCTGTGGAGAACGGGCTGAACCCGAGAGTACCAGCAGATAAGGGCATGATGTCACCTGACCAGGCAATGCTAAAGGTCTTGTGTCACTGCTACACTGAGCATGGGACACTCCAGCTTCCCTAGCAATGTTGCCTTCCATCTTAGGGTAATGGAAGGTTACAGGAAAAACCATAATCAAACAAGCTCCAGAGTCTGAATTATGACCAGGGGAATTACATTAAAAAAAAAAATGACCACAAGAACACTATCCAAACAATGTCACACTGTCATACTATAGCAGTGTTTGTAAAGTCATCTTTGATCCCATATTCAGTTACATGAATTATTTAAAGCTTATTCTCAGAGGAACAGGCTAAAATGTTTTCTCTGACCAGTAGGTACCTCTAACCTTTGGTTTGGGATATATATATCTGAGAGAGAAAAAGAGGCAGGTGGGGGCAGAGAGAATGGGCGTGCCAGCGCCTCCAGCCACTGCAAATGAACTCCAGATGCATGCGCCCCCTTGGGCATATCTGGCTTACATTGGGTCCTGGAGAATCAAACTGGGATCCTTTGGCTTTGCAGGCAAATGCCTTAACTGTTAAGCCATCTCTCCAGCTCTGGTTTGGTTTTTAATACACATATTGTATTATACATATATGTATTTTTAATACACATACTTTTGCAATGTAGGCTTGTGCAGTGCATTTTCCTAGTGACCTGCATTCTGGTTTTTGTTGTTAAGAAGTTCAGTATTCTTTTTTTTATTAAATTTTTTGTTTATTTTTATTTATTTGAGAGTGACACAGAGAGAAAGAGGCAGAGAGACAGAGAGAGAGAGAGAGAGAGGGAGGGAGAGAATGGGTATGCCAGGGCCTCCAGCCACTGTAAACGAACTCCAGATGTGTGTGCCCCCTTGTGCATCTGGCTAAAGTGGGTCCTGGGAATCAAGCCTCGAACTGGGGTCCTTAGGCTTTATAGGCAAATGCCTAACCACTAAGCCATCTCTCCAGCCCAAGAAGTTCAGTATTCTTTATTTTATTTTATTTTTATTTTTTTTTAAATTTTTTATTTATTTATTTGAGAGCGACAGACACAGAGAGAAAGACAGATAGAGGAAGAGAGAGAATGGGCGCGCCAGGGCTTCCAGCCTCTGCAAACGAACTCCAGACGCATGCGCCCCCTTGTGCATCTGGCTAACGTGGGACCTGGGGAACCGAGCCTTGAACCGGGGTCCTTAGGCTTCACAGGCAAGTGCTTAACCGCTAAGCCATCTCTCCAGCCCAAGTTCAGTATTCTTAACTGCATCATAAAAGCATACAAACCAGTTTATAAGGAAAACAGATCTGATATTTACTGCATGCTGGGTACTGTTCACTTCAAACACTCCATTATAACAGTACTTCCTTAAAGATATCAAAACTGAATAATTAACACCTACACAAAAGGGCGAGCTGTGGACTGACCTGTGTAAGCCAGTTCACACAGTCACCTTCTGGACAGGAATCCCTGTGGCTGATGTTGGAGCTGCCCAGATTTTAAGAACCATAAACTTAATGCCAGGAACCTGTACGGGCTAACTGAACGTTCTCTTCTGAACAATGCACAATGGTGCCTTTGAAGGTTATCATTCGTAGACCTATAGGCTCACGCTGACCTTTCCAGATGGCTGCGTTTAATTATAAGTTGGCATGCTTACATAAACTCCAGATATTTTTCTTATATAACCTTCCATTTCTTTTCAATTTGCCTGTGCAGTAATGACCACAATCTTTCTACTTTTCAGAGTTCTAATAGCCTGTACATTTTTTGTTGACAATGCTGAGACCTGGGGAGGTGGCGGGGGGTGGGGAGAGAAGCATCTTCAACAGCTGGCAAGTCCCTAGTACCAGCTCCACGAGCATTCCTGCTGAGCACCAACAGGGCACAGAAGGGTAATACCAGGCAAGACCCAAGGATGATCACGGCCGAAAAGCACTGCTCATTGACAACCGCTCCTGATCCAGGGATGGAAGAGAGACGGGGTCTGTGCAAACAGGTAAGGGGCCACATGGCACTTCCCATGAGTGATGCCTGTTTCTCCAGTGACAGCTGGTCCCCGCCTGTTCCAAATATCAGAATTAACTGTACTTCCTAGCAATGCCCAGTCCTCGAACACACACTCAAGTCACTCTACAACCCACCTAGTTCAAGTTCAAGTCCCACAACAATCTCTCCTAACACACTTTTGCTAGATGCCTTTTGCCTTCCTATACAGTTCAGGTTCTCTCAGTGTACCAGGTGAATAAGCCTACCTCTGTTAACACGAATGCTTCCTGATGATCTTAGATGGCACACACTGGTTGTTTTTCAAGGGAGTTTTCAGTAGTCACTGCTGACTACTCAGCCCTAAATGGGACATCTACATCATCCTCTCCAAGGCTCAGGGAATGTGGGTTCCTGGGTCCTCCCAGGGACTGGCTGCGGTTCCCCTGAAGGTGTCCCAGGCAACCGTGGAGACCAAGGTTGTGCTTGTTATGAGAGAAAGAATCATTCCTGGGAGTCAGTTTCCGTAAATAGCTCTTTCAGTTTATTGTCAAGGAAATGGGCTTTATAAGCAGTTAAGGGTCCTAAGGGGATTGGATGTACAAGGTTCCTAGCTGATGCCTAATTAGAATATGGGGACATTCATTCCAGCATGTAGGCAATGGCAGGGTGGGTGTTGGTGTCAGGTGATCTAGGGTGTCAGGGAGATGGGCTGTGTGAAGGTACTGGTTGATAAGGAGTTTCCTAGGCAAATTGCCAAAGGTCACTGGGCTATGGGCAAAGCCTAAGTTCAGGTGTGCTGGGCTTGGAGATAGAGTGGCCTCCTGTAGCCCGGGGGTCCTTAGCCATGCCTGGCAGCTCAGGCCCCTCTCCTGAAGGCTCCAGCCTGTGCCTGGCAGTGTTCAACAAAGGAACATTCAGAACAAAGACGGTAAGAGCTGATGAGAAGGAAGGAATGTTGTGGGGTGCTGTTTTCCTGATGTGGCATGGTTGTAGGATTCGTGAGCTCACAACAGCTTCGGTAACGTGCACAAGACTTGCAAAATACCGGTAACATCAACATTCTCCTAGGATGGGGCAGGGGAGGCCATGAGCTCCGTCTCTCGCCGAGAAGCTCCTGGTGGCTAATGGTGGCTGCTGTTGCCACTGGTAAGATGCTCGTGCGCCCATGAGTGGTGCCACCCCAGCCCCGTTCAGGTCTGCTCTCCTAGTTAAATTCGGGGTGTCACAAACAAGAATGGCACATGGCAGTAGAAGGGACTAGCTGAGAAGTAGAAGGAGTTCACCAAGAGTGGGAGGGGAACCAGAGAAGGCAATGGGAGTGAATATAATCAAAATACATTAAATACGCATGAAATTGTCAAAAATAAATTTCAAGAGTTTCACTTGGCCAAAATAGACAGGGACCTTAGGAGAGTTGAGGGTATATTGATTTAAAAGCCACCTGGCAACAACCTGTAAGTGGATGTCTAAGCTTAGCTTAAAACTAGGTGAGTTTCTGGGCTGGGAAGGTGGCTCAGTGGTTAAGGGTGTGGGCACTTACTTACAATCCCAGTGCTCCAGGTTCACATCCCCGGCATCCATGTAAAGCATTTAGAGTTCGTGTGCAGTGGTGAAGACCCTGGCCCACCCATTCCCACCCCTCTGCTTGCAAATACATAAAACTATTTTTTCAAAAGGAGAAATATATACATATATAAATTTATGAAAACAAACAAAAAACGAAAACAACTTTCTGCAATGTGTCCAACAAAGCAAGAGGCCTTGTTCATGACTGTCTGTGACTAGACAATTTCTCCCAACCATTATAGGTAAATTAGACTGAAAAGGTCATGTATTATCAAATGTTCTCCTTGCCAGTAAGTGATCATTTAATGTGCCCTTCATAATGCAAAGGAAACTTCAGAATCTTATCTTGTGGTAGAATTTTGTAGTTTGGTCTTTCATCCCCTCTTGGGAAATGGCTATTTTAGGATTCGGCTTTCCCTATATGCACAAGGTGTCTTCTTAACTGAATCACTTAAATGAAGTAGCATCATTGATTGAACTGGCAGGCGAAAGAAGCTGGAAGTTGGTAAAGGTCAATGTTTCTGGCATGTGTGCATGCAATGCCTGTGGTAGGTGGTGTGGTGTTTGTATGTATGGTGTATGCACAAGTGTGTGCAGATGTGTGCGTCCCACACACTTGCATGTGGAGGCTGGAGAACATCAAACATCCACTTCTATCTATCTTCTTCTGCATTGTTTCCTTGCATTAAGGTCTTTCTCCAAACCCAGAGCTGCCATTTTTGATCAAACTGGCTGACCAAGGAGTCCCAGCCATTCTCCTGTCTCTGCCCTCACCCTCTTCCCACAGGACTGAAATTACAGATATGTGTGCTCATGCTGGCTTCTTACTGGGGTGCTGGGAGTGGACCTCAGGCCTTCAGGCTCATGCAGCAAGCCCTCTCACTGCTGAGCCATCTCCCCAGCCCCACAAGCCTTTTTTAAAGCTAAGCTTTCGATGTGTTCTTCCTACATATGTTTTCCATTTCCTCCCACTCCACCCTGTAACTACTATTTTATTCCTTGTCTCTGTGTTATTTCCACGGATTCGTATCTATCTCCATATAGTTGACCTCTATGTGCCTGATCTAAAGAGTTAGGATATGGGATGCAGCCTCATCACTTGCAGGGAACAAAGGGCCAGCTCAGTGCAGTGAGGAGACTCATTGACAGCCCCCATGGCAAGGCCACTCCCAAGTTATCAGCACCCTCACATCATCCATCTTTGAGCCCCACACCATCTGCTCAGCTCTGTGCTCAAGAGAGTCACTGCTCCTTGCAGGATATTACTATTCCATTTCACTTCAGAAATTACTGTATCTTGCCTTCTACAATGGCATTTAGTAATTTGGGATTGCCCATGGTCTCGGAATCCATTTCTCAGGAATGACGGATGAATTCCATTGGAGAGGGGAACTCCTGTCTGTATGGTCTGCGATTTAAGTGAAGCTGTGGACACGTTATCGGAGAAATGGAACGCTTACTTTATGGAGGCTTGAAGCTTCTCACACAGGACCGTGAGGACAGACACAACATCGTCACAGAGGGCCTCTACTGTTAACCCTTCAAAACAGAAGAGGGGACAAGAGTTAGATTTGTGTGGGGTACAGGTGACTCCCTTAATGTCATTCCCAACCTGTGCTTCCTATGGCGCTCAGGACTGAAATACGATTTTATTTTCAGATGCGAGACCTCTCTTAGGCTGTCACAGCAATCAGAGGAAAGATAAGAGTAAAAGAGAACTATCCTTAGAAAAACACTCAGGAGATAGTCCACGGGCTGGAGAGATGGCTTAGCGGTTGAGGCACTTGCCTGCAAAGTCAAAAGACCATGGTTCGATTCCTGAGGACCCACGTAAGCCAGATGCACAAGATGGCATATGTATCTGGAATTCAGACCTTGGTATGCCCATTCTCTATATCTGCCTTCTGTCTCTCTCTCTCTCAAATAAATAAAAATAATAAAAATGTTTTTAAAAAGATAGTCCAGGAAGAAAAGATCATATTCCATTACAGGTATAGTTTATTGACATTTAATGAAAAGATATATGGTGAATTAAAAAAAAAACATAATGGACGATGACTTTCTCAGTGTGAAAGCCGCAGGCTATCTATGGATCCCATATTCTGACCTCTTGGATAACCAGTCTTCTGAACACATCTGTGCTGTTACCCTGAGAAATAAAAGATGGGTTTTGGGAATTAAGAAACCAGACAGTGGGGGCAGAGTAATTTAGTCACCACCTTGACCTACTTCAGCCGTTTGTCTATTGTACACAGGATGCGTGGTCTTTGCTGATAATGGAGCAACAGCCAACGCCAGAGAAAGCATTTTCCCCTCCATACAGGTTCCAATTTCCAGAAACCAGAATTAAAACTCCTGCAGAGACTCTGTGAGAAAAAAGCTGGAATCTGGAGTCTATTTTAATATAGGTCTACACTTTGTTGCTTGTGTGAACTCGAGGCAGCTTCCACTCTCCTTCTGGCAAATGAAATAATTCTTCACAGAACTGTGGAGTTAAGTGGAACAATAAGTAAAAACAGTTGTTGCCTTATTTTTATTTATTTGAGAGAGAAAGAGAGAGGTGGGGAGAATGTGTGTGCCAGGGTGCCTTGCCTCTGCAAACAAATTCCAGGTGCATGTGCCATGTTGTGCATCTGGCCCTATGTGGGTTCTGGGGAAATGAACCCAGGCCTGCAGGCTTTGAAAGCAAGCACCTTTAACCACTGAGCCACCTCTCCAGCCCGCATTTGTTCCTTGAGGATCTAAGGGGCTAGATAACCGATGAATGTACAAATGAATGAATGACCATGAAGTTAAGAAAGATGGAGGGAAAACAGCAAGGATGTAAGAGAGAAAATAAATCTAGACGTGAAGGAGGGTAGGGAAAGGAAGCAAATAGTTGATCCTCACAGGCTAAGATCTCAAATCAGGCAATGCAAAAAAGGGAGCAGTGACGTGATGAGATTCAACAATAAAACAAGTTTTAAAATAAATAAATTCTATAAGTAGTGCTTAAGCTGACTTTTGAAGAAACTTAAAATGAACCTCTCCATGTTTTTCTGTTTTTATATCTTATTCAGGATGGCTTTGAACTTAAAAATTTTTTTTTGGAGACTGAAAAGATTGCTCTGTGGTTAAAAGTACTTGTCCACAAAGCCAAACAACCCAAGTTCAATTCCCTAGTATCCATGTAAAGACAGATGTACAAAGGGGCACATTCATCTGCAGTCTGCTTGCAGCAGCTAGTGGTCCTGGCTCACCCATTTTCTCTTTCTGTCTGTCTGTCTCTCTACTTGCAAATGGATAAATACTAACTATCTTAAAATACCCTTTATGGGCCCGAGAGATGGCTTAACAGTTAAGGCTCTTGCCTGAGAAGCGAAAGGACCCAGGTTCAATTCCCTAGGACCCACATAAGCCACATGCACAAGGTAGCACATATGTCTGGAGTTCGTTTGCAATGGTTAGAGGTCCTGGCGTGCCTATTCTTTATCTGTCTCTCTTCTGTCTATCTCTCTCTGCTTACAAAAAAAAATTTTTAAGTACTCTTTAAATGTCTCTTTTTGGTGTGTGTGTGTGTGTGTGTGTGTGTGTGTGTGTGTGTGTGTGATTGTATATACACATGTTCATTTGTGTAAGTGTGGGAGTCTATGTGCCGCGTTATATGAGGAGAGGTTGGAGGTGGGGGTTGTTCCACCTCATCTCAGGCATCTTGTGCTTCATCGCTACATTTACCAGACCAGCTAGTCTGTGAGCTTCTAGAAGACTCCCTTGTTTCTGCCTCCCATCCAACCATCAGTAAGCTGTGATTACAGAGGCCGGCCGCAGCAGCTTCTGGCTTGGAGCCTTGGGATCTGAATTCAGGCACTCCAGGCTCGAGGGGCAATTGTTTAATCTCCTTAGCCATCTCCCCAGCACCCCATGAACTTCTGGCCCTCTTGCCTCAAGATCCCAAGCAGCTTGGGTTACAGGCATGGACCACTACCCCTGGACTACTAATGGGCTTTTAGAGATGTAGCCTGGAGCTGCAGCTTCCTTTCAGCTTGTAAGAGTGCCCTGCACTGAAGCGAGGCTTTTATGGAAATGCAGGAGTCAGTAAAGGAGCAAAGAGGACAGGTGGGAAGTCCTAGTCAAAAGCTGAAAAGATGCTACAGCAGCGTCTGGCCCAAGGCAGGCTTGGAGCAGAGCTGCTTCAGCGATGTCTCTGAGTCATTGATTTAAAGGAGTTCGTTCTCATTTCTTCCCCTCCCTCTCTTTTTTTCTTTCCTTCTAATTGTGGCTGTTTAAGTCTCTCTCCCTACTCCTCCCCATTTTCTTTATCCCCTTTGTTATTTTCTTCCTATTGCAACTCCTCCCTATTTTTAACTTCAAAACCTGTCACTACAGATTTTTTTCTGGTTTATTTTAATGTGTGTGTAGGGAGTGGATATGTGTGTGTGTGTGTGTGTGTGTGTGTGTGTGTGTGCGTGTGTGCGTGTGTGCGTGTGTGCATGTGTGATGAGTGTAGAGGCCAGTTGACAGCCTAAGGAGTCATACGCAGGAATGTTGTCCATCTTTTCTGAGACAGGGTCTCTCATTGGCCTGGGACTTACCAAGTAAGCTGCCCAGTGAGCGACAGAGACACCTGGCATTTTGACATGAGCACTAAGGATTGAACTCAGGTCCTCACGCTTGTGAGGCAAGCACTATACTGAGTGAGCTCTCTCTTCAGCCCCTCCAGTATTTTTTTTAAAGCAATGAATATTCTGAAATACAATCTACATTTATTTTTTTAATTAAATGACTTTAGCTTTTCTTACCCCCTTTAGAAAATATAGTGTCAAAGTAGTTTTAAAAAAAACAAATTGCCTGTCAATGACATGTTGATCGTTATTTGGTTCATTGTGTAGGTTAGACAGTTCCTTCATTTGATTTCGCCTGCCACTTAAATTGGGCTGTCTGTAAGACATTGTGGAAAGTGATTCATTGTCGTGTCAAGAAACTGGTATTTGGCAGCCAGGTGTGGTGGTATACACTTGTAATCCCAGCTCTTGGGAGGCTGATGTAAGAGAATTGCCAAGTTCAAGAGCAGCCTGAGCTACAGAGCAAAACTCTTGTCTCAAAACGAATGAGTGAAGAAAGAAAGGGGGGAAAAATAAGAAATTGGTATTGGTAAACTGGTCAAATAGTATTATTTGCCAATCAGATCACTGTAGCTTTCTACCCAATTCTCACGTTAAGTAATAAAATCTGGATCTATGGAGAAAAGAAGGAAAAACAAAAGGAAGAAAGGAGGGAGGGAGGAATAAAGGAAAGGAAGGAAAAAGAAAAGAAAGGAAGTAAGGTTCCACATGGGAGCAATGTAAGGAGTTCATCTCCCTCACACATTGGAACGGGAATGGGTACAGTTGGCATGAGAGCGTAGGGACAGAAGGAAGAGAACAGCTGATTAAACAGTACTAAGCAAGGCAAAGCGCCCAAGGAGATTGGTAAACTAACCTGCCAGCTCCTGCCATCTCCACACCCCCAGTTCCAAGCGCAAAGTAGGTGTTCTCATGCCTGCCTTTGAAATCAGCTAGTAAAAATTGAACCCAATACCTTGACTCCTGAATTCCTGCGGAACATCTGGGTTTTCAATTATCTATTGAGGGAGACATACACAGACAAGTAGGAGAGTTAGGCAAGGAAAAGTGCGGACTCTTAGACAACGGAAAGTTC
Organism: Jaculus jaculus; assembly: GCF_020740685.1. NCBI lineage: Eukaryota > Metazoa > Chordata > Mammalia > Rodentia > Dipodidae > Jaculus > Jaculus jaculus. Next base: position 27,248,627 of record NC_059110.1, read on the forward strand.
TAGGAAACAAAATGGCATCACGAGTGTACCAGGCTTAGCTTCCTTACCTAAGCAAACCTTGCTAGTGAGGCAGGCCTGCAAAGGATTAGCTTAGCCACCCAGGATAGCACTTGGTTTATGTGGTAAACATGCCCTCCTCCTGGGCTCCCCACCTATACCGAGCTACGTGTATGCCCCACTGGACACGGTGAACTTAGGATCTTTATACCTGATCGGTACACAGATGAGGACCAGCACAGCATGAGGCCATCTAGCCTGAGCTGGTTTGGGGTGCATGTGCAGTAAGGCAAACTGTGTCCTCTAAGTGGACTTTTAAGGAGAAACCCCTATGTACCATCCTACATCTATGTGTACCTGAGAATAAATATGATTAAAATCAGATACAGCATGGAAGAAAGATGTGCAGCAGAGAAAATGTCAGATAACCCAAGCCTGTCAATCAACCCAGAGCACCGCCCAGTCTATTCTCCTAGCGACCAATCCGTCCTCCTCTAGTGACGCTATAAAGAGAAGTCCCCAACCATTTTCTGGGGCTCTTGAGTACTCTTGGCTCCAGTGGCCCGCTGCCCCTTGGCAGTGTATTCAAACATTTACTATTGCTCTGCCTCAATGAAGTGTCTCTCTGTATAACTGTTCATGTACGCCTTTCTACAATTCTTTGAATAAGATGCCAAGAACCTGGAAACACCCAGAGACCACTGGTAACAACAGCATTTCACAGCTCTCTGTCTTTCTGGGAAAGACTTTAATGTTTAGAACTGAGTTCCCTCAGTTCACAAAATAATTCATTCAAGAGCCCACCCATTTCCTGGAAGTTTAAGCTCTGAGGGACCCTGTATAATAATTCCAGGTTGCTGTGTAATAATTTGGGGGCAATTTGTACTTGAAGAGGTGCATTAATCTTTACACAGACAGCAACTGATCCCAAAGTCATAGACTACATGCACTGTGCTTGGCCCTAATGGAGTGAGAAAGAGGGAATAGACCTGCTGGACTTTGAATACAGGTTCAAAGATGGCCACAGAGCAGAAGCGTCACCTTCCTATTTAATGAGGGGACAGACTAACTCATCTATCAGATCAGCCTCTCCAGAGCTATTAAGGCCAAAGCATTATCTGGAAAACTGTGTGTGTGTGCGTGCGTGCTATATGTATATTCCTTTCTAAATATGGTCTACCACTAGCTGACACATTATAATATGATATATGATTACCCTCTACTTAAAACTTCAAAAATAAGATTATATAGACATAACTCAGGCATTTTGAGACATTTCATTTAAATATCATATTTTATAACATTGAGATATTAATAATAGAGCATTTGGTCATGTAGCAAGGATGGAATATGACTGTATACTAAAATAAGAATTCTTAATATCTTAGACTTGTTTCCATTTTCTCCTAATACAGTTTCTACTTTATAGACTTTTTAAGAGATAATGTTTCCATGCCCATCACATTCAAAGTTCTATTATAAATGAAATTGTTTTCAACAAGGGGTAAGCTAAAGTAATAAAGATATCTCAAATTATCATTTTTTTAAAAATCAGAAATGGGCTTTGGGCACAGCAAGCACAAAAGAAAAAAATCAATATTTGTTTTTCCAGATTAATGCTATTTTCAGCATGGGCCGCCCGAGCACGCATGAATGGAGACATGGCCTGGGAGCCAGTGATTGGTTTTGCCTTGTTCATGTGAAGCTCATTAACTTTAGATTTCAATTTCATCCCTCTGGGCTTCATCTTCCCATTTGCAAAATAAGAAACGAGAGAATTTGACTTGATAATCTGTAAGGCTCTCCTCAACACTACAGTTTTCTAAAACTTAAAAAAAAGATTGAAGTTAAAAATAAGATATATATGAAATTAAACAGGAAAGCTAAATTTCTATCAAAAGAATTAGCTGAGATATTTCCAACTCCAACTGACATTTTCTGTTTAAAAGAAGAGAACAAAAAATTCATGTCATTTCAGAGATCCATGCAAGATTTTATGAAAATTTTAGTAAGTTATTACAAAGGTGGCTTTTAAAATCAAGACAAAACACCACTTTTAAAGAGGTCTCACCCTCTCATTAACATTCCCAGAAGACAATACATACAAAGAGCCAGTTGAATTCCCTTAAAAACCCATTTTAGACAATCAAGTTTAGAGCAAAAAGCTACCGTGGGCTTTGATGCTGAAGAAGTTCAGCTTTCCCCTGAGGCTCGGCGGCAGTGGGCACTCCTGTTCCGACCTTTAGTTATCACAGGTAGACACACCAGACCTCCGAGCCCGTGAGGCACCGCTCCACACTTTCCTTCATTTCAAATTTAATACCACAATATTTCTGTCGAGAATTTTAATACACGAATGTACTATAATTTGATTATAATTTCTTCCTATTACTCTCTTTTGTCCTCCTTCCCTAATCCCATTAATAGCATAATCTTTTTATTTTATTTTTTTAATTTTAGAGAGACAGAGGATTGGTTCAGCCACTGCAATGGAACACCAGACGCTTGTGCCACCTAGTGGGCACGTGCAACTTTGTGCTTCAGGTTTACGAGGGATCTGGAGAGTCAAACATGGGTCCTCAGGCTTTGCAGGCAAGTGCCTTAAGTGCTAAGCCATCTCTCCAGCTCCACATGATTTTGTTTTTAAGTTTCTTGAGGTAGGTTCGCACTTTAGCTCAGTAGTCTCAGGGTGGCCTTGAACTCATGGTGATCCTTCCTACCTCTGCCTCCTGAGTGCTGGGATTAAAGGTGTGCACCCACCACACCCAGCCCACATAATATTTTAAATAAAAAATATTTAATGTATGAAGTTTCAAAAAGTAATTAAGAAAGAAAATGAAAATTTAAAACAGGGGCCTGGAGAGATGGTTTAGCAGTTAAGGCACTTGCCTGCAAAGCCAAGGGTTCCAGGTTCAATTCCCCAGTACCCATGTAAAGCCAGATGTGCATGGTGGAGTTTGTTTGCAGTGGCTGGAGGCCCTAGTGAGCCCTCATTCTCTCTCTCTCTCTGCCTCTCTCATAAATAAATAAAATATTAAAAGAAATTAAAACAGTGACTAAAAAAATTATCAAAACTCTAAGGAAGAACTTTGCGGTAAGATGGGAAAAATTCTAAACATCTAAGCTTATATAAATAAGTATTCTCTAACAAGAACCCCGAGCCCTTCTTAGTGTGTCCAGTGGGAAGCAAGAGGGGCCTGAACTTGGGACTCACAGCGGGCAGTGACACACACACACACACACACACACACACACACACACACACGTCACCCAGTCCTGTGCGAATGTGCGGGGCGGCGACTCACCGTGTTCTCCTGCCTTTGTCGCAACTGCAGCGTCAGGTCACTGAGCATCTGGCTGAGGGTCGCCCTTACGGCAGTGTTTATACTACGCTGGTGACAGGTGCGTGTGTACGTCTCTATGCACACCTGATGGGGAAATAAGACAGCAACACAGGCTCCAGGCATCCTCTCATCCCCAAATGCTCTTTGCCATCACAGAGAGGTTACCAAGACTTTTTTGTTTTGTTTTGTTTTTAATTTTATTTATTTATTTGAGAGAGACAGACACAGAGAGAAAGAGGCAAAGGGGGGGGGGAATGGGCACCCCAGGGACCCCAGCCATTGCAAACGAACTCCAGACGCGTGCGCCCCCTTGTGCATCTGGCTAACGTGGGACCTGGGGAACCGAGCCTTGAACCGGGATCCTCAGGCTTCACAGGTAAGCGCTTAACCACTAAGCCATCTCTCCAGCCCCCCCCCCCTTTTTTTTCTGATAGGCTTTCATTCACATGTGACACAGGCTGGCCTGGAAACTTGAGATCCTTCTGTCTCAATCTCTGATCCTTCTTAACCAGAAAGTCAGACTGCCTTTGGACTTGTTATTAACGAAAATAACTAAATATGATGAAAACCTCTAGAAATCTGTCATTAATCATACGGGGAAATTAATATTTCCCTAAGAATTAATGCTCTTAATCTTATTCTTCATAACAGAATACAAATTAGTGAGCTTCCAAGAGGCAACTTAGGTGGTGGGAGAAAGCTTTATGTCCTAAGAAAATTTATTAACTCATGAGTTATAAAGTGAAGGTGAAAGGTTATGGAAACCTTTTTTCCTGAACTATAATGAGTTTGACTTTGGGTCAACCGTCACTGTGCTCTGTTAACATTAATAAAGGTAGAATAGTTTGTGAAAAAAAAAAGTTTTCTGATCAGTGGGCTGCACCTAAATCAGGATGACAGGGAATCAACTCTGATACCCGGTGGGAAACCACAGGTTTGCGTCTCACTGGGCACAAGGAATCCTCAAGCTGAACCCATCACCTGAGGGAACTCTGCAAGCTCTGTCTGTGAAGTTCTTGCAGCAACAGTTGCTCTTGTTGGCGGTGTGCATGGAGCTCTAAAGCCAGGGGGATCTGCATTCTGGAATGCTGCCCTGCCAACTGAGAGCCAGAGATCCACCCTGGCCTGCGGTGAGGATTCAGAAATCCCCTGCCAGCCGCTCCGTTCCCTCCCAGAGGTGTGCGGCTGAGGCCTCCCAGGAGCCCACGAGTCTGAATGTCTGGCCAAGCCTAAAAAGGCTCCCTGGTGGCGATTGATGGGGAAACTCCAGTTTTAGGGGGAAAAATCCATTTGATAATGCTACTGCTCAATGTCATGGCCTTTCAGAGTTTATGGTCCCTAATTAATTTTTGAAGCTACAAGGATGGGCTTAATAATGAATGGATGCTTTAAACTTGCCTGCTCTCCACCCCCACCCCCCATGTGGTATGCTGTTCTTTCTCAAAGACAGACACAAGACTAGCTCCCAATATCTATCACGAAAATAGCTCAGACCAGAGAGACTAAGTGTTAATATTTGCTGCTGTTACTGCTTAAGGCATGAGAACTCCTTGACAAACCTCATTTGGAAACTTTCTGTAAAATTAACCAAGTAAGAACAAATGTTTTCTCCGCCTCCTCCTCCTCTTTCTTCTTATTTTTAAAATATTTCATTATTTATTTATTTGTTTAAGAGAGAAAAAGAAGAAGAGAGAGAGAGATGCAAATAGAGAGAGAATGGGTATGCCAGGGCCTCCAGCCACTGCAAACAAACTCCAGATGCATGTGCCACCTTGTGCATCTGGCTTACGTGGGTCCTGGGGAATTGAACCTGGGTCCTCTGGCTTTGCAGGCAAGTAACTTAATCACTTAAGCCATTTCTCTAGCCCTCTTTTTTTTCTTTTTCAGTCTAGGGATGGAATCCCTAAGCAAGCAACTCTATAATTTATCCACACCCCAACTCTCCAAAGTAAATATTTTAAAGTTTGACTTATATCTTATAAACAAGATTAATATTTCAAAAGGATATTTAAAACTCAATATTGTCCTTGAATGTTGACTTAGACGGATTCATTTTATAGTTAAAAGTATAGCCAAGTTATAAAGTATTTTTGTAAAACTGCTTGGGACATGTGAATTATAAGCTCATATTCTCAAATGATTATGGGTTATAATGGATTTAAAGTCACAATAATTGATATCTGCTTTTTTTTTGAGAAAGGGTCTCACTCTAACCCAGGCTGACCTGGAATTCATTATGTAGTCTCAGGGTGGCCTCGAATTCATGGTGATCCTCCTACCCCGCCTCCTGAGTGCTGTGATTAAAGGTGTGCGCCACCACGCCTGGCTCCATACCTGCTTTTAGAAAAGTGTCTTAATCCCCACAGCTTCTCCTTTGGCATGTGATAAAATAATTTTAAACCTTTGAAAATATTTCTAAATGAGTATAACATTGCACTTTAATGAAACTAAATTCTCTGCAGTCTAATTAGGCATACTGGCACCATTTGTATTTCATAATTTAACAACTGTCTTTATATCTTACATTTTTCCAGGGAATCTTTCTAGCTGTTGATGTTTAAGATGTGCGGGTTTTACATATATTTATAGAGGAATTTTAAACCGTGAAAGCATGGGAGGTGAAAGGGAAGCAATTCTGAGCATTCATCCGCACACTTAATATAAATTCTCTTGAACATTGGAAAATACACACTAGACAACCTCCCTTTAGACACACGAAAGTCTCTTTAGATATATGAAACTAAGTACACCCAAGGAATCTGATTTATATGGTTTGGTGCATTGAGAACTCTGAAAATACCAAGCTTATTTTTGGGGGGTGCTGGGGAAAGGCTTTAATGACACACTGTTTTTAGTTTCTAATAGTCAGGGGTAACATTGGGCATGACTTATCACAGAAGATGTTTTTATTACGGGAAAAGGTGAGCATATTAAGTGGGTGAAGGAGAAAAGGTGTTAATCCAAGAAATTTATTCTACCCAAAATGGGAATATGTAATACTGAATATGACAATTGTTAAATATCAAAATTATCATCTCGGGCTTGGAAAGCTGGCTCAGTGGTTAAGGTACTTGTCTGCAATGACTGATTACCTGAGTTTTATTGCCCAGTGCCCATGTACAGCCAGATGCACAAAGTAGTGCATGCATCTGGAGTCCATTTGTAGTAGCTGGAGGTCCTGGCACATCCATTCTCTCTCTTTTTCTCCCTCTCTTTCTTCTTGCAAATAAATAAGTAAAATATTTTCTTAAAAAAATTCTCATCTGGGCTGGAGAGATGGCCTAGCGGTTAAGCGCTTTCCTGTGAAGCCTAAGGACCACGGTTTGAGGCTCGATTCCCCAGGACCCATGTTAGCTGGATGCACAAGGGGGCGCACGCATCTGGAGTTCATTTGCAGTGGCTGGAGGCCCTGGCGCACCCATTCTCTCTCTTTCTCTCTGTCTGTTGCTCTCAAATAAATAAATAAAAGTAAAAAATATTTTAAAAAATTTCTCATCTCTCTGCTAGCCTCTCTGCCATTAGGTATTTAGGAAGAAAGAAATTCTTTATTAGCCAGCCTGGCATCCCCAAAAGAACAGTTTTTTAAGCTTCCTGCAGTTAAAACAAATCAGCAAACAGTTAACTGAACTAGGGGTCCTAGTTTAAACCTAAGCACTTAGTCTTCAAGGCCAGAGGTGTTCTTTTACTGTATGAATATTCTTCTACCACAAGGCAGGACTTCAATAAGGGCCTTGGATAAGAGAATACCAAGCTGAGTTTCTGAGTAGGAGCCTGTGTTTTCATCTTCTTTCATTATTTCTTTCATTATTTTTTTGGTTTCTTTCAAGGTAGGGTCACAATTTAGCCCAAGCTGACATGGAATTCACTCTGTAATCTCACTCTGGCCTCAAACTCACAGTGATTCTCCTGTCTCAGCCTCCCAAATGCTAGGATTAAAGGCATATGCTACCATTCCCAGCAGTTTTCATTTTTTAGTTTCCCCGGCGTCATCCTACCTCCCTGGGATGCCCTTGGCGTTTGTCATACAGAACTTAAAAGTGTCTGCACCTCAGCCAGAAGTGCAATGGGCCAAGTGAAACACCTTGCAAAAAGCCATAGGCCCCTGATCGGCAGGGAAATGCATGAAGACACAGGGCAGCAAGGAAGGCTGTAAGAGACATTTTGAGCAGTTCATGCATTTGAGGACATCCAGCTTTACATGCTAAGCACAACTGAGAGCAAAAACAAATGGTTAGTGAAGTGAAACAAGCCCACGAAGAGGAAAAGAGCAAGAAAATCCAAGTGTGCAGACATGCCTAAGCAATAAAAGTTAAACGTCACTAGGTGAGGGGACTATGCCTAACAGTACCAGGCTAAACTCAGGCTGGGATCGTTACATTACTGAAAACCAAGGAGCATAATGGAATATAGTTGATTCTGTAGACACTGACCAAAGCAGGTATAATTTTTAAAGAGATGCCTCAGGAGAAATTTGCTTATACTTGCAAAGTACATGTGACCTTCAGTTTGCTGAACTATACGTCTGCATCTTTCTCTTCCTTATGTGAATGAGGTGAGTGGCATTAGTGTGTCTTTAAAAAGTGCATAGGGGCTGGAGAGATGGCTTAGCGGTTAAGCGCTTGCCTGTGAAGCCTATGGACTCCAGTTTGAGGCTCGATTCCCCAGGTCCCACGTTAGCCAGATGCACAAGGGGGCGCACGTCTGGGGTTCGTTTGCAGTGGCTGGAAGCCCTGGCGTGCCCATTCTCTCTTTCTGTCTCTCTCTCTCTCTCTGCCTCTTTCTCTGTCTGTCGCTTTCAAATAAATAAATAAATTAAATAAAAAGTGCATAGTACTGAATCAAAAGTTCATGAAGAGAAGAGCTGGTATATTGCCAATTGGAAAAAATAGAGATGAAAAATAGCTAAGGGTGATGAAAATACGGCTGTAAATTAAGCTACATCTTAGCATCCAGATCAGAATCCTATGGAGACAAAGATTATGCTCCCCAGTGTCAAGCTCTCACTAGTCATTGGCAAAAAAAATAGGGGGTAACAGCCGGGCATGGAGGCACACGCCTTTAATCCCAGCACTCCGGAGGCAGAGGTAGGATCGCTGTGAGTTTGGGGCCACCCTGAGACTCCATAGTGAATTCCAGGTCAGCCTGTGCTAGAGTGAGACCCTACCTCGAAAACAAACAAACAAACAAAAAAAAAAAAAAAAACAAGGGGGGTTACATACATCAGATTCTCCCTAAATTAATAATGCTTATCCCATTTTAACTATGCTGACTTCATTCTCTGTTGGAAAATCTATTCTTTTTCAGAAGGTAGCAAGACCCGAGGAGATAACTACCCCTTACACTTCAGCCAAGCCACATCTGAATCCACAGAGGAATTGGGGAGACGAGCAAGAGCGCTGCTTCCCTGCTGAACCTGAGAACCAACGCCAGGGTGAAGGAGACAGACCCTGAGGACACTCAACACCTACCAAAGCAGAGATCCAGAGGCTCCAAAGAGCTCATCGCTGAAGTAGACTTAAAACTCACCCACCATGGTTCAAGGAATTTTGTGGAAGAGGGGGCGGAAAGATTGTAAGAGCCACAGGTTGAGCCGGGCATGGTGGCGCACACCTTTGGTACCAGCACTGGGGAGGCAGAGGTATGAGAATCATCATGAGTTCGAGGCTAAGATGAGACTACATAGTGAATTCCAGGTCAGCTAGAGGGAAATCCTACCTCAATAAATAAATAAATAAATAAATAAATAAAGCCACAGGTTGAGACATCATGCCTGGAGGCATTTCCTCCCCCTCTCAAAATAACTGACTGCCACTCCCACAACACATAAACCACAACCCCATAGGGAATACCTGCAACCCCACTGAGGAGGGTCCCCAGCAGAATGGAGGCAGGAACGAGGGAGAAGAGGGTGCCAACACATGATGTATCCACACAAAATATGTTGTTAATGAAAATAATAAAAGAAAAAAATTAATAGATAAAATTTTTTTAAAAGACATTAAGCTACAAAAAAGAAAAGGGTGCTGAAGAGATGGCTCAGCAGTTAAGCACTTGCCTGCAAAGCCCAAGGACTGGTGTAGGATTCCCCAGTATCCATGTAAAGCCAGATGCATAAGGTGGTGCATGTGTCTGGAGAGGCCCTGGCATGTCCTTCCTCTCTCTCTTTCTCCCCCTCCCTTTCTCTTGTTTGTTTGTTTTTGTGGTTTTTTTTTTTTTTTTTTTTTTTTTTTTTGAGGTAGGGTCTCAATCTGGCTCAGGCTGACCTGGAATTCACTATGTAGTCTCAGGGTGGCCTCAAACCCTTGGTGGTCCTCCTAACTCTGACTGGGATTGAAGGCGTGCGCCACCACACCCAGCTCACTCCTTTCTCTCTTTCAAATAAGCAAATAGAATATTTTAAATAAAAAAAAAGAAAAGGGGTACTTTGGTTGTTGTTCAGATCACATAATCTTTTGCCTTTGTAAAAAAGAAGGGAGGGCTGGAGGGATGGTTTAGCAGTTAAGGCGTTTGTCTGTAAAGCCAAAGGACCTAGGTTCCATTCCCCAGGACCCAGATTAGCCAGATGTACAAGAGGGCGCATGCGTCTGGAATTCGTTTGCAGAGGCTGGAGCCCTGGTGTGCCCATTCGCTTTCTCTCTCTCTCTCCTTCTCTTTCTCTCTGTCAAGTAAATAAATAAATAAATAAAATATTTAAAAAATATTTTAAAAAATAAGAAGAGAAAGCGGGCGTGGTGGTGCCCGCCTTTAATCCCAGCACTGGGAGGCAGAGGTAGGAGGATCACTGTGAGTTCAAGGCCACCCTGAGACTACATAGTGAATTCCAGGTCAGCCTGGGCTAGAGCGAGACCCTACCTTGAAAAAAACAAAAAAACAAACAAACAACAAAAAAAAAAAGAATAAAGAAATGTCTTTGATATAGGGAAGATTATAAATGCTTGAGATCACATGAGGACTTCTGGTTCTCACTGCAAGTCTAAACTGTATGATGAATTGTGTGATGGATCAGTGGTCAGGCCACTTATTTTTTCTTCCTCACGGATGGACAATGGCAGCAGGTGGGTATGTAACAAGAGAGAGGCGCCCCTCAAATTGTTGAAAATACAGGTAGAGAGAGAAAGAGGGCAAGAACTGATGCTGTACTTACTCATCCTAGAAAATATGTCACCTGAGCCCCATGATCCATAGGGAAGGAAGTTCACTGGATTTTCTTTTGGATCTAAGCTTAAAAGGGAATTCCTAATGTGCCACAAGGAATATTCTATCATTCTGATTCTTAGAATCTAACTTCTTTTATGTTCTTTTTAGCTTGTGCTGGCATATAAAAATGGCCTTGAGGGGGCTGGAGAGATGGCTCATCAGTTAAGGTGCTTACCTGCAACAGCTAAAGACCTGGGTTCGATTCCCTAGTACCTACACAGAGCCAGATGCACAGTGGCACATGTATTTGGAGTTTGTTTGCAGTGGCTGGAAGCCCTGGCACACCCATTCTCTCTCTCTCTTTCTTGTTAGTCTATCTCTTTCTGCTTGCAAATAAATAAAAATACTTTTAATAATGGCTTTGAGCAGGTAAGCTAAAGGAAATAGCTTAGCAACCTGGGCTACCACTTAGCTTGGGCAGTAAACACACCCTTTTCCCAGCAATGCACCTAGAAACCTATTTGCAACCTGGGCCACCCTTGAACCTGCATTGATCTGCATGTGCACCCTGTCCCACCATTGGAATACATTTCTCTTCCCTTAGTGACCATTGCTTAGTTCCCCTTTGTGGTCAGTGTCTAGTCAAATATGTTCTTATGGATATTTGGGATCAGAGATGGGACATCTAGCCTGGACTGGTATTGGGTATACACACAGTAAGGCAACTGTGTCTGCAAAGTGAACTTTTAGACTGAATTCCTTATTTACCGTCTCATGCCTGTGCATAATTGGGAATGCACATGATTTCAATCAGTCGTGTCAGGGACAGGGATGTGCATAGCAAAGAACAGGTTATATAATTCAAGCCTGTCAATCAAAACAGAGTACTACCCGAACCAGGCCCCCTTGCAACTGACCCCCTTTTCCTCATGGACACCTCAAACAAAAGCTCTGGGCAATAAATAACCTGGAACCCTTGGGTACTTTCCCACTCAGCTGGCCAGCTGCCCCTCTTGGATATGCAAGCTTATACCGACCTCGGCCCTGTGAACCAGCCCAAAATGAAGGGGTTGGGGGGATCTCTTACTGATATGTGTCTTCTAACTCCAAACCAGTCCTTTAAGAGCCAACAAATAAGAGGGCAAAGGAGATGTGAAAATTCCTTGAATTGGAAAGATCGGCTTTGTGCAAGTCTATCTGGCAGCAAGCAGTCAAAGAACACATAGGTGGGCCAGGTGTGGTGGTACATGGCTTTAATCCCAGCACTCGGGAGGCAGAGAGAGAAGGATTGCCACGAGTTCGAGGCCACCCTGAGACTACATAGTGAATTCCAGGTCAGCCTGGCCTAGAGTGAGACCCTACCTGGAAAAAAAAAAAAAAAACCCACAAAAACAAAACAAAACAAACAAACAAACAAGAACACATAGGTCAGAGGAGGCAAACCAGCTTCATACAGAGATTTGTGCAGAAACGACGCAAGAGGAATTCAGGAAGGCTGGGAAGAAGGAAGCTCCTCAGAATGGGATTTCCTGACTTACAGTCTAAACTGGTTTAGGTAGTGGACCTGTCCGTGTGGCTCGTTATCTTTCCAGAAGATGGGTATCCTCCTTCAAGACTGCAGAGGCACACATGAGTCATCTGGGATGAATGAGTCTGGCCATCTGTGCATGTGTCTTCTGCATTATTAGTGGAGACTATCTGTTCTTAGTTGTAGGCTATTTGTGTCTCAGAAACATGGTGCCACATCAAAGTACAAAGAGAATCATGGAACATTTGGAAGGCTATAAATAGCCCCAGGTGAGAAAAATACATTAGTGACAATTAGAGACATGGAATAGGTATTTTGGGTGGCAAGTCTTCACCCTCTGCGCTTTTTTATTTTTATTTTTAATTTTTGGTTTTTGTGGTAGGCTCTCACTCTACCTCAGGCTGACCTGGAATTCACTGTGTAGTCTCAGGGTGACCTTGAACTCATGGCGATCCTCCTACCTCTGCCTCCCGAATGCTGGGATTAAAGGCATGTGCCACCATGCCTGGGCCCCTCTGTGCTTTTAATCTCCTGGGGATAACAAGCAGAGCTATTACTAACCTCAAGATCTTCTCTGATGGTAGTAGGATAATCAGAATCAAAATAGATAAATAAATGAACTGCTAATACACAGAAATGCCCAAGAAAGTAGCATGTTCCTAGTGGCCTCTTGAATCTATGGGCACAAAAAAAATAAATAAATAAAATGCATCTGTATTTAACTTCATCAGCATGCTCAACACCATGTGGCAATTATCTAACTAAATGCCTCGGGTAAGGTTCAAGGAAAATACATCTCCTAAGAATTTCCCTGGGTGCCAATATTATTACAGTGATATTCACCTAGCATTTTCTAAGACGGAGGGAGGCTAGCCAGGGAGCAGGGAAGCATAGGGCTGCATAGCACATGCTTGCAGTGTAAAATGTCTGGCTTTGAATGTGAGGTTACAGAAACCCAGGCAAACAAATTAACTTCATTTTGCATGTATGTAGTTCTTTATTTAGCTCAGTTGTGGTACAGATTAAAGGAGAATATATATATATTGCTGCTTACAGCCATGCCCAAGGGACTCAATGACTAACAGCTGTTATTCATCAGTGTTTTGGAAAAGACAGTTATGGGAATAGAATGAGTAAAAGCGGGGGGGGGGGGGTCACTGAATAAAGGAATATTAGTAAAAAAACAAAAACAATGGTCTTTGAAGCAATATCTGGCCTAAACCTAACAGCCTACCATAGGAAAAACAAACAAACAAAAATCTGGAAGTTTCTAGCAGCCAGTAAGATCAAATGATCAGATAAACATTTGTGGCTTAATCTTGGGTTCTCTGCCTTTGAGCAATTCAATTGAAAAGTCCAGCAGGTATGGGATGTGCCCCAAATCTTTCCAACAGAACAATTGCATTAACTATCTTCAAATTAGCTTTGGAGAGATTTTGGCTATCACTCCATCTTTTCCTTGACTGAAGACTTTGGCAATTTCTACACCTTCAGTGTTTTCCTATGTTAAGGGAAAACTCAACCTATCTGCTAACCCATGCATAATACTAAATGAAAACTTGGGCTCGTTTTCAATAAAGAGGAGGGACTATGTATCCATCTATGCTGAGGTTTATTAGTGATGGTTCATGAAACTGAACAGTTAAAACTGGTTCTTTATTCCATAACTGTCCAATTCTTAAAAATGGTGATATTTCTTATTCCTTTGCAACACAGAAGGTACTCTTCTAGAATACTTTCCTATTTGGAGTTTAATTAAGCAAGTTCATGTTAGACACACAAGCCAAGCTTGCCTACATATTTACATTATTTTTGAGAGCTTAATGATCCTTTTAAACTTTCAGCAGTACCTTGTGAAAATAGCCTCATTCATCATACATAAGTACACATCCCATTTCCTGATCAACAGGCTTTAGGGTAAACACCACCCTTGAGTAATTGTCAACCTATATGAGAGTGACAAAGAAGAGAACAGCTAGTTCCTTTCCACCATCCTCAGAGGCGTTTTAGTTGATTTACTTTATGGAGGTTTTATAAATCGCTTCTGTATTAAAAAAAAAAAAAAGACAACAGCAAACATTTCACACTATGTATCTGTACCTGTACAAACAGCTTTCAATGTAGACTAAAGATTTCTTGTCTAATTGGCACAATTATAACTTGTCATTTCTTTTATAGCAGCAAACATGAGGCTTAAAGAGAAGCCTAGGAAAACCTCTGTGGGGCAGGATCCACTTCACAAGGGATCCAGAGCCCATTCTTTGTGCATGTAGAAATACATGTGTGTGTATGCAGGTGTATATTGTATGCATTTGTACATGTGTGTGTAAGTGTTGAGGGCAGAAGACAATCTTGAGTATCATTCACTTTTTGAGACACTACCTTTTTAAAAATTATTTATGGGCTGGAGAGATGGCTTAGTGGTTAAGCGCTTGCCTGTGAAGGCTAAGGACCCTGGTTCGAGGCTCAATTCCCCAGGACCCCCGTTAGCCAGATGCACAAGGGGGCACATATGTCTGGAGTTTGTTTGTGGTGGCTGGAGACCCTGGCATGCCATTCTGTCTTTCTCTCTCTCTCAAACTTTCTGCCTCTTTCTCTGTCACTCTCAAATAAATAAAAATAAACAAAAATAAACAAAAATATTTATTTATTTATTTGAGAGGCAGATAGATAGATAGATAGATAGAGAGAGAGAGACACAGACACAGACAGAATGGGCACCCCAGACCTCTAGCCATCACATATGAACTCCAGATGCATGTGCCATCTTGTCCATCTGGCTTAACTAGGTACTGGGGAATCAAACCTGGATCCTTGGACTTCTTAGGCAAGTGTCTTAACCACTAGCCCTGAAATCTAGCTTTTTTGAGACAGGGGCTCTCTTACAAAATAGGTTAGACTAGCTAGCCTAGGAGCCACAGGGATCTTTCTGTCTCTGCCTCTCCAGGGCTGGGATTACAGTTGTGTGCAGCTGGCATTTTTATGTGGATTTTAGGGGCCAAAGCCAGGCCCCCACACATGCCAAGCCAGCACTGTATCCGTTGGGCTATCTCCTCAGCCCCATGGAACCTGTACTTTTGACCACCATGCCTCAGGGCCTTAATTCCCATACTCTTCCTAATCTAAGACTTTTTCTTTTGGGTCATATGACGCTTTTCCTGACTTTGGTAGAAAACCTTGTGTCTTGATGATTCTCACTTTCTGCTGTGTCTTTTGCTGATTTCCAGGAACTCCCAGCGAGCACTCCTCACTTGTGCGGACCGTGGCAGTACACATGCACTCTTTAAGGACCACACGTTTTGAATAGCTCTGACTCATTCAGCAACCCATCTATCTCTGTGAGGGTAGGACAGCCAGACTCCTCCTCTCCTGGGGTAGCACAGAGTGGAGGTCCTCCCAAAAGCACTGTGACTCCTTGTCTACTTCCTAGGCTCCGTCTACATGGCAACAGCTGAGCAGTGAAAAGGGACATTTCTCAATCTAACAACATTTTGCAAGCCAATAATGCTTCGTGCTATTTTCAGAAGCTACGTCCTGCGACAAATGAGTCTATAGATTATAAGGGCACTCATCATGCCTCTTCAAATTCAGTTCAAAACAATCCTGACTGCTACCCTAGTTCATTGCTAATATAAAGTAAAACGAATCATTGTACAAAAGAAGAGTGTTTGCGTCTTTCTCCGTAGTTACACATTTGGAAACTGATTCATAGTGTAGTGAGGGGCCAGCTGGCTGGCTGCTCTTTCTCTTTGGAATGACAGACACATCGATGATCCCTATGCTCAAAAATGACTTCCCCCGGGCTGGGGGTGTAGCTCAATGGTAGAATGATTTCCTGGATGTATGAATTCATGAATTCTAGCCCCAGTTTTGGAACAAGAAATTTCCTCTTAATTTCACTCTTTAATGCCCCATAGTGCCCCAGCGCACATGTACCTAATGTAAACACGGCAGAGGAGGGATGAAGTGAGGTTTCTTCTTTCTCCATAATTTCAGAATTCAGAAAAACACTGCCTTTGGGGGGGGTCTGAACATATCCTCCTGCAGGAACAAGCAAGCCCCAAAGATACTCATTTCAAGAAACAGAAGGAAAACTCTTGTGTGGTTAAGTTCAGCTCCAAAATGATGATTCCGAGAGCTGAAAGCACACACAAGACATCCAATAAGCCAGGGTTTCTGCTGGCTGCATTACTAGCCATGCCAGAAGGCTCAGGTATCTCTAGGCTACAGCGTAGATGGAAAAAATAAAAGAGGCTTTCCAATGATCGCTATAAAATGCATTTGTCAGGGCTTGGGAGACAGTGATGGGATTGGATCAATAAACATCTCTTTAAATTTTGTACTCAGTTTCTTAAAAACCATTTTTAAAAACCAAATGCTTTGCAATGAATCTTAGGGAAAAGACTAAGAAAGCAATATGCCTTGTTTTTTTAAAAAAAAAATAAGTCCATTTTTAAAAAATATACTTTTAACTTTTTTATTTATTTACTTGAGACAGAGAAAATGGGCACATCAGGGCTTCTAGCTGCTGCAAACCAACTCCAGATGCATGTGTCACTTGTACATACGGCTTATGTGGGTCATGGGAGAATCGAACCTGGGTCCTTTGGCTTTGCAGGCAAGCGCCTTAACTGCTAAGCCATCCCTCCACCCTGAGAAGTCCATTTTAATTCAAGCATCTGTGATATATCTGAGATGAGGAATGGGGCCTGATCCAGCCTAGACTGGTTTTGAGTGCATAAGCAGTAAACCCAATTGTGTCCTTTGAGTGAACTTTTAGGGAGAAACCCGTATTTACTAGCTCATGTCTATGTACCTCTTGATGTGTATATGATTCAAGTCAGATATGCCACGGCTAAGAAGAGACAGCATGTGGGAGGACCTGGTACTGTTATCTTTGTGGCCAAAGCTTCAAATGGAGCCCACAAAAGCATGCAGAGCTCTAAAACCCATGGCATTAGGAATAAGGATGGCAGGCACATAGCATGCAGCCTACAGAGCAATTCCCCAGCAGAACCCCTTCCCCAGTAATGAGAGAGGGGTTCACCCTGCTGGGGCTCAGGTCCACAGGAGTCTTTAGCGCAGAGCAAGGGAAGCTATGAGCAGGTGGCACTCACCTCAGCTATCTTCAGCACAGCACTGCCGTTCAGGTCAAATGTGGGAGTGTAGGTGATGCACAGTAAAACCTGGACTCCACAGGGGGTGAGAGAAGAAAGGAGGGATTGGGGTTAAAGATACAGAAATGAGCATTTTACAGGTCATCTGTGCAGTCCTCGCTTTACGACTGCTTTTCTTTCCTTTTTCTTTCTATCCTGCTCACTGCTCTCTCCAATAGTGGTTACCACTGCCTAATAAAAGAGAGAGACAGTAGCAGGCTGGAGAGAGAGCTTAACACTTAAGGTGCTGGCCTGCAAAGCCAATGTACCCAGGTTCAATTCCCCAGGACCCACATAGGCCAGATGCACAAGGGGGCGCACGCATCTGGAGTTCGTTTGCAGCAGCTGGAGGCCCTGGCGTGCCCATTCTCTCTCCCTCCCTCTCTCTCTCTCTCTCTCTCAAATAAATAACAGTTTTTGTACAAAGAGAGAGAGTAGGGATTAGACAGAAAGCTGTTAGCCTGTTCTCACTGGAAGGACCGCTGCAAGGCTGGCAAGACGCAGCACATTCCTCCAAGCTCCAGGAGCTGCGTTCAACAATAGAAGTCGGAGGAAAAGGCCAGACTAGGACTGTGCTAGGCCATGGCTCATGAAACACGTAGACTGATATCGCAAACAAGTGTTATGATTGTCACTGTCTTAAAGACCAGGAAACAGAAACTCAAAGATTAAATGGGTTGCCCAAGTTGGCGCAGCCAGCAAGTTGCAGAGCGGAGGTTCGAATTCAAGTAAGCTGACTCTCAGTGATGAGCCACTGAGTGCCACAGCATCTACCTCTTCGTAGACTCAAAGGTTTCTTTGATTTTCTGTGTTTATTGCGGCAGACAAGCATAGGAAAGAGCTTACCAACCCAAGTCTCCGCTTGCTTGGTATATGCATACACCCCTGTCTGAACAATGCACTTGAGACTGCAGAACTATCACCTGCATGGAGCTGCACACCCCGTTTCAAACATGGAATAAATTAGTTCCCATAGTAACTTATTAGTAACGCACATTTCTGTCCAAATACCTGGGAAATATTTGAGATGGGAGATGTGGCCTGATCCAGCCTGGACTGCTTGTGGGTACATGCACAGTAAAGCAAACTATGTATTTCTGAGTGAATTTGAGAAAGAATCTCTTATTTACCATCTTCTGCCTCTGCATAACTTGGTGTATGTGTGATTAAAACCAGGTTACACCATGGGAAAGGAAATATGCAAGAGAGAAAAGCTTACATAACTCAAGCCTGTCAATCAAACCAGAGAATCACCCAAACTGTACTCCCTAGTAACCAGCTACTTCTTCTCATAGACTTCATTGAAAAGAGGACCCCCCCCCCTCAAATATATATATGAAAGCCGAGTGTGGTGGCACACACTTTTCATCCAGGCACTCGGGAGGCAGAGGTAGGAGGACTGCCATGAGTTCGAGGCCATCCTGAGATTACATAGTGAATTCCAGGTCAGCCTGGACTAGAGTGAGACCCTACCTCAAAAAAAAAAAAAAAGAAAAGAAAAGAAAAGAAAAGAGGGCTGGAGGATGGCTTAGCCATTAAGGCATTTGCCTGCAAAGCCAAAGGACCCAGGTTCAATTCCCCAGGACCCACGTTAGCCAGATGACCAGGGGGCGCACGTGTCTGGAGTTTGTTTGCTGTGGCTGAAGGTCCTGGCACGCCCATTCTGTCTTTCTCTCTCTCTCTCCCTTTTTCTCTGTCAAATAAATAAATGAAAATAGAAAAGAAAGAAAGACATTTCAAACACTAACCCGCTGCTCTTGGGCTTGCTGGGGGACTCGCTGCTGTCTTGCAGCATATTCCCTGCATTTTGTATTTTTCCTTTACCCTTCAATACACTTCCTGCTACATGTGCGCTTCTCTGACTCTTTGAACAACACGCCATGAACCTGAAAACCCCCAGGCAGAGACCACTGGCCACACAATCCTCTTCCCAGACCCACCTGGCATTGGAAATTCATTTATGCCACTTTCTTCTTCTCCCCTATAATCCCCTCTCCTCCAAAGCTGCATGGCGTTTTCTTGTTTTCTAGCCCCAAGTTTCCTTATTCCTCAGGATATATGGACAGTGGGTTGGTGGCATCTGCAGGATTTTTACGGACCATTAGAATGCCGCTTTCTACTTTACAAAGTCGTTAGGGAAGCAATCAGCAAAAGGCCGTGACATTTAAGGATTGCTTCTGACTTTGTAGGGGAGGAGCCAGACCCCCCCCCTTTTTTTTTTGGTCTCCTTGGCTTGTGGCTTGTCTTGTTGGAGGAACAGACATGAATACTTCTTGATGCCAGCTCCAACAGCTGTGCCCCACCTGCAGTGTGGCCTGCCAGGGACAGCTTTCTTCATGTGTTTCCATTCAGCAAAGAGCACAGAGGCCCAGCGCATCCACCTAACACAGGGCATAGCTCCCTACATGCCAGCAATCAAAGCAGTGCGACCACCTGACGTCTCCTAGGCTGTCCGTTTTAGCTGGGGCTAAGCCAGCCCTAGACTGCCCGTTGTCTTCAAGAGAGCCAGGTGTGTGCCAGTAAAGAAGTAAAGAAAATGCTTTTGCCGATTTTTTACCCTTGGAGACATGGCTGTCTTCTAATGGCCATGTTTCAGAGCTGGGTTTAGTAGGCAAGGAGGGTGGGTTATTGGGACTCATGGAAGCCCTGGTTTGGGGCTCCGCCTGTGTGGCAAAGCTGATTTCATT
The DNA here is from genome assembly GCF_020740685.1 of Jaculus jaculus. NCBI lineage: Eukaryota > Metazoa > Chordata > Mammalia > Rodentia > Dipodidae > Jaculus > Jaculus jaculus. The sequence continues at coordinate 27,268,476 of NC_059110.1, forward strand.
AGCTTCCTCCGGGTGTTACCTTCCAGGCTTCAACTCAAATGTCCCCTCCTTGGAGAGGTCCTTTGTGCCCACCCTCCCTAACGTAGTCTGTTACAATGTGCGCTCCTACCTCACAGCTGCACCAGTCTGGTAAGTTACTGGTTTATATCCTCTTAGAATTCCCATAGGCCCCAGAAGTTATTGGGCCCTCAGGACACTTTCAACTTACGCTTTTTTCTTCCTCCCTCCCTCCCTCCCTCCCTCCCTCCCTCCCTCCCTCCCTCCCTCCCTCCCTCCCTCCCTTCCTTCTTTGGCACCTGATCCACCACACCTTTGACTTTTAGACTATGGCCGATAAAGATTGGTAAGTGGCGGTTAGGGTAGAGAGATGACTCAGTAGTTAAGGCGCTTGCCTGCAAAGCCAAAGGACCCAGGTTCGATTTCCCCAGGACCCACATAAAGCCAGATGCACAAGGTGCAGCATGCATGTGGAGTTTGTCTGCAGTGGCTAGAGGCCCTAGTGTGCCCATTCTCTTTCTCTTTACATCTTCTTCCCTCCCTTTCTCTCTCAAATAAATAAATAAATAAATAATATTTTTTAAAAGAAGACTGGTAACACTACAATTTCGAGATACCATCTGCAAATATTTGAACTGGTTAAGTATTAATGTTACTTACAGGCACTAGCCCACTAGCTTTCTGCCTTCCATCTCCCCAGGAGTTCAGGTGAGCTGCCTAAAAGCAGGTTTAGAAAGCAAGTTTTCAAAGTCTGACCCAGTTTTCTGTGAGAAAAAGCTGCATTTCAGCCACAATGGCTGGAGGAGCAGGTACGTGCCTGTTGGGAAGCTGGGAGGGCTGTGAGCTGGCCGTCCTCACTGATGACGTTTCACAGGAACATGGAAGCTGGCAGTGTGACCAGGAAGCCCAGCACATGAACACACACAGACCTCCTCCAGCCCCCTGCACAGGAATCCCGCTCCAGCCCGCCAGCAAGGCTGACTTTGCTCAAAAGAGCTTGCAGCGGGCTGGAGCGATGGCTCAGTGGTTAAGGCGCTTGCCTGCAGAACCCAAAGATCTGGGATTTGATTCCCCGGTACCCACATAAGCCAGATGCACAAAGAGGCACACTTTATTTGCAGTGGCTAGAGGCCCTGGTGTAATAGAAACATCAATAGATAAAAATAAAATATATTTTAAAAAAAGAGCTTGCAGGGAAGGCTTTCTGTACTTAGGGTCTGGGTTCCAGTTTTCAGGCTCACTAAGCTATATGAAAAAACAAAAACAAACAACACAAAAAACAGAAACAAAAACAGGAAACAATAGAAGGAAATGCAGCTCATGAATAAAGATCATGCAGTCTTAAGAGCATGCAGTTTGTTGTGCGGAAGGCACAGGAGGTTTTCATCACGGGGTTGATAGTCGTCACCAGCCCCATGACTAACAAGATAAAGGGCATGCTGTGTACCCAGGCGGATGGGGTCCAGGGCAATGCCTTACTAAAAATGACAGAGAAGCTGGTTTGCTCCCAGTGCCTAGCAAGCAGTAATCCCCTGGATCACAGCACACACGGGGTGTAGCAAGCACAGGGCAACAGCAAATTAATTCCTGGCCTGACACGCTCTTTCTCCTGAGCAGGAAAAAGTTGATATTAATGTTCTGAGCAGTTTGGCTCCAAGGAGAATAAGTGTTGTACGGGCCGAGGGCAATTCTTTTAGAAACATATCCTTGCCAGGGTCAGGAAAGCATATGGACTGAATTACTGCCGAACAGCAGGAGCTGGAGAGGTAGACAGCATCTAGCGATCCAGTGGCTGGCACTGCCTCCATCGGTGAACTAAGAGGAAGATAGGGGGAATGAGGCTGCCATGGGAAGGGACAATGACTTGCTCAGTTCAGTGTTTCGCAGAAGGCACATCATGCACCCTTACCCTAAGCCTGGACAGTTATCTACTCCCCAAACTATACATCTAAGGCCAGGTCAACTTCTAGCAGTGTTACAAAGCCTTTCTTAAAAAAAAAAAAAAACATAAAAAAGGGGGTGCTGGAGAAATGGCTTAGCAGTTAAGGCATTTGTCTGCAAAGCAAAATGATCCTGATTCGATTCTCCAGAACCCACATAAGCCAATGCACAAGGGAGTACATATGTCTGGAGTTTGCAGTGGCTGGAGGCTCTGGCATGGCCATTCTCTCTCTCTCTCTCTCACACACACACATACTCTCTCTCTTTCTTTCTGCCTCTTTCTCTCTCTTAAATAAATAAATATTTTAAAAAACCAATCTAGGGCTGGAGAGATGGCTTAGCAGTTAAGGTGTTTTCCTGTGAAGCCCAAGGACCCAGGTTCAATTCCTTAGAACCCACCTAAGCCAGATGCATAAGGTGGTACATGTGTCTGGAGTTTGTTTCAAGTGGCTGGAGGCCCTGATGTGCCCATTTGCTCTCTCGCTACTCCTCTCTCTCAAATAAATAAAATAAGTGATTAAAAATTAAAAGATAAACCTAAATGGCTGGAAAAGCACTTCTACTCCAATGCCACTCCATTCCAACTTCCGTTTACTTCTGGGAATGATTTGATAGTGCACATTGCTTAATTCTAAAATAAATGCAGGGCTGGAGAGATGGCTTTGCAGTTAAGGTGCTTGCCTGCAAAGCCAAAGGACCCAGGTTCAATTCCCCAGGACCCACATAAGCCAGTTACACAAGGTGGCACATGTGACTGGGGTTCGTTTGCAGGCTGCAGGGCTGGGCCCATTCTCTCTCTCTCTCAATATATATTTCTCTATCAAATACATAAATAAAAATAAATACAAATCTAAAATACCAATAAGAATTATTTGATAGTGCACATTTCTTAATTCTAAAATATAAATCTAAAATACCAGTCCCTGTCAACATTTCTTATTTTTAGTTCACACAGTTTATTATCTGTAATTATAATTTGGTTTCTTTTGTCTGTTGTTTATCCTGGTAGAACACTAGCTACAACCATGTGTTTCTGCCTCTCCATTAGTCACTAACTAAGTTAATAAGCCGATTAGTGAGCATGTGCCAGCTGCTGTGTGAGGCACCAAAGGGACAAAAATTACACTGAGTCTCCTAAAGTGTTCATTACTAACTGGAAAAAATGTCCAACACACCCAAGTCAAGAGTTCAGGAATAACTAGTCAGAGAGATTACAATGTGCATTTTCCCCAAATGGGCTACTGCAGGGATTTCCCCTGGGCTCACACACATATCCTCACCCCCCTACCCCGCCCCCCGAGAAAAGCGCAATGGTGGCAGAATGTGCGAGCTGTCATTGACTGGAGGAAATTGTTTTCCGACAGACAGTGTCATGTTGTAAGTGCGTGGCAGACTGCCAGTGAGCTCTCAACACTGACCTTCTCTTTCAAGAACAGAACTCGGCCACATAGCTGCCTATTATAAACACTACGCTTCCCAAACTTTGCTGTGGAGTCCTGTGCTGTGACTGAGTTCTGACCAGTCAGATGGATGCAAAAATGTCTTCCTCCTCTTTCATCTGGCTGGATGGTTACTGCTCTGGGTGTATTGGATAGTGGTGGGGAGCCATTGTGGAGAAATAATACCTAAGAAATGAGGTTCTTTCATAAATGTGGTTCAGTCAATACTGGCCTCAGTTTATGGGAGATAAAATTAAACTTCGGCCTTCTTTTCGTTTTATTTGAGAGAGAGAGAAAGAGGCAGCGGGCAGGGGGAAGAGAATGGGTGCATCAGGGCCTCCAGCCACTGCAAACAAACTCCAGATGCATGCGCCCCCTGGTGCATCTGGCTTACATGGGTTCTGGGGAATCAAACCTGGGTCCTTAGGCTTTGCAGGCAAGCACCTTACATGCTAAGCCATCCCTCCAGCCCCCAAGTTGGCCATCTATTACCTGAAATGAATCTTAATACTTCCATGCCCTTCCTCCAAGGGTTGCCCTCTTGCCTATCTGCTTCTGGCTCACGCTTCGGGCCCCGTTCTCCTTGCCCATCTGCCTCTGGCTCACGCTCCAGGTCCTGTTCTCTTTGCCCAAGGATGACTTCTTCAGCACAGCCTCCACTGGAAAATTTTACACCTGTCCTCCATCAGGCTCTGTTGTAAATATGTTTCCAATCTCCTAATTATCTTGTCATTGCATTTATCACCATTCACATGCATTGATGTATTCCAGTGACTTCCGCTCCCATCACCAGCTTGCAAACAAAGACCGTGTTTTCACTTGGCTTTGTTTTCATTTTTGTCACCATCTGGTCATCTGTGGCCAGCACAGTGTCTGGCACACAAGAGACAATCAAACACTTGTTGAAGAAATGATAGAATCAGGTAAAGAACCTTTCCAGTTTTCTAGGAACTCTGGAGCCTCCATAGTAAATATCAAGGGCCAGCATTTATACTTACTTCACTTAAGATGACAGGAAAAGGTTTTCAAACATATTTGAGAGTCATTATCAAATATGTACAAATGAGATGGCTTAGCCATTAAGGCACTTGCTTGCAATGCCTAAGTACCCAGGTTCGGTTCCCCAGCACCCACGTAAACCAAATGCACAACTTGGTGCATGTGTCTGGAGTTGGTTTGCAATGGTTAGATGTCCTGGTGTGCCCATTCTCTCTCTACCTGCTTCTCTCTCTCTCTCAAATGAATAAAATAAAATAAAAATAATAAAAATAAATGGTGTTTTTAAAAAGAAAGAAATAGACAAAATGCGAATCTCATCTCAAAAATCACCTAGAAGCCATTTAAGAAAGATCGGTTCAATGTTCGCTCCATGTCTTAGTATGTGTTTATCATCTGCCCAAGGCAATTATCCCAAAGGGTAAAAGGACAAAAGAAGAAAAACTTAGTAGGAATTATATCAATGTCTATGTAAAGTAGGAAAAGATCATCTCACTCAATCTTAGCGCCAGGAAGAAGGAGGTTGTCTTAAAAACAAATTACTAAGGTGAGCCGTGCATTATTGTGCATTTAACTGCACAACCAGAAGATGTGTATGCTTGTTAGACTGACTTCCAACCCAGTGTATACATAACGTACTGCAACAATACATTAAAGAGTTATACATTTTTCAACAAACATTGGATTTTTGCCCCTACTGCTGAAAACTACTTGCAAATCTTCCCACGTCTCAGTGGCTTTCGGCTAAGCAGAGTTTTCTTTGCTCCTTCATAGAAGGCAAAACAACTTAGCCATTTTACCCTCAAACATTGCTAATGACCATATTCTCCATAGGCATTCTGCAATATCAACTGCCTAGAGTTAAGAACATGGAACCATTGGACAAATGGATCATCATGTAGATAAATTTGCCAATTAAAGGCTTTCCATTACAAGACTACTGAGAGAAGATTTAATATGTTTGTTTATTTATTTGACAGAGAAATGGGGGGGAGAGAATGGGCACTCCAGGGCCTCCAGCCACTGTAAACGAACTCTAGACATGTGTGTCCCCTTGTGCATCTGGCTAACGTGGGTCCTGGGGAATCAAACCTGGGTCCTTTGGCTTTGCAGACAAGTGCCTTACCCGCTAAACCATCCCTCCAGCCTGAAAGAGGACTTAAAAATGATCTTTCTGAGCCAGGCATGGTGGTGCATGTCTTTAATTCTAGTACTTGGGAGGCAGAGGTAGGAGGATCGCCATGAGTTCAAGGCTACCCTGAGACTACAGAGTGCATTCCAGGTCAGCCTGAGCCAGAGTGAGACCCTACCTCAAAAAGTCAAAAACAAAGCAAAACAAACAAACAGAAAAACACACAAAGGAAAGATCCTTCTGGACTAGGCACGTAGCTCACTGAATGACAGAGCACTTGCCTAGCATGCATGATGTCCTGAGTCTGATCTCCATTGCTGTAAAATTAAGATTATAAAATAGAAATAGTCCTTCCATTGATCTGTTTCTTACTCCCAGTCCAAGGTCTGAATAAAGTGCTGGTTCATTGTTTACAAGTATATACCACTGCTCTGTGACACCAGAGTTCTGGGTGACAACCTACGGCTCAGGACTTCTGGCCACACAGCATGTAAGTCCCATGTCCAGAATTCCATCACCTGTGCATTTTCTGGAGACATCTATCTGCCCCTCTGTTACGACATTGTAATATAAACACATGACAGTATACCATTCTCTTTCCCTTTCCCCAGTTCAATCACACATACACCCAGGGCCATTAGTTGATTTTTGTGGGAAATAGATTGTGATTCTACTTCCGTGTTTGAACCTACCTCACAGAGTTAGTGAGGAAACAGTGCTACTCCAGGAAGACACAGAATATCAACAGGACTCTAAGCCACTCAAGCATTGCCTCTCATTAGCCTGTGAACTAAACTTTCTGTTAAATATTTTTATTTTTTAAAAAATATTTTTAATTATTTATTTATTCATGAGAGAAATAACTGGTACACCAGGGCCTCAGCCACTACAATCTAACTACAGACGCTTGTGGGCATGCACAACCTTGTGCTTGCGTCACCTTTGTGCGTCGGACATACATGGGATCTGGAGAGTTGAACATGGGTCCTTGGGCTTCGCAGGCAAGTGCCTTAACCACTAAGCCATCTCTCCAGCCCTAAACTTTCCTTTAAACCATTTAGACAATGGGATTTGTAATGCCTACCACCTACAAGGCTTCCAGGGTAGATTTCACAGACAAGGGAAGCTTGCTTAAGAGCACAGATTTTCCTCGGGCTGAATTATGGTTCAACTACCAGCTCTGTTATTTCACTAGCTGTGTGACCTTGGTATGAATGTAAAGCACTTGCCAGATTGTCTGGTGCATATAAATGTTAAGTAATCAGCCTGTCATTGGTCCTTTGAAAATTATAAAGCACTCCACCAGTATTCAATTCTATTATGTAAAGATGTTCATAATATAAGACTTTCAATAATAGACCGCTCATCAAATGCCTTCTCAGGGTCCAGTATCATGTCCTTATCTCCAAAGCCAGCCTGCCCTCCCTAGATAGGAGGCTCACATGCTTACAGAGGCAGAAGGCTAGTCATAATTCCTTCCAGTCTTTGAATGCTAAGCCAGCTGTATCAGTTAATAACCTCACTAAAGGCTATCCATTAGAAAGAAAGGAAGAAAGTCTTAATTACTCCAGTCAGAGATACCATTAGTTATGTCCATGGCTCCCATAAAGTCTGCATGGCATTTATGGGAACAGCAGACACCAGGGGAGAGTGTTACCAATGCAGACAAGGGATAAACCTAAATATTAAATAGCTCCCTACCAACTGTGAATCATTTCGTAGGTAATCTGTCTTCAGAGAAACCTTCTTTCTGGTTACCTACAGTTCTGACACTTTATTTGCTTAAGCTATAAAATTTTTATTTGGATTCCATGGACGTTTCAATAAATCAGGGCTGCCTTCTTTCATCTCATGCCATGGAGAATAATTTCCACACCAAGCAATTTAACATCATTGCTATTTAACTTGTCAGAAATATGCATCAATGAGTTTTTAACCCTATGGTTGAAAGTCTAGAACCTTCTTTTTGTTTCTAAAACTTTTTAATTTTTATTTATTTATTTGAGAGTGACAAACAGAGAGAAAGAGGCAGAAAGATAGAGATAGAATGGGCATGCCAGGGCTTCCAGTCACTGCAAGTGAATTCCAGATGTGTGCACCCCCTTTTGCATCTGGCTAACATGGGTCCTGAGGAATGGAGCCTTGAACCGAGGCCTTAGGCTTCACAGGCAAGTGCTTAACTGCTAAGCCATCTCTCCAGTCCCTAGAACCTTCTTTTTAAATGAAAATATTATCACTGGAATTTTGGGTTTTATTATCATCTAGTTTTTGTTTTGTTTATTTTTATTTATTTATTTGAGAGTAACAGACAAACAGAGAGAAAGAGAATGGACACATCAGGTGTGCCACCTTGTGCATCTGGCTTATGTGGGCACTGGGGAATCGAGCCTTGAATCAGGGTCCTTAGGCTTCACAGACAAGTGCTTAACTGCTAAGGCATCTCTCCAGCCCCTGGTTTTGTTTCTTTTTTTTTTTTTAAATCTTAGGGAAATCTCTAAAAGAAGAAACCATACGATCTTTACTTCATGAAATTAATTCATCTCTTTTTTCTTTTTTTTTTTTGAGGTAGGGTCTCACTCTGACCCTGGATGATCTAGAACTCACTCTGTAGTCCCAGGCTTGCCTCAAACTCACAACGATCCTTTTACCTCTGCCTCAGAGTATAATTCATAATTTTAAAAAATGTAACCTGACTTATGGGTAAGATGGCTGCATAGGAGTCACACCAAACCAGCCTAGGGAGCAAGGGATTTAAGCAAAACAACAGCAAAATACACTTTTTTTTCCTCCCCCAAAAGTGAAGGGGCATAGATTTTTATCAGCCACAGCAGAGAAGCATGCACCTCTGTAGAATATATTCAGCCCCCTGAGGCAGGGCATCCAGCACAGCTGATCACCAGCTGCACAGCACAAGAAAGGATTGAGGTGGGCACTTAGCATTGATGAGATTGGAAGCCACCCCAAAAGGCAATGTCATCGACAGAAAAAAAGGAGGTACATGGGCCTGCACTGGAAGTGCTAATCTCTCTTTCCATGTCTGGGCAGGTTATGGGTTACATATTCATGGTTGGTTTTGCCATTTCAATTAAGCTGTATTTGGGGGTTGACTATTGTTGCCTTGGATGCTTTCATAATCATAGGGCCTTTGTCTTTTTTCTTCTGTCATTATTGGAGGAAGGGTCTGATTCAGACCCAGGCTGACCTGAAACCCATTTCAGAACAGAAATCTCAGCCTCCCAGCACACAGGATGAAGGGTGTAGAGCAACACACACCCTGAGGAATTTTGGCTTTATAAGATTATCTGTTTGTTTCACAATCCCCACATTTGCATACTCTGTGCTGGTTTTTATTGAATGCGTATATTGCTCACTTGAATTTTAGAGTTTTGCCAGCAATTCGCTCTACCCAGCCCACTAGGATACTTGAATAGCAGGAAACTCAACACCTAGGATTGCTTCTGTAGTTGGAATGGAGTCCAAGAGCTACACTTGGCACCTTAAACTCCTACTCTGGAGGTACATTAAGCTGGATTTCCAAGTCTAAGAGCACCACAGATTATTAGAAAACACAAGCAGAAAATCAACTCAGGATGCAAATATTGAAGAAAACACTGCATAACCAAAACAATTTTGAGCAACAAAAATAAGGCTGGTGGTATCACCACACCCAATTTTAAGCTATATTACAAAGCTATACTAACAAAAACAGCATGGAACTGGCACAAAGACAGACACATAGATCAATGGAAAAGAATACAGGACCCAGATGTTAATCCAGGCAGCTATAGCCATCTAATTTTTTGACTAAAATGTCAAAACAATTCATTGGAGAAAAGACAGCCAAATGGATCCAGAAACTTAATATCAGTTCTGAAACTCTAGAACTGCTAGAGGAAAAAGTAGGAGAAATCCTTCAACATATTGGCATAGGCAATGACTTTCTGAATATAACCCCAAATGCTTAGGAAATAACGCCACTAACCAACCTCTTGGATCTCATGAAATTACAAAGCTTTTGTACAGCAAAGAGCACTGTGAATACAGCAATGAGACAACCTGAAAAATGGTAGAAAATCATTGCCAGCTATACATGTGACAGAGGATTAACATCCAGAATATAAAAAGAACTCAAAAAACAAAACAATAAGAAATCAAACAACCCAATTAAAAAAAATGGGCTATGGAACTACATAGGGAATTTGTAAAAGAAGAAATACAGATGACGTATAAACATCTAAAAAACTGTTCTATATCCTTAGCCATCAGGGAAATGCAGATTAAAACTACTTTGAAATTTCATCTCACTCCTGTCAGAATGGCTATCATCAAGAAAACAAATGACAATAAATGTTGGTGAGGATACGGAAAAAGGGGAACCCTTCTACACTGTTGGTGAGAATGTAGTCTGGTACAGCCATTGTGGAAATCTGTGTGGAGGTTCTTGAGAAAGCTAAAAATAGATTTGCCATACTATCCATGTATAGCACTCCTAGGCATATATCCTAATAACTCTTCTTACTACCTTAGAGATACTTGTACAACCATGTTTATTGCTGCTCTATTCATAATAGCTAGGAAATAGAACCAACCTTAGATGTCCCTCACAGATGAACGGATAATCAAGATGTGGTACATTTACACAATGGAGTTCTATTCAGTGGTAAAGAAAAATGACATTATGAAATTTGCAGGTAAATAGCTGGATCTGGAAAGGATTATACTAAGTGAGGTAACCCAGGCCCAGAAAGCCAAACATTGCATGTTCAGTCTCACATGTGGATCCTAGCTGCAAACGTGTAGACCTGTGTGTGTGTTGGAACCAAAAACGGGTAACAGCGGCCAGTAAGCTAGAAAAAGGCTACAAAGGAGGAAGGAGAGGGAAGGACTTCAGGGGATGGTATTGTACATATGTAAGTAGAAGAACAGATTACAGGGTGGGGAAAGGCCTAAGTGAGGCCAGGGGAAGAGAATGAGTAAGAGAAGGGTGGGGATTATCAATCAGAATTCAAGATATTCTGAATAAGATATATGAAAACCTACTTTTTTTGGATAATGGCACATCCAGAAGTCATATATTGTTACTAGAAAATTTTCTGTGCTAGGGACGGGATATCTTCCAGTGAGTTGTTGGCCAGGGAGGTCCCTGTTGCCTCCAACACATTACAGGCTATTGCCAAGACCCTTGGTTTTCCATGAGAAACAGATGGTAAGATCCTATTGCTGAAGTCTGCACATGCCTGGGCAGCAAGGTCACTGAGAAATCAAGCTGGCGCTGAGCTGAAAACCTCCCTGTAAAGCAGCCAACCAACAGTTGGAAAAAGCTGCATTGCATGCAGCCCTATAGAAGACAGAAGTCATCATCAGTGAAAACAATGGGCACTGGAAGCCTCAGGTTTGGCTAGCCAGGCCAAATGACCAACTGGGTGAAATAGTGGCATGTCTGCTCTAGGGGAAATCAACTGTTCTCTAATTGGACTGGAGGCTCACTCTATGGGAAGGAATACATGCCTGGAACTGAAAACCTAATCAAAAGCCTATGGCAGGGGAGGAAATGGGCCTTAGGGGTATAAAGCCTGCTCTTGTCTGGTTAAATACATATATTATGTTCACCAAGCTGCCCAGTGAGCTCTGCACTTAATGTTCATATTCATATATTAATGCTACTCTCACGTTTGGTTAGAGAAGCTTCTCTTTTCCAATGGCAGTGACCAAAGGATGACCTAAATGGCAACATAGTGTTGAGAAGAAGTAAGAAGTGACAGAGGAGTGTCCAGCACTGAAATATCTCACACCCTCCAAAGTTCAGGGTCCATTGCGGAAGATGTGGTGGAAAGAATGTAAGAGTGCTGGGCGTGGTGGCGCACGCCTTTAATCCCAGCACCTGGGAGGCAGAAGTAGGAGGATCACCTTGAGTTCGAGGCCACCCTGAGACTCCATAGTGAATTCCAGGTCAGCCTGGGCTAGAGTGAAATCCCGCTTCGAAAAACAAAAACAAGTAAACAAACAAAATTATGTAAGTGCCAAAGGAAGAAATTGGCATCAATATCCTCAATATCCAGAACTTCACAGTGCCTAGCAATACCTTCACAAGACCCTCATAATAGGAGAAAAAGACAATAACATCAAAGCAAAAGAGAGATTAATCAAGAGAGGGAGGGGTTATGAAGGAGAGTAGAGTTGTGAAGGGGAAAGTGGGGGAGGGGAGGGAATTATCATAGTTTATTGTATGTAAAGATAGAAGTTGTCAATAATAAAATTATACATTAAGCCGGGCATGGTGGCGCACACCTTTAATCCACTCAGGAGGCAGAGGTAGGAGGATCACCATGAGTTCAAGGCCACCCTGAAACTACATAGTTAATTCCAGGTCAGCCTGAGCCAGAGTGAGAACCTACCTCAAAAAACCAAAACAACAACAACAACAAAAAAATATACATATACATTTAAAGAAAAATAAAAATAGGGCTGGAGAGATGGCTTAGTGGTTAAATGCTTGCCTGTGAAGCCTAAGGACCCCAGTTCAAGGCTCAATTTCCCAGGACCCACGTTAGCTAGATGCACAAGGGGGAGCATGCGTATGGAGTTTGTTTGCAGTGGCTCAACGCCCTGTAGTGCCCATTCTCTCTCTCTCTCCTCTTTCTCTGTCTGTTGCTCTCAAATAAATAAATAAAAATACACAAAAAAGTTTTAAAAATAAAATAAAAAATAAAAATGTGACCTGCTTCAATTTCACATGTTTAAATGTTTACAAATACTAATATCACTATGTAAATAAAATACATAATACAAACTTAAAACAAATAATACCTAGGATTTGTTATTAAAATGTACTATGCTGTGGCCAGACAGACATAAATAAACATTTCATAACACTTTATCCTTCATGCAGAATATCCCCAGACCAACATTTAAGAATGCCTGCCACATCTCATTTTTAAAATTAATTAATTAATTATTGTTATTTTAGGTAGGGTCTCACTCCAGCCCAGGCTGACCTGGAATTCACTATGTAGTCTCAGCTGGCCGTGAATTCATGGTGATCCTCCTACCTCTGCCTCCCAAGTGCTGGGATTAAAGGTGTGTCACGTGTCACTTTCTGCACCTGGCTTTACATGTGTACTGGGGAAGATGTTAGGCTTTGCAGGCAAGTGCCTTAACTGCTGAGCCATCTCTTCAGCCCCCACATCTCATTTTAACTGGCATAGTGGTACACACCTAAAATCTAGGCACTTGGGAGGCTGAGGCAGGTGAATTGCTATGAGTTTGAGGCCATTTTGGGCTAAGAGTGAGACTTGTCTCAAAATGGGGAAAAACAAGCAAACAAAATTTTCTATGGGGCTGGAGAGATGGCTTAGCGGTTAAGGCGCTTGCTTGAGAAGCCTAAGGACCGAGGTTCAATTCTCCAGGTCCCAAGTAAGCCAGATGCACAAGGTAGCACATGTGTCTGGAGTTCATCTGTAGTGACTAGAGGCCCTGGAATGCTCATTCCCTCTCTCTCTCTCTGCCTCTAATAAATAAATAAAAATAAAAATCTTTTAAAAAATTTTTCTGTGTTTACAAGTATTTATACAAATGTCTAGTTTAAATAATTTATCACTAGAATGAGTCATGCAGAAATATTAAGACTAAATTAACATATTCTTCCTATGTAATAGGGACTTAATCTTCCCCTCCACAGGATACATCTAATTCTCTCCTTTTTTTTTTTTCAAATACAATTTTGAATTATAAGTGGTTCTTATAAGAGAATACAATACTATAGGGGAATTACAGAATAGGTGGTTAAAAGTAGTTTGATACAGTATTAACATCAGGAAAAAAAAACACAGAATTTATTTAAAAGGTTGTAAGTTGATTATAACCCACATTGCTGAATTGCAAGATCATGAAGTATGAGTTACTGGAAGTTATCACAAAGTTGATGTAGAGAAATCACCCTCATGTAGAGGGAAGACATAAAATGTATCATTCTAAGCCAGAAAATCTATAATTTATATCCCTATTTATAACCCAAATGAATATTTTACATATCAGAAATAAGAAATGTTGACAGAGCTCTTTCCTTAATTATCTGAGTCAGACGACCTTGTCCAAAGTTTTACTTCTTGCAATATAGTTATCTTGTCATTAATATTTTTGATAACTTGGCCACAAAAAAATGAGCTTCATGCTGATTTGTTATATACTGAAATTCATAGTTAAAACTAATGGTCTATAGGAAAGACCTTTCCATCTTAAAGGCTATTTTAATTAGCGTTGGGAAATCTAATCATAATGATGACCCTCTAGACTATTCGTTTTCTTTTTCTCTTTTTCTGACATTGTCTGATTTTCCTCCCAGACATGAACCAAAAGCACCGTGGTCTGTTAGGTGTCACTAGGGAGGTCATTAAGGCACACTTTCCCCGACCTTTACTAGAGGTTAACACGGGTCACTAGCAGAAGACGTCACTGGGCTGGAATTAGACAGCAAGTATATGTTCTCAAAACAGGGGCCCCTGCTGGAAAAACCTTTCAGCATTCTGCTTCTCATTTTCATTTAAATATACATTCCTGTACTTGACAAAACCATTCCTGGGAGGATTTCCAGAACAATCTGTGTGGCATGTCCCTTCGTGGGACATCGGGTTCACTTTCCTGCATGTGAAGAAGACTCAGGCCAGATTTCGGAACCGCAGACATGGTTGTGACTTGCAAGAGTTTCACAAGGGCAGATAACAGATCTAGGGGTGGTTATCCCCTGGTGCTTTGTACAAAGTACACCGCTGCCGAGAGCATATCGAAGGATGAGGCAAGGCTACATGTTACAGAAGCAAGACGGCTTAAAGATAAATGCGATCTTTAAAAAAAATCCGCTAGCTCAGGTCCTCATTGCTGTGTCTAAGACTCACTTGGGACGGTAGAGAAAATTGCATATTCTTAGCCCCACCTCATCAGTGGACTGCTGATTCAGGAGGCGCTGGAGGCAGCAGGAACACAGAGCTTCCTAAAGCACTTGCTTTGGGCCTGCCACTGTGCCAAGCGTTCACAAACATGATCTGACTTCATCCTCTAAACAATCTTATTGGGTAGGTGCTTATATTGAAAAAATAAAATCAGGCACAGAGGGGTGAAGGACGCAGTCCAAGAACGCCCTGCTAAGCACGGAGGAAGGGGGGTCACACCAGGCAGGCTGACCTCAGACTGAGTTCTGAATCACTATGGGAAACTACCGACCCACAGGGTGGGGTCCAGCCAGGGCCATGTGGAAATGTCCCTTGACCAGGTCAATCTCTTTTAAATGGAGAAACCAAAAACTCATGGGACTGAAGTCTTGTCGAAGACAAATCCCTTTAGAGTATTTTTCAGGAAGAAATGAAACACACTCCATGATATCAACTGTTCTCAAATATTCCCCAACGCCTCTTCCTCCAGGGAGGAAAAAGATCACATTAGAAGCCATCTTGTTGGGTCATATTGTGCTGCTGTTCGAGGGAAGAGAGCTCATCCTTTTCTGCCCGAAAGGTCAAAACCTACCAGGGCACACACCAGTCAGTATCAGGGATTCCTGGTCATGGTGATTCTCCAGGAAAGAAGGAAAAAGAGGGGAAGGGATGTTAGCCCTAAAATGGAGGCAGTAACTAATACGATGGGAATGAAACTGTGCTGGCCTAAAACTTACTGTGTAGTCCCAGGCTAGCACAGAACCTACAGCGATCCTCCAAACTTCAGCCTCCCAAGGGCAGCATTAAAGGCGTATGCCACCACCCAGCCTGATGATCTGATTCTGATATGCCTCTCAAGGATGCTCTTCCTCCTGCTAAGTTGGCATGTTAAAAACCTCAGTATATGTCAAAATATGATTAAGGCTTTGTTTTAGTGTTGCATACTGAGGCAGGCAGGAGACCTAGAAGGAACAGGCTGACCTAGACAGAGCTACTCACACTTACAGACTTACTAAAATTGCACCTTGTTCTTTTGTTATGAAATAATCAAGGTGATTTTGGAGGCCACAAGCAAGGATAATAATCATCTTTTCCACAGGAAAGGTGACCACCATGCAGAGGGCCGATTACCATACAGAGGACGTTTCAAGATAAGAAGTGCTGGGCTCAGGATGTGTTCCCGTCCCCGTGACGCACATGGGTGGCCACGTCAAACCAACCTTCATCACTTCCACCTGCAGGTCTTCGTTGAGCGAAGGCGTCACTTTCACGGCATTCAGAATCTGATTGAGCAGCTGCCTCTCATCGGAGTCTGTTTCCATGGATACGAACCGCTCTTCTGAAAGAAGCCTCTGTAAAGCGACACAGGGCAGTGATCACCCACCGCCCCCCCCCCCCCCACAGGCTGCTTTATTCTGTTGTATCTGTTATGAATCTATGATCATTCTTTTTTATTACTCAAGAGGCACATAGCCGCAGGACATTAGGCAAGGACCCATGCTACATGCTATTAAAAAGAACATAATAAATGTTGGATAAATAGGTTTTGGCAAAGACTTTTTTTCTAATATGAGATGACACATTCTGAATTTTAGCGAGTGAAACAAGAATGTCCAGGTCATCTAGGTTATTCAGGTGGTAGGAAGGAAGAATGAACATGCCCGAGGGGAGCCCAGTCCCACACAGTAGACACACACACACACACACACACACACACACACATGGCCCTTTCTGAATGTTATTTTGTTATGTGAAAGGAAAATGACCTAATAAAATGCTGGGCTTGTGTTGACCCAGAAATTATTCATGAATCCACAAATCTTACAATACACCCTATTAGGAAAGGAAGGCATTCTCTTTCTGGAGAACCCCCAAGGAGAATTCATAAGCTATAAAATAAAAATTTTCCAAGTGCACATCCTACAACTCCACTCCTTTATCCTGCCCCGAAGCCACATGGATGAAGCATCTAGAATATATGAAACTAGTCACCATGTCCGCCCAGGCTTTGTCTCCTCAATGATACAGCTCTTGGGCTTCTTGCATGCAGTGGGCACACCACCCTTGGTGGGTCCTGAGATAACAGAGCGAGGCTTAGCTTGAGCCACTTTCTCTGGGCACAGCTTCACTGGCAGCCTGGCAGGGCATAGTCTATGCAGACTCACTTGAAATCCCTTATTGTCACTCACAAGGGCTCCAGTTAAGCTTGCTTTTTTTTTTTTTTATTTTTCCTTTCCTCCTGTCTGAACTGATGCAATGGAGTTTTTGAGTTTTTAATCCCTGTTTAGTGTTTCTCTGCCAATGGGACAGAGTCACGGCAAAGATCCGTTCAGGCTCACATAGTATACTGGGGCAGATTGGAGTTAAAGGCCATACAAAGCACTGTGTGTGTGTATGTGCATGTGTGTGTGCATGTGTGTGGTGTATGCACATATATGTGCAGATGTGCAACCCGTGTAAGTGCTGGCAGAGACCAGAGGAGGGTATCAGGTATTTTCTTCTATCTCTTGTCTAGGTTATCTTACTGAAACTGAAGCTTGTTGTTTTTCAGACAGATTGGCTGATCAGAAAGCCCCAGAGACTCTCCGGCCTCTGGCTCCCTCAGCACTGGAGTTACAGGCATGTGGAAACATGGCCATGATTTTTTAAATTGAGAACTTTATTGTATGAACATATTACCTAATGTGCATATTCCCATTGGGCTAAACTCTTACGCCCCCTCACCCTCCTTTCATTCCACTGACAGCCCTTCTCAGTGGGGTGACTGGTATTCACCATGGGGTCGTGAATGTACCAGTCTCTGTTGGGAAGCAATGCCTCACATCACACGTATACCTTCACCCCCGTGACTCTCACATTCTTTCTGCCCCCTCTTCCACAGTGCTTCCTGACTCTTGAAGGGCATGCTCTAAGTCTCCTTTAGTGTTGAGCTCTCAGCAGCCTCTCATTTTCTGCTTTGATGAGCTTTGAGTCTCCTCAGTGTTTACTGCTCCCATCTCCCTGGAGGAGGGTCTCAGGCTCGCAGTGAGAGCCGCACTCACGTTTAATCCTCCACTCCTGATGTAAAGACTCCTGACTCATCTTATGTCAGGCAGTCGGCTTTCTTTCCTTGCTTTACTGATGGGTCTATGGTCTCTGGAATATCCACTGCCACCTGGGCCCTGGGGTGACCTACCTGGTGCCTGAGACTAGAGAATGCCATCAACCAGGGGGCCCCTACTCCATATGTGCACAGGTAGCAGGTGAGCATGGTGCCCAGATTTTTATGTGGGTACTGGGGAATCAAACTCAAGTCCTTAAGCTTGCAAACCAAGTGCTTTTCCCCACTGAGCCACTTCTCCAGTCTCTATAAGGAAGTTTTTACTTCAAACAAGGAAGGCTTGGAAGCTCTGCTCATGTGCCTTGTTACCAGGCAGTGAGTAGCAGAGAACAGACAGCAAAGACGAGACAAACCCATAGATATTAAGACAGTGGAGCAAGCCCTTGAAAACGTGGCAGGGCTACTTCAAGTGTTCCAGGCTTAACAGAAGAAAAACGAAAAGAAAATAAAGCAAAGCAAAGTGGGAAATGTATACAACACTAAAAAGAGGGAAGGCTGCCGTAGTAGCTTGAAGGCTGAAGCATGGTAGCATTCATTTTTCTATGGATGGTCCAACTACAGTAGAGGAGAGCCAAGGCTGTCAAATAACATTAAACATATTTGCGAATTTGAAATGCTTTTAAATGTCAAAATGCACATTCTCTAACCCCATCCAATGAAGGCACGAGGAACTGATTCACTCTTTCAAACAATGTCCACTCTCAGCAGGCAATAGGGACTCTCTGAACTTAAAAATTCTAACTATGAAGTTGTCCTTATTGACATCAAAACACATTGACAAATATCACTCAAGCATGGCTACCAGCCTCCTGTAGGCTTGGACTTCAGAGTATGTCTCTAGAAACCAAGTCACATGTAAAAGGCTCAAGTATTTACACAGCCATCACCTTTTTGTTGTTGGAATTGGAACCATTATGTTTGGTGTAAAACATACATGATCAGAACAAGAAATGTGCTCAAGCAAACTGACTTTTGTTATTAAGTCAATGTTTTTTTTTTCTTTTCTTCTCAGTCTTGCTCTAGAAACAAAATACTTGAATGCACTTATCAATCCAGCTAGAATAAAAGGCAAAACAAGGCAACTATCACATGCTGTCTCCCATGTGTGGATATAAAATCATACATATAAAAGACATAAAAATAGAAGCAAGACTCCCTGGGGGAATGAATGGGGCTAATGGGAGGAGTGAGAGGAGTGGGTGGAAGGAAGCGTGAAATGATGTGCTCAAAGTACATGATACACTTGTATGAAAACCATTCACTCTGTAGAGTGACATATGCCAATAAAATTTTCATATAAAAGTCTTTCCACTTTACCATCAGTTCTCATTACACAGAACCATATGTGGGATATATACAAGACTGAATCGATATGGACTTGGGGGTCTCTCCTAAATGGTGGGCTCTGCAAAAGCATTTTACATAGCGGAATTAACTGGGTCCCCACGCATTGATATTTGACTACAAAAGTTTAATCAGATAAAACTGGGCAGAAAGAAACTCTGGTGACTATAAGAAGATTCTGTTTCCCTCTTTGGATGTTCCCTAGTCCAATCAAATTTTTTTTTTTTTTTTTTGGTCTGGTTCTTTAAACACCTAGTATTTAAAATGTTAACAACTTCTGAAATGGGCATGGTGGGGCACCCCTTTAATCCCAGTTTCTGCAGGGTAAAGTAGAAAGATTCCTATGAATTCAAGGCCAGCTCGAGGCTACAGAGTAAGTTCTAGGTCAGTCCGGGCTAGTGTGAGAACCCACGTCCAGAAGAAAAGTGTGAACCACTTCTCTTTCAATGTCGAAGTGGCCCGTCAGTTTCTGTCAACCCATCGCGCTCAGAGCCATACCTGCATTCCGGCCAAAGCATGCTGGGCCAGCTTCACATTCTTGGATTCCAGAGCCAACTGGAGAGGCAGCAGGCATTTCTCCCTGGCAGACACAGAAAGAATGACAACATGTGAGCTTGGCAAAGTTGGCAGTCAAGTGCTGTAAGCCTTATGAACTCCCACACCCAGCACTGCACACAGCTTACAAACCGCCAAGCTACGGGCTGGAGAGTTGGCTTAGTGGATAAGGCACTTGCCTGCAAAAGCCTAAGGACTCATGTTTGACTCTCCAGGTCCTACATAAGCCAGACCCACAGTGACGCAAGCACACAAGATTGCACATTCACACAGAGGGGTGCATGTGTCTGGAATTTGACTGCAGTGGTTGGAGGCCCTGGCATGCCAATTTTCTCTTTCTCTCTCTCTCAAAAAAGCTTGCCAAGCTATGCATCAATGTGTAACGGGAGCATGGCTTCTTAAAGAGCAAATGCAATGACTTCTAATTAGTCAGCAGCATACTAACGGACACACAGTGGGTCCATGAACACCCTTTGCCATTGCCCAGGTTATTGCATTGCTTGCACTCTGTACAACTGGGATGAGAAACTCCACAGAGCACTATTGAGTTAAAGTTCTATACCTTGTGCAAAGCCTTTTTCCTACCTGGGACATAATTATATCACCACAAGCACTCTGTGTGAGCAATATAAATTACAATTCTATTCATTTGTCAGTTTCTCCCAAAACATTTCAAAAATTTCACTGCAGCCTTCATCAAGTGGTAGATCTGAGTTTTGTGGCAGGTTCAAAACAAACATACTTCCATTGCATCAATATGATCACACATCACCAGAATTGTCCAAAAAGTTACACAAATATAAACGGATATTCACAACATTGTCCAATGGGATAAACAAAGAAATAAGCAATAATGCAAAAGATGAGAAGCACCTGGATACTTTAAAGCTGAAATAAACAGAGCATTTTAGAACCTGTTAGAAATAAGCCTTGAAGAGCTGTAAAGACAAAAATATCTTTCGCTCTAAATAATTAAACAATAGACCAAGAATTTTAATCAACCCATTATTTCCCCATGGAGTTTCACTGGCACAGCAAATGAAATGTTACTTCATTTTACCAGATCCTTCCACTCCCAATTAGCCAAAACAGCTTGATTTTTTTTTTTTTTTTGGTCTGTTTATATTTTCAGCAGAAGTTGAAAGATACATTGACTTCAGAAAGTGGGGAAGCCACTTGATTGGAGAAATAAGGCTCACCGTTGTAAAACACAATGAAAGGCCAAGTTAATTGCGGCTCTGATTCCTTCCAGCCCATCCTGAAGCTCCTGGAATCTTCCACCAGCAGCATCGAAGCAAGGCAGTGAGGGAGAGTCTCCCACCCTCCTTAAAGGCAGCCACAGAGATGCGGACAGACCATCAGGATGAGTGCTTCCTTCCTAGTCCTTCTTCTCCCGTCTGCCCTCACCGGCACAATGAGACAATGCCCCTTGCTGGTTTGTGTGTGTGCTGGTACGTTTGTGTGTGTGTGTGGGGGGGGTCACGTGTGTGTGCAGGAGCATGTGTGGCGGTCAGAGGACAGCTTCAAATGCTATTCCCTAGGCACGCTGTTCTCCTCCTTTGAGACAAGGTGCATTGTTCATCTGGGGCTCACTGGTCAGGCAAGGCTCTCTGGCCAGTGAGCTTCCTGGCCCTGCCTCCCTAGTGCTGGGATTACAGAAGCATGCCAGCACACCCAGCGTTTCATGTGGGTTCTAGAGATCGGAACTCAGGTCCTAATGTTAGTGAAGCCAATAATTTACTGAAAGAGTGTCTCCCCAGGCTCCTGATGTCCACTTTTCTGTGACGATGAATACTGCAACGATTCTCCATTAGCCCTGTCCTCTGACAGATGGATGAATGGCCCATCTGCGGTCAGGAGAGCTGGATGGCTCTAACTTTGTCACTGTTATCATTATTGCCAGGCTGTCACAGTCATAAGGCAAACACGGCCCTGCAGTTGATTACAGCAGGAAGAGCCGTCTCCCAATGGTGTTTCTTTTGTCCTGTCATATCCAGTTCGTAAACTTGGAAATAGGAACTAGAAGGGTTGAGAGTAGAGTGGGGAACAATGGGCAGATGGCATGAGAACAGACGCAACATAGGCCTTCACCTGTAGGCCCCAACCGCATTTCCGTAAGGATTAAGTCATGGTGAGAGAACTTTCATTGCCAATTTGGAGTCAGATCCGACATGGAGGGCACAGTACCAGGAAGCAAGCTTGCAGATCCAAAAGCCTCACAGTTTAACAGACTGGGCCAGGAGACATCCGTTAGGTAGCTACAGGCTGAAAACAGGCATGCACTGTACATTATAGACTAAGGGCATCAGCGGGCGTGGGGGCTACAATTCGGCAGCAAAGGCCCTTCGGGAAGGGGCAATGTCTTTGTGTTCATAGGCAAATGGACATCCACATCACCCTGCCGCTGGCAGAAGTCATCTTTGCAGCTGTCACTCCACTTTGTCATCATGTCACCAACGTGACAAATGCCAGGACTGCCAGGTTGTACCATGACTCCAGGGCACTTCCTTGTCCTGCTCTTTCTGCCTGTAGTGGTCACCGGGTAGACCTGGTAGGTGGAGTTGACTCAACTGGGTTTGAGTGGAATGGGAAGGTATTCATCAGAGTAAAGGCCAGGGGCCGTATCATTCAGACCTGGAGTCCCAAGTGCTAGCCAGTTGTACAGTTTCAATCAAGATACTTAGCTTTATGGCACCCTGCCTCCCTATTTTTTTTCTCCTGAAAAATAAAAAGCATTGTAAAAGCCCATTCAGGGATGGAGAGATGGATTAGCACCTAAGGCACTTTCCAACAAAGCCAAAGGACCCAGATTTGATTCCCCTGTACTCATGTAAAACCAGATGCACAAGGTGACACTTGCATCTGGAGTTTGTTGGTAGTGGCTAGAGGCCCTGGCATGCCCATTCCCTCTATCTACTGCTCTTTCTCTTAAATAAATAAATTAATTAATTAAATAAAAAGGCAAATTCAGAGATGGGCATAGTTGTACTCACCTATAATCCCATCCCTTGGGAGGCAAAGGTGAGAGGATTACTGCAACTCTGGGGCTAGCCTTGTGTGTAGACAGGTTTCAAGGCCAACCAAGACTATATTGGGAGAGCCTATTTAAAAAACAAAAAACAAACAAACAAACAAAAAAAAAAAGACTGGGCTGGGAGATTGCTTAGTGGTTAAGAAACTTGTCTGGAAAGCCAAAGGACCCCATGTTTGATTCCCCAGGGGCCGTGTAAGCCAGATGCACAAGGTGGCACATGTGTCTGGAGTTTGTTTGCAATGGGTATAGGCCCTGGCACACCCTCTCTCTCTCTCTCATAAATTAAATTTAATTTAATTTAAACAAAAGACCAATTCTGAATGGTTTTAGCAGCACGCAGAATAAATACAGACTACAGAGCGGCAGACTTTTTCAGTGAAAAAACAAGATAATGTGAGCTGTGTATTACACATAGTCCCTGTCTTAACTAGTCAACTTTGATATAGATAACAGCAGCCATATACAATAAGTAAATCAGTGAGCACGGTCATGTTCCAATAAAACTTTATTTATAAAAGACAGCTAACAGGTCTGATCTGACCTATAGGCTTCTGCTTGCTCAGCCTTAAAACAGATAAAATGCCCAACACATATCATGACACTCGACGTAGGATACGTGTATCCAGAAAGACTTTGCCTAGAACATTAGGATAATGGCCTTGGGAGGGTTGTGTTTTGCTTTTTTTTTTGAAAAATTATCTCTCTCTAGAAAATCAATGCTTTGTAAAAAATATAACCATAGGCAAAGATTTCATCTGGGCACTAAAACAAGGCCCTCTATCCATGTAACTATCCATTGAACTGATGGTTAGTGCCTACTATGTGCCCAGCACCATGTTGGATGCTGGGGAAGGCCCAACAAGGAACAGGAGAGAAGCAAGAGCAAGAGGTACCTGGGAGAAAAGACTTGATTATTGGTACTTCTTGGTTCTATATGTAGTTGTATCTGCCACTACACCTTTAAAACAGGCCTCCATATCCCTGCCTCATATCTGAGAAAGGCTTCAGGGTTTTATAGCCTGCCCAAGGCCATCCAGCCAAAAATGCATGGGAGACAATACAAATCCAAATACATCTTTCACCCAAAACAGTGTCCCTCCGAAGCAGGATTTTAACCCCAGGCTGAGGGAGCTGGAGTTTGTCTGTAGTGGCAAGAAGCCCTGGCGTTTTTCTCACTCTGATGTGTTTCTCTCTCTCTATCTGTGTCTTTTTCAGATAAATAAAAATATTTTAAAAAAATCACTAACAGCCAAGTGTGTTGGCTCAGGACCCACATGAAAAAAGTCAGTAATGGGTTGGAGCCATGCTTAGTGGTTAAGGTGCTTGCCTGCGAAGCCAAATGACCCAGGTTTGATTTCCCAGGACCTATGTAAGCCAGATGCACAAGGGGGTGCACACATCTGGAGTACATTTGCAATGGCTGGAGGCTCTGGTGTGTCCATCTCTCTCTCTACCTGCCTATTTCTCTCTCTATCTCTCTTTCTCTCTCAAATAAATAAAAAATAAAGCATTTTAAAAAATCAATAGCCACCAGGCATGGTGGCATTTACCTACAGTCCCAGTGCTAGAGAGGCAAAGACGGGGTTTGCTGGCTGAATTGGTGAGCTCTAGGTTCAGTTTAAGACTGCTTCAAAAACCAAGGTGGGGGGCTGGAGAGATGGCTTAGCGGTTAAGCGCTTCCCTGTGAAGCCTAAGGACCCCGGTTTGAGGCTCGGTTCCCCAGGACCCACGTTAGCCAGATGCACAAGGGGGCGCACGCGTCTGGAATTCGTTTGCAGAGGCCTGAAGCCCTGGCACGCCCATTCTCTCTCTCTCCCTCTATCTGTCTTTCTCTCTGTGTCTGTTACTCTCAAGTAAATAAATAATTAATTAAAAAAAAACCAAGGTGGGTGAGTTGGACAGATAATTCCGTGATTAAGAGCACTTTCTGTGCATGCACTAGAACCTGAGGAGGCCTGAAAAACTGCTTGAGTTCCATCCCCAGGACCTAGACAAACAGCTGGGCATGGCCATCCAAATCTGTTACCTCAGTCCCACAGGGATGGAGAACCAAGACTCACTGTAGCTCACAAAAAACAGCAAGCTCTGGGATTGATAAGACTCTGACTCAAATAAAAATGGGTTAAAGAGGGCTGGAGAGATGGCTTAGCGGTTAAGCACTTGCCTGTGAAGTCTAAGGACCCTGGTTCGAGGCTCGATTCCCCAGGACCCACGTTAGCCAGATGCACAAGGGGGCGCACACGTCTGGAGTTCGTTTGCAGTGGCTGGAGGCCCTGGCGTGCCCATTCTGTCTCTATCTATCTGCCTCTTTCTCTCTCTGTCACTCTCAAATAAATAAATAAAAATATTTTTAAAAAAATGGGTTAAAGAGCAATTGAACAGGATGCCTTACTTTTCACTCTGGTCATCACAGACCAGTGTACCTCACCCCATTTAAGTGCATAAAGTGCTGTGTGGGCACATACATGTGAATAACACACACACATACACACACACACCCCACAGGTGAAAAAATGCATGAGAAAGACACTTGATGTCAACCTCTGGTCTCCACACCTATGCACACACACATAAACAGACATATGCACACACTACACACACACACACACACACACACACACACACACACATACATATGCAAAAATTCTGGCATGAAAGGGGAGGATATGGGGGAATATCTTCAAAGCACACTATATAACTGCAAGAAAATATCCTCACCTGGCTGTGGTGGTGCAAGCCTTTAATCCCAGCACTCGGGAGGCAGAAGTAGGAGGATCGCCATGAGTTTGAGGCCACCCTGAAACTCCATAGTGAATTCCAGGTCAGCCTGAGCTAGAGTAAGACCCTACTTCAGGAAACAAAACAAAAATAAATATAAATAAATAAATAAAGATAGAAAGGAAGGAAGGAAGGAAGGAAGGAAGGAAGGAAGGAAGGAAGGAAGGAAGAAAGAAAATATCCTCATGAACCCAGCACCGTGTATAATGGATATAGACTGTAGTGGTTTGAATGTATGGCCTCAGAGACTCTGGTGTTGCATTAAGATCAAGTCTGCAGCTGAGCCTAGCAGGCACATGTATGGCTGCGGATGGACCTGAGTCCAGCCCTAAGGAGTATGGGAAGCAATTTGGAGCTCTGGCTGTTTGTGCTTTTTGGTGTTTGCTGGCTTTTTGGTGGCGTTTCTCTGCTTGGATCTGTGGGAATGAGCCAGCTTCTTCTGCCATTGCGGGTGTTTCCCTGGAATTCATAAGCCTGAGGTCAACACTTTCCTCTTATAAGTAGCTCCTGGTTGGATGTTTGTCCAGCAAGGAGAAGGTGACTGCAACATATTCCAAGTAAAAACTTTAATTAAAAATAAATAGGGCTGGAGAGATGGCTTAGCGGTTAAGCGCTTGCCTGTGAAGCCTAAGGACCCCGGTTCGAAGCTCGATTCCCCAGGACCCACGTTAGCCAGATGCACAAGGGGGCGCAAGCATCTGGAGTTTGTTTGCAGTGGCTGGAGGCCCTGGCGTGCCCATGCTCTCTCTCTCTCTCTCTCTATCTGCCTCTTTCTCTCTGTGTCTGTTGCTCTCAAATAAATAAAAATAAACAAAAAAATTTAAAAATAAATAAATAAATAGAAAAGGAAAATTCTAGCAAAACACTTTCTTCTTGAAGCAGGGCACATTTTCCAGGGGACTCCTGTGCTGTCCTACACCAATTCCACAGGAATCCCAAGTTCACTCCTGGCCTGAGGAGAGAGGATGCTGTCTGATCTGAAAGGACCCTCCAGGTTTGACGGATCACAGGGTTCTGCTGCCAACAGGGCTGGACTTAGGGTTCTGCCAGGCAGCCTCTGGCATGGTATGACACTGAACTGGGCACATAGGTCGCTTCCCAGGTTCCTGAGTGTGTGAGCACATGCTTGTGTGTGCATACCAGAAGTGGGGGGTCTCTCAGCCACTCCCACCTGACAGCCCTGAGAGCAGGAAAGGAACCTATGCAGACGTCAACAGAACTGAAAGGCATCACTAATCGATTATCGTATCTACCTATCATAAACCTCTCCTCTCTTTTTTTAACCAAGCACGTGTGCCCATGTGCATGTGTGTGTCTGGGCAATGTTTGGGTACAGGCATGCCGAGGCCAGAGAACACCTCTGCTGTCATTCACAGTCACAGTGTCTACCTTCTTTGAGACAGGGTCTCTGACTGGCCTGGAACTCATTGATTAGTCTAGACTGAATGACCACCAGGCCCCCAGGGATCTCTCTCTGTTCACCTTCCCAGGGCTGGCATTGACAGGTGTATACTTCCATGCCCAGCATTTTAAGTGGGGCTCAAACTCCAGTTGTCATGCTTGTAAGGTACGAACTTGACCCACTGAGCTATCTTCCCAGACCCTCAAAAGCGATTTTAATGAGGCCTTTTAATTCAGGCTCAGGATGAGATTGGAAATGAAGATGCAACATGGTAAACCCGTGGTCCCCTTGCAGTTACTGCTTAGGAATACATCATCTTTTGATCTTTCTAAACATGGTCTCACTGGGAGAAGGGCATAGGAAAACCAACATTCAATTACATTTAGTAACTTTTTGTTTATGCGCAGGCACGTGCAAATTCATTTTTGCCTAATTGACTAAAACAGTGGCTTCAGGCTTCATGTCTTGACATGTCATTATTTCCTGAAGAATAATTAGCAACAACTCATGTACATGTGGAAGCCATTATCCAGTGACACGGTGTCTGGTCATGTCAAGGAGAATGAACCTGTTTGCTTAAGTGCCCTGTCACACTTCACAGACCAGCTTTATTGGACTGGAAGACGACAGAGGGCAAAGGGACATTTAAAAACAGGTGACTAAGGGGAGAATTAGGACTTGCCAGTAATTATCTACTGCCCTCAACACAAATATGAACTTGGAGTAAATTCTGATATGTTTACTTTTTTAAATTATTTATTTATTTGAGAGCTACAGACAAAGAAAAAAAGAGGCAGATACAGAGAGAGGGAGAATGGGAGCTCCAGGGCTTCCAGTCACTGCAAATGAACTCCAGACACATGCGCCCCCTTGTGCATCTGGCTAATGTGAGTTCTGGGGAATCGAGCCTCGAACTGGGGTCCTTAGGCTTCACAGGCAAGTGCTTAACCGCTAAGCCATCTCTCCAGCCCAAATTCTGATATATTTCTGTGCTGGACTGATTTCCTTCGATGCACCAGGTAGGGAGGAGGATCAGGACCCCTTCCCTCTGTAAGGAGTGCTTATACTCCAACTCAAGCCATTTACGAAGTCACTATGGGGTAATTTATGTCTCTGACTGGAATAAGTGGCTTATGTGTTCAATGTGTCATGCTACACATGTTTATTTATACTTATTATTCTGTTTAATTATGCTTAAAAGTCCAGATTTGCTATGGTTTGAACACATTTCTCCCCCCACTGAAACTCACAGCAGAGTTTAGTTCCTGTTGTAGTTTGAACGTAAAATGCCCCCATAGATTCACGTGTGTGAATCCTTAATCCCCAGTGGGTGGTGCTGTAGAGAAGGTTGTGGGACCTTTAGAAGCTGGAGGCTCACGGGAGGACAAGTGTCACCGGGGACAGATTTGAGGCTACATAGTCCAGCCCTCCTGGCAGTTCCTCTCTACTTCCTCTGCTGATGTGGAGATATGAGGCAGCTTTCTACTCCTTTCACGCCTTCCTGGACGTGATGGCTCCGACCTTCTGGAACTGTAAGCCAACATTAACTCTCTCCTCCTTAAGTGGCTTATGGGGTCAGATATTTTGTTCCAGCAGCCGGAAAGTAACCGATATGGACCGCAGAGCAGCTGTGTTGGGCTGTGAGGAGGAGCAGAACGTGTTCGGGTCACGGGGGCAAAGCCATGCCGAGGGGATTGATGACATCTCTCAGGAGAAAGACCTTGTTTTCTCGGGCCTGAATGAGTTACTGTAAGTGAGGGTTACTGACAAAGCAAATTCCCACTCACATTCTGTCTTCTGTAGGCACTCACTTGGCCTTGCACTTTCTAGCCATCCTGGAAGCCTGTGCTAGGTTTTAAGGAGATGCCAATGTCTTGATCTTGGAATTCCTGGCCATGAGACAAAACAAACATCTTTTCTTCCCAAACTACCCATTCGCAGGTATTCTATGATACCAACAGAAAATGAACTAAGATAAGGTTTAACACACCAAAAATGAAACTAAAAGAAATGAGGTCACTTTCCCAGGGCCATAGACTTATAAGTGACAGAATTATGAATTTAAATGAGATCATATTCTCCAAAAAACATGTCCTCAAGCCTACCTCACACGCTTATGCCAGTAGATGTACCATCTGTGGAAGTGGGTGGCATGCTACTTTAAAACAGCAATGCAAATGACCCTGAGTTAGCAATGCAGACAGGCGTCAACAGTGTGTTTATGTGTCACGATGTGATGTTATGAGAAGCTATAACCAATTTGGAAGAGTGAAAAAGAATGATTAGCTACTGGGCTTCAGGCATAACCGACATTTTTGCCAATTGTCATGACCTTTCCTAGCTGGAGTACTGGGTTTTCAACCTCTCTGATGTGACACTCAGGATGTTACCATAATGATTATGAATATAGGTGCTTCCTACAGTTTGTACCAACACTGATGGATTTTCATTGGTTAAGCTTTTACCAATTCCACTGAGCCAACTGGAACAAAATTGCTTCTCCAATTTGCTTTCTCTAGAGAAAAGTTAAAGCATTTCTATTTTATTACTTTTTTATTGAAATTGTTCTTTGGCCAGTGTCAATGTGTTCCTTTTGGATTTAAAATTAAGACTAAATTCACTTGCCAGGAACTGGTTTTTAGTCCTTAGGAATAAGACAAGAGCAACAAGAAATCCATTTTTCTTAGCAAGCCTACTGCAAGTATGAAGTTGTCTTTTTAAAAAGTGAGAACAAGGTTAAGCATTAGTAATTTTAGATGATTCAATCTAGTACAGAAAATCTTTAAAAAAATACAGTCATGCCCATATTTTACCTCATATTATAAACTGTTATTATCTATCATTTTCTTATATAAGGTTTACATATACTTTAAAAATATCCATATGTGTAAAAGGATATACAGTATTGTGAATACATTAGGGTTCCTAAGAGAGAACTTAGTTGACTTTTGGCAATGGGCATTGTCAAGTAGTGCATGGGAGGCCTTTCCATCCTTTCCTTTTTCTTTCTTGTTTTCCTCTTTTCTTTCTTTTCCTTTCCTTCCCTTCCCCTGTCCTTTCCTTTCTTCCTTTTTTCCCATTTATCCCTCCCTTTCTTTTCTAGTTTGCTCCTTAAAAAAATACTTGATTTGTACCTTTTTTTTTTTTTTTTTTAGGCAGTCTCACTCTAGCCCAGATTGACCCAGAACGCACTATGTAATCCAGGCTGGCCTCTAACTCATGGCAACCTTCCTGCTTTAGACTTCTGAGTGCTGAGATGTAAGTGTGAGCCACCCCAGTGAGATTCAAAATTCAATTATCTGAAGAAGCCTAGCTCTCTGGAAGCAGCTGGAAACCTTTGCTAGGATTCAAGGAGATGCAGGTGCGGTGTAGAGTGAGTAGGCCAGATCTATGTTTCCTAGCTCCACATCTCAGCTTAGAGATATTTAATCAACCATGTTTATAGCTGCTTAGTTCATAATAGCTAAGAACTGGAACCAACCCAGGTGCCCATCATTGGACGCATGGATAACCAAGATGACAGAATTCTACTCAGCAGTAAGAAAAAGTAACAATGAAATTTGTAGAAAAATGGTGGAACTTGGAACAGATCATGCAGTCACAGAGAGACAACCATTGCATGATCTCACTCATCTGCGGCTCCTAACCTGGGTCAGCCCGAGTGGCTGACATACCTGAATGGCATCTCAGGGCTTAGGCAATAGGGAGGGTAGGACTTGGGGGAAGGGGAAGGGGCACACAAAACTGAACCCAAATTGAACTGGTACCATAGAATCCTATATCCTGGAAGACTAAAAAGTTGAACCCTTAACAAGATCTTAGGGGGAACACCTGAATCAAAGGGCCCTGGAGAGAGGGTGAGATGAAGCCTAACCTGAAAGTTCTCCTGTTTCTTTCTCTTTCTTTTTTTCCTGTCTTTTTCTTTTCCCTTGGTGCTGGCCTGTAATTCCCAGTACCAGGAGGCAGTTAACACCTTCAACGAGCTGCTGATGGAAGAGACATACGAGGTCTCCCAAAACAAATAAGACAGACTTCTGTCAGAGCACTTGATTACCCACCAGAGGTTAATGGTAAGATCTTACTGCTGAAGACACCATATGCTGCTGGCGTGGACCATGGAGAGACCTGGTTGGGATCTGGAAGAGAGCCAGTCCTCATCCCCAGACAATTAGCCCATCTGGAGCTGTAAGACACTACATGAGCTACTGAGGGAAAGTGGCCACCATCTATCCAAGCAACTTAAAGTCTAATCTACTCAGAAGCAAGCAACCTGACGTGATGCTCACTCAAGTGCAATAGTGACACACAGCCATGGTGGGTAACCAACTGTTCTTGGATTGGCTAAGGGATCCACTCAGTGGAAGAGAACCCATTGCTGGAACTGGGAAACAAGTGAGAATCATATCTAAATAACGATTTTGTTTTCCATTGTCAACCTCCCACTAACCATGACCTATAGGCGGGTCTACACCCTTTAAATTCTCTCTAAATTAATAATGGTTATCCTATTTAACCAGTGCTGATTTCACTCTCCGACAGAGAATCTGTTTCTGTTTTTCAAATGGGTGCTGGATCTGAGATAAGCGACCCAGTGACTTCAGCCTGGCCCCAGATGAAATCACAGAGGAATGGGGGAAATGAGCAAAAGTGTTGCTTTTTCAGTGAACCTGATGTCAGCACAAGGATGAAGGAGACAGACACTGAGGACACTCAGCACCTACTAAAGCAGAGATCCAGAGGCTCCCAAAAGCTCATCATTGAAGCCGACTTAAAACGTACCCGTGACTCAGGGAATTTTGCAGACGAGGGGGCAGAAGGATTGTTAGAGCCACAAGCTGGGACATTATGCACAGAGACATTGCTTTTCCCCCATAACTGACTGCTGCCCCTACAATGCATGACCCACAATCCCTATGGGGTTGACCTTCATCCCTAATGAGGAGGGCCTCTGAGGAAAAGTGGCAGGGAGGAGGGAAAGGATGGTACCAACACGTGCTGTTTACATACTAAGTATGCCCATAGCTAATAAAAATAATTTTTAAAAAATCTCAGCTGGGCATGGTGGCACACGCCTTTAATCCCAGCACTCGGGAGGCAGAGGTAGGAGGATCGCCATGAGTTCAAGGCCACTCTGAGACTACAGAGTTAATTCCAGGTCAGCCTGGACCAGAGTGAGACCCTACCTCGGAAAAAAAAAAAAAAATACTAAAGAAAATATTTGTGTGTGTGTATAGTAGACGTGATATGGGGTATGTCTGTGTGTGCATGTGCCCAGATGCAGCACCCCATGGGCCTGGGAAGGCCAGAGGAGATTGTGGGGATCCCTTTCCATTGCTCATCTACTTGCTTCCTTGAGGCAGAGTCTCTTACTGATTTTTGAGCTTTGGCGGTTTGGTGGTTTGGTGATGCCCAGAACATCTCCAGTACCTGCTCCTCACAAGACATGTGTGGATATGCCCAGTTATCTACCAGGGTTCTGGGGAATGGACCTCAGGGGTCTCAGATCCCCCCAGACAACCATGCTTGTGCAGGAAGCACTCTTTAACTGCTGAGCCATCTCTCCAGCCCTGACGAAAACAGTCTTAAAGCCACGAAGTCTGGGTTCTCTGCAAAACGACCAACACAGCCATTTCTTCCCCTGTTCATCTCAAAGGGTTACGTGTACGTATGCCAATGGGACATGAGTTATGAACTCACTATCTTCCATTTCTTTCCGAAATTTGCAACAACTGTCCAAGCATTCTCTATAGCAAGCAGACCTGCCGCTCTGCACAAAAAGAAAACCTGGGTACATAATAGGTTGATATTGTTTATATGTAAGTACAATGATTGTGATGGGGAGGTAATATGATGGAGAATGGAATTTCAAAGGGGAAAGTGGGGGGAAGGGAGGGAATTACCACAGGATATTTTTTTATAATCATGGAAAATGCTAATAAACATTAAAAAAAAAAAAGAAAACCTCTGCTCACTATGGGCTTACGATGCTGACAGATCTGTTTTATGAAGAAAGGACAATTGCTTGTGAAAATGCAAGCTCAGCCATCAGCTGAAGATTTTTCAATGCTGGGTTTTTATCTCTTCTATTTGAATTCTAAATCTAAAAACAGCTGCAAACTAACAACAACAAAAAAAAGAATTCAACATAAGTACAAAACTGTTATCACTTAATATTCTAATATTTTAAGAAAATATGAAACAGTATAGGTCAAGAAGAAATTTTAAAATGGAGAATAAATTTTTTATTCATTTTTGGAAAAATTAGTGATAGTTTGACATTTTTACCTGAGAGCTGTTATTATCAATATTAATACTTATACATAAGGTATAAATAATCAGAGAGGAAAAGCTATTTTTTTATATTTTTGGGAAAAGTTGATATGAAGTCCACTTTAAATGCTATAAAAAAAGTTATTCTAGAATTCATTTTTTAAACAAATATTGAGCATCTGCCAGTCTGAACTTAACACTGAGTATAGGACAGAAGCAAAATAGGGATTGTTCCTAAGAGAGGAGCAAGAGTTCATTCACCCTCTAAAACCAATAAAGGTAAAATAACTGAGAAGCATCATCAAAGCCATCTAAGGGTTGGCTGAGCCTGTAATGATGAACAGGTGACCCCTCTGTGCACTGGACATAGCACGTCATGTTGGCTCCATTTACTTTTTCCCCTCTGGGCCAGACATTCTGTCACTTCCAGTGAGAGGACTGATAAAATGGAGAATGACAGAAGTCCACTTATTACATTCTTTAGTGTGCCAGCCTCTGTGCTAAGGGCTTAGGCAGTTTCTCCCATTGACTAACTCTCACTACAAACCAATGAACAAGGACAAAAGTTGCCAGCACTTAATACTGAAGGAATTGAAGGGAAGAAAGAAAATCCATGTGTAGATTCCTAAGGGTGCACTCCAGGGCAGTAGAAGGCTTACAGTTTGTTAATGTCAGTGAGGGCTAGGTGAAGTACTTTCCACAGAGCAAGCAGGTAAAAGATCTTTTATGAAGAAACTACTTTCTAGCTGGGCATGGTGGCACATGTTTTTAATCCCAGCACTGGGAGGCAGATGTAGGAGGATCGATGTGAGTTTGAGGCCACCCTGAGACTACCTAGTTGTGAGGCCCTACCTAGAAAAACCAAAAACCAAAAAAAAAAAAAAAAAAAAAAAAAAACAAAAAACAAAAAACAAACCTAAACTCCTTTCTTTCCATCCCTGGCCAACACATTCTTACCTTTTCCTCCCATCTATGCTCACACCAGGCATTTACTTATCAATCTGTAGAGTTCCCATTGTGAGGTGCTATATATTTGTAAATTGTTCCTCCCCTTCATCAACACACAGTTCCTGCAACACTATGGAGAAGGACTTACTTTTATGATTTTCACAAAAAGCAGTCTATCAGAGTTTAAAATATTAATATGTGTCGACAGGTATTTCTTCCCCAAGGAATCCTTTCTAAGAAAATAATCACCGATGTAGCCAAGTATTACATACAAGAACCTTTGATGTAGTGTTATTTGTGATGTACGTAAGTTTAAATCCTGGTGCATCTATTGAACGGAAGGAATCCAAGGCAATAATAAAGAACTCTGAAGTTTTAACTAACACAGGAAAGTGCTCTGAAAATACTGTGTCAAAAAATGAGAATATAGGGGCTGGAAGGATGGTTTAGTGCTTAAGGCATTTGCCTACAAAGCCAAAGGACCCAGGTTTGATTCCCCAGGACCCACGTTAGCCAGATGCACAGGGGGGGTGCATGCATCTGGATTTCATTTGCAGTGACTGAGAGCCCTGGTGCACCCATTCTCTCTCTCTCTCTCTTTGTCAAATAAGTAAATAAAAATAAAATATTTTTAAAATGAGAATATAATGTAGAATATATAGTGAGCCATGGTCCTGCCCTCAAACACATAGAAGGAGTGGAACAGGAAAGGCAAGAGACCAGAAATAAATTTCCCCAAATACCTCCAGAATGAACGGTTGTCTATTGGAAAGAGGGACAGTTTTACTTTCTATTTACCTTATTTTTAAAAAATATTTTACTATTTATTTATTTGAGAGACAGATAGAGAAAGAAGCATAGAGAGACAGATAGAGAGAGAATGGGTGCTCCAGGGCCTCCAGCCACTGCAAACAAATTCCAGATGCGTGCACCACTTTGTGCATCTGGCTTATGTGGGTCCTGAGGAATGCAACCTGGGTCTTTTGGCTTTGTAGGCAAGTGCCTTAACCGCTAAGCCATCTCTCCAGCTCTCTTTTATTTTTGAGACGGGGTCTTATTATGTGGCCTAGGCTAGTGTACAACTCAAGGTCTTCCTGTCTCATACTCCCAATGTGCTGGGATTACAGACATGTTCCACCAGCCCTATTGCTACATTCCTAGAATAAAGGATATTACAGGCATTCTTTGATACTTTTGGGGGGAATATGTACTAGGAAGCTCCAGGCTGTTATGTTAAATATCAAAATATTTGCATATATATATATATATATATGTATATATATATATGTATATATATATATATGTGTGTGTGTGTGTGTGTGTGTGTGTGTGTAATCACCCGTATTCCTTATTATATCTGTAGATTATTTATAATACCTAGTACAATGTGAATGCTCAGTTAATGGTTGTTAAAGTGTATTGTTTGGGGAGAATGAAAGTCTATATAAGTTTAATACAGTGGCTTTTTTTTTTTTCAAGGTAGGGTCTCACTCTAGCCCTGGCTGACCTGGAATTCACTATGGAGTCTCAGGGTGGCCTCGAACTCACTCCTACCTCTGCCTCCCAAGTGCTGGGATTAAAGGCATGCACCACCACGCCCGGCTACAGTGGCAATTTTTAAAAATAGTTTTAGCCAAGGTTAGTTTTTGTTTAATTTGTACTGAGAACTTTAATATATGAACATATGCAAAATGGTCATATTTTCATCAGATTATATATCCTTATGCCCTCTCTCCCCTGCTCCCATGCCACTGAGGGTCCTCTCCGGTGGGGTTATCCGTGATCAGTGTACCCAAGGTCAGTTGTGTCCACATGTACAGAACTTCTGGAGATGGAGAGTTGGTCATTGCTTCAAAGCGAGTGAAAGTGGAGCGAGCCTTTTCCTTCACCTGCCAACGCTCTCCCCACCTTCCCTTCTGAGCTTTGGCCTGAAACCCTGAACACCACGTCTGTTTCCTGTTCTGGCCTCAGCCGAAGCTGTGCTGTGCTTCTTTCTCGGGGCCCACTCCATCTCTTCTACTGTCCCCACTCTTTCTGACTTTATCAAAAGCTGGGCCATATTCCTGGAATTCCTTTTCATCCCACTAAACAAAATTCCTCGTCATCATTCAAAGGCTTATGATTTTCTCTTTCGTTTTCCTAATGCCTTCTTGACCAAAACCTAGCCTTGCTTATGAACCCAAAATGCAGTTCTGGTAGTCACACCTATAATGTGAAATGAGGATACTTAATTTAATATTGCTTCCTCCTATGATACGTTTCCCCACTACAAGCCTGCAGGCTTCGTGTGAAAATGCCACCAGCATGTGACATGCCTGTGGAAATGGGTCTGCCCACCCAGGGTCACAGATCCCCATGCATTTTGCTACTTAATGATTTTTGTTTTTCATGATGAAAACACTCCAGCTGGCGACCGAGAGAGAGGGATGTGCCCAGGCTCTCCAGCAGGAGGGCACTGTCCTTCTGCCGTGGAATAACAAGCCGAAACAAACCACAGGAGAGTTTTCCAATGCCAGTACTCACATCTGAGGCAGGAAGAGCGAATCAACAGAGCAATAACATAAATGGAATGTTTTTGTGACGCTGACAACCCTGTGCAAATATATAGCTACTTCTTAAAAAAGAATGGCAAGTCTATGGCATAAATATCTTTCAGAAAAGTCTACACAACCAAACACAGGGAACTAAAACACAGAAAGAAACCAACCGCCTTCAGAAACATTGTGATCTCATGTCTTGCTTAGGACTCACTGGACTATTAAAGCTCACAAATAATACATGGACACATTTGTTCGAACTTCTTACAAAATCAGTGTAGTCACAGCAAAATGCTAGGCTTAACGTAAAGGAACACTTATGCCAGATAGAAATTTCTGGTCTTACCGTAGAGATTGTGGCTAGTGTGCCTAGGCCACTTAAGACAAAACAATGGAAGCTGGTCAGATGGTCATCCCCAGCTGTTCCGGAGGCTGAGGCAGGAGGAGTAAGAGTTCAAGGCTGGCCTGGGCTATTTGGTGGACACCTTTAATCCTAGCACTGAGGAGGCTGAGGCAAAAGGATTGTGAGTCTGAGGCCAGCCTTGGGCTACAGAGTGAATTCCAAGTCAGCCTGGGCTAGAGTGAGAGCCTCAGAAGAAAAAGAAAGAAAGAAAGAAAGAAAGAAAGAAAGAAAGAAAGAAAGAAAGAAAGAGAGAGAGAGAGAGAGAGAGAGAGAGAGAGAGAGGGGGAGGGAGGGAGGGAGGGAGGGAGGGAGGAAGAGGGAGGGAGGGAGGGAGGGAGGGAGGGAGGGAGGAAGAAAGGAAGGAAGGAAGGAAGGAAGGAAGGAAGGAAAGAAGGAAGAAAGAAAGAAAGAAAGAAAGAAAGAAAGTTATAGCTCAGTGGCTTAATACTTGCATTCACAAGGCTCTGGGCAATCCCAGTACTATAAAATAAAACAAACAAAAACATCAGGAGAAATTTTCTTTTCTTTTTCTTTTTTTTTTTTTTTTTTTTTCGAGGTAGGGTCCCACTCTAGCTCAGGCTGACCTGGAATTCACTGTGTAGTCTCAGGGTGGCCTCAAACTCACAGCGATCCTCCTACCTCTGCCTCCCGAGTGCTGGGATTAAAGGCGTGCGCCACCACGCCCGGCAAAATTTTCAACTATAATATCAGTGTCTCATGAAATCAGTTCACTACCAGAGCAACAAAACTGAACTAAAACTGGCACTTCCTGAACAGCTAGTGGTCCATATGTGAGAAGCAAGATTGTTACTAATACACAGATCATTTCTTTAATCAACATTTATTTAGCCCACCATATGTTGAGATAGAACACTAAATAGTACATATATAAAGATGAATGTGGCCAACAGGTCCTGTCCACAGATTAGGGAGGTCACAGATAAGTAATAATATGCAAACAAAAGGAAAAGGTAATATGGATTTGAACTTTTAGTCAGTATACAAAACCAACTATAGAAGTTGAAGATCCTGAAAAATGCAAGTGTCTTTATAAACAAGGTGACATTTGTTTGGCCTTGAAATGGAAGGGACAGAATAAGCCTTGGTCAGCACAGTGAAAGAGCAGGCCATTCCCAGCCAAGTCTACATACTCTGTTCACTGAGGTGCAGAGGAGGTTCATGGAAGAGCTACGGTCCTGCTGTGACCAGATGGGGAAGTCCTGGTGAGAAGATGGGTGAACTGAGTTGACAAGGTGGCTGTGAGCCAGGGTTCGCAGCTTCTCACGTGCCAAGCCAGAGGAACTGGCTCTGGGCCACATAAAAATGAGGAGCTAATGGAAGATCTTTAATCAAGGGAATAACATGACCTCAGCCTTGTTCTACAAATAGAAGTGTGGCTGAAGTGTAGAAAACAGACAGACAGTGAAATTGTGTGTGGGGGGGAAAAAGCAACACTTTGGAGTAAGACTGGTAAGAATCTTGGTCAAATTCTTACCCCCTTAATCCTATTGTCTTCGTCTAAAATATGGAACTAATATTACCCTCCTCGAGAAGGTTTCTAATTATACCGGGGTTGAAGCGATGGTTCAGTGGTTAGGTACACTTCCTGTGCAAGCGTGAGGCCCGACGGGGCCTGAGACCGCACAAGCTCAAGTAGGCGAGGCCACACGTGCCTGTGATCTCCGTCCCAGTCCTACCATGGAGCAGAGACCTGAGAACGACCAGAGTCTCATAGGCTTTGATCTCTAGAATTGGTTAAAAAGAAAAGAAATAAAAGGGACTCTAGGGCTGGAGAGATGGCTTAGCGGTTAAGCGCTTGCCTGTGAAGCCTAAGGACCCCGGTTCGAGGCTCGGTTCCCCAGGTCCCACGTTAGCCAGATGCACAAGGGGGCGCACGCGTCTGGAGTTCGTTTGCAGAGGCTGGAAGCCCTGGCGCGCCCATTCTCTCTCTCTCCCTCTATGTGTCTGTCAGTCTGTGATAAATAAATAAAAAAATGAACAACAACAACAAAAAATATTTAAAAAAAAAAGGGACTCTAGCTCAAAACATGACCAAGAGGAAAGCTATGGAGCAGGACCCCCGACATTCTACTCCATCCATCACGGGTGGGCTGCCTCTGGCTCAAATTAGCCTTTGGAAGGAACACTGTAAGGGCCTATACAGCACGCGCGTGCACACGTGCGTGCACACCCACACTCACACACACACACATGCGTGAGCACGTGCAAAAGTAAAATTGGAAAAAAAGTTTTAAAGGAAGTATTGGGCTGAAGAGATGGCTTAGTGGTTAAGTGCTTGCCTGTGAAGCCCAAGGACCCTGGTTCGAGGCCTGATTCCCCAGGACCCATATTAGCCAGCTGGAGGCCCTGGCATGCCCATTCTCTCTCTCTCTTTTTCTGTCTCTTTCTGCTAAATAAATAAAAAATAAATAAAATAAATAAATAAAAAATAATTAAAAAAAAGTGTTGTAATGATCAGATAAAGACCTACATTACTCAGATATTCAAATGACTGGTCATCCTCATGTTTACAAGCCTCCTCAAAACCCATCCATTGATCCCTTCTCTTCCCACCTCTGGTCCTGTTTTGTCCCTCAGAGGATCTCATGGCCACAGATATGGACACCTCAGCCTGCCCCTCAGTCTACAATGCATGCTGGTAGCTGCTTGTGCCCAGCCCTCAGGCCTAGGGACACCCTATAGCACACAGCAAATCTTCCAAAAGACATCTGGGTCAGAGCCCAACTGCAGTTTCTGGAAAGAGGTTGGAGCAGAGAATTCTGAGGTGTCATGAACTTAAGAGTATTTTCTGAGAGAGCAGGGCAGGATTGAGTGGGGACACTCAGTTGGCTCTGAGGAAAATGAGAATGGGGCACTACAACGTCACCTAGGGGCAGGTCTACCTCACTCAGATCTTTGGGAAGCAATACCCCACACATTGCACATACCCCACAAAGGGTGCATTGCCCACTGTTGCTATTATAATCTTGTCATCATGATCAACCAGAAGCATGAAAGCATGGAGGAAAGACCCCCTCTGCTATGCAGGTCCACCCTGAACATACCCTGTGTCCAAGGGCTTGTCTGCAGGAATGGAAAGGAGGACATAGGACCGAGTGATGGCATCATAGCACAGGGCAGAATGGACCTCCTGTATGAAGAGTGGAAGAAGCCAGTGGGAAGGATAATAACTACTTTCTCTACTCTTTGAATTCAAGCTTCCTTTGGGCATCCAAGTGTTGATATCTTAAAATCGTCCACCTAAAAACTGGCAGCTAAAGCACTGGAAATGAATGGACTTGCCAAGGAAAGAGGCAAGGTGTAGATGCAGCTCTGAGGGACCCATCCAGGCTGTGGGTGCTCAGAGAAAGGATGCCAGCAACGAAGTCAGAGGAGGTTGTGACGCTCTGGAAGATGCCAGGACGGCTGTCCTTCGAAGCTATGTCCGTTTTGTGCTGGTGCTTCCCAGTTTTCAAGTGCCTGCTCTAGACAGGCATTGAACTCGGTGTACCTTTGTTCTTCCTTTAGTACTTGAAACACTACATTAGTAGGTAATTACTTCCATGCTATCAAGGAGCCAACAGGCTCAGCAGTGGTAAACAGCTTGAGTTAGTAAGCTAATTATGTACCAAATCACCAAGGCCTTCTACAAGCATGACCCGACTGCTGAAAGTTAGGAAAAACTAACAACACTCCATGGTCTAGAGGCGGTAGGTGTGAAAAGTAAGTAATACGTCTATCCATCCGACCGTGTGACCTAGGGACTTTTCTCTTAAGGCCATCTCTTTTAATCCTCACAACAACTGAGGCAGTGGACATTTTCAGTTCAGTTTCACAGTTGAAGACATGGGTCAGGTACCTATAGTCAGAGCTGGTAAGTCCAGGAGTCCAGATTCAGATATAAGCACTATACAAGGGCTTACACTCTTTCCATAGCAACATGTTCTTATCCACCCCAAGGGAACACAGGCTAACATAATATGAAAACTAGCACAGGCGTCCCTGAAAATTAACCAATATGATGGAAAAAATCTACTTTGTCAACTTGTCTGGCTTTCCCAAACAGCCTAGCACGTGACAGCTAACGCAATCATCCTCACATCTCCTAAGAGAAATACAATCAAGAATTGCTTCCTAGCTGGGCGTGGTGGCGCACGCCTTTAATCCCAGCACTCGGGAGGCAGAGGTAGGAGGATCGCCATGAGTTCAAGGCCACCCTGAGACTACAGAGTTAATTCCAGGTCAGCCTGGGCCAGAGTGAGACCCTACCTCGAAAAACAAAAAGCAAAAACAAAACAAAACAAAATGACAACAACAACAGAACAGCACACTCCCATGTAGGCCTGTGGGTTCAGAAAAATAGAAAAATCTGTGTCCGTAGCACTTTCATTGATGCTTTACGTACAGCAATAAAACTTCTAGTATTCAGTCATTAAATGTACGCTCAGATGTAAAAGCTGAGTGTCAGGATAGTTTGAACACATGGAAGCATCAGGAACAGCCACTTCAAGGTTTTACCTCTGGCGCTGAGATCCACTTTACTATTCGGGGCCAACAGTCATGCATTAAACACATGCTTGGCACTTTTTAACACTATGTCTTCTCAATTTACTTGTTTACCCCTCCATCCTCTTATATGCCACCCGCCTTCATGCCTTCTACTTGCACTAACTGCCATTCCTCTTACAGTCCCCCAGCCCCTGGCAGGGTTAGCATCTCCCCAACTCCAGGGCACAGAAAATGGTGACTGATTTGATGGGTTATACAGCAAGGAGATGACATTACTGTTTGGGGAACATATTCACCCTCCTTGGCTTACAATCAACCTGCAGCAATGGATGTCCTTGTGAAAACGCCTACCAGGCAAGTAAATAGCCTGTGCATAGTACACTTAAAAACTATTAAATGATTTGGATATAAAATATTCCTTCAAAAGGCTTACTAGGGCTGGAGAGATGGCTCAGCAGTTAAGGCGCTTGCCTGCAAAACCTAATGACCTGGGTTCAATTCCTCAGTCCCCACGTAAAGCCAGACGTACAAAGTGGCACATATGTCTGAAGCTTGTTTACAATGGCTAGAGGCCCTGGCATGCCCATTCTCTCTCTCTCTCTCTCTCTCTCAAAACAAATAAAATACTTTTTAGAAAGGTTTATTACTGGAAGCTTGATCCTCAGGAAATGGTAGAAATTTGAGGCAGTCTAGAAACTTTGGAGGGTAGGACCCAGCGGGAGGGTGTAGGTCACTGGAACAGGCCTACAGAGTCAAGGCCAAGTTCAGTCTGTTTCTTGCTCTCCACTGTCCATCTCTGCTTTCACTTGTTGTTCCACTGTGATGTCCTGTCCCAGCAACCATAGACCAAAGGCTCTGAAACTGTGAGCAAAATAAATAACCTCTCCCTCAAATTCTCTCTGTTATTTTGATCCCAGTAGCACGAAAGGAACTAAATTGAGAAAATCTTTAAAGAAAAGGATTTTTCATCAATTGTTACAATCCTTACAGTAACGAAGAAATACTTAATTGGCTTTTAATGAATATTTAAATGGTTTTTCCCCTATGGAATATTAACTTGATGGAATTTTAATGGACTTTAAAATGTCCTTTAAAAACTATCAACAGAGCTGGAGATATGACTTAGGGGTTAAAGGTGTTTGCCTATGAAGCCTAAGGACCCATGTTCAACTCTCCAGATCCCACATAAGCCAGACACACAAAGGTAAGGCAAGCGCAAGGTCGCACATGCCCACTAGGTGGCACAAGCATCTGGAGTTCGACTTCAGTAGCTGAGGCCCTGAAGCGCTAATTCTCTCTTGCTGCCTCTCTCTCTAAAATAAAAAATTTAAAAAAAAATTTAAAAGGGCTGTAGAGATGGCTTATGGTTAAGGCACTTGCATGTGAAGTCTAAGAACCCAGGTTCAGTTCCCCAGTACCCATGTAAGCCAGATGCACATGGTGGTGCATGTGTCTGGAGTTCATATACAGTGGCTGGAGACCCTGGTGTGTCCATATTCTCCCTCTCTCTCTCTCTCTCTCTCTCTCTCTCTCTCTGTCTCTCTCTCTTTCTTATAAATAAATAAAAATTAAATTTAAACTAAAAAAATGACCAATAGTAGGCGTGTTTGCAACATAATACTAAAGGAAAGTCACAAGCTACAAAGCATTACATATCCCATACCCCAAATTTTCATCATACATATTATTTTTCAGAAGAAAATAAACCACATAGTAAGATTCATTATCTCTAGGTGATGTGATGTTTGTATTTGGCAACAAAGGATTGGAATTCAGATTTTATCAGCGTTCAGTAAATTATCCTCTTAAGACCCCAGTCTCTTCTTGATCCACAGGGCCATAATGAAACTAACTTGGAATTCAAGTAACATGGTACTTACAATTTTTTGTCTTTTTTCAATTTTGCTGGTAATGATATTAGTTCACATCCTGACCACAGTACTTTTTTATTTTTCACAAATGTGTCATTTTATATCCTCTTAAATTTCTACCTAGGTTAAAGTCAGTATGTTTCAGATCATAGCCCAAATCGAAACCATTATTGATTTTGAAGTTCTCAGTGTTCCTGTCCTCTGCTAAACATTCCACATTATTTTTCTCCACAGTCATTGAAAACCCTTACAAGCCAAACATGAGATAGATAGCTCCCACTAAATTATTCATTTTGGCGAGAAAAATCAGGGAACAATGAAGTAAAAATTCATTTTCCACACACAGTAACTTCTCCCAGCAGAAATATTTTTTGGTGTTCCAACCATTGGAAATCCCAGTTGGTTCTACACGGCAAGCACTTTTGACAAACAGACCTTGGGTAGGAGCCAAAAAGGTTGGTTTTGAACCTATTAGCTCCTTGCTATCACCTATTAGCTGCTATAAGCTATTAGCAACGCACTCTGCACCTCCAGCCCCTATCTGCTGTGGCCTGTCTGATGTGAAGAATGTTCTTCAGGGCACATCTGCTGTTAAAGGTCGAGGGGTTTGGGTACGAGACTGCACTGCAGCCCGTGTTGAAGTGTCTTTGATAGAAGCACCCTCGGAGGGCTGTGTTTTGAGAACTGTACCAGATCTGTTCAACTGAAGGTGACCTCTAGCCACTGTGTGACTTGGTTTACAGGATGCATGTGCCCAGAAAACTAAGTCAGTCCAGTATTGTTTTTAGCACACTAGAAGACAGACTGTTTTGATAATAATATATAATGATCAAAGGCCAACACACAGTAAAATGAAGACCAAGAAAGCTTAGGCATAAGGGAAAAGCTGATGGGCTCTGCCCCTCATTAACATGGAGCGATGTAAGACTGCCTGACTGGGTGATTCTCAACGTTTGAAGCCTTCAGAGACCACAAAGAGCTGCCAGGTGACAGGAGTGGTATGAATGTCCTACATCGAGAGAAGTGGGGAGATTGCAAAAGTTTACTGAAGAGTGCCCACAAAACCGGTGAAAACCAGCTCAGCTCCTTAAGGCTGGTAAAGATATCTTCCCAGGAAAAAAGGGGTGGGGGGGTTGGAATTGAATTGGACAATAAATTTCTGAGATGGTAATGGGGGAGAGGGGAATAAAGATGATCAAAGTATATCATGTAAATGTCTGAAAATGTCACAAAGAAACCTATTATTTTGTACAATATACTGTAATAAAAATTTATCAAGTCTTCAAGAATTTTAAGTACTATAATTATTATTCTACCCAATTATCATCTTATTTGTAGACAGACAGCCTCTAGTTAAGGGAAGGTGTCTATATCTCCATACACAAGGCAAAATATGAAATGAGTATGTGTGTGGGGGGGGGTACAGTTAGGGTGACTGGACCCCTGAAGGTAAAAAAAGGCAGGGAAGTCTGCACTTTCTAGATATCAAAAATGATCTGA
This sequence comes from Jaculus jaculus, assembly GCF_020740685.1. NCBI lineage: Eukaryota > Metazoa > Chordata > Mammalia > Rodentia > Dipodidae > Jaculus > Jaculus jaculus. The sequence goes on from NC_059110.1 coordinate 27,313,156, forward strand.
CTTTTTCTCTCTTGCCTAGTTTCCTAGACCTGTTTTTCCCACAAACAGCGAGGCCTCCTCCTGGGAGGGAGGTCTTTCATAAGATTTAAACATTGTGGTCGGTCCAGTTCAGTCCCTGGTACTTGGTGTCAGGGACAGCCTCTTCCTGAGACAGCCCCTAGCCCTGACCAGCCAGCCGTCCCTCTGGCTCACCTGAGCTGGAAGACAGCCCACACCATAAGGTCATAATACCTTTGCAAGGGGCGGGCAGCTCTCTGACCACTTGGAACTTCCAGCTATGGGTGAGTTTTTCCCTTGGCTGGGCTAGGAAGGCCCCCTTGCCCTTCCTCTCCACTTGGGCTTCTTTAGCCCCTCCAGCTCCCCACATGGCAGGAGCTCCTTGAACTTTCTTTTCTCTTTTCTTTCCATGCTCTTTTTCCCAGGCCCCCTACGTAGACTCTCTAGCCACGTGGGTGCCTTTCCTTAGCTCCGTACTTCCTTCAGTAAGTATAAAAATTTCATAATTGGGCTGGAGAGATGGCTTAGTGGTTAAACGCTTGCCTGTGAAGCCTAAGGATCCTGGTTTGAGGTTCGATTCCCCAGGACCCACGTTAGCCAGATGCACAAGGGGGCGCACGCGTCTGGAGTTCGTTTGTAGTGGCTGGAAGCCCTGTTGTGCCCATTCTCTCTCTCTCTCTCTCTCTCTCTCTCTCTCTCTCTCTCTCTCTCTCTGTGCCTCTTTCTCTCTGTCTGTCACTCTCAAATAAATAAATAAAAATTTAAAAAAATTCAAAAGATTCATAATTATCCTTCTCAATCTTCCTTTTTATTCAATACTTTGATTAAAATTAGAAACGAACCTAGGGTGTGGGGTTCAAGGACTTTCCTGGACCCCTAGCACCCCATTATAGAAACAGCCCTCCACTCATTTTCCATCCTGATCCCAATGGTCACTGAATGGTGAAAGTAGAGTAAGGAACTCAGACACTTAATCCCCTAGCCAGCTGCATGGGTGCTTTGTAACCAGGGCAACCAGACACACCATTGACATCAGGGGAAGCTGAGCTAGTCCACAGTAATTTTCCCATCCTGTCAGAAGGCCCCAAAGCATTCCATTCCAGCCTCCCAAAGGCAAGAATAGCAGCATCAAAACTACCCGGAACCCAGCAGCTAACGAACACACGGTCAAAACGACCTGGGTAATCAACATCAAGTTCAAGTGCATGAGGCATTCCTCACAGCCATCCCAGGTGGTGTTCACCTCTCCAGGGACACCAAAGGACCCAGTTCCCCTCTGCACACTTAATGGCATCCAGTCAACCCTCAAAACTCCCCCACTGGGAGACCAAAGCAGCTGAGAGCCACCCACGTGGAAGCCAGGTGTCTGAGCAGGGCGCCTCACTGCTCCGGTTTAAGCAATGAGCCTCTGAGGGGAGCCACAGCTTCATGGGAAGTGATGGGCTCTTTTAAAACAGACTCTAGCCTAACTCAAGAGGATCCACACTGTAAACATTTTTTTTTTTTAATTTATTTGCAATCTGAGAGACAGAGAGAAAGAGAAGGAAAGTGAGGGAGATTGAGAGAGGATGGGTGCACCCAGCCCTCTTGCCACAGGAAATGAACTCCAGATACATGCACCACTTTGTGCATCTGGATTTATGTGGGTACTAGATAACTGAACCTGGGCGGTCAGACTTTGCAAGCAAGTGCCTTAGACTGCTGAGCCATCTTTATAGCCCCTGTGGTTTAGTTCTGGCCAACAAACATGTGGTGTAATCCTGAATGTGCCTTGGTTTTGACACTGAGCAAGAGATGGGAAAGAACTTTGGAATCAAACACTTCATAAAGTTGAGGGAACAGTGCAGTGAGAAAGTCTATGGAAATGAGTCTTCACAGAGCCACCGATCCTGGCTCAGGCTCTTGGGCTGCTTCTTGGCGGAATGGGACTGACACCCTCTGCTTTCAGAAGGGGGTGGCTAACAGGTTGCGGCCTTCCCTTTAATGAGGAGATTCCAGGGTCTTTTTGCCCAACAGTGTGGCTGGGCCGAAGGGGTTCGTCAGGATGGGTCTACCGTACACCTTTTCAACAATCCTCCTTACTACTTTCCCAGGCTTCCTTTGGATTTCTGGGTGTGTGTGGGGGGGAACTGCACACACACATTTCTGCTTTTCTGAAAAGATCAGGGCTGTTTAGTTGGCACTGCCCTGCTGCCTCTTATCTTGTCACCTTCTTTCTGTCGTG